>NC_091286.1:73917607-74615107 GCF_032444005.1 Ranitomeya imitator | reverse complement strand
TTCCTATTAAACACCTGAAGGGTTAATAAACTTCTTGAATGTGGTTTTGAGCACCTTGAGGGGTGCAGTTTTTAGAATGGTGTCACACTTGGGCATTTTCTATCATATAGACCCCTCAAAATGACTTCAAATGAGACGTGGTCCCTAAAAAAAAATGGTGTTGTAAAAATGAGAAATTGCTGGTCAACTTTTAACCCTTATAACTCCCTAACAAAAAAAAAAATTGGTTCCAAAATTATGCTGATGTAAAGGAGACATGTGGGAAATGTTACTTATTAAGTATTTTGTGTGACATATCTCTGTGATTTAATTGCATAAAAATTCAAAGTTTGAAAATTGCGAAATTTTCAAAATTTTCGCCAAATTTCCGTTTTTTTCACAAATAAACGCAGGTACTATCAAAGAAATTTTACCACTATCATGAAGTACAATATGTCACGAGAAAACAATGTCAGAATCACCAGGATCCGTTGAAGCGTTTCGGAGTTATAACCTCATTAAGGGACAGTGGTCAGAATTGTAAAAATTGGCCTGGTCATTAACGTGCAAACCACCCTTGGGGGTAAAGGGGTTAAAATTGCTCAATGCAATCAGTGATTTTGTTAACAATGGGCCCTCAAGGACGACGGCTGACCTCTATTTGGATCCTGTGGGCAATTCCAACTTTTTTTTTCTGTTTGGTCCTGATAAAGTCCTGTTTGGCTCTACTGACTTCTTGCTTGCCATGGAATATATACGGTAATATTATTAAAATCCTTTTAGCTCGATAATACAGTTTTGTAATCTTAACATCTTAAATGTAGCAAGCGCTATCGTTACAGATGGCGCACTACTCTATTTAGCATTGGCTCCATGGACCGTTCACGTTCATACAAAGTAAAAGTTGTAGGTGCGCTATTATTACGTCAGTTCTTGCTCATTATTTTTAGATTTTCTGCATTCATAAGATACACATATATTAGATTAATGTAAACTTAATGGGATGTTTTCACGTAGACCTGACTACCAAATGTATTAACTGTTCGGCTGACATTTGACAGAAAAGAGGATCAGGCATGTTGAATATCAATATGCCCAATCCTTTGCTCTAAAGGGAGATATGTCCATGCTAGAGGTTTCTGGCCACTACTTTCCTAATTGAGAAAAGAAACATGGTGCAACTGAGGATGGGAGAAATAAAGTGTTATTGAAGGGGGTTTAGCAGATTTGGGCAGCATTTCTGGACTATGAAACAGTATAGCTTTGGAAACGTGTATAGGAGAACGGAGTTTGTGATTTGTCACATTGAAATATTGCAGATTTACTGTCTCACTGTATGCTAGGTACTGTATAATGTTTATGTACTTAAAAAAATACATATATACAGTAATGTGTGATAGAAATGCAGTGATGATGCTGATTTCACATCTTACCTCTTCTTAGATTCCATCGAGCTGGATATACAGTACGTCCTTCTTTTACCAGCTTGGTGTTTATCTCCCACCAATGTTGAAGCTATAATGGAAACTCATGTGACATTCTCAGCTTCCAGTATTCGGATCAGTACAGATTGTCAGCCATCTGCCTGGCAAATGCACTGGGAAAGTGACAAAGAGCATTTGTGATATTAGATGTCTGTCTATGCTTCCTGTTGATTGTTGATCCAGTGTCCCTACTATTAAAAAAAAAATTCTTATAGGAAGAAACAAAGAAGGAAAATAATCTATAGTATAGAACAATGACATGATACGTATATATACACCTAAACATGTGCGGGACTCAAGAGATTTGTTTGGGAGGACCTATTTTTTTTTATTTTACCCAAGTTCGACATGGTGCTTCTCTTAGGCTGGTTTCACACTTGCGTTTCAAAACGCATGCATTTAAAAAAAAAACGCATGGTGAAAAAACGCATGTAAACACATGCAGACGCTGCGTTTTTTTGACGCATGTGTTTTTGCATGTGGTGAAAAAAAACACGGCATTTTGACGCGTTTACATGCGTTTTTTCATGCGTTTGCGTTTTTTAAACGCATGCAGATAAATGTGTGACAGCTGCCAATCATCAAAATAAAGTAAAAAACCCACCATAAACAGAAAGAGCTAGGGTTAGGGTTAAGGGTAGGGTTAGGGGTAGGGATCCTAACCCTACCCCTAACCCTAACGGGATCCTAACCCTACCCCTAGCCCTAACCCTAAAGGGATCCTAACCTTACCCCTAACCCTACCCCTACCCTTAAAGGGATTAGGGGTAGGGTTAGGGGTAGGGTTAGGGTTAGGATCCCTTTATCAATTTTATGGTGTGGGGTGGTTTATCAGTGTGTTTTTTTTATTTTTAAAACGCATGTGTTTTTAACGCATGCAAACGCATGTGGTTAAAAACGCATGCGTTTACATAGACAGCAATGCATTTTTTTGCCGCAAAAAAAGCATGCGTTTTTTGAAGGAAAAAAAGCGACGCTAAAATTACTAAATGTTGCATTTCTGCAACACAATGCATGCAGAAAAAACGCATGCGTTGCAAAAACGCGTCAAAACGCATACAAAACAACGCATGCATCTTTAATGTTAAATATAGGGGGAAAAAACGCATGCGTTTTTTTGCGTTTTTTACCGCTAAAACGCAAAAAAACTGCAAATGTGAAACCACCCTTAGATGGTTGAACTGAAAGAGAACCTGACAGCTGATACATGCTGCTCAATCCATGGGCAGCTTGTATCAGACAATGGCTGTATGATCTCAGCCAGGTATGTTTGATTTTGAGAAAAACATACTATACTTTAAAAGCCACCAGGAACTGAGACCTTGCTGTAGACTAGTCCAAAAGGAGGTTCCCAAGGGCTTCTTCCCACCCGCTGTCCTGGATTGACAGGTCTTTGCCTATGATTGTATATGGACTCAACAGTATAAGCTTCCCAGTTGCTTTCTCTGAGGTAAGTAGGCCTAGCATTGGGCTGGGGATGAAATAATGAATTGGGAACACCTTTGATCCATGCAGAACATGTTCACATACACTTTGTAAACGTTGATTTTTCCAGCAATTGAATATTTATTTGGAATTAGGAAGGTATGTATGAACCGGTCTTACTATCCTATCTAGCAATGCAAATTAGTTTGGTGACCCCAAAAGATTTCTAAAGAAGACATGCCAAGGGGTGTAGTTTCTCAGTTCCTATTTATTGACATGTTAGACTAAACCTTTTGGGCCTTGCTTACATACCTAGCATCTTCTTGTGTATCTTCATCAATATGGTATCCAAGATCAACCCACTGAGTCACCATGTTGGACGATATGCGAAACCTAGTGGCCCACAGGTTTGAACTGTTGTCTTGCAGTACTGGAGACCTAGGCTGCATTTTGATCAAAGTCAACAGATGTTTTGTATGACCTCCTTAACTTTGTTTGGGTTTTCAGCTTTACCTCACACATATACCAATAGTGTAATTAGCTTCCATTGAAAATTATATTTTTAGGCTGCCAATCCAAACTTACAGCCTCATAAACTCATCTGGTGCTGTAGGTTCGGGTCAGGATACTCGACTCCAGGCTGCATGTTATCTGCACCCGACCTTATGTGTGATTCAGTTCTAGGGAATGTAGACTGCGTGTACCATTGATTAATGGACTAATGGTGCTGCACAGTATATTGCCATCATATAAGAAAAAGTAAGATATAAAAATGAATAAATTGCATCAATAAAATTGAAATTTTACAAAACTACATTAAAAAGTTGCTTTATTTTTAATAACATTGCTATTTAAGGCCCCTATCAATGTAAACTGAAGACAATGCAGGTTGACGTACTCATACAATATATATCGACTTTAGACTAAAACGTAATAGGCGCCTTTTCTAATTTACATTGCATATAAATTATTTTTTCATAGTGAGCTCTGAGATATTAATAGTCAGGGTAGTGGCACTATTGCTGCTTTTTCTTCATACTTCTACTTCTTCTGTTTGTGCGCTTCATGCAACCTTTTTCTTGCTCCATAAGCTCTGTGTAGATAAAATCTGAAGATGTCAAGTGATAAATTTGAGCTGTCAGAAAGAAAGTCAGCCATGTAATCACAATGTCAGACAAAGCATCTGAAGAGACAACGCTTCACCATTTTTCTGTCAGATTAATATATTCACTGTTCTTTTACCTTTCTCATAAAATTTTAAAGGAAAGCAAAACGGCTTGTAATTATAATAAAATATGGATTCATATTTTATAGCGAGGCAGCCACCAAAAAAGGACGAAAAAGATGTTTAGTAATATCTATTTCTGCAAAAGTTGATGACAACTAGAGATGAGCAGATTGGATCCACGGAAGATCAACTTTGAGTCAACGTAAATATGAACATTTTATAATTCAATTCAAAATGGCAAAAAAAAATGCTGACCACTATTTCACAGTGCTGAAGCATCAGCGAGTGGGCTAATGACGTTTCGTGCAGCCGTGTGGCTGTGGATTATTGCCTTGCTGGAACTTCTAGGACCTGCCAACTTTGGTTTTTACCATGTGGCAACATTAACATTATATTCTCCAGTATATCCTTGTACATGGTAGCTTTCATATTTCCATCAATTCTGTGCAGTGGGTAAATGGCAGATGCAGAAAAGTAGCCCAAAAGGACATTGCCACCACCATGTTTCACTGTAGGTGTTTGGTACCTTACATCATTACGTTTTTTCATTTGGGCAGTATATATAGTGCTTGCCATCACTACCAAACACCTTAGACCAATCTGTCTTTTTCCATGGGCTGTGTTCTTTAGTAAACTCAAGTCGGACCTTCCGGTTCTTTGCAGAGATGAAAGGCTTCTTGACTGGAACGCATGCATTCAACCCTACTGATTTTAGCCGTGGCACAACAATTTGGCGACCTTGACCCCATATTCTTCGTTCCTTTTATGCAAAATCTGTACAGCACATTTATGACATCAGATACTGACTTTTCCTTAATAATGTGATTATCTTGGGATTAACTTTTCAGTGGTCATCCACTTCTAGGTTTGTTAGCTGATCTATAATATTCTTTTACTTTCTTTCTTATATATGACACGTTTTGGCTCTTACCTGACCTCACTCTCAGAATAATAAGCTTCCTGACATTTGGTGATAAATTTGGCTTTGTCTTTACCATGTTTTAACAGAAAAGCACACAAACAAAAAAAAATTTAGGCAAAATTTGACTACCCAGGACAAAATATTCACAACATTCGGCCCAGCAAATATTCAAAACTAACACATAAAGGTATAAAACAATGTTAAACACAATTTTCATACTTATAGCTGACAACCATTTGCTACTGGTTTACTAAAATCACCAGGAAAATGGCATCACAACAACCAGACAGAAGTAATCACACTTTAAAAAAAAAATACAAAACTTTTGGTTGCCACTGTAGTTCTTACTTTTGGCTAGTGTGTTCTCACAAAGGTAGCCAAAACTGTTGAAGAGTACAGAGAACAATAGATTTTATTTGTGTGGTGTTTTCTGTTAGTGCCAATACTCACCCAACTAGACCCAATATCGATACTTAATTTGGGCGTTTTTTTTTGTTTTAGTTTTTTATATGCTTTATTTGTATTGTAATTCGAGATGAGTGGATCAATTCGTGAGGGATCGAGTTCAATTTGAATTTACTGAAATTTGCAGTTTCATGTGAATTCAAACATTTTGAGATTCGATTTATGGTTTGCAAAAGAAAAAAAAAATTGCCTGGCACCATTTTTTACACTGCTGAAGCATCAGAGAGCAGTAAAACAGCATTTTGCATTGCCCCTCGAGCCTCCCCTTGATACTCTGCAACTATAACATCTCACGGATTACCATGCGGTAGTGGTCACTCTCTTCTGTAGAGTGAAAGCGCTTATGGTCAGTGGGGTCAGTAGGATCCTCTCTCTCTTCTACAGAGTATAAGCTTTATGGCTAGCAGGGTCATCTCTCTCTTCTACAGAGTATAAGCTTTATGGCTAGCAGGGTCATCTCTCTCTTCTACAGAGTATAAGCTTTATGGCCAGCAGGGTCATCTCTCTCTTCTACAGAGTATAAGCTGTATGTCCAGCAGGGTCATCTCTTTCTTCTACAGAGTATAAGCTTCATGGCCAGCAGGGTCATCTCTCTCTTCTACAGAGTATAAGCTTTATGGCCAGCAGGGTCATCTCTCTCTCTCCTGTAGAATGTAAGCTCTTATGGTCAGCAAGGTCCTCTCGATTTTCTACAGAGTGTAAGCTCTTATGGTCAGCAGGGTCCTCTCTCCTGTAGAGTGTAAGCTCTTATGGTCAGCAGGGTCCTCTCCATCTTCTACAGAGTGTAAGCTCTTATGGTCAACAGGGTCCTCTCTCTTCTACAGATTGTAAGCTCTTATGGTAAGCAGGGTCCTCTCTATCTTCTACAGAGTGTAAGTGCAGCGCCCCAGGGTCCTGGTCGTTGCAGTAATATCATTCTCCTCTAGGGGGGAGTGATGTTATGTCTGGCAATAAAGGAAATCTTACCAGGTATCACAAACCATACACCACACTTCACACTCCAGTCCACCAGGGGGAGCTATGCTCCTATTCATTAGGGCAATCTTCACAACTAGGTAAAACTGGTGGGCTGGATAGGAAGTTAGGCAGAAGCTGACAGGCAGCACTTGTCAGGCAGACAGAGGGAAGGAGAAACATCTAAGAGCTGTAGACAGAGTGGTCCCTGACAGGGGTGGGATCCTGTGGGAGGCCTAGATAGAAGGCCACGGAACGGAACTGTGCCTGCCCCACGTGTGGCAGCATCCTAAGAAAGGACTCGAAGAGAATTGTGTTGTAGCGGGTGAGAAACGAAGTCATAGCAAAAGGAGCGGAAACCAGAAGAAGTTCTGCCCTGCAAAAGGCTGCCTCCTTTCTGAGGCGCAGAAGCCGGTAGCCAGAACACCGAGCGAGTAAAGATCTCTACGCTTTACTTCAGAGACTGACAGGACAGTTAATTCCACGTTGGCTGCCAGACCTTATACCCAGGAGGCACGATGGCAACTTGTGGGGGTTGGGGCGTGATAGGGTCCCTGTAAAAAGCCTCAGGCCATCAGTCATACAGGTTGTTCCTATCCATCTGGGGGACAGAGAGAAAGACTTAACATCTACAATAGTTGTGAGGACCTCACCGAGAAGCTCAGCAGGGAGGGACTACAACACCTAGGCGCTAGAGGAAGTTTACTGATTTCCACCTGGATAAGGGGACTCTGGAATTGCCTTCAGACCGGCTGGACTCTGCCTGCCCTGTGATCTGGTGCTCTGGACTGTGGATGCTGAAACCTTCAGTAAAAAGGTAAAGAGACTGCAACCTTGTGTCCTCGTTCTTCACTGCGCCTCACACCATCACCATCTACCTTCTGGAAAGCCCTGGAGACATACTTCACCTGTGGGAAGGTACACCATATAGCTGCCATAACATCACCACAGCGGACCCCTAAGCAGCGTCGGTCACCCTGACCGAATACCACAGGTGGCATCACGAACATTATCCCTTTAAAGACCTTTCCCCCCATTTTCTTAACGGATGTCCCTAAGGCCACGGACCGGGTCAGCCACCGTGACATCCCCCTTGAGAACCGAAGGGCCCGGATCCGAGTACCCCACTGCCCTACTGGGGGGCAATCCACAAGCTCTTATGATCAGCAGGGTTCTCAATCTTTCTCCTGTAGAGTGTAAGCTCTTATGGTCAGTTCGGTCTTCTCTCTCTTCTGCAGAGTGTAACTTCTTATAATCAGTGGAATTCTCTCTCTCCTGTAGGGTATAAGCTCTCATGATCAGTGGGATCCTGTTTCTCTACTTTTTTCCTGTAAAGTGTAAGCTCATATAGTCAGTGTAGTGCACTTTCTCTCCTCCACGTATATTTAATAAGCAATTACAATCTTTTAAGTTTTGAAATCAGTTCACATTTATTCGCTGTAAAATTTTGAGGCAAAATCAAGTTTAAAAATATTTGTTTGTCTCAAATTTGAAATCTTTAAAAAAATTAAGAAGTTCTATAGAGAGGTGGAGACATTGGACGGTTTTGTTGCATTTCTTAGAGTAGAATTTGGACACTATTTTTTGCTTTACGTCTTTTATGTTAATTGTTCCATTTTTTTTTATTTGCCCAGATCCAAAACTTCTAAAAAGATTTGTAAAATGAAATAGAAATCATTAGACTAGAAGGGCAAACAAGCTGCCATAAATTGACCTGAGATGAATCAGATGATGCACATAGCAGAAAACTGATATTGCCTTGCAGCATCTTGCGAGATTATCCGAGCTTTGGGCCTATGGTTTTTTTCTTCCTTAAAACCCCTATGTCACTCTGCCAACATTTTTGCACATAAAAGCTAGTTTTGATAAAAGCGCATTTTGATTAGCAATGCTTTTAGATGTTTTATTAAAAATAATATTTACATAAATAGATGAATCAAAGCCGAAGAACATTTAGAGAGATAGGCATGTTTGGTTACACATCGGCAGCAGCCTCACTGTTTTCAGTGGTAACAAGTACTATATGTTGTAAGTGATTTTTCAATTTCATCATCACAAATGATCAGGGGCAATCATTTAAGAGTCCCATTTAATCTGCGGAGGAAAATAATAATTAAAAGAAAATCCTATCTTTGGAAGAATTCATCAAGAAAAATGGACTCTTATAAAAATGACCACTCAGCTGCAGTGCAGAAGCAGCTCCCAGTTTCTCTTTACATCACTAACATCAATTGAACAGAGTGGCAGGGAATAGAATAGTCACCATTATCCAAATTGCTTTCCATAAGAGCTGGAGCAGATCCCAGCTCCCACTCTCCCCAGCTTCTCCAATATGGTGTGAGTTGTAGATTCTGCTGATGATGTGTCAAATGTTTGTATCTTATACCTGCTCCCCCTTATTACCAAGGGTAGTGTAAAGTCTGGATATAGGTTACATTTTTGGGGTGCATTAACTAAGATTCACTTAACCCCTTCATGACCGGGGGATTTTTCGTTTTTCCGTGTTCGTTTTTCGCTCCCCTCCTTCCCAGAGCCATAACTTTTTTATTTTTCCGTCAATTTGGCCATGTGAGGGCTTATTTTTTGCGGGACGAGTTGTACTTTTGAACGACATCATTGGTTTTAGCATGTCGTGTACTAGAAAACGGGAAAAAAATTCCAAGTGCGGTGAAATTGCAAAAAAAGTGCAATCCCACATTGGTTTTTTGTTTGGCTTTTTTGCTAGGTTCACTAAATGCTAAAAATGACCTGCCATTATGATTCTCCAGGTCATTACGAGTTCATAGACACCAAACATGACTAGGTTATTTTTTATCTAAGTGGTGAAAAAAAATTCCAAACTTTGCTAAAAAAAAAAAAAAAATTGCGCCATTTTCCGATACTCGTAGCATCTCCATTTTTCATCATCTGGGGTCGGTTGAGGGCTTATTTTTTGCGTGCCGCGATGACGTTTTTAATGATAGCATTTCGGTGCAGATACGTTCTTTTGATCGCCCGTTATTGCATTTTAATGCAATGTCGCGGCGACCAAAAAAACGTAATTCTGGCGTTTTGAATTTTTTTCCCGCTACGCTGTTTAGCGATCAGGTTAATACTTTTTTTAATTGATAGATAAGGCGATTCTGAGCACGGCGATACCAAATATGCGTAGATTTGATATTTTTTTATTGATTTATTTTGATTGGGGCGAAAGGGGGGTGATTTAAACTTTTATGTTTTTTTTATTTTTTTCACATTTTTTTAAACTTTTTTTTAACTTTTGCCATGCTTCAATAGCCTCCATGAGAGGCTAGAAGCAGGCATAGCACGATCGGCTCTGCTACATAGCAGCGATCTGCTGATCGCTGCTATGTAGCAGAATTGCACGTGTGCTGTGAGTGCCGACCACAGGGTGGCGCTCACAGCGACGGGCAATCAAGGACCTCTATGGTTACCATTCACAAGCATCGCCGACCCCCGATCATGTGACGGGGGTCGGCGATGACGTCATTTCCGGCCGGAAGCGGTCGTTAAATGCCGCTGTCTGCGTTTGACAGCGGCATTTAACTAGTTAATAGGGGCGGGCAGATCGCGATTCTGCCCGCGCCTATTACGGGCACATGTCAGCTGTTCAAAACAGCTGACATGTCCCGGCTTTGGTGCGGGCTCACCGCGGAGCCCTGCATCAAAGCAGGGGAGCCGGCATCGGACGGTATAGTACGTCCGATGCCGGTAAGGGGTTAAAGGGAATCTGTCAGTAGGTTTTTGCTATGTAATTTGAAGACAGCATAAGGTAGGGGTCAAAACACAATTTTCAGCCATGCGTCTCTCATCAAGCTCGAGGTTTTGTTTGCTTACAATGATTGTTTTATTACCAGGAGCTTATCATTGCTGTGACCAGCTGTCACAACACACCCCCTACTGTGATAAGCAGCTCACTGTCTATACACACTGTACATACAGAGCCTGGTGTGGGCGGGGATAGATTCCTCAGCTCTGCTTCATTGCTAAATCTAAAAGCTCTAATTGTGTTTGAATGGCTACACCCAGTAATCTAAGTGACACATCGTTGGATTCAGCTTCTCCTTGCTCTCAGATTAGGAGGCAAAAACTTGCTGACAGTACTTTTAAGTTCAAGCTTTCTATCTTTTTTTACATATTTTTATGGACATAAAAAACAGTTTTAACCATTTAGTGGCCAGACCTATTTTATCATTGTTTTTACTCTCTTGCTGTATTTTAAGAATGATCATTTTATATTTTTTCCATAGTCCTTTTTTTGCTGTAAAAGTCTTTGCATTTCTTTTTCAACGGCATACTTTTGGAAAACTTAGCAATACATTTTTATCAATTTATTTTCAAGAGAATGGGATAATTTGAGAGTGTAAATTATTCTAGGCATCAATATAACTGCAGTGATTTATCTTTCCATCTAAATAAGAATGTTATGCAACTGTTTGATAGACAGTATATGGACAAAAGTATTGGCACGCACCTCTAAAATCTTTGAATTTAGGTTATTCATGCAGTCTCCTTGCCACAAATGTATACAATCCAGCCTCTCGCCATGTTGTCTGCCTTTACTAACATTTGTGAAAGATTGTCTCCTTATAGACAGCTCACGGATACCAGTCTGGTCCTGTAATGAGGTCACCATTGCATCAAGACATTTAGGTGAATTTTTAGCAGGGAAGAATTTTTGCAATCACCGATTAGTAGTATTATTGAAAAGTAGAAGTACCAGAGCAACTTTTGTCAGACAACGTAAAATAAATTACTGAGCGGGGTCACTGAATGCATAAAACTCGCCAACGCCCTGCCAATTCCTTACCTACAGAATTCCAAACTTTTTTCTGGCAATAATAGCAGCACAGAAACTGTGAACCAGGAGCTTCATGATATGGTGTTACATGGTTGTGCAGCTATATGTAAGCCTTACATCGCCAAGCACAATGGCAAATGTTGATGTAAAGTAGGGACAGATGCTCATGCAGATCAATGTCCAGCCCATAGATCTTAACAGCTCATTTACATATAAGAACAATATGGATTTCTCTGGAATAAGACATCGAATTGCAGATCTCAAAGTATAATTTTATTCGGCTTCCTATGACCTGCATGCCCTTACAGACGGCTTAGGAGGGTTGATGCTACTGACAGATTCTCGAAGTTATGGTTCACCTGCCTAAAGTTCCTTTCTCAGTTCAAATTGGCATCACCCAATGTAGGGCTACTAGTTTATTTAATGGCATATTCTTTACAGCTAATTAGCTCTGGCAATCAGGTTAGAAATATCTGATAATTCTTAGTGATTGCATTTCTTTCAAGATTTTGGTTTTAATACAGCTGAACAAAGTCAAGTCTGTTTCCATAGCACCAGTCTTTTCATCCTGCAATTCCGAAATCCAGGTGACGGCAGACACTTAAATGAACTTCATTTTTGTCTTTACGATATTTTTAACTGGAACATTTTTTGGACTATCTCTAATGTACAAGTGCTTCTCACTAAATTAGAATTTCGCCAAAAAGTTAATTTATTTCAGTTCTTCAATACAAACAGTGAAACTCATATATTATATAGAGTTATTACAAACAGAGTGATCTATTTCAAGTGTTTATTTCTGTTAATGTTGATGATTATGTCTTACATCCAATGAAGACCCAATAGTCATTATCTCAGTAAACTAGAATAATTAACAAAAAAATACCTTCAAAGGCTTCCTAAGCATTTCAAAAGGTCCCTTAGTCTGTTTTAGTAGGCTCCACAATCATGGGGAAGACTGCTGACTTGACAAATGTCCAGAAGGCAGTGATTGACACACTCCACAAGGAGGGTAGGCCACAAAAGGTCATTGCTAAAAAAAAAAAAGCTGCCTGTTCACAGAGTGCTGTATCCAAGCGTATTAATGGAAAGTTGAGTGGAAGGAAAAGTGTGGTATAAAAAGCTGCACAAGCAAGCGGGATAACTGAAGCCTTGAAAGGATTGTTAAGAAAAGGCCATTCAAAAATTTTGGGGAGATTCATAAGGAGTGGACTGATGCTGGAGTCATTGCTTCAAGAGCCACTACACACAGATGTATCCAGGACAAGGGCTACAAGTGTCACCTTCCTTGTGTCAGGCCACTCATGGCCAATAGACAACGCCAGAAGCGTCTTACCTGTGCCAAGGAGAAAAAGAACTCAGTGGTCCAAGGTGTTGTTTTTAGATAAAGGTAAATGTTTCATTTCATTTGGAAATTAAGGTCCCAGAGTCTGGAGGAAGAGTGGAGAGGCACACAATCCAAGCTGCTTGTGGTCTAGTGTGAAGTTTCCACAATCATTGATGGTTTGGGAAGCCATGTCATCTGCTGGTGTAGGTCCACTGTGTCTTATCAAGACCAAAGTCAGCGCAGCCGTCTACCAGGAAGTTTTAGAGCACTTCATGCTTATGTCTGCCAACAAGCTTTTTGGAGATGGAAATTTCATTCTCCAACAGCAATACCTGGTTTAAAAACAGCAGTATCACTGTGCTTAATTGGCCAGCAAACTCGCCTGACCTTAACCCCATAAAGAATCTATGGGGCATTGTCAAGAGAAATATGAGAGACATCAGACCCAACAATGCAGAGAAGCTGAAGGATGCTATCAAAGCAACCTGGGCTTCTATAACCCCTCAGCAGTGCCACAGGCTGATCGCCTCCATGCCACGCCACATTGATTCAGTGATTGATGCAAATGGAGCCTCGATCAAGTATTGAGTGCATTTACTGAACATACATTTCAGTAGGCTAACATTTCGGATGTTAAAATCATTTTTCAAGCTGGTGTTATAAAGTATTCTAATTTACTGAGAGAATGACCTTTGGGTTTTCATTGGCTGTAAGCCATAATCACCAACATTAACAGAAATAAACACCTGAAATAGATCACTCTGTAATGACTCTATATAATATATGAGTTGCAGTTTTTGTATTGAAGAACTTAAATAAATTATTTTTTTATGATATTCTAATTTAGTGAGAAGCACTTGTATAAACAGTGATATAGATATTATATTATCATGGAAAATAAATTGTATTCTCCGGTATACCCGCTGTCTCTCTTCTCCATGTCACAAGAACAGGGGTCTGAGAAGCTGAGCTATAGGGAGCTGTTGAAAGTTGTGGCCACTGGTGATATGTCCATGATACAAAGGCAGCACTACAGAATCACTGGTGCATTGAGTTTTCAATGAAGAAAGATAAATCATATTCAGCATTCTCTCCATGTCAAGGCCACAAAAGGTTTAGCTAATATGTATATACTAGATGGTGGCCCGATTTTAACGCATTGGGTATTCTACAATATGTATGTAGTTTATTTATGAAGTTTTCAGAATAATGCAATTTATACACAGGATTCGGCCGGTCGGGCGCGACCAATTAGCAAAGCGTGGTTCAAATTCGGCGCCAATTTGCGGCCGGACTGCACCAGTCGCTGATTGTTCGTGGCCGGCCGGGCATGACCAATCAGTGAAACCAGGGCCTGCTCCAGGTTTTTGAGGAAACATGCAAAAGACTCTCAGTGGGCCCCCCTCTTTAACACATACCACGATTCATGATGCACAGATACAGCAGAGAAATATAGCACAGCCACGTAGCATATAACACAGCCCACGTGGTATATAACACTGCCCACATAGCATATATCACAGCCACGTAGCATATAACACAGGCCATGTAGTATATAACAGCCCACGTAGCATATAGCACAGCCCACTTAGTATGTAGGAAAGCCACGTAGTATATAGCACAACCACATAGTATATTGCACAGCCACGTAGTATATTGCACATCCACGTAGTTTATAGCACAGCACACGTAGTATATAGCACAGCCCACGTAGTATTTAGCACAGGCCACATAGTATATAGCACAGCCGCGTAGTATATAACACAGCCACGTAGTATATAGCACAGCCCACGTAGTATATAGCACAGCCCACGCAGTGTATAGCACAGCCCACGCAGTGTATAGCACAGCCCACGCAGTGTATAGCACAGCCCACATAGTATATAGCACAGCCCATGTATTATATAGCACAGCCCATGCAGTATATAACACAGCCCACGTAGTACATAGCACAGCCCAAGACGTATATAGCACAGCCACGTAGTATAAAGCACAGCCACTTTGTATATAGCAGAGCCCACGTAGTACATGACACAGCCCACGCAGTATATAACACAGCCACGTAGTATATAGCACAGCCCATGCAGTATATAACACAGCCCACGTAGTACATAACACAGCCCACGTAGTATATAGCACAGCCACGTAGTATATAGCACAGCCACATAGTATATAGCACAGCCCACGCAGTATATAACACAGCCCACATAGTACATAACACAGGAAGGAGCGAATTCGCGGCTGGACTGTGCCGACCAATCAGCGACGCGGGATTTCCGTTACAGACAAACACAGACAAACAGACGGAAGTGACCCTTAGACGATTACATCGATAGATACTGCTCAAAAACATAAAGGAAACACTAAAATCCCACATCATAGATATCACTGAATGAAATATTCCAGTTGTAAATCTTTATTCATTACATAGTGTTGAGAACAATAAAGCCTAAAAATTATCAACGTAAATCACAACTAATATCCCACGGAGGTCTGGAGTTGGAATGATGCTCAAAATCAAAGTGGAAAATGAAGTTACAGGCTGATCCAACTTAATTGGAAATGCCTCAAGATAAGGAAATGATGCTTAGTAGTGTGTGTGGCCTCCACGTGCCTGTATGACCTCCCTAAAATGCCTGGGCATACTCCTGATGAGGTGGCGGATGGTCTCCTGAGGGATCTCCTCCCAGACCTGGACTAAAGCATCCACCAACTCCTGGACAGTCTGTGGTGCAATGTGACGTTGGTGGATGGTGCGAGACATAATGTACCAGATGTGTTCAATCAGATTCAGGTCTGGGGGACGGGCGGGCCAGTCCATAGCTTCAATGCCTTCATCTTGCACATCTTGCAGGAATTGCTGACATACTCCATTCACATGACATGAGGTCTGGCATTGTCCTGCATTAGGAGGAACCCAGGGCCAACCGCACCAGCATATGGTCTCACAAGGGGTCTGAGGATCTCATCTCGGTACCTAATGGCAGTCAGGCTACCTCTGGTGAGCACATGGAGGGCTGTGCGGCCCTCCACAGAAATGCCACCCCACACTAACCCACTGCCAAACCGGTCATGCTGAAGGATGTTGCAGGCAGCAGATCCCTCTCCACAGCGTCCCCAGACTGTCACGTCTGTCACATGTGCTCAGTGTGAACCTGCTTTCATCTGTGAAAAGCACAGGGTGCCAGTGGAAATTTTGCCAAGCCTGGTGTTCTGTGGCAAATGCCAAGCATCCTGCACGGTGTTGGGCTGTGAGCACAACCCCCATCTGTGGACTTTGGGCACTCAGACCATCCTCATGCAGTCGGTTTCTAATCGTTTGTGCAGACACATGAACATACCTTCTCATTTAAAGATTTTTCATGAATATGAAAATTGTACATTCACACTGAACGCATCAAAACAATGAATTAACACATGTGAATTATATACTTAACAAAAAAGTGTGAAACAACTGAAATTATGTCTTATATTCTAGGTTCTCCAAAGTAGCTACCTTTTGCTTTGATGACTGCTTTGCACACTCTTGGCATTCTCTATTTTCAGTTGTCACACTTTTTTGTTAAGTATATAATTCCACATGTGTTAATTTATAGTTTTGATGCCTTCAGTGTGAATGTACAATTTTCATAGTCATGAAAATACAGAAAAATCTTTAAATGAGAAGGTGGTGTGTCCAAACTTTTGGCCTGTACCGTATGTGAATATATATATATATATATATATATATATATATATATATATATATATATATATATATATATATATGTGTATATATATAGATTTATTTATTTTTTTTCTAAATAAGGTAAGGCTTTAAATATGTTGATTTAGATTCTGTGAGTCTTAGATAAATTAGGTGCCACCGCCAGCACACTATTTTCAGTAGGAGAGCTTACAAATGAAATGATAGATACAGCTAGCATGGAAATTACCACCTGGTGTCATTCACACACTGTCCAATAAAGTGGGACCGATACAGTGAACCCAATCACTATTCTACTGAGCACAGCAGACAAGTGTTTTTTCACCTCTGTCTCAAAGAGTGTTACTTTAATCATGGATTTTTATGGAATACTCAGCAATTTTTTAAAAGTGAAAAGAGACAACTATGCAGTTGCCTGCACTTCACCATTCTAGACGGCATGAGACATAGACCCAACATTTGAGATCAGTTCTTGTCACACAGGTGGATGTTGCATGCACGCCACTCATGTTATGAGGGCAGTACGAAAGAAACATGAGTTCTTGTTGGAGTCCTGGGAACATCTTACTCTGGGCAACCATTAATTATAATTCTTCACAGTAGAGGAGAAGTAATGGTTTACAGGCTCACAGCTTTGACACAGTTCTGAGCTGAAGTTGATTACACGGATTTTATTGAAGCTTCTTTTCATCACACAGTCACTTCTCTTCGTACAATGCTTTATAAACATATATGAAAGTCTCTTCACAGATAACTTCACTGATAACTTCTCTTCACACACAGTCTTAACCTTAGCAGAACTGTACCTTGCTAAGGCCGGGTTCACATTTGCGTTCGGGGGCTTTGCGGAGGGCTGCGTACATCCTCTGTTAAGCCCCGCCGACTTCCGCATACGTCCTGCGTACCTATGATTGGGTACGCAGGACATGCAGATATATGCGGATGCGTCGTTTTGACATGCCCACCGTCCTCACAAATGCAACTTGTTGCATTCCTATGCTGTTGGTGGGTACGCAGAGCGCATGCAGAAGTATGCAGAAGTAGGCGGGGCTTAACAGGACGTACGCAGCCCTCCGCAAAGCCCCCGAATGCAAATGTGAACTTAGCCTAAAGGTACCGTCACACTCAGTGACGCTGCAGCGATACAGACAACGAGCCGATCGCTGCAGCGTCGCTGTTTAGGTCGCTGTAGAGACGTCAAACACAGCAGCTCCAGAACAATGCAGGAGCGATCCTGTGACGTAACGGCGACTCACTTATCATTCTTGCTGGTTGTTAGCTCCATGTAAAACGTTGCTGGCATCGTTGCTTTTGCTGTCAAACATGACGATACACGCCGACCTGACGACAAAATAAAGTTCTGGACTTCTAGCTCTGACCAGCGATGTCACAGTGGGATCCAGATCGCTGCTGCGTGTCAAACACAACAAGATCGCTATCCAGGACACTGCAACGTCACGGATCGTTGTCGTTCTCGTTGTAAAGTTGCTGAGTGTGACGGTACCTTAATGCAGTGAGGTGGGGGAAGGGGGATGAGTCTGTTGCTGTAGCTCTCTCATTTATATCTTGAAGGTAATAACTATGCTCCTGGTTGTCCTTACTGCTTCTTTGATTGCAGCAATCGCTCCCCAGGAAAAACCGGTCTATACCGCTTGTCTGATTTCAGTCTGACAGGACTCTCTAGCACACACCTTACTCTTATATGTCCAGGACACAAGAACAACTTTTCCAATATCCCCTGGGGCTGGGCTAACCACTCCCTGTCTGCTATAACTGTTTTAACCCCTATAGTTGCTGGATGGTTCTAAATAAAAAATGCAGCTTCTATCTGTCACATGGACTCCATATATCAGATATTTGTGGCATTTCCTAGGTACAGCAGGCCAAATAAGTATTGAACATGGCACCAATTTTCTAAGTAAACGTATTGACATGAAATTCTCATCAGATATTATTAACAGCCAATCCAAATAACTCAAACCATAGACGTCCATAAATTAAGTTATCTGTAATAATGAGAAATGACACAGAAAAAAAATATTGAACATGCTTACTGAAATTTATTTAATATTTCAAACAAATGTCTGTTTTGACAATCACTGCTTAAAGATGCCGCCTGTATGGAGAAATTATTTGCATACATTAGTCAGTTGTGATTTTGGCCCATTCTTGCACACAAACACTCTTCAGAAATGAAGCTCCTTCGGTGAACTCTGAGCTTTAGTTCCTTCCATTAATGTTCTATTGGATTCAGGTCAGGTGGTAGACTCGGCCATTCTAGCAGCTTTAGTTTCTTTCTCTGAAACCATTGGAGAGTTTTGTGGACTTTATTTGAAATCATTGTCTGGTTGCAATATCCACCATCATTTCATCTTCATCATCCTGGTAGATGGCAGAAGATTGTTATCAAGAATGTCAGGGGGGTACATTTGTCCATTCATCAATTACATTAAATTTACCAGTGCTGTAGGCTGAGAAACAGCCCCACACCACGATGTTCCCACCTCCAAATTTCACTGCTGGTACATTGTTTTTAGGGTGAAATGCTTTTTAGCTTCCAAACATGGTGTGTATTATGGCAGCCAAAGACTTCAATTTTGGTCTCATCTGACAAGACCATACTCTTCCAGTATTTCACAGTTTGTCTAAAGGTTGTTGAACAAGCTTGAAATGCACTTGAACATGCCTCTTGTTCAGCAATGTAGTCTTGCGTGGTGAGCATGCATACAGGACATAGAGGATAAAGTATTACTTGAACGCACAGAATCTTCCTCAGTGGTTGATACCTTTTAATGGCTAACTGAAAAGATGGTAACATATAGCATCTGCTGAGTATAAATATGTGACTCTTCAGATTCTGTGTTTTCAGTTAGCCACTAAAAGGTATCAACCACTGAGGACTCTCAAATTTTAATATCTTGCTAAGTGGTGGTAATCATAGGGTGCCAATGTTACCATGGAAGCCGAGGGATGTCTGAAGATCCTCATGGCTGCCATCTTCGTGAAACTACTGTATAGGCTTGGCCTCATAAGGAATTGATAGCTTGACAATATATTGCTATAATACGTATTGCATGATATAGTACAAGTAATCGACCATTCGCAGTTTTGGGTGCTCTAGAGGACTAAAAAAAAGTCATCCATAAAGCAAATGCCACAATGAAATGGGAAATAGAAACAGGAGTAAAAGTGCAAAAAATAATTGCTCAAAAATTCCACTGTGCTCCAAAATGATACCAATAAAAACAGCTCATCGTTCATTTTCATTGCAATGTGAACATCTTAAAAACAAAACCCAAAATAGCAATGTCAGATTTGCTTTTTCTTTTCAGCATTTCAGCCCACTTGGATTTTTTTTTTCCAGCTTTTTAATATATTGTATGGTAAAGTGAAAGATGTCAATTGAAACAACAACTCATCCCATTAAAAAAATCTAACCTTCATATGCCTTTGTAGACAAGAATAATAAAAAAAATTCTGGCAGCATATAGCTAAAAAAAAATCACTCGATCATCAAGGGGTTAAACAAAATGGAAAACCCTTTACAGTTGTACAGACTGGACGCAGCTCTCCTATCCCAAGAGTGACAACCTCATAGAAATACATGAAGCTGTCATGCTCTGGTCGGGAGACTTGCGTCCGGCCAGTCCGTGCATTGCGGTCTGAGATCGGCCAGATTTGCATGGTTGTGTGCATGAGCCCTAACACTGTTACGTCACAGCTAGCAGAGGTAGTGTCCTTATCGCAGGCAGCAATAAACAAGCTTCAGTCTCACGTTCACACATTCAGAATTTTGTCAGTATTTTACCTCAGTATGTGTAAGCCAAAACCAAGAGTGGAACAATCAGAGGAAAAGTATGATAGAAACACGTCACCATGGCTGGTTTTGGCTACAAATGCTGAGGTAAATTCTGACAAAATACTGGATGTATGAACGTGGCCTTATAGTTTTATCAGGCCTGGTCTGCTCTTTTTTAGCTCGTATATAATAAAGCGTCTAATGAAAATCCATTGCATTTAGACATAAACATACTTTTTATGGTTGATATAACTTTTCAGTGATTCAACAAGGGTTTTCTTAGTAATTACTGCCTCATACAGCTCACTTGTGGATAACATAATTTCCGAACGTGGAATGCAGGCAATTAACGGCCTTGTTAAAAATGAATGTGTCCAGATTTCCCCAGTCGTGCAGCGGAGTGGGAAAAAAAATTCTGATTGGGACCTTAACATTTTTCTCCGATTCTTCATTAGTCACATCTGTTGCTATTGTTTCCATGGATACAATAAAAGTTAAATTGATAGCCATTCTCTTTGATATCAGACAGGTGGCACTTTTATTTCGCAGATTCCAGACTATAGTGCAGTGTTCTAATAAAATGTATACATCACACCTACTCAATGTGGGGAGATTAATTAGAATCAGTTTACTTCTGGCATGATGTCTGATTCATATCGTTATTGGCTGTGAGTGATGTATGAGTTCTTTAAGGGCAATTGAATGGCTGGTGAGGGGAGGGAGGGGAGCGCAGCTCCTTGGCACATCTGTCAGCCAGTGATGAGTGGTCGCCAAAGACATGGTAGATAGAATAATAGGAATGACATATGAGTACTCAGTTTTAGTGATGAGAGAAGGTAGTGGGATAAGGTGTTATCTGAGCATGTTCAAGTGCTAAAAGAGTGTGTTTGTCGTGCTCGAAAAATATGTTAGAGTCCCCGTTGCAGCATGACTCGCAGCTGTCTGACAGCCGCAACGCATGCAGGAATTGTCTGTTTGTTAGCCTGCAGTATTTTCTGCATGATCATTAAGGAGTCAGTCTTGTAAACATTCTGCGGAGGAAACAGGGTTAATTTCTTGTTCTTGTTCAGTTCTATGTTCTGCAAGTGGCCAAGAATTGAGGCTTAGCAATCTTTTGTTCCACTGAAGATAGGGCACAGGAGGGATACTGCAGCCAGTTGTCTTAGGCCACTTTCACACAAGTGTTTTTTTTTTCAATACGTCGCAATGCGTAGTTTATGGGAAAAAACGCATCCTGCAAAGTTGTCTGCAGGATGCGTTTTTGCCCCATAGACTAACATTAGCGACGCATTGCGACACATTGACACACGTCGCAACCGTCGTGCGATGGTTGCGCCATGTTGTGGCTGACCGCCGGGAGTAAAAAAACATTACATGTAATGTTTTTTTCTGTTGACGGTCCGCCATTTCCAACCGCGCATGCGCGGCCGGAACTCAGCCCCCACCTCCCCGCACCTCACAATGGGGCAGCGGATGCGCTGGAAAAATACATCCGCTGCCCCCGTTGTGCGGCGCATTCACTGCTAGCGTCGGTACGTCGGCCCGACGCACTGCGACGGGCCGAGTCCGACGCTAGTGTGAAAGTAGCCTTACAGACAGAAGAGAGTGAGAAGAGGAACATGACAGCTGAACTCTATGCCATAGGTCCGTGTGAGCAGCACAGACTGGAGGCAACGGTGCAGCAGAATAGGTTTTGCTGAAAGGCATGCAGATCAGAGAGGACCAGGACAGCAAGTTATGTAGGAATGGGCAAACTAGCAAAGTAGGAAACAACAGATGAAGCAGAGACAGGTATGTGGATTCACTCAGGAATAGTAAATACTGTATATAAGAATCTGATATCTTTCAGCAGGGATGCAGTTAATCACAGGAATAAAAGTGAAATGTTCGCGGTCTCATCTCTTAGAATAGGTGGGGTAATACGTAGGAACAGCAGTGTAATAGCTAATAGCAAAGAGGTATATACAAACATGAACTTGTAGCAGAGATGCGGAACATTGATAGAAGAATGTGTAAGTGTGAAAAACATCTACCGAATCTGAACAGAGTATGTAGTGTCATGGCCAAAAGTGTTGGCACCTTTGAAATTGTTCCAGAAAATGAAGTATTTCTCCCAGAAAATTATTGCAATTATGCACGTTTTGTTATACACATGTTTATTTCCTTTGTGTGTATTGGAACAACACAAACAAACTGAGAAAAAATGCAAATTATAATAATAATTTTTATTTATATCGTGCCAACATATTCCGCAGCACTTTACAATTAAGCGGGGACATGTACAGATAATAAATTCAGTACAAGTTAAGACAATTTAAACAGTGACATTAGGGGTGAGGTCCCTTCTCGCAAGCTTACAATCTACAAGGAAATGGGGGGACACAATAGGTGAAAAGTGCTTGTTATTTCAGGTCTGGCAATTATAATAAATAGGGATTTTCATATAAAGCCGCATGATCCGGTCATCAGCCCGTGTGTTTAAGAGCAATGGTCAAGTATCAAGTGCAGTTATCGTGTGCATGGAGGGTGTGGAGATAGATGAATAGTAGGGTGCAGATTCAGAATAATATTTGGAAGGAGGGACTAGGGCAAAGTTAGTTTACTGAGTAGTTGATGTGGTAGGCTTGTTTGAAGAGATGGGTTTTCAAAGCGCGCTTGAATAGGTCGGGGCTAGGTATCAGTCTGATCGTCTGGGGAAGTGCATTCCAGAGAACTGGCGCAGCACGAGAGAAGTCTTGGAGATGGAGGTACGAGGTTCGGATTACGGGGAATGTTAGTCTTGGGTCATTTGTAGAGAAAACCAGGTCCACAGTATTCCCGTCCTCATGCGTAGGAGAATTAGTAAACTGTGAGAGGCCGAATGAAGAAGTTAGAGAAAGAAGATGAGAGGCAGATTGGGAGAGAGGATCATTGATGGGGGATGTTAAAGTCTCCCATGATAAGTGTGGGGATGTCACAGGATAGAAAGTGAGTAAGCCAGATGGCAAAGTGGTCTAGAAACTGGCGGGAGGAGCCTGGAGGGCGATAAACAACCACCACTCGCATGGAGAAGGGTTTAAAAAGTCTGACGGTGTGGACTTCAAAGGATGGAAATGTAAGGGAGGGAACCGGGGGGAGGGGGGGTGACCTGGAAAGCACATTGTGATGAAAGGAGCAAGCCAACACCTCCACCCTGTCTGTTCTCAGGTCTGGCGGTATGTGGAAATGTCAGCCCATCAAACGAGAGAGTGGCAGCAGCGGTGGTGTCTGAATGCTGGATCCAGGTTTCTGTAATAGCCAGAAGGTTAAGAGAATTAGTGAGGGAAAAATTGTGAGTGTAGGTTAGTTTGTTACACACAGAACGTGCATTTCTGAGAGCATAGTGGAAAGCTATAGGAGAAGGCATGCACTGAATGTTAATAAGATTAGCAGGGTTTCTATATGCAGCTGGAGGAGAGTAATGTATGCTGGTGGAGGGATGCCCAGGGTTGAGGGAGATGTTGCCTGCAACTAGTAAAAGGAGAAAAAACAGAAAGAGCAGGTGGTGGGATGATTTATATGAATGTTTTAAGTACTGCATGGAGGTAGTGGATGGTTTGGAGTGGGTAAGAAATGTCAGTAGAGCCTCAGAGTTATACATGGGAGAGGGGAGAAGAGACGGGTGTATATGGACAGAGTGCACAGAATGTGTAAGGCTACTTTCACACTAGCGTTAACTGCAATCCATCACAATGCGTCGTTTTGCAGAAAATGCGTCGTTTTTCCCCATAGACTTGTATTGACGACGCATTGCGACGGATTGCCACACGTCGCATCCGTCGTGCGACGGATGCGTCATGCTTTGGCGGACCGTCCGGAGCAAAAACGCTACATGGAATGTTTTTTGCTCCTGACGGACCGCTTTTTCCGACCGCGCATGCGCGGCCGGAACTCTGTCCCCGCACCTCACAATGGGGCAGCGGATGCGCCGGAGAAATGCATCCATTGTGCAGTGCGTTAAACGCTAGCGTCGGAATCTCTGCCCGACGCATTGCGACGGGGAGATTCCGACGCTAGTGTGAAAGTAGCCTTAAAGGGCAGACGAGTTGTGAGAAAGCAGAAGTAAAAGCAAATAAGCAGATTGTTATCATCAATGCATAAAGTAGTAAGACGCCAAGAAGCATGTTTGTATGAAAAACTTATGAACTTATGCACCTTAACTATCTCCTGCCCTGTCCAACTGCCATTGTATAACTGTCAAGCAGTTTTTCATGTTGCACTTAAATTGGACATAATTTCACGCAAAACCCCCAAATTGGGCCTGACAAAATTAAGTTAATATTTGG
The DNA here is from genome assembly GCF_032444005.1 of Ranitomeya imitator. NCBI lineage: Eukaryota > Metazoa > Chordata > Amphibia > Anura > Dendrobatidae > Ranitomeya > Ranitomeya imitator. Next base: position 74,590,713 of record NC_091286.1, on the reverse strand, counting down.
TTGCACACCCTTTGGAATAAATAACTGCAGTCAATCCCTTCCTATAACGATCGACAAGCTTCTTACACCTCTCAACTGCAATTTTGGACCACTCTTCTTTTGCAAGCTGCTCCAGGTCTCTCACATTTGAAGGTGCCGTCTTCCAACAGCAATATTTTTTTGTTGTTCCAAAACACACAAGGGAAATAAACATGTGTATATCAAAATGTGTAAATGCAATCATTTTCTGGGAGAAATATTTTCGGCCATGAAGTTAAAGGGGTATTCCCATCCCCAAGATCTTATCCCAATATGTAGTAGATGAATAATACAAATATTAGCAAATACATTAGGTATCCATGGTTACATCCACTGATGAAGTGACAGCTAGTTGATAGTAGTCATAACCATGGATACCTAAGTACACGAAGAAAGAGACATAGCAAATCAGAAAAACTATACTACATTTCTAATTGGAGGTATTTACTAATATTATTATTATTACACCTTCTACATATTGGGATAGGATCTTGGATGTGGGAATACCCCTTTAACTTCTGACAAACACATGATAACTGAGAACTAAGGCTACTTTCACACATCAGTTTTTTGCCTTTAGGCATAATCTGGCGAATTTTTAAAAAAACGGATCAGGGGCAAATTGTGAAAAACTGATGCACCGGATCCGTTTTTTTTGCTGGATCCGTTTTTGTTTACCAGGCATAGAGTTTGGACTTCCTGTTCCGGGGACGAGAGAGACTCCAAAATTGAAAACGATGCTACGGGGCATGCTCAGTGTTAAAATACCGGAATTGGTGGCCGGATTCATTCATTTCACTTCACGTTTCATCCGTTTATTGCTGGAACCGTCTTTGTGCATTTTTTTTTGCCGGACAGAAAAAACATTCCTTTGTATGTTTTCTCTGTCCGCTGGAAAAATCATTTTTGATGGATCCGGCAAAAAAAGGATTAAACGTGAGGCCATCAGGCACAATCCGGCGCTAATACAACTCTATGAGAAAAAACGGATTCGGCTGAAAAAAAATTCGCCAGATTGTGCCTGACGACAAAAACCTGATGTGTGAAAGTAGCCTAAGCTTACTCAATAATCAGACAGCATCTGCCAAAGCCTTCCTTAACCCCTTCACGACATGTCCTGTATATGTATGGCCCTGTGGGAGCTGGGTTCCCGCAAAATTACGTATATAGCCATCAAATGCAGGTGTCAGCTCTATATAAGAGTTGACACCCTGCAGCAATGCCCACAATTGGTGCTAGCACAGTGACATCAAATGGCATCGCAGAGGGAGGGAGCTCCCTCTCTGCTTCCATCTGCACAATTTGACAGTGGCCTGTAAGCTCCTGCTAAGAGCAGGATCTTTCATGCCTCCTCTCTGCAATGCAAAAGCAGAGAATTAGATCAGCAATCAGGGCAGGCAAAGTTTATGTGACATGCTGGGAAAATTTAAAAAAGTTTTAAAAAAAATATTAAAAACTGAAAAAATATTGAAAAAAATCACAAAATAAAGAAATTTTTTTTTTAACCCAATAAATGTTTATTTATGTAAAAACAAAAAATACACATATTTGGTATCCTCGCATCCGGAGCGGCCAGACCTATAAAACTCCTTCATTGAACATCGTGAAAAATAAATTAAAAAACGAGGCAAAAAAGCTATGCTTTATCATACCACAGAACAAAAAGTGGAATAAAATACATTAACCCCTTAACAACTGCCGACACGCCTTTTAACGGCGGCAGTTAAGGGGACTTAAACCAAAGCGCCGTTAATTAAAGGTTTTTACCGATCCCCGAGTTGTGATCACCGGTAATTGATCGTTTACCGGCGGTCGCAAAAAAAAGCGATTTGCTATTTAATTTCTCTGTCCTCCGATGTGATCGCACATCAGGGGACAGAGAAATGGGGTTCCCGATCGCCCCACGATACTCAATTGTCTCTCCCGGTGCTCCTCATGGTTCCCCATGGGTGCTGCCATCTTCTTCCGGCAAAAAAAATTGCGGGCGCATGCGCACTGCACCCGTCGGCCGGCACCCGGAAGATCTTTGGGGTCTCGGCTGCCCGGGGTAGCCGAGACCCCAAAGAACATGATCGGAGTCGGTTTTTACCGATCCCTGTTTTGTGATCGCCGGTAAATAACCGTTTATCGCCTACCGCAAAAAAAATGTGGTGTGTTCTCTGTCCTCTGATGTGATCGCACATCAGAGGACAGAGAAATAGGGGGATCCCTGGGTCCTATTACTTCTCCTGGCCGCTGGCATCTTCCTCCTGGAAGAAAATGGCGGGCGCATGCGCAGTGCGCCCACCGTGATCTGCCGGCAGAGGAAGATTCTTCCTCTTGTTTTATTTTGGTCACTGTGAGATCCAATAACTGTGATAAAAATAAAAGAAACTGTAAATAACCCCCCCTTGATCAACCCCTTAGTTAGGAAAAAATAATAAAATAAAAAAATGTATGTATTTCCATTTTCCAATTAGGGTTAAGGCTAGGGTTAGTGTTGGGGCAAAAGTTAGGGGTAGGTTTAAGGTTGGGGCTAAAGTTAGGGTTAGGGTTGGGGCTAGGGTTAGGGTTGGGGCTAAAGTTAGGGTTGGGGCTAAAGTTAGTGTTAGGGCAGGGGCTAGGGTTAGGGCTAAAGTTAGGGTTGGGGCTAAAGTTAGGGCTAGGGTTGGGGCTAAAGTTAGGGTTGGCATTAGGGTTACAGTTGGGATTAGGGTTAAGGTTATTGTTGGGATTAGGCGTGTATTGGGATTAGGGTTAGGTTTGAGGTTAGGGTAGAGATTAGGATTTGGGGTGTGTTGGGTTTATGGTTTTGATTAGGGTTGGGATTAGGGTTTGGGGTGTTTTGAGGTTAGGGTTGTGATTAGGATTATGGATCAGGTTGGGATTAGGGTTAAGGGTGTGTTGGGGTTAGGGTTGGAGTTAGAATTGGGGGGGTTTCAACTGTTTAGGTACATCAGGGGTCTCCAAATGAGACAGCCCAAAAAAGTCAAATGGTGCTCTCTCCCTTCTGAGCTCTGCCTGCGCCCAAACAGTGGTTTACCCCCACAAATGGGGCATCAGTGTACTAAGTACTAGTTGGACAACAACTTTTGGGGTCCAGTTTCTCCTGTTACCTTTGTGAAAATAAAAAAATTGTGGGCTAAAAAATCATTTTTGTGGAAATAAAATGATTTTTTATTTTCACGGCTCTGCGTCAAACTTCTGTGAAGCACTTGGGCGTTCAAAATGCTCACCATCTAGATAAGTTCCTTGGGGGGTCTAGTTTCCAAAATGGGGTCACTTGTAGGGGGTTTCTACTGTTTAGGTACATCAGGGGCTCTGCAAACGCAACATAACGCCCGCAGACCATTCTAGCAAAATCTGCATTCCAAAACGGCGCTTCTTCCCTTCCGAGCCCCGACGTGTGCCCAAACAGTGGTCCCCTTCACATATGGGCTATCATCGTACTCAGGATAAATTGCCCAATAAATTTTGGGGTCCAATTTCTTCTGTTACCCTTGTGAAAGTAAAAATTTGGGGGTGAAAAGATTATTTTTGTGGAAATAATATGATTTTTTAATTTTCATGCATTATAAACTTCTGTGAAGCACTTGGGCGTTCAAAGTGCTCACCACACATCTGGATAAGTTCTTTGGGGGGTCTAGTTTCCAAAATGGGGTCACTTGTTGGGGGTTTCTACTGTTTAGGTACATTAGGGGCTCTACAAACGCAACCTAACGTCCGCAGACCATTCTATCAAGGTCTGCATTCCAAAACAGCGCTTCTTCCCTTCCGAGCTCTGCCATGTGCCCAAACAGTGGTCCCCCCCCCACATATGGGGTATCAGCGTACTCAGGATAAATTGCCCAATAAATTTTGTGGTCCAATTTCTCATGTTACCCTTGAGAAAATAAAAAATTGCGAGATAAGAATTCATTTTTGAGGAAAAAAAAGATTGTTTATTTTCACGGCTCTACGTTATAAATTTCTGTGAAGCACTTGGTGGTTAAAAGTGCTCACCACACATCTAGATAACTTCCATAATGGGTCTAGTTTCCAAAATGGGGTCACTTTTGGGGGGTTTCCACTGTTTAGGCACATCAGGGGCTCTCCAAACGCGACATAGCGTCCTATCTCAATTCCAGCCAATTCAAAATTGAAAAAGTCAATCGGTGCTCCTTCCCTTCCAAGCCCTACCGTGTGCCCAAACAGTGGTTTACCCACACATATGGGGTATGGGCGTACTCAGGACAAATTGCACAACAACTTTCGTTGTCAAATTTCTCCTGTTACCCTTGTGAAAATAAAAATTTGGGAGCTAAAAGATCATTTTTGTAGAAAAAATTCGATTTTTTTTTTTTTCATGGCTCTAAGTTATAAACTTCTTTGAAGCACCTGGGGGTTCTAAGTGCTCACTAGGCTTGAGCGAAACGGATCGGACAAATTCAAAAGTCGCCGACTTTTGGCAAAGTCGGGTTTCATGAAACCCGACCCGATCCTAGTGTGGGATCGGCAATGCGGTCGGCGATCTTCACGCCAAAGTTGCGTTTCGTATGACGCGTTTGGTGCCATTTTTTCGGCCAATGAAGGAGCGTGGGGAGAGTAATGACATAGGTCTTAGGGGCGTGCACGCCTGTCGCCATCTTCTCGCTTGTGCGCTGTAGCGATTTGCAATGTGTAACACCAGCTTTTCTGTTGAGAGAGAGATTTCCCATTGACTTTGCATTGGGTTACGTGTTTCGGTCGATCCTCGACTTTTTGCGATAATCGGCCAATTTCACTCGACTCGACTTTTGAGATAGTCGGGTTTCGCGAAACCCGACTCGACTCTAAAAAAGTAAAAGTCGCTCAACCCTAGTACTCACCACACATCTAGATAAGTTCCTTAAGAGGTCTAGTTTCCAAAATGGTGTCATTGTGGGGGGTTTCCACTGCTTAGGCACATCAGGGGCTCTCCAAACGCGACATGACGTCCTTTCTCAATTCCAGCCAATTCTACATTGAAAAAGTCAAACGGCGCTCCTTCTCTTCCAAGCTCTGCCGTGCGCCTAAACAGTGGTTTACCCCCATATATGGGGTATCTGCGTATTAAGAAGAAATTGCACAACAAATTTTGTGGTTCATTTTCTCTTTTTACACTTGTGAAAATAAAAAAAATTGGTTCTGAAGTAAAATGTTTGCAAAAAAAGTTAAATGTTCATTTTTTCCTTCCACTTTGTTGCAGTTCCTGTGAAGCATGTAAAGGGTTAATAAACTTCTTGAATGTGGTTTTGAGCACCTTGAGGGGTGTAGTTTTTAGAATGGTGTTAAGTTTGGGTATTTTCTGTCATGTACACCCCTCAAAGTGACTTTAAATGTGAGATGGTCCCTAAAACAAAATGGTTTTGTAAATTTTGTTGTAAAAATGAGAATTCACTGGTCAACTTTTAATCCCTATAACTTCCTAACAAAAAAAAAAATTGTTTCCAAAATTGTGCTGATGTAAAGTAGACATGTGGGAAATGTTATTTATTGACTATTTTGTGTGACATCTCTCTCTGATTAAAGGGCATAAAAATTCAAATTTTGAAAATTGCAAAATTTTAAACATTTTCACCATATTTCCATTTTTTTCATAAATAATAGCAAGTACTATCGAAGAAATGTTACTACTGTCATGAAGTACAATATGTCACGCAAAAACTTTCTCAGAATCAGCAGGATTCGTTAAAACGTTAGAGTTATAACCTCATAAAGGGACAGTGGTCAGAATTGTAAAAATTGGCTTGGACTTTAAGTACGAAATTGGCTCTGTCACTAAGGGGTTAAAAAAGACAAATATAAATAAACATGGTATCACTGAAAATATCTTGTCCCGCAAAAAACAAGTTGCAACAAACCTCCCTTAGTGGAAAAATAGAAAAGATATAGCTCTCAGAATAAGCAATGTAAAAATAATTATTTTTTTCTATAAAATAGTTTGTGTAAAGACGCCAAAACATTAAAAAATATATATATGTGTTATCACTATAATTGTACTGACCTGAAGAATAAAGCTGCCTTATCAATTTTACCACACGTGGAGCAGCATAAAAAAAACTATTCCTGGATTGCTAGTTTTTGTTTATTCTGTCTCCCTAAAGTCAGAGTAGAAAGCGATCAAAAAATGTCATGTGCCCGAAAATGGTACCAATAAAAATGTCAACTCGTCCTGCAAAAAAAAAAGCACTTGCATGACTCGGTCAGCTGAAAAAATGGAAGAATTATAGCCAGCTAAATATGGGGATACACAATAAAAAGTATCTTTTAGTGTGTGACAGCAGCCAAGCATAAAAAAATATATAAATCAGGTATCTCTGTAATTGCACAGACCCGAACAGTAAAGTAGCCTAATCACAACACGAGTCAATTTTTTACTCACGAGAAAAGATGTAAAAGGTAAATAAAACTAATTCTTTACCTGCTGTTCATTTTTTTCATTCTGCCTCCCAAAGATCGCAGCATGTATCAGCTCACATTTATCCTGCGCTCTACACGGAGTGCTTTCACCTTGGTTTTCATGTAAATCTCTGAAATACGTGATTCAGACTGAACCCCAAGCTGTCTGACCTGTGATCTGGCAGTGTCCATCTTTTTAGGCGTGCATAAAAACGCAGTCCACCACACTTTTGTGCATTTCTGAAAAGTAAGACACCAGTGAACATAGGCCAGATGGAGTCCAGAGTAACTCTGCTGCCTAATTATAGTGAATGGATTCCTCGCGGGTTTCACCTGAATCACAGGCATTCTTAGATTTAGGTGGAAAATATAAGTGCTCAGCATAGAGCACAAGATAAATGTGATCCCAAACATTATGTAAAATGTTCCCAATAAAAGCTTCAACTTAATCCAAGAAAAAAAGCAAGTCCCCACTCAGGTCCGTCATCTGTTAACGGAAGTATAGGGGCCTTTCATGTTACTGGTAATACAAAGGCTCTGGAAAAGTGCTATGGTCCGTGCTCTCAAAAAGAAATTATGTGCCCCCAAATCCAAGTGCTCCCTCCCTTCTGAGCCCCAGTGTGCCTAAACCACATTTAGAGCACACATGTTTGGCATTTTTGCAGTGATGATAGCCTGCCTAATTGAGCATAACGTACTGGACACTACAACATATTGGTGACTACAACGTGGTGAGCACCACAATTGCACTGCCATCCTGAAAGCATGATCTGTTGGGGGCTGTGAGGACTAGAGTTTGGGAAACACTGGTCTAATGCAAATGAGTCATTTTGGACAAAGGGACCAAACGGCTTAAAGATGGTAAATTAATAAACTTATGATATAATGCACTAAACCGTACATTTAGTTGTTAAGGCAAAAAAGTGTATTATCGGCATGAATATTTCATAAGGTAAAAAATTGTATTGTGAACACAAATTTTTGATTGCATTATGGTTGTATTTCTTGACATGGCTATAAATATATATTCTGGTTAGTGTAACTTTTGAGACTAATAAGTTACTTGCTCCTCAATGCTAGATCTATGTTCTCAATCTACATTTGTCATTTGTATTTCAAACATCTTTACTTTTTAAAGTTCAACCGTTGGGGAAAAGGTTATTCATTGTCTTGTTCCACAACTTTATGTTTAGTCCAAATATTTTTGCAAGTGAACGGACACGGTTTGGCCGTAAAGTTTACTGTGTTGAGGAACTTTTAATTCAAAGACTGAATGTAGAAACAGCTGCTTAGTACCCACGTCTTCAGGAGGTTCACTTGCACATAGAGCACCTTTTCTGAACTGAAATCTTTGAAGCTCACATATGAAGCTTTCTGAACTAAAAGAAAGCGCTGTCTGAGATCACATTGAATCCAACACATACATTTTTCATCTAATAGGACACGTTTTTCAGTTGACATTTCATAAAGCAAACTTCCATCCAAAATCATGAAAAAAAGTGGCGTGAGAGAGAAACTTTTCCTTTATTGTCAAAAAGTTATTTTCAAAACATCTTAAAAAGAAGAAGAAAATATCTGGAAAATGATTAATACATGATTACATTATCTGAGCCAACGTTTTCCATGTGCTGAATGTCTGCCTAAAGATATCCTACATTTTTCTGTTTCCAGATCCTATACGGAACTATGTGTCCCCATTATACAGACTCAAAATAGTTTCTGATAGTATAATGCCACAGAGATGTGTTACTCCACCCTTCGCTCACCTACAGACTTTACGAGAGAGGACAGATGGAAGGGACGATGTGATACTCAGGATTTGTTTGTACCCTATTCACCACTAAGGGCTTATTCACACGTCATTATTTTGCATAAGTGTTTCTACAGTACAGACCAAAAGTTTGGACACCTTCTCATTTAAAGATTTTTTCTGTATTTTCATGACTATGAAAATTCTAAATTCAACCTGAAGGCATCAAAACTATGAATTAACACATGTGGAATTATATACTTAACAAAAAAGTGTGAAACAACTAAAATTATGTCTTATATTCTAGGTTCTTCAAAGTAGCCACCTTTTGCTTTGATGACTGCTTTGCACACTCTTGGCATTCTCTTGATGAGCTTCAAAAGGTAGTCACCGGAAATGGTAGCACCCCTTCACTCTCCTTCTTGCTCAAATATCCCTTACACAGCCTGGTGGTGTGTTTGGGGTCATTGTCCTGTTGAAAAATAAATATTGGTCCAACTGTACACAAACCGGATGGAATAACATGCCGCTGCCAGATACTGTGATAGCCATGCTGGTTCAGTATGCCTTCAGTTTTCAATAAATTCCCAGTGTCACCAGCAAAGCACCCCCACACATCACACCTCCTCCTCCATGCTTCACGGTGGGAACCAGGCATGTAGAGTCCATCCGTTCACCTTTTCTGCGTCGCACAAAGACACGGTGGTTGGAACCAAAGATCTCAAATTTGGATTCATCAGACCCAAGCACAGATTTCAACTGGTCTAATGTCCATTCCTTGTGTTCTTTAGCCCAAACAAGTCTCTTCTGCTTGTTGCCTGTCCTTAGCAGTGGATTCCTAGCAGCAATTTTACCAGAAGGTGTGTCCAAACTTTTGGTCTGTACTGTATGTGAACACCAAGAGTAGAATAAAGAAGAACTATAATGGAAAGATTGACATCTGTTCTGTATTTTGGAGACGCTCCTGTTTTTTTTGGTTACAAAAACTGATGAAATATTGATCAATAATAATGATGTTTGAATTAAGCCTAGCATTTGAATCTCTGATTCCTAACCTCTGCTTCATACAGCCTGAGGATAACACCTAAATTGTAAAAAAAAAAAATTATCAGCATATTTACTTGATTTACCAGATGGCTGACAGATATGGATAGTTTGAGTTTATCTGTCCTCATGGGCAGCAAGTTGAAGAGCGGATATAGACACTGGTCAGGAAATTTGGCACATGGGGCAAAAATACATAAAAAAAAAATATTACATATATACAATAAATATATTTATATATATATCTAACTAGCTATTGAACCCGTTCTACGCCCGGGTGGCGAGCATTTATATTGGTATATGGTCTCCATCCTGGTATGTGCTGCTCCATCCTGCGCCCCCATCCTGTCATGTGCTGCTCCCATCCTGCGCCCCCGTTCTGTCATGTGCTGCTCCCATCCTGCGCCTCCATTCTGTCATTTTCTGCTCCCATCCTGTCATTTGCTGCTCCCATCCTGCGCCCGTTCTGTCATTTGCTGCTCCCATCCTGCGCCCGTTCTGTCATTTGCTGCTCCCATCCTGCGTCCCCGTTCTGTCATTTGCTGCTGCCATCCTGCGCCCGTTCTGTCATGTGCTGCTGCCATCCTGCGCCCGTTCTGTCATGTGCTGCTGCCATCCTGCGCCCGTTCTGTCATGTGCTGCTGCCATCCTGCGCCCGTTCTGTCATGTGCTGCTGCCATCCTGCGCCCGTTCTGTCATGTGCTGCTGCCATCCTGCGCCCGTTCTGTCATGTGCTGCTGCCATCCTGCGCCCGTTCTGTCATGTGGTGCTGCCATCCTGCGCCCGTTGTCATGTGCTGCTCCCATCCTGCGCCCGTTCTGTCATGTGCTGCGGCCATCCTGCGCCCATTCTGACATGTGCTGCTGCCATCCTGCGCCCGTTCTGTCATGTGCTGCTGCCATCCTGTGCCCGTTCTGTCATGTGCTGCTGCCATCCTGCGCCCGTTCTGTCATGTGCTGCTGCCATCCTGCGCCCGTTCTGTCATGTGCTGCTGCCATCCTGCGCCCGTTCTGTCATGTGCTGCTGCCATCCTGCGCCCGTTCTGTCATGTGCTGCTGCCATCCTGCGCCCGTTCTGTCATGTGCTGCGGCCATCATGCGCCCGTTCTGTCATGTGCTGCTGCCATCCTGCGCCCGTTCTGTCATGTGCTGCTGCCATCCTGCGCCCGTTCTGTCATGTGCTGCTGCCATCCTGCGCCCGTTCTGTCATGTGCTGCGGCCATCATGCGCCCGTTCTGTCATGTGCTGCTGCCATCCTGCGCCCGTTCTGTCATGTGCTGCTGCCATCCTGCGCCCGGTCTGTCATGTGCTGCGGCCATCCTGCGCCCGTTCTGTCATGTGCTGCGGCCATCCTGCGCCTGTTCTGTCATGTGCTGCTGCCATCCTGCGCCCCTGTTCTGTCATGTGCTGCTGCCATCCTGCGCCCGTTCTGTCATGTGCTGCTGCCATCCTGCGCCCGTTCTGTCATGTGCTGCTGCCATCCTGCGCCCGTTCTGTCATGTGCTGCTGCCATCCTGCGCCCGTTCTGTCATGTGCTGCTGCCATCCTGCGCCCGTTCTGTCATGTGCTGCTGCCATCCTGCGCCCGTTCTGTCATGTGCTGCGGCCATCCTGCGCCCGTTCTGTCATGTGCTGCTGCCATCCTGCGCCCGTTCTGTCATGTGCTGCGGCCATCCTGCGCCCGTTCTGTCATGTGCTGCTGCCATCCTGCGCCCCTGTTCTGTCATGTGCTGCTGCCATCCTGCGCCCGTTCTGTCATGTGCTGCTGCCATCCTGCGCCCGTTCTGTCATGTGCTGCTGCCATCCTGCGCCCGTTCTGTCATGTGCTGCTGCCATCCTGCGCCCGTTCTGTCATGTGCTGCTGCCATCCTGCGCCCGTTCTGTCATGTGCTGCTGCCATCCTGCGCCCGTTCTGTCATGTGCTGCGGCCATCCTGCGCCCGTTCTGTCATGTGCTGCGGCCATCCTGCGCCCGTTCTGTCATGTGCTGCGGCCATCCTGCGCCCGTTCTGTCATGTGCTGCGGCCATCCTGCGCCCGTTCTGTCATGTGCTGCGGCCATCCTGCGCCCGTTCTGTCATGTGCTGCTGCCATCCTGCGCCACCATTGTATTATATGCCCCCCGCTCCAGTGTGTATGCCCCCGAATGCTGCTGCCATATAAAAAAAAAAAAAAATACCATACTCACCTATCGTCCGGCTCCACTGCAGGTATGTCTTCAAGAAAATGGCGCCGGAAAGCGGGGACTGCGCAGGCGCCGATTCCGGCAGCAGGAATCGGCGCCTGCGCAGTCCGCGCTTTCCGGCGCCATTTTCTTGAATACACACCTGCAGTGGAGCCGGAGTGTGTCTTCAAGAAAATGGCGCCAGAAAGCGCGGACTGCGCAGGCGCCGATTCCGGCAGCAGGAATCGGCGCCTGCGCAGTCCGCGCCCTCCGGAGCCGGGAGCAGAGGAGCCGGGAGACGGAGCCGCAAGCAGCGCTGGAACCGGGAAAGGTGAGTATACTTACCCTCCCTCCTGGCGGTCCCTGACTCTCCGGTGGAGATCGCGGTATGCGTTCAGTGCTTACGCATACCGCGATCTCCCGGGAGCGTCGCTCTGTGAGGCCCAGACTGCGCCGGCGCTTGCGCTTGCGCAGTCTATAGAGGCTTCGGACAGAGTGACGCTCCCAGCGTTATATTATAGATATATAAAGCTGAATGTGTGTGTATGTATGTCCGGGATTGGCATCTGCACCGTCGCAGCTACAGCCACAAAATTTTGCACAGTCACACGTCTGGACCCTGAGAGCATCATAGGCTATGTTGTGAGGTGACATTTTAACCCCGCGCGTTCCAATTCACCAAACAATTTTGCCCCTATCTACATAATGGGGAAAAAGTGAAAGGAAAAGTGTTGGAGGCATCATAGCTACAGCCACAAAATTTTGCACAGTCACACGTCTGGACCCCGAGAGCATCATAGGCTATGTTGTGAGGTGAAATTTTAACCCCGCGCTTTTCAATTCACCAAACAATTTTGCCCCTATCTACATAATGGGGAAAAAAGTGAAAGGAAAAGTGTTGGAGGCGTCGCAGCTACAGCCACAAAATTTTTCACAGTCACACATCTGGACCCTGAGAGCGTCATAGGCTATGTTGTGAGGTGACATTTTAAGCCCGCGCGTTCCAATTCACCAAACAATTTTGCCCCTATCTACATAATGGGGAAAAAGTGAAAGGAAAAGTGTTGGAGGCAAATTGACAGCTGCCAGATGTGAACAAGGGGGACTTAAAGAGTGAGAGCGATGGCGCCAAAGAGTATATACCGTACAGTTGCTAAGGTGGGGCCCCGACATGGGATACTCACCACACGGGGATATGAACACACACACAAAATGTGCCACACACTGCTTGAACACATATACAACCCTCAGCACACATTTCACCACACATACACCAACCTCGCCACATAAAAGTCGAAACACAAAAGTCGCCGCACAAAACTCGCCACACGCAAAACTCGCCACATGCAAAACTAGGCTCACGCAAAACTCGCCACACGTGCAAAACTAACCTCATGGAAAACTCGCCACACGCAAAACTTGCACATGCGGAAAAATTGCCACATGCACAAAAGTTGCAACACATGCAAAAGTTGCCTCACACAAAACTTGCACATACTCAAAAGGTACCACACATAAAACTCGCCATCCGCAAAACTCACCATGCGCAAAACTTGCTGCACACAACTTGCCACACTAACCTGTCACATGCAACTCAACACACAAAAAGTTGCTACACGCATGTTGCCACACAAAACTCATCTCACAAAAGTCGCTACATGCATGTCGCCACGCAACTCAACACACACAACTTGACACATGAAACTCACCCTAAAACACACACAAGTCTGGTATTATCCTTCAAAAATAAAAATCTGATTAATAAGCAGACAAACTACAAGAGCAACAAATGTACCATAGAGGAAATACGGCAGCTGTCAGTCACATGACCTGTCTATTATCTGTATGTGTGAGCTAGTATATACTGCCAGGGGGGAGGGCTTCCTGTTGGCTGGGGATTTATCAGGCTGCAAAATTAGCTTACAAATACTGAGGTAAAAATACTGACCAAATAACGTGTGAACGCTGTCTAATACAGGAGGAGATGACATACAGATATATACTATGTACAGGGGAGATGACACACAGGTATCTATAATATAACGCTGGGAGCGTCACTCTGTCCGAAGCCTCTATAGACTGCGCAAGCGCAAGCGCCGGCGCAGTCTGGGCCTCACAGAGCGACGCTCCCGGGAGATCGCGGTATGCGTAAGCACTGAACGCATACCGCGATCTCCACCGGAGAGTCAGGGACCGCCAGGAGGGAGGGTAAGTATACTCACCTTTCCTGGTTCCAGCGCTGCTTGCGGCTCCGTCTCCCGGCTCCTCTGCTCCCGGCTCCGGAGGGCGCGGACTGCGCAGGCGCCGATTCCTGCTGCCGGAATCGGCGCCTGCGCAGTCCGCGCTTTCCGGCGCCATTTTCTTGAAGACACACTCCGGCTCCACTGCAGGTGTGTATTCAAGAAAATGGCGCCGGAAAGCGCGGACTGCGCAGGCGCCGATTCCTGCTGCCGGAATCGGCGCCTGCGCAGTCCCCGCTTTCCGACGCCATTTTCTTGAAGACATACCTGCAGTGGAGCCGGACGATAGGTGAGTATGGTATTTTTTTTTTTTTATATGGCAGCAGCATTCGGGGGCATACACACTGGAGCGGGGGGCATATAATACAATGGTGGCGCAGGATGGCAGCAGCACATGACAGAACGGGCGCAGGATGGCCGCAGCACATGACAGAACGGGCGCAGGATGGCCGCAGCACATGACAGAACGGGCGCAGGATGGCCGCAGCACATGACAGAACGGGCGCAGGATGGCCGCAGCACATGACAGAACGGGCGCAGGATGGCAGCAGCACATGACAGAACGGGCGCAGGATGGCAGCAGCACATGACAGAACGGGCGCAGGATGGCAGCAGCACATGACAGAACGGGCGCAGGATGGCCGCAGCACATGACAGAACGGGCGCAGGATGGCCGCAGCACATGACAGAACGGGCGCAGGATGGCCGCAGCACATGACAGAACGGGCGCAGGATGGCAGCAGCACATGACAGAACGGGCGCAGGATGGCAGCAGCACATGACAGAACGGGCGCAGGATGGCAGCAGCACATGACAGAACGGGCGCAGGATGGCAGCAGCACATGACAGAACGGGCGCAGGATGGCAGCAGCACATGACAGAACTGGCGCAGGATGGCAGCAGCACATGACAGAACGGGCGCAGGATGGCAGCAGCACATGACAGAACAGGGGCGCAGGATGGCAGCAGCACATGACAGAACGGGCGCAGGATGGCCGCAGCACATGACAGAACGGGCGCAGGATGGCAGCAGCACATGACAGAACGGGCGCAGGATGGCAGCAGCACATGACAGAACGGGCGCAGGATGGCAGCAGCACATGACAGAACGGGCGCAGGATGGCAGCAGCACATGACAGAACGGGCGCAGGATGGCCGCAGCACATGACAGAACGGGCGCAGGATGGCAGCAGCACATGACAGAACGGGCGCAGGATGGCCGCAGCACATGACAGAACGGGCGCAGGATGGCAGCAGCACATGACAGAACGGGCGCAGGATGGCAGCAGCACATGACAGAACGGGCGCAGGATGGCCGCAGCACATGACAGAATGGGCGCAGGATGGCAGCAGCACATGACAGAACGGGCGCAGGATGGCAGCAGCACATGACAGAACGGGCGCAGGATGGCAGCAGCACATGACAGAACGGGCGCAGGATGGCAGCAGCACATGACAGAACGGGCGCAGGATGGCAGCAGCACATGACAGAACGGGCGCAGGATGGCAGCAGCACATGACAGAACGGGCGCAGGATGGCAGCAGCACATGACAGAACGGTCGCAGGATGGCAGCAGCACATGACAGAACGGGCGCAGGATGGCAGCAGCACATGACAGAACGGGCGCAGGATGGCAGCAGCACATGACAGAACGGGCGCAGGATGGCAGCAGCACATGACAGAACGGGCGCAGGATGGCCGCAGCACATGACAGAACGGGCGCAGGATGGCAGCAGCACATGACAGAACGGGCGCAGGATGGCAGCAGCACATGACAGAACGGGCGCAGGATGGCAGCAGCACATGACAGAACGGGCGCAGGATGGCAGCAGCACATGACAGAACGGGCGCAGGATGGCAGCAGCAAATGACAGAACGGGGACGCAGGATGGGAGCAGCAAATGACAGAACGGGGACGCAGGATGGGAGCAGCAAATGACAGAACGGGCGCAGGATGGGAGCAGCAAATGACAGAACGGGCACAGGATGGGAGCAGCAAATGACAGGATGGGAGCAGCAAGTGACAGAATGGAGGCGCAGGATGGGAGCAGCACATGACAGAACGGGGGCGCAGGATGGGAGCAGCACATACCAGGATGGAGACCATATACCAATATAAATGCTCGCCACCCGGGCGTAGAACGGGTTCAATAGCTAGTATACTATATACAGGAGGAGATGACACACAGATATATACTATATACAGGAGGAGATGACATACAGGTACATACTATATACAGGAGGAGATGACAAACAGGTATATAATATATACAGGAGGAGATGACATACAGGTATGTGCTATATATAGGAGGAGATGACATACAGGTATATACTATATACAGATGACACACAGGTACATACTATATACAGGAGGAGATGACACACAGGTATATACTATATATAGGAGCAGATGACCTACAGGTATTTACTATATACAGGAGGAGATGACATACAGGTATATGCTATATATAGGAGGAGATGACATACAGGTATATACTATATACAGGAGATGACACGCAGATATATACTATATACAGGGGAGATGACACACGTATATACTATATACAAGAGGAGATGACATACAGGTATATACAATAAATAGGAGGAGATGACATACAGGTATATACTATATCCCCTATCTGACCTCGGACGGGATAGTACGTCCGAAGTCAGATCCCCTGCTTTGATGCAGGGCTCCGCGGTGAGCCCGCATCAAAGCCGGGACATGTCAGCTGTTTTGAACAGCTGACATGTGCCCGTAATAGGCGCGGGCAGAATCGCGATCTGCCCACACCTATTAACTAGTTAAATGCCGCTGTCAAACGCAGACAGCGGCATTTAACTACCGCATCCGGCCGGGCGGCCGGAAATGACGTCATCGCCGACCCCCGTCACATGATCGGGGGTCGGCGATGCGTCTGGATGGTAACCATAGAGGTCCTAGAGACCTCTATGGTTACTGATGACCGGTGGCAGCACACCTGCATTTCTGCTACATAGCAGCGATCAGCAGATCGCTGCTATGTAGCAGAGCCGATCATGCTATGTCTGCTTCTAGCCTCCCATGGAGGCTATTGAAGCATGGCAAAAGTAAAAAAAAAAAGTTGAAAAAAATGTTAAAAAAATAAAAAAAATATTAAAGTTTAAATCACCCCCCTTTCGCCCCAATCAAAATAAATCAATAAAAAAAATATAAAATCTACACATATTTGGTATCGCCGCGCTCAGAATCGCCCGACCTATCAACTAAAAAAAAGCATTAACCTGATCGCTAAACGGCGTAGCGGGAAAAAATTTCAAAATGCCAGAATTACGTTTTTTTGGTCGCCGCGACATTGCATTAAAATGCAATAAAGGGCAATCAAAAGAACGTATCTGCACCGAAATGCTATCATTAAAAACGTCATCTCGGCACGCAAAAAATAAGCCCTCAACCGACCCCAGATTATGAAAAATGGAGACGCTACGGGTATCGGAAAATGGCGCAATTTTTTTTTTTTTAGCAAAGTTTGGAATTTTTTTTCACCACTTAGATAAAAAAATAACCTAGTCATGTTAGGTGTCTATGAACTCGTACTGACCTGGAGAATCATAATGGCAAGTCAGTTTTGGCATTTAGTGAACCTAGCAAAAAAGCCAAACAAAAAAACAAGTGTGGGATTGCACTTTTTTTGCAATTTTACCGCACTTGGAATTTTTTTCCCGTTTTCTAGTACACAACATGCTAAAACCAATGATGTCGTTCAAAAGTACAACTCGTCCCGCAAAAAATAAGCCCTCACATGGCCAAATTGACGGAAAAATAAAAAAGTTATGGCTCTGGGAAAGAGGGGAGTGAAAAACGAACACGGAAAAACGAAAAATCCCAAGGTCATGAAGGGGATATACAGGGGAGATGACACACAGCAGGTATATACTATATACAGGGGAGATGACATACAGGTGTATACTATATATAAGGGAGATGACAGACATGTATATACTGAGGTGAAAATGAGAGGTGTGAGGTGAAAATGAAAAGGTGTGTGAGTGCAAAATGAGAGGAGTGAGGGAAAATAGTGGAGTGATCGGAAAATGACAGATGTGATGTCAAAATGACAAGTGTTAGGGGGAATGAGAGGAGTGAGGGAGAAAATGAGAGGTGTGAGGGAGAAAATGAGACGAGAGGGGGAAAATGAAAGATGTGATGGGGAAAATGAGAGGCGTGATGGGAAAATAAGAGAAGTGAGGCGCTATAACTAACCATAGATATTTATTATGCCGGGCTCTTCAGCTAGTGTGTGTGTGTATATATATATATATATATATATATATATATATATATATATATATATATATATATATATATATATATATATATATATATATATATACATATATATATACATATATATATATATATATATACATATACAGTATGTATATATAATTACATTAGGGAGTCTGAATGGTTACCTACAGATGTTTAGAATAAAAAGTTATTTTAGTATGACTATTGCTTGAAGTGGCTTGAAGTGGCGTTCTGTGCTAATGTATGAGACCCCTATTTATCACCCAGAGTAGAGAGTGGCTATGTGGACTTAGCACTTATGCATACAGAGCACACAGTGTACTACTTCGTTTGACCTGCGCTTGCTCTTTAGACGAATTAAACACTTGCTGATTTGTTCTTTTCTAGATGGATCTGCTCCAATCCACTGCAATCAGTAGGATTCCCTGTGAACACTTTCAGGGACTAGTCATGAGCGAATATACTCGTTACTCAAGATTTCTTGAGCATGCTCGGGGGTCCTCCGAGTATTTTTTAGTGCCTGGTGGCTAGGGAACCCCCACATGTACTTATGCTGGCTAACCGATGTAAATCATTCAGCTGCGGCAAGAAAAACTAAATCTCCGAGCACCAAAAAACACTCGGAGGACTCCCGAGCATGCTCGAGAAATCTCGAGTAACGAGTATATTCACTCATCACTATCAGGGACCTTTTCAAGAAGAAAGAATTGACAAATAAAATGGTTCAAATCAATTCACAAGAGCCGTTCCAGTGTCCACTGTGCGGGAGCCCTGCTAACCGCTTCTTACCTGAAGGAGTCCTCAGCTAGTCAGTTGATTGGCTGGCCAGGCGTGATGTCCTTGTTGCAGCATGATGCACATGTGACAATTAACGCCTGGCCGACTAATCAAAAGAGCCTCCGATTGCTGGGAGGTAGAAGGGAGGTAGAAGGGGGCATTCAGGGCTCCCGTCTGACCGCCACAGATTACTGGATCGGGTCTTTGTGAATCAATTATTCCTATTATTCAGTGTTTAAAAGTAGTTGATGAAAATGATTTTATTTAATTATTTCAGTTTTTTACCAATTTTATTTGGCTTTTCGTTCAGAAAATATAACCTTTCTGGGAAGTTTTTCTTTGAGGCTGGGGAATATTTCTGAGTTAAACTACAAATCGACCTTCATTAATGAAATGAAATAAAATCCCTTTATCCACCACTGGAGGTGATTCAGTGCAGTAGTTATTTATTTATTTTTTTTAGTCTATAAAAAGGGGATTACAATGGTATAAAGCTCGGCTGGCTTCTCCATTGTTATTAAGGCAAAGAGAAACAAAATATATTGATTTCTGGGAAAAAAGGCTTTTACAGTCTTTTGATTGTAAGCCTGTAGCCTCATACTGGCTGATGATATGTGACAGGTAGAATATTTCAACCGGTCTTTCATATTAGTATCTGAGAAAATTGAAAGCACAGTAGACCTTCAAGTAATGCTGTAAAGCTACTCTGTGACACTTAGACTTACTGGGCAATTTCCAAGAGGTATAATATTTGACATAGACATAAGTGGACTGATACTCTACAGCAGTAAACATTTATTTAGCAGTTTTAATAGAAATTTTGATTGTAAAGGAAATTCACGGTCAGTCACAAGGGCACAAGAAAAATCATTACAAAAGTAATATAGTCTATACCCCAAATAGTGTGGCATTTGGATGATCCATCGATAGCTAACCTTAAGCTCCTTCAGCTTTTGACAATCATATCTTTACTACAATGTAGAAATAAAGTACAATAGAAAAAAGTAATTCTAAAAATGGATTTTGTTTTTACACTCTAAGGTCCAAATTGACCAGGATGCAAAATAAATGTAAAGGGGTTCCCTGGGCTTATAGTAGTGATGATCTCTCCTCAGGGTAGGTGAGGGTTCAATACCGGCATCTCCAATGGTGAGCTTCTTGCTACTCTGGCAGCAGCTGGATGTAACCCGTGCTTTTGGATGAACAGTGCCCTCAAATTAAAGGGGTTCTGTCAGCTCTCAGGTTTGAAAGTTATCTCCTATCCAAAGTATAAGGGATGTCTTTCTGAATGCTGGGAGTCAGACCCCACTAATCCTGAGAAGAGGAGCTCTGGCTCAATGGGGCAAAGATTGGTCATTCGCAGTGCCTGTCTATTGATTCTGATAGAAACACCTGAGACCAGTTGAACGCTGCGCTCGGCAATCTCTGGTGGTGGCATTAAGAATGGATGTAGCAGTAGTGTGCATGATTAACCTCTACTCCATTCAGCTGGGACTCTGAAGAGCCCCCATTTTCTGGATCAATGGGGACCATGGCTGAAGAACCCTAACGATCGGAAAATTATGTACTATCCTGTGGATAGGGGGTAACATTTAAACTTGAGAACACCCTTTAAGGGCATCATATAAAAAGCTGTTTAGCAGAATTAGAACTGTTTATGCAGTCTGTAAGCTGAGATATATGCCATGTATAAAAATCCTCCATACAATCAGCTGTGTAGAGATATACAAAAGACCCTCCTTTTAAGAACTCTATTATTACTATTAATCTTATAGGGGTTCTCCGTACATTTGTTATTGATGTCATATTTGATGACCTAACCTGTGCAGCTCCTTTCACCATGTAGCTGGCACTGCCCAGTACTGCAGATCACTGTTATGGGCTTACTGCGACAGAAAGGAGCCAGAAGACCGTAGTGTCTGATTGCTCCTACTTCTGTGCTGAATAGAAGCACTTCCCCTTCTTATTAAACTGTGTAAAAAAAATTTGCCAGCACAGGGGTTAATCTGCCATGTTGAGAGCTCTGGGAGCTAGGGCTTTCAGCTGAGAACAGTTAGCCACTCCTATCCGCTATATAATCTAGGTCCTGACTGACACACATAGTCATAGCTAATTTATGCTGCATGGCTGGGAGGATAGTAGTTGGTGGTAATACGAGTAGGCGTTTGGTGGATTTATCTGTGACTGTTGTTTGGTTTAGCAAGTGTGGTAATTCCCTTTCTTCTCCTACTGCAGTTTTATCCCATCGTCCACTACCCGGTGCATTCCTCTGTTATATGTGAGTGTATATTTGTATGCCTGGTATTTTCCATTTCCCTTGTTCGTGTTACCTTGTTCGTCTGGTTAGTGCACTATGGTGGACTGCTACTCCTCTCTTCCCTGGGTAGGGGAAGGGTGCAGACAGAGGGTGGAATCAGGAGATAAGCCAAGATATGTGGCCCCGACATCTTCACCTGCAGAAGTAACCCGGGCACCCCTAGCATTAGTAATAGGGAAGGAGCACCTGGTCCCTGGTCATCCGATGACAGTCACGACAATCACCTATTTAAAAGTAGCCACTGCAGTACTTGGCCGAGGCTACTACCCACTTCCAGTCTGAGTGCAGCCTTGATGAATGCCTAGAAAGCTATACAGATAGTCAATTATATCTTGTAGATCTTAGCTAACAGCTGGTAAGGACAGTGCTTTCAATCAGAGCTATACAGTTGTCTGTATGAACAAGCCACGTTTATCAGGAGCATGTTTTGCTTAGTTCCCATTATTGCTTTATCCCTTCCTAAGTCACATACAGTAAGTTACCCTGGATTTATCTTGGCCATATCATTACTCTATGTCCCACATTATTGCAGGAAAAAGGGATTAATACAAATTAACATCATAGGCAATTAATACACTACACTGCGGTTATCAAATAACTGTTCACATCTTCCATGATCAGCAGAAATGGTTAGTAAATGAGTAGTGTATTAAACACTCTTTGCACAAGATAACTAAGTTTGGTTTATTCTGCTATGTTTTTACTTTTTAGAAGCAGTAACTGCAGAGTAGACAAAAATAAAACTTTGTAAGGATTTAGTGATTTGGATACCCGTGTAGAAGAGGCATGATGGTTCAGGTAAATGATGACGGTTCATGGACATGAAGATGGCTCAGGGACATGATGATGACTCAGGGACATGATGATGGCTCAGGGACATGATGATGGCTCAGGGACATGATGATGGCTCAGGGACTTGATGGCATAGGGACATGATGTTGGCTCAGGGACATGATGATGGCTCAGGGACATGATGATGGCATAGGGACATGATGTTGGCTCAGGGACATGATGTTGGCTCAGGGACATGGTGTTGGTGCACGGACATGATGTTATGTTGGCTTAGAGACATGATGTTTGCTCAGGGACATGATGTTGGCTCAGGGATATGATGTTGGCTCAGGGACATGATGATGGCTCAGGGACGTGATGTTGGCTCAGGGACATGGTGTTGGTGCACGGACATGATGTTATGTTGGCTTAGAGACATGATGTTTGCTCAGGGACATGATGTTGGCTCAGGGATATGATGTTGGCTCAGGGACATGATGTTGGCTCAGGGACATGATGTTGGCTCAGGGACATGATGTTGGCTCAGGGACATGATGTTGGCTCAGGGACATGATGTTGGCTCAGGGACATGGTGTTGGTGCACGGACATGATGTTATGTTGGCTTAGAGACATGATGTTTGCTCAGGGACATGATGTTGGCTCAGGGATATGATGTTGGCTCAGGGACATGATGATGGCTCAGGGACACAATGTTGGCTCAGGGACATGATGACGATTCAGGGACATGATGATGGCTTAGGGACATGATGATGGCTCAGGGACATGATGTTAGCTTAGAGACATGCTTTTGGCTCAGGGACATGATGTTGGCTCAGGGAAATGATGTTGGCTCAGGGAAATGATGTTGGCTCAGGGAAATGATGTTGGCTCAGGGAAATGATGTTGGCTCAGGGACATGATGTTGGCTCAGGGACATGATGTTGGCTCAGGGACATGTTGGCTCAGGGATATGATGACGATTCAGGGACATGATGATGGCTCATGGACATGATGTTGGCTTAGAGACATGATGTTGGCTCAGGGACATGATGATGGCTCGGGGACACGATGTTGGCTCAGGGACATGATGACGATTCAGGGACATGATGATGTCTTAGGGACATGATGATGGCTCAGGGACATGATGTTAGCTTAGAGACATGATGTTGGCTCAGGGACACGATGTTGGCTCAGGGAAATGATGTTGGCTCAGGGAAATGATGTTGGCTCAGGGAAATGATGTTGGCTCAGGGAAATGATGTTGGCTCATGGACATGATGTTGGCTTAGAGACATGATGTTGGCTCAGGGACATGATGATGGCTCGGGGACACGATGTTGGCTCAGGGACATGATGACGATTCAGGGACATGATGATGGCTCAGGGACATGATGTTAGCTTAGAGACATGATGTTGGCTCAGGGACACGA
Organism: Ranitomeya imitator; assembly: GCF_032444005.1. Classification (NCBI taxonomy): domain Eukaryota; kingdom Metazoa; phylum Chordata; class Amphibia; order Anura; family Dendrobatidae; genus Ranitomeya; species Ranitomeya imitator. The sequence continues at coordinate 74,567,535 of NC_091286.1, read as the reverse complement.
TGTTGGCTCAGGGACATGATGTTGGCTCAGGGAAATGATGTTGGCTCAGGGAAATGATGTTGGCTCAGGGAAATGATGTTGGCTCAGGGACATGATGTTGGCTCAGGGACATGATGTTGGCTCAGGGACATGATGTTGGCTCAGGGACATGATGTTGGCTCAGGGACATGATGATGGCTCATGGACATGATGTTGGCTTAGAGACATGATGTTGGCTCAGGGACATGATGATGGCTCAGGGACATGATGTTGGCTCAGGGACATGATGACGATTCAGGGACATGATGATGGCTCAGGGACACGATGTTGCCTCAGGGACATGATGACGATTCAGGGACATGATGACGATTCAGGGACATGATGATAGCTCAGGGACATGATGATGGCTCAGGGACATGATGTTGGCTCAGGGAAATGATGTTGGCTCAGGGACATGATGACTGTTCAGGGAAATGATGTTGGCTCAGGGACATGATGATGGCTCAGGGGCATGATGATGCTCAGGGACACGATGTTGGCTCAGGGAAATGATGACGGTTCAGGGAAATGATGATGGCTAAGAGACATGATGTTGGATCAGGGACATGACGATAATTAATGGACATGACGAAGGCTCAGGGACATGATGTCTGATTGTCACAAGTTCCCAGGATTCTACATTGCATTGTTCTACTTGATACATTATATGGTTTCCAAGCTTCAAAGTAGCACCAAGTAGTAACAGTGCAGCTGCTTGTCTCTCCTGTAACATTAACAACCTTTACAAGGGGCACAAGCGAGTGTCAGCATCTGGACAAAATCCCGAGCATATGCTTCCCATAAAGGATTATTTGCAGTGCATTTTAAATAGCATTGTTACATGGAACATCCTTTTTCCATGTGTAAATCAAAGGAATGTTACTAGAGCAACTGTTATTTGTGGCTTCATTTCCGCTCAATCATTTTTATTACCAGTGGTGAAGTTAGTTTTTACTTCAGTGAGGACTGCTTTGTACATAAATCAGATGTTGTGACGTCTGGTGATCTCTGACGTGAGGTTTGGACCTAAAGAATGGGGTTATTGCTTTGTATCGACTTTATAAAAGTTAAAACTGCTTTTGGCTCACGGAGCACTCCAAGGGCTTGTTCATAATTCTTTGCTTTTGGCTCATTTTTTTTCTCTGCATGTTTTTGATGAGAAAAAAATGCAGCAAGTAACCGTGCCAGCAAAGTGAATGAAATTTCTGAAATCTCCTGCACACGCGGATTATTTTTTCCTTGCAGATTTGAACCATCAAAGCATCTTTTCAAATCTGCAGCATGTCAATTTTTCAGCATATTTTTACCGTCTTTCACCCATTCAGACGAATTAAGAAAAAATGCAAGAAAATGCATTAAAAAAAGGGGAAACACAAGTAAAAAGTGCTTGTATTTTATGTAGTGTTTTTACTGCAACACTGATTTTTGTTATTGATTTTTTTTTTTTCCTGCAGAAAATAATGCACATACTAAAAGTGTGCACATATCCTAATGTGTCCAGACATTGTTTTGATTCTTCTCCTCTGTAAGTTACCATACACTCTTTTTGAGTGTATGTTTCATTTTCAGTCTGCCAGCACTATTGGTGTTGGAACTTTCCTTCTATTATCAGCATTCATTACACCATCAATTCTCCAACATCTTGCCTACCTCAAACTAAAAGCCCACCTCTCTGCTGTGCATGTGTGCAGTTTGACATATGTGATCAGATGAACAGAGAGACAAACACTAGAAAGGATTTCAGTTAACAACAGGCAGACGGGCAGCACTTGTCGGTACTTTTTAGTAATTTTTTTTAAGGGAAGATAATTTTTAAGTACTGTTATTTTCAGATTGTCTATTTATAACATTATCTATCAAATGAGGTTAAATTGCATAAAAATACAAGGACCATTTACAGAGATTATTTTAGCAAATATGTAAAAAAAAATCTTCCCGTGAATATACATACAGTAATTACAGCCTGTATTGTAATCCAAATCTTCATTCACAATTCTGTAGGCTTCAGAGCTGAAATTTGTCAGAATTCCTTCTTTTTTTTTGTCAGGCCCTATGCAATATTCTGATGTTGGGAAACCATAGCTTAGCAAAAAAAATGTGGGGAGAGTCTAAGGAAAGGTCATAGACTTTTTCTAATGACAGAATTGTGAATGCAGCTCTGGGATATAATACAATCTATTAGTCAAGGTCTCTGCAAAACAAAAAGTGATGTAAAATGTATTATATTTTTATGTAGATGATATAAAATGGGTATAACATTACACTGTTCTGGAAATAGCTGATTTTGCCCAAGGTAAGGCCTGCAATCATTTACACAGAGTAGTCTGAAGGTACTGATACATTGGTACAACCACTGAACTACATACTCATACTGTACCACTGATTGAACACCGTGTTAAACAGTGAGGGCCAACCTACCCACAATGGGACTGTAAGGCTAAAGTGTAAGAGTTTTTAATTTTGATTTCATAAATCAATAATACACATGAAAATAAGAAACTTTGGAATATATCGTGTCAGAAAAATCTGACAGAATTGATCAGTCATTATCAAAAATTCTGAGGCAAAATCTGTATTCAGTGAAGACAGAATTTCCTATAACTGAGCTAGGAGATGGCGGCTGGTGCTGATAAGATTGTATGTAGATGAGAGGGGGAGGGGAGGAGGGAGGAGCTCTGCCTCTAGCTCCTCCCTCCTCCCGTCTACAAAAAGCAGATTCCTCTGAATCTGAACTGAACTGGGGTGCGTTTTTGAAATGCACGGCATGTTAGATTCTTTTGCGGGAACGTTTAGTTTTATGTGTGGATTTTCTCCATAGACTTGCATTGGATGTGGAGAATCCGCAGTTGCAAATGTAGCGTTAGTGCGCTAAAAACGCATGTCATCTGCACATGACTATATCAATAAAGTTTTGTCAAAGTGAAATACCAGGAAGTATCAAAAACAAAGCAGCTTTATTTAAAATATGACATAGCAAAAAAAAAACAAAAATGTCAGTATGGAAAATAAAATAAAAACACATAAGTATGCCAATTTACATAATTGATGCAGAAATGCTGCATAAAATCACCAAATACTCATTGTGGGAACATTGTCTTCCATTTCCAGGAGGAATAAAAAAGGAACAGTACAATGTAATGTATTTTATTAAAACCAAGAGGTACAAATTTAATTTTTGATGAATATCATTGGATTTGATGCTGGAATCAACATGTGCCAATTAACTGTGATATGAATCAAATATAGTGAAAATATACTGTATTATATATGCTCGGTAATTTTGCGATCAATATTAAAAGGTGTCAAAAAGTGTAATATTTATGAGCCTTTTTTTAATAAATCTTATCAGTAAACCTATATGAGCAGTCTTCTATATTGGTGCTCTGTCTGAATGTATCGCGCTATTGTGAACCTATTTTGAACCAGTGATCCATGTCCTGACATAAGATTGGTCTGTCATCTTGCGTCACAATAGGCCACGTTATTTTGCCTGGCGATAAATTCTATCTGTTCATTTTGATAAATGATAGGTGATATGGAGTCGTGATTGGGTCTCATAGCCTACGGGCAGGAATCTTTGATATTTGAAAATGACGTCAAAAGTAGACCAGTTTTTGTAAAGGGAGACATCCCGACATTACTGGGTCCAGTCACGTGTAACCTCTCTGGATTTATCTGTCTAACCAGCCTGATGTGCATATCTGCATTTTTTGGCTGTGCGGCTGCACCATTCCTGATGTAATTTGATGTAATATGTCATGGCTTATGCTTTCTTTTATTCTGTGAGTAACAAGATAAAGTAAGACAGTAATACGGTTATACCAAACAGCAAAACAAAAAAGTAAAAAATAATGCGCAACATGGCTGATTTACTAGTTTATAACTGACAAAACCTAAGATAGAAAAAAATACTCTGTTTTAAGTAAGGAAAACGTAATAGTGCATGAAAATAACATAGGTTGTGATTTAAAAAAAAAGCGTAGAATAAATCCCACCATTTCAAGGTGTACCGAAATTTGGATGGTCCTTGCTATTCTTACCTTACATTATTTATATTGTGATGCAGTGACCCATGTTACAGCCAGGGTCGCTGTATGTGCTTTTCGGGATATGCATGGAGGGGTAGCTGTGAGGGTGAAACAGTGACCATCAGGATTGTAAATGGCCGGTATGTGTTGCAGAGGGAGTCTGCGCTATAAGCCTGACGTAAGGTTGTTCTGGGACTAGTAGTGCCACAAGTATTTGTGTTTGTTTACTTAAAAGGGAGGCTTGCAGGGTTAGTCGGAGAGCTAGGCGGGTCTGGCTAACCACACACACCTCCCACCTATGAAGGTGGTTACAGCTGCGCAATGTGACCAGGGTTTGGTCACATGGTTGTGATTGTTTGGATCTGTTTGGTCCATGTGCAAGGTCCTGGAAGCCTATGTGTTGGGAGTGATATGTCCCTGAATAGCACATGGTGGGGCTTTGGCACTGAGTGGCCTGTGTTTTGGACGGTCCCAGCTGGGGACGGACATCCTGAAGACTGCACGGAGAGGCAATGTACCTGCAGAGCCTAGGATGACTTCTGTGTTGGCGAAGACAGGACTGACAAGGAGTCAGCGTGAGGAGTGGAGCTCCTGGAAGGTAACCCCGGACAAGGGGGGTTGTAATGTACTGCAGATCTTTATCAGGTTTATCTGCTGCATTAACATACTGGTGGTTGTGATATGTTAATGGATATAATGTAATAGACTTTATGTTGTGTGGTTTATGATGCCTAAATAAACCAAATGGACTGTTGTTTGTGAGAAACCGTGCCTGAGTGCTTTAATCCCGTTGCCAAGCGAGTGTCCCCAGTGCACTCAGGTAGCGCTATCTCACAATATGTAGAGAAAAAGAGGGTGTTGGGAGCTTACCACACTTGTAAGATTAGAGTCCATGGGAGGCAAAATCGGTGGGTGCACAGCAACAAAAGAAGGAAAAAAGGGAGAGCGGCACTTCCAGCAACTCAATAAAACAGGGATTTTATTTCGCAAACCATAAATAAGACAAGGAGGGTTAAAAAACTGACGCGTTCATAGTGTCCATTATGCCCTTAATCATACTATGATACTATGATTAAGGGCATCCTGGACACCAGAAATGCGTCGGTCTTTTAACTTTGTCTTTTTTATGACTTGCTAAATAAAATCCTTGTTTTATTGAGCTGCTGGAAGTGCTGCTCTCCCTCTTTTTCTCGTCTGTTACTTATATGCACTATTACATTTTACTCACAACAAGGTATTCATTCTTTCTGTTTTTATCTTAGGTTTTCTTAGTTTAATGGCCAATGTGAGCATGCTCCTACACGTTGCATTCACAACAACTTATACTCCGGTTTATTTTTCTCTAAGGCCTCATTCAGACACCTATTTTATTGTACATGACAAAAAGGTTAATTTTTCTGCAGTGTGCTAAACTCAATTTATTACCATTATTTTGTCCGCATGTCTATTCTTAACATACTTGGTAAAGGGCCGGTTCTTAAAGGGGATGTGTCACGGTAGCAGTGACCCGGTCCGTGGCCCTGGTCGTCCAATGAAAGTGATGATAAAAGGGGAATAATAAGTTTATAGGTGGAATTGTTCGTGACGCCACCCGTGGTGTTCGGTCAATATGGGCGATGCTGCAGTTCAGATCCACGGGGGCAGTTGGTGATGCAGTAAAGATGTTTCAGCTCTCCACGGGCAAAGCTAGTCCCCAGGGCAGATATAGGTTTTAATTGTGATGATGGTGGTTCTGGTAGTTGTAATGCAGGGCAAGTGACGCAGGAATAATTCAGAGGACACAGCTGGGAGCAGTTTTCAATGCTTTACTCACAGTTCTGCAGATGACTGTCTCCAGCCGTGTGCTGTGTCCTCCAGGTCTGTGGTCCAGCCAACCCCAAGATGATTTGGGGTACACTTCTCCAGGACTTCTCTCTTATGTTCCTTTCATGATCGTCTCACTGTACTGGCTCCCACCTCTCCTGCCCTGTGCCTTCACACAGTGTCCCAAGCCAGCAGCCCTGGATGTTGTCGGGCAACGTCTCTCTAGTCCCCTGGGTCCTATGTGGCTGCCTTTTTAGCGAATGTGTGTGGGTGTGGCTATGGCACGTACAGATACCACAGCCTCTGGCTGGCTAGCTGAGCCTTGTAGTTCTCCACTAGTCTTGGGGGCCGGTTCCCCACTGCGACCTGGTCCCTCCACCTGGCGATGGTCAGCGTGGATGCCTGACCCACGGGTGGATTGCTCAAAACCCATGCCCCTAGGACCCCTTCTTTCTCTTCTGAAGCATCTTTCTCTCTACTTTTCTTTCTCTAGCTCCCACTGACAGGGAGCCTTTTTCTGCACATCTTATTCCACTCAGTTCCTCTCACAATCTGACTAACTTTCCCTCCAAATTAGCTCCTCCCCTAACTACTGGCTCTACCTACACCCTCTATCTAGTTACCCTCTCCAGGCTGGGATGAGGTCATCCTCTCATAGGGTATGCCCAGGTGCCCCTACTGGAGTGGTGAAGTGTTGGATGCTGGTGTTAGAGTCCTGGGTATTGCTCCCTCCTTACCTGAGAATGGGATACCACACCTCTGTATGAAGTGCAGTACCTCTGTGGCGACTAAACCTTCAGGGGTGCCACAAGTGTGGCATCAGTTTTTCTCATTTGCAAAAAAATCCAAGCTTCTCCTACCCATTTAGCAGTAAAGAATGGACAACGCCCAGATGACACAAATGGCATGTGAATATGAGAGTTTGATCCGAGACTCAAGACAGGATTTGACGTCTCCTTTTTTTCGGACACTCGGACTGCAGAAAAATATGGACATGTGAACACGTACATAGATTATAATGGATATTTGTTGTAACAGGAAATCATTGATAGAACTTGTATGTGGAAAATGGACGTTGGAATGAGGCTTTACACGAATACATACATAGTTATATATAATTAATAAATTTGCCTCTATAACAAAAGCATTGATTATAATCAATGCTTTTGCTATAAAAGCAAATTTACATATTAAGTAGTTAGATAAATGAGAACCGGGCTGTAATCCAAGTAGAGCTCTCCTACATTGCCTGACATAGTTCTTCTTTTCTTCTGTTGTCAATTCTAAAGGTACCTTCACACATAACGATATTGTTAACGATATCGTTGCTTTTTGTGACGTAGCAACGATATCGTTAATGAAATCGTTTTGTGTGACAGCGACCAACAATCAGGCCCCTGCTGGGAGATCGTTGGTCGCTGAATAAAGTCCAGAACTTTATTTCGTCGCTGGACTCCTGCTGACATTGCTGGATCGGCGTGTGTGACACCGATCCAGCGATGTCTTCACTGGTAACCAGGGTAAACATCGGGTAACTAAGCGCAGGGCCGTGCTTAGTAACCCGATGTTTACCCTGGTTACCATCCTAAAAGTAAAAAAAACAAAACAGTACATACTTACCTACAGCCGTCTGTCCTCCAGCGCTGTGCTCTGCTCTCCTCCTGTACTGGCTGTGAGCGTCGGTCAGCCGGAAAGCAGAGCGGTGACGTCACCGCTCTGCTTTCCGGCCACTGTGCTCTCCAAACGCGACATGACATCCGATCTCAATTCCAGCCAATTCTACATTGAAAAAGTAAAACGGCACTCCTTCTCTTCCAAGCTCTGCGGTGCATCCAAACAGTGGTTTACCCTCACATATGGGGTATTGACATACTCAGGAGAAATTAGACCACAAAAGTTGTTTTGCAATTTCTCCTGTTACCCTTAGAAAAAATGCTATTTTTTATTTTCACTGCTCTACGTTATAAACTTCTGTGAAGCACCTGGGGGATTAAAGTGCTCACCCCACATCTAGATAAGTTCCTTAAGGGATCTAGTTTCCAAAATGGTGTCACTTGTGGGGAGTTTCCACTGTTTAGGCACATCAGGAGCTCTCTAAACGTGACATGGCATCCAATCTCAATTCCAGCCAATTCTGCATTGAAAAAGTCAAACGGTGCTCCTTCAATTCCAAGCTCTGCGGTGCGCCCAAACAGTGTTTTACCCCAACATTTGTGGTACCAGCGTATTCAGGAGAAATTGCACAACAAAATTTATGGTTTAATTTCTGTTTTTACACTTGTGAAAATAAAAAAAATGGTTCTGAAGTAAAATGTTTGCAAAAAAAAGTTAAATGTTCATTTTTTCCTTCCACATTGTTTCAGTTCCTGTGAAGCACGTAAAGGGTTAATAAACTTCTTGGATGTGGTTTTGAGAACCTTTGGGGGTGCAGTTTTTAGAATGGTGTCACACTTGGTTATTTTCTATCATATAGACCCCTCAAAATGACTTCAAATGTGATGTGGTCCCTAAAAAAAATGGTGTTGTAAAAATGAGAAATTGCTGGTCAACTTTTAACCCTTATAACTCTCTAACAAAAAAAATTTTGTTTCCAAAATTGTGCTGTTCTAAAGTAGACATGTGGGAAATGTTATTTATTAACTATTTTTTGTAACATATCTCTCTGATTTAAGGGCATAAAAATAGAAAATTTGAAAATTGCAAAATTTTAAAAATTTTCGCCATATTTCTGTTTTTTTCATAAATAATCGCAAGTAATATCGAAGAAATGTTACCACTAACATGAAGTACAATATGTCACGAAAAAACATTCTCAGAATCAGTGGGATCTGTTAAAGCGTTCCAGAGTTATAATCTCATAAAGTGACAGTGGTCAGAATTGTAAAAATTGGCTCGGTCATTAAGTACCAAATTGGCTCTGTCACTAAGGGGTTAAACATGTTGTTTTTGCATGGATATCGTGTACTAAAATACTCCCTGGAAATTAAAATCGACCATTTTTCTTTTTGTTTGTAGGACCCCAAGCTGAAAGAGCAGTTGGAAGTTGGAAACTTTGGAGGTCGATTAGAATATCGGATGTTCACCATTGTGTACGGACCAGATCTGGTTAACATTTCATATCTCAATTTAGTAGCATTTCAAGAAGAAATTGCAAAGGTACGTTTGTCATTACTATTGGTTTTCATTAAAACAGAAAAAAGAAAAAAAAGAAAAAATATGCGGCACTCACCCTTCTTTTGCTGTGTATTCGTGCTCTTTATTGGAGTAAAATTGGAAGCATGTTTATACATCCATTAGGACATCAGGTATATAGGAGGGTGCGGGAGTGGAGAAAGGACGACGGCCGTTTCGCACGGTGAGTGCTTCGACGGGTCACTCTGTAAACTCTGTGTTCAATAGTAAAATCTGTTTCCAGTGAATACAGATGTTCCCAGTATTGAGATAAAAGATGACAGTTGCTGCTTCAGTAAGTTTAAATTGTAACTGTAATTTCAGGTGAACTTGCAGCAGAATGTCTGTTATTTCAGGTGAACTTGCAGCAGAAAGTCTTGTGTTATTTCAGGTGAACTTGCAGCAGAATGTTCACACTTAGTCTATGTTTGGATGTGACGGTCAGGTTTTTGAAATGCACCTGAAATAACAGACATTCTGCTGCAAGTTCACCTGAAATAACAGACATTCTGCTGCAAGTTCACCTGAAATAACACAAGACTTTCTGCTGCAAGAGAGAGAATTTTAGTCTAAGAAGAAGTTTCACATGTACCCATTCAGATGGAGACGTTTATTCTCAGCGAGGAAAGGCAAGTTTAGGACCTGGTATAAAAGAGATGCCCTAATGTGGCTACCAGGTACACATAAAATTGGCCGTTTTTATGCGCTAAACGCTCTCATTTTTTCATATTTCTAGTGCAGTAATGCAGTTCAATTTTCATGTTTCATATTTGCATGTTTTAGCGCTGCAGTGTGCTGCCTTATTTACTTGACTATGTACGAGTTGGCGACTCTAGGTTCAGCACCTGTTCACACTTAGTCTATGTTTGGATGTGACGGTCAGGTTTTTGAAATGCACCTGAAATAACAAACATTCTGCTGCAAGTTCACCTGAAATAACAGACATTCTGCTGCAAGTTCACCTGAAATAACACAAGACTTTCTGCTGCAAGAGAGAGAATTTTAGTCTAAGAAGTGGTCTCACATGTACCCATTCAGATGGAGACGTTTATTCTCAGCGAGGAAAGGCAAGTTTAGGACCTGGTATAAGAGAGATGCCCTAATGTGGCTACCAGGTACACATAAAATTGGACGTTTTTATGCGCTAAACGCTCTCATTTTTTCATATTTCTAGTGCAGTAATGCAGTTCAATTTTCGTGTTTCATATTTGCATGTTTTAGCGCTGCAGTGTGCTGCCTTATTTACTTGTTATTTCAGGTGAACTTGCAGCAGAATGTCTGTGTTATTTCAGGTGAACTTGCAGCAGAATGCCTGTGTTCTTTCAGGTGATCTTGCAGCAGAATGTCTGTGTTATTTCAGATGGACTTGCAGCAGAATGTTTGTGCTATTTCAGGTGAACTTGCAGCAGAATGTCTGTGTTATTTCAGGTGAACTTGCAGAAGAATGTCTGTGTTATTTCAGGTGAACTTGCAGCAGAATGTCTGTGTTATTTCAGATGATCTTGCAGCAGAATGTGTCTTCCTCTGGCTCATCCCTCCTTCTTCCCTCTCCATAGAATCTTATTAGCAACAACTCTCATCTCAGTAAGGGGATTTACCACTGAATACAATTTTATGCCCAAAAAAGACAAAATTACTTTAGGAGTGATAGCTTTATTGACAAACCAGAACAATTATATTAGGAAGTTTAATCAGGAAGAAGCCTCTGTGCTAGTATAGCCTTGCTAGTTTAATTTTTCTGGTTAGCCAATAAACGTATCACCCTTAGAGTAATTTTATCTTAATGGGAAAAAACAGGTGCCACAATATAACTTTTTTTGGACATCACCACTGAATACAAGTTTACAGAGTGAAAAATCCATCCAGGAGCAAAAAGAAACAGATCTCTCTTATTTGATATATTGCAAAGTATTATATTTTCACGTGCACTATTGATTTATTATAAATAAATAAATAAATGGCACTTACTCTTTTGTCCAAACTAGGTTTGTTATGTAGTTGCTATTATTATAGGGATTGTCCAGGTTTGGCTTTAAAGTCTGCAGTGACTCTGTGACTGCCGTCTTGTGAATCGTCGCTTCGCGCATAGCACTCGCTGTCAGGATTCTGCAATGCTGGTGTTTGCAGCAAGTGGTTCATGTGACTTCAAGTGTGTGATATTCATACCTCTGGCCACATTACGACTAGGCATGCATGGCCTTGCTCATTGAGAGGCTGCACATGTCTTGTCGGACTTTGTGGTAGGAAGCATGCATACTTCATTATTGCGGTCACCCAATCATTCACTCCTGATGCTGGTAAATCCTGACAGTGCTCTATGTGCATGCGGTGTAGATTCACAAGTCTGCAGTCACATAGAGCGACTGCAGACTTTCATGCCAAACCTGGACAGCCCTTTTAATATATGGATTTTTTTCCTTATCACATGATGATGCATGAGCAATTATTGCAGCTTTCTAAGATAATCCCAAAAAATGACTCACGTTTATAAGAAAAAAAATTATTTTAGATTTTTTTTTCCATATGTACTAAGGTACCAACACCTTAGAGGTATCAACTGTTTGGCTTCTTACAGTATGATATGTGATTTATTAATCAAGTTCTAATCCTGAGCGACCGAGTCTGACGTATACGTCTTTCTTGATGGCTCTTCCCCCATGGAGACCTGCAGATTTATAGTAATTAAGTCTGTCAAGGAATAACAGGCTTGTGGGAATCCTTGTTTTTTAATAACTGAGCAGATGCTCAATCAAATGTTTACATCGTATTTTCAGAAACCTTTTTTTTGTGTGCAGTGTATCATAGTAACATAGTTAGTAAGGCCGAAAAAAGACATTTGTCCATCCAGTTCAGCCTATATTCCATCATAATAAATACCCAGATCTACGTCCTTCTACAGAACCTAATAATTGTATGATACAATATTGTTCTGCTCCAGGAAGACATCCAGGCCTCTCTTGAACCCCTCGACTGAGTTCGCCATCACCACCTCCTCAGGCAAGCAATTCCAGATTCTCACTGCCCTGTTGTGAATTCTGTGGCTGAGTTCACTTCTGTGGTCACAAGTGGTATTGCAGTCTCTGGGCTTCCTCCCTCAGGTGTTTTGGTGAGCTCGTTGGCTGCCTTGCTATTTAGCTCCACCTGAGTCTGTCTTCCTTGCTCCTTGTCAATGTTCCAGTGTTGGATCTGAGCTACTGCATCTTTCCTTGGGCCTGCTGCTCTGCTAGATAAGTGCTTCTAGTTTGTTTTCTGTTTTTTCTGTCCAGCTTGCTATTAACTTTTGCTGGAAGCTCTGAGAAGCAAAGGGGTGCACCGCCGTGCTGTTAGTTCGGCACGGTGGGTCTTTTTGCCCCTTTGCATGGTTTTCGTTTTAGGGTTTTTTGTAGACTGCATAGTTCTCTTTGCTATCCTCGCTCTGTCTAGAATATCGGGCCTCACTTTGCTGAATCTATTTCATTCCTACGTTTGTCTTTTCATCTTGCTAACAGTCATTATATGTGGGGGGCTGCCTATTCCTTTGGGGTATTTCTCTGAGGTAAGTCAGGCTTGTATTTCTATCTTCAGGCTAGTCAGCTCCTCAGGCAGTGCCGAGTTGCATAGGTAGTTATAGGCGCAATCCACTGCTGCTTATAGTTGTGTGAGGATAGATCAGGTACTGCAGTCTACAGAGATTCCACGTCTCAGAGCTCGTCCTATTGTTTTTGGTTATTGCCAGATCTCTGTATGTGCGCTGATTACTGCACGCTGTGTTGCCTGATTGCCAGCCATAACAGTACAAGGAGCCACACCAATGATTCCCAATAGAGGGAAAAAAGAAATCCTGACATCATTTTTTTTTCTTAGCTCTGTCTTCAGTCTTTTTTTTCCCCTAGACATTAGAGTGCTTCAGGACACAGCTGTGGACATGGATATTCAGGCTCTGTGCTCCTCAATGGATAATCTCGTTGTAAATGTACAAAAGATTCAAGATACTATTGATCAGAAATCGATGCTAGAACCAAGAATTCCGATTCCTGATTTGTTTTTTGGTGACAGAACTAAGTTCCTGAGCTTCAGAAATAATTGTAAGCTATTTTTGGCCTTGAAACCTCATTCTTCTGGTAATCCTATTCAACAGGTTTTGATTATTATTTCTTTTTTGCGCGGCGACCCACAGGACTGGGCGTTTTCTCTTGCACCAGGAGATTCTGCATTGAGTAATGTTGATGCATTTTTCCTGGCGCTCGGATTGCTTTACGATGAGCCTAATTCAGTGGATCAGGCTGAGAAAAATCTGCTGGCTTTATGCCAGGGTCAGGATGATGTAGAAGTATATTGTCAGAAATTTAGGAAATGGTCAGTACTCACTCTGTGGAATGAATCTGCACTAGCGGCTTTGTTCAGAAAGGGTCTCTCTGAAGCTCTTAAGGATGTAATGGTGGGATTTCCTATGCCTGCTGGTTTGAATGAGTCTATGTCCTTGGCCATTCAGATCGGTCGTCGCTTGCGCGAGCGTAAATCTGTGCACCATCTGGCGGTACTGCCTGAGAGTAAACCTGAGCCTATGCAGTGCGACAGGACTATGACTAAAGTAGAACGGCAAGAACACAGACGTCTGAACAGACTGTGTTTCTATTGTGGTGATTCTACTCATGCTATTTCTAATTGTCCTAAACGCACTAGGCGGTTCGATAGCTCTGCCGTTATTGGTACTGTACAGTCCAAATTCCTTTTGTCCATTACCTTAATGTGCTCTTTGTCATCGTATTCTGTCATGGCGTTTGTGGATTCAGGCGCTGCCCTGAATCTGATGGATTTGGATTATGCTAAACGTTGTGGATTTTTCTTGGAGCCTTTGCGGTGTCCTATTCCGTTGAGAGGAATTGATGCTACACCTTTGGCCAAGAATAAGCCTCAGTACTGGGCCCAGCTGACCATGTGCATGGCTCCTGCACATCAGGAAGTTATTCGCTTTCTGGTACTGCATAATTTGCATGATGTGGTCGTGTTGGGGTTGCCATGGCTACAAACCCATAATCCAGTATTGGATTGGAACTCTATGTCGGTAACCAGCTGGGGTTGTCAGGGAGTACATGGTGATGTTCCATTTTTGTCTATTTCGTCATCCATTCCTTCTGACATCCCAGAGTTCTTGTCGGACTTTCAGGATGTATTTGAAGAGTCCAAGTCTGATGCCCTACCTCCGCATAGGAATTGTGATTGTGCTATCGATTTGATTCCTGGTAGTAAATTCCCTAAGGGTCGTTTATTTAATTTGTCCGTACCTGAACACACCGCTATGCGCAGTTATGTGAAGGAGTCCCTGGAGAAGGGACATATTCGCCCATCGTCGTCACCATTGGGAGCAGGGTTCTTTTTTGTAGCCAAGAAGGATGGTTCGCTAAGACCGTGTATTGATTACCGCCTTCTTAATAAGATCACTGTTAAGTTTCAGTATCCCTTGCCATTGATTTCTGACTTGTTTGCTCGGATTAAGGGGGCTAGTTGGTTCACCAAGATAGATCTTCGTGGTGCGTATAATCTGGTGAGAATCAGGCAGGGAGATGAATGGAAAACGGCATTTAATACGCCCGAGGGTCATTTTGAGTATCTGGTGATGCCGTTCGGACTTGCCAATGCTCCATCTGTTTTTCAGTCTTTTATGCATGACATTTTCCGTGAGTATCTGGATAAATTCTTGATTGTTTACTTGGATGACATTTTGATCTTCTCAGATGATTGGGAGTCTCATGTGAAGCAAGTCAGAATGGTTTTCCAGGTACTGCGTGCTAATTCCTTGTTCGTGAAGGGATCAAAGTGTCTCTTCGGTGTGCAGAAAGTTTCATTTTTGGGGTTCATCTTTTCCCCTTCTACTATCGAGATGGATCCGGTTAAGGTTCAGGCCATCCAGGATTGGACTCAGCCGACATCTCTAAAAAGTCTGCAGAAATTCCTGGGCTTTGCTAATTTTTATCGTCGCTTCATCTGTAATTTTTCTAGCATTGCCAGACCATTGACCGATTTGACCAAGAAGGGTGCTGATTTGGTTAATTGGTCTTCTGCTGCCGTGGAAGCTTTTCAGGAGTTGAAGCGTCGTTTTTGCTGTGCCCCTGTGTTGTGTCAACCTGATGTTTCTCTTCCGTTCCAGGTCGAGGTTGATGCTTCTGAGATTGGTGCAGGGGCGGTTTTGTCACAGAGAGGTTCTGGTTGCTCAGTGTTCAAACCATGTGCTTTCTTTTCCAGGAAATTTTCTGCTGCTGAGCGTAATTATGATGTGGGCAACCGAGAGTTGCTGGCCATGAAGTGGGCATTCGAGGAGTGGCGTCATTGGCTTGAGGGTGCTAAGCATCGCGTGGTGGTTTTGACTGATCATAAGAACCTTACTTATCTTGAGTCTGCCAAGCGCTTGAATCCTAGACAGGCCCGTTGGTCGTTATTTTTTGCTCGTTTTGATTTTGTGATTTCATACCTTCCGGGCTCTAAAAATGTGAAGGCGGATGCTCTGTCTAGGAGTTTTGTGCCCGACTCTCCGGGGTTATCTGAGCCGGCGAGTATCCTCAAGGAAGGAGTCATTGTGTCTGCCATCTCCCCTGATTTGCGGAGAGTGTTGCAGAAATTTCAGGCTAATAAACCTGATCGTTGTCCGGCCGAGAAACTGTTTGTCCCTGATAGGTGGACTAGTAAAGTTATCTCTGAACTTCATTGTTCGGTGCTGGCCGGTCATCCAGGAATCTTTGGTACCAGGGAGTTGGTTGCTAGATCCTTCTGGTGGCCATCTCTGTCACGGGATGTGCGTGCTTTTGTGCAGTCCTGTGGAATTTGTGCTAGGGCTAAGCCCTGCTGTTCACGTGCCAGTGGGTTGCTTTTGCCCTTGCCGGTCCCGAAGAGGCCTTGGACACATATTTCGATGGATTTCATTTCTGACCTTCCCGTTTCTCAAAAAATGTCGGTCATTTGGGTGGTCTGTGATCGCTTTTCTAAAATGGTCCATCTGGTGCCCTTGGTTAAATTGCCTTCCTCCTCTGATTTGGTGCCTTTGTTCTTCCAGCATGTGGTTCGTTTACATGGCATTCCTGAGAATATTGTTTCTGACAGAGGTTCCCAGTTTGTCTCGAGGTTCTGGCGAGCCTTTTGTGGTAGGATGGGCATTGACCTATCTTTCTCCTCGGCCTTCCATCCTCAGACTAATGGCCAGACCGAACGAACCAATCAGACCTTGGAAACATATCTGAGATGTTTTGTTTCCGCTGACCAGGATGATTGGGTGTCATTTTTGCCGTTGGCTGAGTTCGCCCTTAATAATCGGGCCAGCTCGGCTACCTTGGTCTCTCCATTTTTCTGCAATTCTGGGTTCCATCCTCGTTTCTCTTCAGGACAGGTTGAGTCTTCGGACTGTCCTGGTGTGGATTCTGTGGTGGACAGGTTGCAGCAGATCTGGACTCAGGTGGTGGACAATTTGACCTTGTCCCAGGAGAAGGCTCAGCTTTTCGCTAATCGCAGACGCCGTGTGGGACCCCGACTTCGTGTTGGGGATCTGGTTTGGTTATCTTCTCGTCATATTCCTATGAAGGTTTCCTCTCCTAAATTTAAACCTCGTTTTATTGGTCCGTATAGGATTTCTGAGATTCTCAATCCGGTGTCTTTTCGTCTGACCCTCCCAGACTCCTTTTCCATACATAATACATAGTAACATAGTAACATAGTTAGTAAGGCCGAAAAAAGACATTTGTCCATCCAGTTCAGCCTATATTCCATCATAATAAATACCCAGATCTACGTCCTTCTACAGAACCCAATAATTGCACGATACAACACTGTTCTGCTCCAGGAAGACATCCAGGCCTCTCTTGAACCCCTCGACTGAGTTCGCCATCACCACCTCCTCAGGCAAGCAATTCCAGATTCTCACTGCCCTAACAGTAAAGAATCCTCTTCTATGTTGGTGGAAAAACCTTCTCTCCTCCAGACGCAAAGAATGCCCCCTTGTGCCCGTCACCTTCCTTGGTATAAACAGAAAATAATGTATTCCATAGGTCGTTGTTGAGGAGATACGTGGCACCTATGGTTCCATCTGTGGAGCCTCCTGCCCCTGTTTTGGTGGAGGGGGAATTGGAGTATATTGTGGAGAAGATTTTGGATTCTCGTGTCTCTAGACGGAAACTCCAGTATCTGGTCAAATGGAAGGGTTATGCTCAGGAAGATAATTCCTGGGTTTTTGCCTCTGATGTCCATGCCCCAGATCTTGTTCGTGCCTTTCATGTGGCTCATCCTGGTCGGCCTGGGGGTTCTGGTGAGGGTTCGGTGACCCCTCCTCAAGGGGGGGGGTACTGTTGTGAATTCTGTGGCTGAGTTCACTTCTGTGGTCACAAGTGGTATTGCAGTCTCTGGGCTTCCTCCCTCAGGTGTTTTGGTGAGCTCGTTGGCTGCCTTGCTATTTAGCTCCACCTGAGTCTGTCTTCCTTGCTCCTTGTCAATGTTCCAGTGTTGGATCTGAGCTACTGCATCTTTCCTTGGGCCTGCTGCTCTGCTAGATAAGTGCTTCTAGTTTGTTTTCTGTTTTTTCTGTCCAGCTTGCTATTAACTTTTGCTGGAAGCTCTGAGAAGCAAAGGGGTGCACCGCCGTGCTGTTAGTTCGGCACGGTGGGTCTTTTTGCCCCTTTGCGTGGTTTTCGTTTTAGGGTTTTTTGTAGACTGCATAGTTCTCTTTGCTATCCTCGCTCTGTCTAGAATATCGGGCCTCACTTTGCTGAATCTATTTCATTCCTACGTTTGTCTTTTCATCTTGCTGACAGTCATTATATGTGGGGGGCTGCCTATTCCTTTGGGGTATTTCTCTGAGGTAAGTCAGGCTTGTATTTCTATCTTCAGGCTAGTCAGCTCCTCAGGCAGTGCCGAGTTGCATAGGTAGTTATAGGCGCAATCCACTGCTGCTTATAGTTGTGTGAGGATAGTCTACAGAGATTCCACGTCTCAGAGCTCGTCCTATTGTTTTTGGTTATTGCCAGATCTCTGTATGTGCGCTGATAACTGCACGCTGTGTTGCCTGATTGCCAGCCATAACACTGCCCTAACAGTAAAGAATCCTCTTCTACAGTGGGGCAAAAAAGTATTTAGTCAGTCAGCAATAGTGCAAGTTCCACCACTTAAAAAGATGAGAGGCGTCTGTAATTTACATCATAGGTAGACCTCAACTATGGGAGACAAACTGAGAAAAAAAAATCCAGAAAATCACATTGTCTGTTTTTTTAACATTTTATTTGCATATTATGGTGGAAAATAAGTATTTGGTCAGAAACAAAATTTCATCTCGATACTTTGTAATATATCCTTTGTTGGCAATGACAGAGGTCAAACGTTTTCTGTAAGTCTTCACAAGGTTGCCACACACTGTTGTTGGTATGTTGGCCCATTCCTCCATGCAGATCTCTTCTAGAGCAGTGATGTTTTTGGCTTTTCGCATGGCAACACGGACTTTCAACTCCCTCCAAAGGTTTTCTATAGGGTTGAGATCTGGAGACTGGCTAGGCCACACCAGGACCTTGAAATGCTTCTTACGAAGCCACTCCTTCGTTGCCCTGGCGGTGTGCTTTGGATCATTGTCATGTTGAAAGACCCAGCCACATTTCATCTTCAATGCCCTTGCTGATGGAAGGAGGTTTGCACTCAAAATCTCACGATACATGGCCCCATTCATTCTTTCATGTACCCGGATCAGTCGTCCTGGCCCCTTTGCAGAGAAACAGCCCCAAAGCATGATGTTTCCACCACCATGCTTTACAGTAGGTATGGTGTTTGATGGATGCAACTCAGTATTCTTTTTCCTCCAAACACGACAAGTTGTGTTTCTACCAAACAGTTCCAGTTTGGTTTCATCAGACCATAGGACATTCTCCCAAAACTCCTCTGGATCATCCAAATGCTCTCTAGCAAACTTCAGACGGGCCCGGACATGTACTGGCTTAAGCAGTGCGACACGTCTGGTACTGCAGGATCTGAGTCCATGGTGGCGTAGTGTGTTACTTATGGTAGGCCTTGTTACATTGGTCCCAGCTCTCTGCAGTTCATTCACTAGGTCCCCCCGCGTGGTTCTGGGATTTTTGCTCACCGTTCTTGTGATCATTCTGACCCCACGGGGTGGGATTTTGCGTGGAGCCCCAGATCGAGGGAGATTATCAGTGGTCTTGTATGTCTTCCATTTTCTAATTATTGCTCCCACTGTTGATTTCTTCACTCCAAGCTGATTGGCTATTGCAGATTCAGTCTTCCCAGCCTGGTGCAGGGCTACAATTTTGTTTCTGGTGTCCTTTGACAGCCCTTTGGTCTTCACCATAGTGGAGTTTGGAGTCAGACTGTTTGAGGGTGTGCACAGGTGTCTTTTTATACTGATAGCAAGTTTAAACAGGTGCCATTACTACAGGTAATGAGTGGAGGAAAGAGGAGACTCTTAAAGAAGAAGTTACAGGTCTGTGAGAGCCAGAAATCTTGATTGTTTGTTTCTGACCAAATACTTATTTTCCACCATAATATGCAAATAAAATGATAAAAAAACAGACAATGTGATTTTCTGGATTTTGTTTTTCTCAGTTTGTCTCCCATAGTTGAGGTCTACCTATGATGTAAATTACAGACGCCTCTCATCTTTTTAAGTGGTGGAACTTGCACTATTGCTGACTGACTAAATACATTTTTGCCCCACTGTATGTTGGTGGAAAAACCTTCTCTCCTCCAGACGCAAAGAATGCCCCCTTGTGCCCGTCACCTTCCTTGGTATAAACAGATCCTCAGCGAGATATTTGTATTGTCCCCTTATATACTTATACATGGTTATTAGATCGCCACTCAGTCGTCTTTTTTCTAGACTAAATAATCCTAATTTCGCTAATCTATCTGGGTATTGTAGTTCTCCCATCCCCTTTATTAATTTTGTTGCCCTCCTTTGTACTCTCTCTAGTTCCATTATATCCTTCCTGAGCACCGGTGCCCAAAACTGGACACAGTACTCCATGTGCGGTCTAACTAGGGATTTGTACAGAGGCAGTATAATGCTCTCATCATGTGTATCCAGACCTCTTTTAATGCACCCCATGATCCTGTTTGCCTTGGCAGCTGCTGCCTGGCACTGGCTGCTCCAGGTAAGTTTATCATTAACTAGGATCCCCAAGTCCTTCTCCCTGTCAGATTTACCCAGTGGTTTCCCGTTCAGTGTGTAATGGTGATATTGATTCCCTCTTCCCATGTGTATAACTTTACATTTATCATTGTTAAACCTCATCTGCCACCTTTCAGCCCAAGTTTCCAACTTATCCAGATCCATCTGTAGCAGAATACTATCTTCTCTTGTATTAACTGCTTTACATAGTTTTGTATCATCTGCAAATATCGATATTTTACTGTGTAAACCTTCTACCAGATCATTAATGAATATGTTGAAGAGAACAGGTCCCAATACTGACCCCTGCGGTACCCCACTGGTCACAGCGACCCAGTTAGAGACTATACCATTTATAACCACCCTCTGCTTTCTATCACTAAGCCAGTTACTAACCCATTTACACACATTTTCCCCCAGACCAAGCATTCTCATTTTGTGTACCAACCTCTTGTGCGGCACGGTATCAAACGCTTTGGAAAAATCGAGATATACCACGTCCAATGACTCACCGTGGTCCAGTCTATAGCTTACCTCTTCATAAAAACTGATTAGATTGGTTTGACAGGAGCGATTTCTCATAAACCCATGCTGATATGGAGTTAAACAGTTATTCTCATTGAGATAATCCAGAATAACATCCCTCAGAAACCCTTCAAATATTTTACCAACAATAGAGGTTAGACTTACTGGCCTATAATTTCCAGGTTCACTTTTAGAGCCCTTTTTGAATATTGGCACCACATTTGCTATGCGCCAGTCCTCCGGAACAGACCCTGTCGCTATAGAGTCACTAAAAATAAGAAATAATGGTTTATCTATTACATTACTTAGTTCTCTTAGTACTCGTGGGTGTATGCCATCCGGACCCGGAGATTTATCTATTTTAATCTTATTTAGCCGGTTTCGCACCTCTTCTTGGGTTAGATTGGTGACCCTTAATATAGGGTTTTCATTGTTTCTTGGGATTTCACCTAGCATTTCATTTTCCACCGTGAATACCGTGGAGAAGAAGGTGTTTAATATGTTAGCTTTTTCCTCGTCATCTACAACCATTCTTTCCTCACTATTTTTTAAGGGGCCTACATTTTCAGTTTTTATTCTTTTATTATTGATATAGTTGAAGAACAGTTTGGGATTAGTTTTACTCTCCTTAGCAATGTGCTTCTCTGTTTCCTTTTTGGCAGCTTTAATTAGTTTTTTAGATAAAATATTTTTCTCCCTATAGTTTTTTAGAGCTTCAATGGTGCCATCCTGCTTTAGTAGTGCAAATGCTTTCTTTTTACTGTTAATTGCCTGTCTTACTTCTTTGTTTAGCCACATTGGGTTTTTCCTATTTCTAGTCCTTTTATTCCCACAAGGTATAACCCGCTTACACTGCCTATTTAGGATGTTCTTAAACATTTCCCATTTATTATCTGTATTCTCATTTCTGAGGATATTGTCCCAGTCTACCAGATTATGGGCATCTCTAAGCTGTTCAAACTTTGCCTTCCTAAAGTTCAATGTTTTTGTGACTCCCTGACAAGTCCCCCTAGTGAAAGACAGGTGAAACTGCACAATATTGTGGTCGCTATTTCCTAAATGCCCAACCACCTGCAGATTTGTTATTCTGTCAGGTCTATTAGATAGTATTAGGTCTAAAAGTGCTGCTCCTCTGGTTGGATTCTGCACCAATTGTGAAAGATAATTTTTCTTGGTTATTAGCAGAAACCTGTTGCCTTTATGGGTTTCACAGGTTTCTGTTTCCCAGTTAATATCCGGGTAGTTAAAGTCCCCCATAACCAGGACCTCATTATGGGTTGCAGCTTCATCTATCTGCTTTAGAAGTAGACTTTCCATGCTTTCTGTTATATTTGGGGGTTTGTAACAGACCCCAATGAGAATTGTGTTACCATTTTTCCCTCCATGAATTTCGACCCATATGGACTCGACATCCTCATTCCCTTCGCTAATATCCTCCCTTAAAGTGGACTTTAGACAAGACTTTACATAGAGACAAACCCCTCCTCCTCTCCGATTTTTACGATCCTTTCTAAACAGACTGTAACCCTGTAAGTTAACTGCCCAGTCATAGCTTTCATCTAACCATGTCTCGGTTATTCCCACTATGTCAAAGTTACCTGTAGATATTTCTGCTTCTAGTTCTTCCATCTTGTTTGTCAGGCTTCTGGCGTTTGCGAGCATGCAGTTTAGAGCATACAGTATCCTTCTGTATATTTTATATATTTGTGATTAGTAGGGACAGTAATGAAATGGGGCTGCTGTATAGGAATGGTGATGTCCATAATGATGTATACAGAGGTATAAATAAAGTGCACAGATCTCCTCCCAGGGACTGAATTATTGGAATACATATATCACCCAGTGTGAGGACGTAAAGTGCTTCTTACAATTAACTTTATTTATGAAAAGCAGAAGAACCCCTTTAAGTAATAGTGTACAATTTACAGCTCTTTGTGACTAATCTGCTGTCTAAATTCATCCATGGGAGGGAATACTGCTGTCTATTAAAGTTGCCGTAACAAAGATTATGTCCATAGGGATCCATTGTATAGAAGAGACGCTTAATTCTCCTGGACCTCGAGTCACAGTTCATAGAGTATAAAGGTCCCGAGGCCTTTACTTGTCTTCTATAGCATCACTGACCCTCATTTGGTGGAGAGGCCTTTGCACCACACCAAGTACTGGGGCACAGGGGGTCCGCAACGTTCATATTACACTATAGCTATATCACTATCTATGTAAGCATGTCAGGCGCATTGAAAACATTTAGGCTAGGGCTACATTGAGAATTGCAACATTGCTTGTAATGATTTCCTATGGTGTCACCTTGCAACCTTCGACCTACCACGACTCCGGCACAGAGTTGCAAATGTTTCCAAATAGTTTTGATTTTGTGCCTCACATGACTCACCTGCCATAGACTTGAATGCAAGCCACATGCAACTTTTTTTTGCATTTTTTTTTTTGACATTTGGACCCTATTTTAAAGAAACAATGTACCCTTTTCCGAAAATTGTCACTAAAATCAAAGTTCAGAGAGGCAAAATGGAATATGCTATAAATGCCTAGAATTACATCTGCTTGACTGCAGGGCACTGTAGAGGGGGAACTGAGGACAGGGGCATATATTAGGACTGCAGCGTTGCACATCCACAGTTTCTTCATGATAATTGTTGCCAGTTGTCTATGGGATCAGGGGTGTTTCAACTGACTGTGTACATTTTGGGATTCAATTTGTGGTTCGCAAAAAAAAAAAAAAAATCTTTCCCAACACCATTTCCCACACTGCTAACATAATTTTCTGTTGTCACGTGGATCTCATCATAATGTCCTTCTATGAGAACTAGCAGATTAGCAAACCTTGTGCAGTGGTGGTCAGTACCTGGGACATCATAGATCAGCGGTTCCCAGTGGAACTCAGATTGTACTGCAAATTGTTTCTCATCTCCAGAGTCACATTTCTTTCTGTTGCCGGCTGAGATCAGCAGTAACGAGCCAGGCAACAGAGACCAGCGCCGCCCCTGCAAGTGACATCAGTGGTCTCTGTACACCAGATATTCTGACAACACTCTCTTTTGCCAGCTCCTGCATTGCCCATCGTCACTGATGATGCTTCATTTCAGGAAGGTTGTAGAGGCTGCGACAGTGACCCCAGCCTTTGCCCCTGATGATACTTCGTTTGAGTATCTCAGCATGCACTGGGATTCTCAAACGAAGTGTCATCAAAAAGGAAGGGAAAAAGAAAAAATCAAACAGATAGTGTAGTTAAGGAAGGATAGGACATTTTTGATACAAATATATTAAAAGATTGTTTAGATTATTACACTAAATAGATAGGGATTTAGGAGGAAAATTTATTTGGACCTCAGACCACCCCTTTAAATTCTTGTGGACAGTGGAATTCCATCTCTCTCTGTTCTGCAGAGTGTAATTTCTTATGATCAGCAGATTCCTCTCCCTGTCTCTCACCTGTAAAGTGTAAGCTCTTATGGTCCGCGGGGTCCTATCTCTCTCTCTTATGTAGACTGTAAGCTCTTATGGTCCGCAGGGTCCTATCTCTCTCTCTTATGTAGACTGTAAGCTCTTATGGTCCGAAGGGTCCTATCTCTCTCTCTTATGTAGACTGTAAGCTCTTATGGTCCGCGGGATCCTATCTCTCTCTCTTATGTAGACTGTAAGCTCTTATGGTCCGCAGGGTCCTATCTCTCTCTCTTATGTAGACTGTAAGCTCTTATGGTCCGAAGGGTCCTATCTCTCTCTCTTATGTAGACTGTAAGCTCTTATGGTCCGCGGGGTCCTATCTCTCTCTCTTATGTAGACTGTAAGCTCTTATGGTCCGCAGGGTCCTATCTCTCTCTCTTATGTAGACTGTAAGCTCTTATGGTCCGCGGGGTCCTATCTCTCTCTCTTATGTAGACTGTAAGCTCTTATGGTCCGCGGGATCCTATCTCTCTCTCTTATGTAGACTGTAAGCTCTTATGGTCCGCAGGGTCCTATCTCTCTCTCTTATGTAGACTGTAAGCTCTTATGGTCCACGGGATCCTATCTCTCTCTCTTATGTAGACTGTAAGCTCTTATGGTCCGCGGGATCCTATCTCTCTCTCTTATGTAGACTGTAAGCTCTTATGGTCCGCAGGGTCCTATCTCTCTCTCTTATGTAGACTGTAAGCTCTTATGGTCCGCGGGGTCCTATCTCTCTCTCTTATGTAGACTGTAAGCTCTTATGGTCCGCAGGGTCCTATCTCTCTCTCTTATGTAGACTGTAAGCTCTTATGGTCTGCGGGGTCCTATCTCTCTCTCTTATGTAGACTGTAAGCTCTTATGGTCTGCGGGGTCCTATCTCTCTCTCTTATGTAGACTGTAAGCTCTTATGGTCCGCGGGATCCTATCTCTCTCTCTTATGTAGACTGTAAGCCCTTATGGTCCGCAGGGTCCTATCTCTCTCTCTTATGTAGACTGTAAGCTCTTATGGTCTGCGGGGTCCTATCTCTCTCTCTTATGTAGACTGTAAGCTCTTATGGTCCGCGGGATCCTATCTCTCTCTCTTATGTAGACTGTAAGCTCTTATGGTCCGCGGGGTCCTATCTCTCTCTCTTATGTAGATTGTAAGCTCTTATGGTCTGCGGGGTCCTATCTCTCTCTCTTATGTAGACTGTAAGCTCTTATGGTCTGCGGGGTCCTATCTCTCTCTCTTATGTAGACTGTAAGCTCTTATGGTCCGCAGGGTCCTATCTCTCTCTCTTATGTAGACTGTAAGCTCTTATGGTCCGCGGGATCCTATCTCTCTCTCTTATGTAGACTGTAAGCTCTTATGGTCCGAAGGGTCCTATCTCTCTCTCTTATGTAGACTGTAAGCTCTTATGGTCCGCGGGATCCTATTTCTCTCTCTTATGTAGACTGTAAGCTCTTATGGTCCGCAGGGTCCTATCTCTCTCTTATGTAGACTGTAAGCTCTTATGGTCCGTGGGATCCTATCTCTCTCTTATGTAGACTGTAAGCTCTTATGGTCCGTGGGATCCTATCTCTCTCTTATGTAGACTGTAAGCTCTTATGGTCCGCGGGGTCCTATCTCTCTCTCTTATGTAGACTGTAAGCTCGTCTCTACTATCAATGCCCTTCTCCATATAGGAACATCGTTAATATGGTCTATATTGTTTTATGTATATTGATTTATGAGTTTTTTTGGTATATGTTGTCTCTGTATATTATGTTTTGTATGGGTGTGTTTTTCTATTATTTTTGGTTTATATTTTGTATTTATTTATTTTCTTTTTTGTACATTTATATTTCTTATGCCCATCTTTTGTTGTTATGCAGCTTTTGTTATGTATTAATGATTATTTTGTGCTCCTGTATGGTTAATGGGCCTTTGGATGTGCTGCATTTATGTTCAGTGGCTCTGTGTAGCGGCTATAGAGTCTGTGTACAGTATACCACATTATATTAGTAATGGGTTATGGGCCCTTGTATGTGAGATATGTACAGTGGGGCAAAAAAGTATTTAGTCAGTCAGCAATAGTGCAAGTTCCACCACTTAAAAAGATGAGAGGCGTCTGTAATTTACATCATAGGTAGACCTCAACTATGGGAGACAAACTGAGAAAAAAAAATCCAGAAAATCACATTGTCTGTTTTTTTATCATTTTTTTTGCATATTATGGTGGAAAATAAGTATTTGGTCAGAAACAAACAATCAAGATTTCTGGCTCTCACAGACCTGTAACTTCTTCTTTAAGAGTCTCCTCTTTCCTCCACTCATTACCTGTAGTAATGGCACCTGTTTAAACTTGTTATCAGTATAAAAAGACACCTGTGCACACCCTCAAACAGTCTGACTCCAAACTCCACTATGGTGAAGACCAAAGAGCTGTCAAAGGACACCAGAAACAAAATTGTAGCCCTGCACCAGGCTGGGAAGACTGAATCTGCAATAGCCAACCAGCTTGGAGTGAAGAAATCAACAGTGGGAGCAATAATTAGAAAATGGAAGACATACAAGACCACTGATAATCTCCCTCGATCTGGGGCTCCACGCAAAATCCCACCCTGTGGGGTCAGAATGATCACAAGAACGGGGAGCAAAAATCCCAGAACCACGCGGGGGGACCTAGTGAATGAACTGCAGATAGCTGGGACCAATGTAACAAGGCCTACCATAAGTAACACACTACGCCACCATGGACTCAGATCCTGCAGTGCCAGACGTGTCCCACTGCTTAAGCCAGTACATGTCCGGGTCCGTCTGAAGTTTGCTAGAGAGCATTTGGATGATCCAGAGGAGTTTTGGGAGATTGTCCTATGGTCTGATGAAACCAAACTGGAACTGTTTGGTAGAAACACAACTTGTCGTGTTTGGAGGAAAAAGAATACTGAGTTGCATCCATCAAACACCATACCTACTGTAAAGCATGGTGGTGGAAACATCATGCTTTGGGGCTGTTTCTCTGCAAAGGGGCCAGGACGACTGATCTGGGTACATGAAAGAATGAATGGGGCCATGTATCGTGAGATTTTGAGTGCAAACCTCCTTCCATCAGCAAGGGCATTGAAGATGAAATGTGGCTGGGTCTTTCAACATGACAATGATCCAAAGCACACCGCCAGGGCAACGAAGGAGTGGCTTCGTAAGAAGCATTTCAAGGTCCTGGAGTGGCCTAGCCAGTCTCCAGATCTCAACCCTATAGAAAACCTTTGGAGGGAGTTGAAAGTCCGTGTTGCCAAGCGAAAAGCCAAAAACATCACTGCTCTAGAGGAGATCTGCATGGATGAAAGGGCCAACATACCAACAACAGTGTGTGGCAACCTTGTGAAGACTTACAGAAAACGTTTGACCTCTGTCATTGCCAACAAAGGATATATTACAAAGTATTGAGATGAAATTTTGTTTCTGACCAAATACTTATTTTCCACCATAATATGCAAATAAAATGTTAAAAAAACAGACAATGTGATTTTCTGGATTTTTTTTTCTCAGTTTGTCTCCCGTAGTTGAGGTCTACCTATGATGTAAATTACAGACGCCTCTCATCTTTTTAAGTGGTGGAACTTGCACTACTGCTGACTGACTAAATACTTTTTTGCCCCACTGTATGTATAATTAGCGGCTACAATATTTAATGCACAAAGTCTTGTATTGTTCTAGCTATCTACTGTGCTATGTTATTATATATGCGTCCAGTGCCCTCTTGTATGCACTTACTTAATATGGCGTCCGTGATCTGTCTCGGCGCATGCGCCTCTCTGCGGGCTGTCCTCCCTGATGTCTGTGGTCATGTGGTGCCGGATCACGTGGGCCCGCGTGTTTCCGGTTCCGGATGGCAGCGGCGTCTTGGTTGGAGGTGTCCGCGGATGGTGCGCCATACGCTGGTGATTAGATCCGGCGCTATGGTATATAAAACCGCTGTGGACATCTACGCCTCACACCCCCTGAGGAAGGAGCCGTGGTTGCGCTCCGAAACACGCATCGGGTGGGCTCTGGGTCCCCCTCTGCTGGCGCACTTTAGGTAAATACCCGGGTAATATATGTGGCTACTCTTGTACATGTTTGTGGATATAGGATCAGCTGTGGACATATTGGGCGATAATGTCCCGCTGCATTAGCAGTATACTGTTTGTTTAGGTCCATTGCTGACCCTTGTAGGTCATCACTGCTAGATACTATTACTTTAGGCTCATATTCCCGTTCACATTATGTGTTATAGACTACTTTATTCTTGTGTGCTGACGCAGTGGGGGGTACCATGTAGCCCTTCGTGTATGATGGTGTTGCAATACAGTTGGTCTTACCAGCCCCATTTTACCGTATGTACTTGTTCTTCTGTTATGTTTTTTATATATATTTAATAAAGGTTGATATTTTATGGGACATAGTGACTGTGTTCTTTCTGTGGTATATTAGGATTTCTGTTTTACAGTTGTCCCTGCTATTTTGGTCCTTACATACACACATGCCACACTGTATGCCATTGGCAGTATTAATTATTGGTATTATTGTGTCTGATCTATGTGTGTAATATGTGTGCTACAATTTCATTATCTCTTATGTAGACTGTAAGCTCTTATGGTCCGCATGGTCCTATCTCTCTCCTATGTAGACTGTAAGCTCTTATGGTCCGCAGGGTCCTATCTTTCTCCTATGTAGACTGTAAGCTCTTATGGTCCGTGGGGTCCTATCTCTCTCTTATGTAGACTGTAAGCTCTTATGGTCCACGGGATCCTCTATCTCTCTTATGTAGACTGTAAGCTCTTATGGTCCGCATGGTCCTATCTCTCTCCTATGTAGACTGTAAGCTCTTATGGTCCGCATGGTCCTATCTCTCTCCTATGTAGACTGTAAGCTCTTATGGTCCGCAGGGTCCTATCTTTCTCCTATGTAGACTGTAAGCTCTTATGGTCCGTGGGGTCCTATCTCTCTCTTATGTAGACTGTAAGCTCTTATGGTCCACGGGATCCTCTATCTCTCTTATGTAGACTGTAAGCTCTTATGGTCTGCGGGATCCTATCTCTCTCTTATGTAGACTGTAAGCTCTTATGGTCCGCAGGGTCCTATCTCTCTCCTATGTAGACTGTAAGCTCTTATGGTCCACGGGGTCCTATCTCTCTCTTATGTAGACTGTAAGCTCTTATGGTCCGCGGGGTCCTATCTCTCTCTTATGTAGACTGTAAGCTCTTATGGTCCGCGGGGTCCTATCTCTCTCTTTTATGTAGACTGTAAGCTCTTATGGTCCGCGGGATCCTATCTCTCTTATGTAGACTGTAAGCTCTTATGATCCGCGGGGTCCCATCTCTCTCTTATGTAGACTGTAAACTCTTATGGTCTGCGGGGTCCTATCTCTCTCTCTTATATAGACTGTAAGCTCTTATGGTCCGTGGGATCCTATCTCTCTCTCTTATGTAGACTGTAAGCTCTTATGGTCCGCGGGGTCCTATCTCTCTCTCTTATGTAGACTGTAAGCTCTTATGGTCCGCGGGGTCCTATCTCTCTCTTATGTAGACTTTAAGCTCTTATGGTCCGCGGGGTCCTATCTCTCTCTCTTATGTAGACTGTAAACTCTTATGGTCTGCGGGGTCCTATCTCTCTCTCTCTTATGTAGACTTTAAGCCCTTATGGTCCGCGGGATCCTATCTCTCTTATGTAGACTGTAAGCTCTTATGATCCGCAGGGTCCTATCTCTCTCTTATGTAGACTGTAAACTCTTATGGTCTGCGGGGTCCTATCTCTCTCTCTCTTATGTAGACTGTAAGCCTTTATGGTCCGTGGGGTCCTATCTCTCTCTTATGTAGATTGTAAGCTCTTATGGTCCGCGGGGTCCTATCTCTCTCTCTTATGTAGACTGTAAGCTCTTATGGTCCACGGGGTCCTATTTCTCTCTTATGTAGACTGTAAGCTCTTATGGTCCACGGGGTCCTATCTCTCTCTTATGTAGACTGTAAGCTCTTATGGTCCGCGGGGTCCTATCTCTCTCTTATGTAGACTGTAAGCTCTTATGGTCCGCGGGGTCCTATCTCTCTCTCTTATGTAGACTGTAAGCTCTTTAGGGTTGCGGGATCCTATCTTATGTAGACTGTAAGCTCTTATGATCCGCGGGGTCCTATCTCTCTCTTATGTAGACTGTAAGCTCTTATGGTCCGCGGGGTCCTATCTCTCTCTTATGTAGACTGTAAGCTCTTATGGTCCGCGGGGTCCTATCTCTCTCTCTTATGTAGACTGTAAGCTCATTAGGGTTGCAGGATCCTATCTTATGTAGACTGTAAGCTCTTATGATCCGCGGGGTCCTATCTCTCTCTTATGTAGACTGTAAGCTCTTATGGTCCACGGGGTCCTATCTCTCTCTCTTATGTAGACTGTAAGCGCTTATGGTCCGCGGGGTCCTATCTCTCTCTCTTATGTAGACTGTAAGCTCTTATGGTCCGCAGGGTCCTATCTCTCTCTCTTATGTAGACTGTAAACTCTTATGTTAAGCAGGTTCTCCCTCTCCTCCCCCCCATGTGTATTTTCTGAATAACTGCAATCCTTACTGTATTGAGGTTCACGCAAATTTATTAATCACAAATCTAATTTTTGGGCAAAATTGTTTTCAAAAGTCAGTCAAATTTCAAAAGATCCACTGATCTCTAAATGTAATATAAGTTAACTCTATTTTATGATTTATTATTAAATCTCAATGAGCAGAAAGATTTTAGGACAGCTGGATATTCTGCATGACCGGGCTTCAGTATGTCTTATATTGTGACATATGCCATCAAAAATGATTAACATCAGTGTCCGACATTAGAAGGTAACATTCCAGCTACTCGTCAAATTAGTATAAGATTGTGGAATAGACAGAGCTGTCTCATGCTCAACTCCTGAGGATTTGAAATGTGAGAGTAATGGATAAGTACCACTTAAAATTATAGTCAGTGAATTTTCTCTGAGTAAAAAATGATAAAAATAAAATACTCTTATCTCAGAAGATTTGTCCATAGTGCGGGTTATTTTCAATGTGATCATTTAAACTTTCTATTTAAAGGGAATCTGTCAGTACGATCAACCCTCTAAGCCGTCTATATGGGCAAAAATGTTTTACCTTTTATTTTCAAATTTGATTCTCTGTGTACAAATTTGACTATAGGATTATTCTTTCTGGCAACTGAACCTTAAAGATATGTTCCATGTAAATACTATGGCACAGATATTTTTGATCAAGTATTTATATAGTGATGGGCGAACCCATGGATGTTCGGGTACGGCGGATTCGGCTGAAATCTAAAACAAATTTCAGTTTGGGTACCAGAACGGTACCTGACCCCGAACCCATTCTGATGAATGGAGGGCCAGGACATCTGTTGTTTGCCACGTTGTCATCTGCATAACATCATGGCAAACACAGGCTCTGAACGGTGGTAAGATTATTACTGATGGTCAGAGAAATGCAGTTCCCATGCTGGAACAGATGACAGCGTAAGCCAGCAGCTGTGACCGGTGGTAAAAAAACACCACCAATCACAAGCTTTGGTTGATAAGAGAGTACTACTGTCATCAGCGTACGCCTGATGTTGCTGATACAGCGAGAGCAGGCGCCACCATTGGGAGTATCCATCAGCTGGCGCCTGTGCTATAAATAAATAGTTCAAATTATATGAGATCTCTTCTATTTTTGATAACCAGCGCATGCAAAACCAACAGCTGCGTCTTCAACCCTGAGTGTCAGCTTTATCATAGCTGGTTATTAAGAATAGAGAGGTCCCATGCCATTTATAAAATAATTTAAACAAATAACTTAAAAAATGGCATAGGGTCCTCCCCTATTTTTGAAAACCAGCCAAGCTAAAGCAGAGAGCTGGGGGCTTATATTCTCAGACTGGTAAGGGGCCATGGATATTGGCCCCCGAGCCTTAAAATAGCAGCCCACAGCCGCCTCAGAAAAGGTGCATCTATCTGGCACTTTGCCTGGCTCTTCCCGCTTTCCCTGGTGCAGTGGCAATTGGGATAATATTTTTGGGGTTGATGTCAGCTGTTTTATGACTGCTGACATCAAGCCCAGAGGATAGTAATAGAGTGGTGTCTATAAGACGCCCCCATTACTAACCCATATTTAGATTGTAAAAAAAAAAACACAGCCAGAATAGAATCCTTTAGTTGAAATAATGACAGAGTCCTGTATTTGAAATAAA
Source organism: Ranitomeya imitator (assembly GCF_032444005.1). Lineage (NCBI taxonomy): Eukaryota > Metazoa > Chordata > Amphibia > Anura > Dendrobatidae > Ranitomeya > Ranitomeya imitator. The sequence continues at coordinate 74,535,225 of NC_091286.1, read as the reverse complement.
AATAAAACACTTTAACACTCACCTTTACACCAAATCCACCATGTCACCTGTAAAACACCGAAAATAATAAACAGCCATAATACTCACCTTTACGCCTAATCTACCGATTACATGTCCCATGTAAAACGAGAAACATAATAAACAACCATATCCCTATCCGACGTGAAGATAATCTATATCTGTCCCACGAAGATCCGGATTATTTGGATAGTGGTCACAAATTGGTTTGAAAAATTGCAAACTTTTTAAGCAACTCAGACTTGCGACTTTTGGTGTTTCCAAAATAAGTGGAGCTAGGGCAGGATGCGGGCGTAGAGGGGGCATGACACCACAGCCCGTCTAATTCATGATGAGCTATGGTGTTATGCCAAAAATCTTAAGGCCATGTTCACACCATCCTTTTTTTCATGCGGAATCGCTGCGATTTTCCCGCTGCGGGTCCGCAGCTGTTTTCCATGCAGGGTACATTACAATGTACCCTATGGAAAACAGGAACTGCTGTGCCCACATTGCGGAAAATCGCGAAAAAAGCCACGCTGAATAGCCGCGGTAAAAAAGAAGTACCATGTCACTTCTTTTTGCAAAACTGCAGCGGTTCTGCACCCATTGACCTCCATTGTGAGGTCAAACCCGCAGTAAAACCCGCAGATGAAAAATATATCTGCGGGTTTTACTGCGGTTTGTGGTGCAGAACCGCTGCAGTGTGGCTGCCCCCCGTGCCCCAATCCCACCCCCCCATGCTCCGATGCCACCCCCCGTGCTCCGACGCCCCCCCCCGTGCCCTCATCTCCCCCCCTTATACATACCCGGCCTCCCGGTGTCCGTCCGGCCGTCTTCTCCCTGGGCGCCGCCATCTTGCAAAATGGCGGGCGCATGCGCAGTGCGCCCGCCGAATCTGCCGGCCGGCAGATTCGTTCCAAAGTGCATTTTGATCACTGAGATATAACCTATCTCAGTGATCAAAATAAAAAAAATAGTAAATGACCCCCCCCCCCTTTGTCACCCCCATAGGTAGGGACAATAAAAAAATTAAGAATTTTTTTTTCCACTAAGGTTAGAATAGGGTTAGGGGGTAGGGGTAGGGTTAGGGGTAGGGGTAGGGTTAGGGTATTTTCAGCCATTTTAACCCTAAAAAACTTCCTAGAAAACACACAGACTCTGCATAGAGAACTGCATCAAAAAACGCACCAAAAAAGCACCAAAAAAAGGACCTGCGTTTTCCTGCCAAGAGCTGCGGTTTTTAGTCCTGAAAAAAAAAGGAGGGAAATCAGGAACGTGTGAACATAGCCTTAAGGTACCTTCACACATAACGATATTGTTAACGATATCGTTGCTATTTGTGACGTAGCAACGATATCGTTAATGAAATCGTTCTGTGTGACAGCGACCAACGATCAGGCCCCTGCTGGGAGATCGTTGGTCGCTGAAGAAAGTCCAGAACTTTATTTCGTCGCTGGACTCCCTGGAGACATCGCTGGATCGGCGTGTGTGACACCGATCCAGCGATGTCTTCACTGGTAACCAGGGTAAACATCGGGTAACTAAGCGCAGGGCCGCGCTTAGTAACCCGATGTTTACCCTGGTTACCATGCTAAAAGTAAAAAAAAACAAACAGTACATACTTACCTACCGCTGTCTGTCCTCCAGCGCTGCGCTCTGCTCTCCTCCTGTACTGTCTGTGAGCCGGAAAGCAGAGCGGTGACGTCACCGCTCTGCTTTCCGGCTCCCAGACAGTACAGGAGGAGAGCAGAGAAGCAGAGCGCAGCGCTGGAGGACAGACAGCGGTAGGTAAGTATCTAGTGTTTGTTTTTTTTTACTTTTAGCATGGTAACCAGGGTAAACATCGGGTTACTAAGCGCGGCCCTGCGCTTAGTTACCCGATGTTTACCCTGGTTACCGGCATCGTTGGTCGCTGGAGAGCGGTCTGTGTGACAGCTCTCCAGCGACCAAACAGCGACGCTGCAGCGATTCGGATCGTTGTCGGTATCGCTGCAGCGTCGCTAAATGTGAAGGGGCCTTTAATCTTCTCTGTTCTTTTATCTATATGTTAAACACAAAGAAAAGTAGACTAAGGCCCCCGTCACACACAGCGAGATCGCTAGCGAGATCGCTGCTGAGTCACAAGTTTTGTGATGCAACAGCGATCTCAGTAGCGATCTCGCTATGTGTGACACGTACCAGCGATCAGGCCCCTGCTGTGAGATCGCTGGTCGTGTCGGAATGGCCTGGGCCATTTTTTGATCGTTGAGGTCCCGCTGGGTAGCACACATCGCTGTGTTTGACACCTTACCAACGACCTCGCTGACAGGACGTCCCATTGAATCATCATGAAATAGCATCGTTCTACAGGTCGCTACAGTTCGCCGCATTGCTGCTGAGTCGTTGGAGAGATCGCACTGTGTGACATCTCACCAGCGACCACATAGCGATGCTTGAGCGATCCCTGACAGGTCGTATCGTTGTCGGAATCGCTCAAGCGTCGCTATGTGTGACGGGGCCTTTAAGATCTGTTTACGCTGACCAATCGACAGCCAATCAGTAATTGTTTACCTAATGGATGTCATTATTCTGTTTAGATAAACTGACTACGGTAAACAATAAGCTCTGAACAATCTGTAAGAGATCATTCTGTGCACATAAGCTGCAATTGTTCTCAGCAGCACAATCTCTGTTTACACATAGTGATTCTTCGCCAAGAAAGATGATTCTGTACAAAAGATCATTTCATCTGATGAATGTGCGTTTTGATCAGCAGTTTACAATGAAAGATTATTGTGAAACAAGCGTTCTTAAGAATGATTATTCATTACTAGATGGTGGCCCGATTCTAACGCATCGGTTATTCTAGAATATGTACAGTATGTAGTTTACAGCCATGCAGTATATAGCACAGTCACGTAGTATATGGCACAGCCACATAGTATATAGCACAGCCACGTAGTATATAGCACAGCCACGTAGTATATAGCACAGCCACGTAGTATATTGCCCAGCCACGTAGTATATAGCACTGCCGGTGTAGTATATAGCACAGCCCACGTATATAGCACATCCACGTAGTATATAGCACAGAGACGTAGTATATAACACTGCCCATGCAGTATATAACCCAGGCCACATAGTATAGAGCACAGCGATGTAGTATATTGCCCAGCCACATAATATATACCACAGCCACGTAGTATATAGCACAGCCCATATAGTATATAGCACAGAGATGTAGTATATAACACAGCCCACGCAGTATGTAACACAGCCCACGCAGTATCTAGCACAGCCCACGTATTATATAGCAATGTGGGCACCATATCCCTGTTAAAATAAATGAATTACAATAAAAAATAGTTATATACTCCCCTTCCGGAGCCCCCGGATCCAGCTGAGGCGTTTACCGATGCTCCTCGTGACGCTCCGGTCCCATAAGTGCATTGCGGTCTCGCGAGATGATGACATAGCGGTCTCATGAGACCACTACGTCATCATCTCGCGAGACGGCAATGCATGGACCGGTCACCGGAACATCGCGAGGAGCGGGAAAGGCCTCGGCTGGATCTGGGGGCCCATGGAAGGTGAGTATATAATGATTTTTTATTTTTTTTATTATTTTTAACATTAGATCTTTTTACTGTTGATGCCGCATAGGCAGCATCAATAGTAAAAAGTTGGTCACACAGGGTTAATAGCAGCGTTAACGGACTGCGTTGCACCGCGGCATAAGGCGGTCTGTTAATGCTGCCATTAACCCTGTGTGAGCGTTGACTGGGGGGGGGGGGAGTATGGACTGCGGGCACTGACTGCGGGAGTAAGAAGCGGCCATTTTGCCGCCGGACTGTGTTCATCGCTGATTAGTCATGGCCTTTTTGCCGCGACCAATCAGCGACTTGGTATTTCCGTGACAGAAAGAAGGACTGAAAGACGGAAGTGACCCTTAGACAATTATTAGTAGACTAGCTGAAGAGCCCGGCGTTGCCTGGGCATAGTAAATATCTGTGGTTAGTTATAGCACGTCACTTCTCTTATTTTCCCATCACGCCTCTCATTTTCCCAATCACATCTTTAATTTTCCCCCTCACATCTCTCATTTTCTCCCTCACACCTCTCATTTTCTCCCTCACACCTCTCATTTTCTCCCTCACTCCTCTCATTCCCGCCTAACACTTGTCAGTTCGACCTCACATCTGTCATTTTCCGATCACTACACTATTTTCCCTCACTCCTCTCATTTTGCACTCGCACCTTTTCATTTTCACCTCACACCTCTCATTTTCACCTCAGTATATACATGTTTGTCATCTCCCTTATATATAGTATACACCTGTATGTCATCTCCTGTATATAGTATATACCTGTATGTCATCTCCCCTGTATATAGTATATACCTGCTGTGTGTCATCTCCCCTGTATATAGTATATACCTGTATGTCATCTCCTCCTATATATAGTATATACCTGTATGTCATCTCCTCCTGTATATAGTATATACCTGTAGGTAATCTGCTCCTGTATATAGTATATACCTGTGTGTCATCTCCTCCTGTATATAGTATATACCTGTATGTCATCTCCTCCTGTATATAGTATGTACCTGTATGTCATCTCCTCCTTTATATAGTATATACCTGTGTGTCATCTCTCCTGTATATAGTATATATCTGTGTGTCATCTCCCCTGTATATAGTATATACCTGTGTGATCTCCTGTATTAGACCTCGTTAACACGTTATTTGCTCAGTATTTTTACCTCAGTATTTGTAAGATAAATTGGCAGCCTGATAAATCCCCAGCCAACAGGAAGCCCTCCCCCTGGCAGTATATATTAGCTCACACATACACATAATAGACAGGTCATGTGACTGACGGCTGCCGTATTTCCTATATGGTACATTTGTTGCTCTTGTAGTTTGTCTGCTTATTAATCAGATTTTTATTTTTGAAGGCTAATACCAGACTTGTGTGTGTTTTAGGGCGAGTTTCGTTTGTCAAGTTGTGTGTGTTGAGTTGTGTGTGGCGACATGCATGTAGCGACTTTTGTGAGATGAGTTTTGTGTGGCAACATGTGTGTAGCAACTTTTTGTGTGTCGAGTTGCATGTGACAGGTTAGTGTAGCAAGTTGTGTGCAGCAAGTTTTGCGCGTGGTGAGTTTTATGTGTGGTGCCTTTTGAGTATGTGCAAGTTTTGTGTGAGGCAACTTTTGCATGTGTTGCAAATTTTGTGCATGTGGCAATTTTTCCGCATGTGCAAGTTTTGCGTGTGGCGAGTTTTCCATGAGGTGAGTTTTGCACTTGTGGCGAGTTTTGCGTGAGCCTATTTTTTGCATGTGGCGAGTTTTGCGCGTGGTGAGTTTTGAGCTGCGACTTTTGTGTTTCGACTTTTATGTGGCGAGGTTGGTGTATGTGTGGTGAAATGTGTGCTGAGGGTGGTATATGTGTTCAAGCACGTGGTAGTGTGTGGCGCATTTTGTGTGTGTGTTCATATCCCCGTGTGTGGCGAGTATCCCATGTCGGGGTCCCACCTTAGCAACTGTACGGTATATACTCTTTGGCGCCATCGCTCTCACTCTTTAAGTCCCCCTTGTTCACATCTGGCAGCTGTCAATTTGCCTCCAACACTTTTCCTTTCACTTTTCCCCATTATGCAGATAGGGGAAAAATAAATAGTTTGGTGAATTGGAAAGCGCGGAGTTAAAATTTCACCTCACAACGTAGCCTATGACGCTCTCAGGGTCCAGACGTGTGACTGTGCAAAATTTTGTTTCTGTAGCTGCGACGCCTCCAACACTTTTCCTTTCACTTTTTTCCCCATTATGTAGATAGGGGCAAAATTGCTTGGTGAATTGGAAAGCGCGGGGTTAAAATGTCACCTCACAACATAGCCTATGACGCTCTCGGGGTCCAGACGTGTGACTGTGCAAAATTTTGTGGCTGTAGCTGCGACGGTGCAGATGCCAATCCCGGACATACACACACACACACACACACACACACACACACACACACACACACACACACACACACACACACACACACACACACACACACACAGACACACACACACACACACACACATTCAGCTTTATATAGTAGATAACCCTTCAGTGTAAATGCACCTTTAAATTGCTTAGTCTCTATTTGAGAGATTGCTTACATCCGCAGCAACCTTCCCCTATTATTCTGTCTATAATTTAGAGAAAGTAACCTATCTAGCACCTTTTTCAGTGGTCTAATGGGTAAAGTGAGCTCTTGTGAAAAGTGACATGCCTGACATGCAAAGAGAAACATTACCTCCTAGACCCCAGTCAGAAGCCTCTCATACAGTCAAATCAGATCTCATCCTTTGCACTGAGGAGGGGTAACACCCCAAAACACCATGTCTGCAAATTGAGATTCTGGTTTGGCGTTTATCCTAAGTCCATGTGACTTGTTAAAGGGACAATATTGACTTTTAGCATTGCTACTTCCAATAGGTGGCGCTAGAGTTCTAGTCTTCTTCCTCTCTGAAGAGACAATTTGCATTTTTCATTTCCTAGAGGAGCATTAGGGCAGTGAGAATCTGGAATTCCTTGCCTGAGGAGGTGGTGATGGCGAACTCAGACGAGGGGTTCAAGAGAGGCCTGGATGTCCTTCTGGAGCAGAACAATATTGTATCATACAATTATTAGGTTCTTTAGAAGGACGTAGATCTGGGGATTTATTCTGACGGAATATAGGATGAACTGGAGGGACAAATGTCTTTTGTCGGCCTTGCTAACTATGTTACTATGTTACATTGCATAGCCTAGAAGTCTCCATACACTGTTATTCTCCACAATAAGAAACATTACCCGTTAGACCGTAGTCAGATGCCTCTCATACAGCCAAATGAGATCTCATGCTTTCCACTGTGGAGAGGCAACACCCCAAAACACATGTCTGCAAATTGGGTTTCTGGTTTGGCTTTTATATATAGCATAGTCATATAGCAAGACCCTATAAAGGGTCAATATAGACTTTTAGGTTTGCTACTTCCAATAGAAGTACAACTGCTCTTCCTCTCTGAAAAGGCAATTTTCCATATCCTTTATATTTATTCATTAGCAAGATCTAGAGATAAACTGGATTTGTTTCTTGCACAGAATCTAAATAGATGTTAGTATTGTCTTTCCCTTTAAATGTCTATTGTAAACTCGATAACATTAGATGAAGCACTCTGGATAGGGCTGTTATATAACTTCTCTGTACGCCAACAAACATTAACGAAGGCGCAGTCACCGTGCCAAGTTTTCAGCTGATTATTCAATTCATTGCCCCTGTTTACATTGTGAATTTCACATATTTGTTAGAGTAAATCTTTGCTATTTAGTTTGTAAATTGCCCGTGTAGGAAATTGAAACTCTTGTGCTAAGCTCTTCTGGTGATGATGAATGTCTTCCTACCCAACAGCCCGGCTTCTGTTCTACGGTACCTGTCTTCTCAAGGCTCGTGTTATTAGGACTCGGGCTGTCTGCAGTCCTTATGAGAGTCAGTATTGAGGACGACATAAATATGAATCACTGAACCCGTTAGGAGAAAATTGAGACATCATTTGTGTCTTTCTCATTATTAAAATGACTTCTTTCTTGGAATTGCATTTCTGGGCTGGAAGATGGAAGGTCTAATAAACAGGGTGAGAAATATTCTGTTTGGAAATGTGAGCGATAATTTGGTATAATAAATCCCCATCTTTCCTTTTCAATCCAGATTAGCTTGTGTGAACATTAGTCTGGTGCCTGGCGAACGGCTAATCCGTCTATTAACAATGTATCACATGTAATTACTTCCCATCTTTTACTAAAGAGCAGATTCTGCTCAGACCCTAATGTGAAACTGTATCCGCACAGGACAGCTCCAGATTTCCCGGCTCACTGTTGATGATGAGCAATCTTTACAATCACATACAGATGTAGCAGAACCGATGGTATTGAATGTACAGCACAATAGCCGAGCTGGCCGGTTATTATCTCTGTGTTTACCTGTTTCCCGTAAGATCTATAACATTCACAGATATGGTATGAAGGATTATGCCAATAACACAGGACAGAATGTGAAAATCCCCTTCATAGTTCTCCGTTTAATAGTGATATACTACAGATCTCTGCACAATGGGTGATCAGGAGCCCCACAAAGGAACGAACTGCGCCAAAAATAATTATAAAGAGGAACCGTCTCTTTAATTTTTATTTTAGAAATCAATAGTACTTATGTAAATAAGAAACTTTGTAATATATTTTTATCAGAATAATCGGCTTTTTCCCATCCTGGACTGATGGTTCATTCTCAAAAGTCTCAATTCATGGGGAAATATGCATTCAGTGAACACAGATTTTACATTACTGAGATAGGAGATGACGGTTACAACTGATGAGATTCTATCGGTAGCATCCCCTATATCAGTAATATAAAAATCTGTATGCAATGAAGACAGATTTAATCCAAGAATTGAGACTTTTTTGAAAATGAAAGATCAATGCAGGATGAGAAAGAAGCAGATTTCACTGATAAGATATATTGCAAAGCTTCTTATTTTCACATGTACTGTTGATTTATGCAATAAAGAATAAAAGAATGGTTACGCATTAATTGCATAGGATGGGCTACAGTTCCCTGCACTACTGAGGCTGGGAGCACACGAGTGAAAGAAATGGTCATTGTATTAAAGGGATAATATAGCACATACTCACTAAAAAGTGAGCAGTCCCAGTCCCACAGAGTTAAGGGCAACTTTAGGCTGTTGTGGGGGATACCGTAAATGTTATTTCAGCATAACTTGCTGCAGAATGTCTATGTCTGCCTCTAGTTCCTCCCTCATCTCCCCTCCCAGTAGAATTTCTGTATCTGCGATTAGTTCCTGCCTCTTCGTCTCCCCTTCCCTATTCATAAAATCTAACAAGCAGCAGAATGTCAGTGTCTGCCTCTAGTTCTTTCCTCTTTTCCCCTCCTCTCTCCATAGAATCTCACGAGCAGCAGAATTTCTGTGTCTTCGATTAGTTCTTCCCTCCATAAAATCTAGCGAGCTGCAGAATGTCAATGACTGCCTTTGGTACTTTCCCCTTTACCCCTCCTCTCTCCATAGAATCTTATGATTAGGAACGTTTCTGTGAATAGTTCCGCCTTCTTCCTCTCCCCTTCCCTCTCCATAGAATCTTATGAGCAGCAATTGTCATCTCTTATCTCCGTAATGGTGAAACCTTTCTTCACTGAACACAGATCTTACCCATAAATTTAGAGTGAGTGATCAGTGGAGGAGGAGAAAAAAAAAAGCAGATTTCTCTGATAAGATATATTACAAAGATTCTTAGCTTCACTTGTACTATTGGTGTATTGATGAAAAAAAAACTTTGGTCGCTCTGATACTGTTTTACCAACTATAGTGTATACAAATTAGCAACTTTATTAATTGCTCATGAAAAAAAAATTATCTAAAGGCACTACAATCGTACAAATATTGCTGCAATCCCATAATAGCCAAAGGAAGAAGCTTAAAAATCTGAAAAGTAAAGATTTGTATATACAGCTCTGGCAAAAAATTAAGAGACAACTGCAAAATGTTCAGTTTGTCTGATTTTTCTCTTTTAGGTATATTTTTGAGTAAAATGTAAATTGTTCTTTTATTCTATAAACTTCTGACCACATGTGTCCAAATTTCCAAACAATACATTTTGTATTTTTTTTCTGAAAAGGAGAAATGGACAAAATTAAAAAAAACCCGAGTGCTTTCAGACCTCAAATAATGTAAAGAAAACAAGTTCATAATCATTTAGAAACAACAATATTAATGTTTTAACTCAGGAAGAGTTCAGAAATCAATATTTTGTGGAATACCCATGACATTTAATCACAGCTTTCATGAGTCTTGGCATGCTTTGCACACGTCTTTCACACTGCTCCTGGCACAAAAATGTAAGCAGTTCTTCTTTCTTTGATGGCTTGTGACTATCCATCATCCTCTTGACTACATTCCATAGGTTTTCAATGGGGTTCAGGTCTGGAGATTGGGCTGACCGTGACTGGGTTTTGATGGGTTGGCCTCTTAATTTTTGCCAGACCTGTATGTAAGAAGATAATCTTTTTAGTATACTTTTTTTTATTACATAAGACACATTGTGCAATTAGTATTTATTAAAGTTACATATTTTTATTACATTTTTGGCCCAGCATGTGTTTGTCTTTTAAGATGGTTGGTATGTTTAATGGGCATTATGAACTTAGGGACTTGGGAAATGAAATGTGGATAATTCCATGTTTCTAATGAGTAGATTAAGGATCCAAAGCCAGGAGTTATGTCCTGAGGAAAAATTGTGTGTACTTCAAAACGCGTAGATTAAAAACCACTACTTTACAAACTCCTGGCTTTGAATCATTTGGCTTTGGATGCTTAATCTACTCATCAGCAGTGTGGAATAATCCACATTTCCACTCCCAAGTCCTTTGTATTGGTCAGATGACCTGTGGATCTGCAGTAGTGTGATCACAACTCGCTCCTTCAGGTTAGCACAACCTTTATTTATTTTGATGTATCCTGGGTAGGACCCTATTGCACTTTTTCTGCTCCCCAGCTCTTACCCGTATAATGTGCATTATGGACTTCTATACCTATAGGCGCTTTAATTAGTTAATAATGTTGTGATGATTAGATGTTCAAACACTTTTATTTAAAACAAAAACACGGTTTTAAAACCCTGGAGAATGACTATTGTGGGTGTATGGGTTGCAATCGGTCGCCCCTTGTCCTTGGAGAACCCAAAAGGTCCTTTTGGTCAATACAAAAGCAATGATATTGCAAAGGTTTTCACATAAAAGTTCTTCTCAATGGTCACAAGTTGGGAGCTAAAAAAAAAAATCCAGACTTACTTCCTGAACCATTGTAATTCCAATGCCTACTGTGATATCTGTCACACCAGAGGAGGCATCAACATCCCGTAGAGGGCGTTCGCTCAAGTGAGTGGGTCTGCAAATATGAGCTGCACCCGTATACTGTCTTGTTCCTAGCAGAAGCCCGAAAACCATTCATATAAGTTTTATTGGACTGACAGCAGCTGACGAGGAAGGAGGAGGGCGTGTAATTTAGTGTCCCTCCTGGGGAAGAGGGGCAGCCTGCAGAAACCCAGGTGCTACACAAGGACATTGTAGCTTGTAACATTGCTCTTAAATCAACTACACTATGCTCCACATTATTAGGCAAATGACATTTTTCTTGGATTTTGCTAAATGGTCAGTGCAAATGACAGTCAGAGGTCATTTTCACATCTTTAGGAACCTTAAAGGGCCCTACCAGCTGATTCCCCATGATTCCGGCCCAAAACATGACTCCTCCACCTCCTTGCCAACGTTGCAGCCTTGTTGGGACATGGTGGCCATCTACCAACCATTCACTACTCCATTCATCTGGGCCATCCAGGGTTGCTCGACACTCATCAGTAAACTGACTGTTTGAAAATTAGTCTTCATGTAGGTTTATGCACCACAGCAAGCCTTTGAAAGTTCCTACACCTTGAGGTTCGAGGGACTCCAGAGGCACCAGCAGCTTCAAATAACTGTTTGCTGCTTTGTAATGGTATTTTGGCAGCTGCTCTCTTAATCCAATGAATTTGTCTGGCAGAAACCTTCCTCATTATGCCTTTATCTGCATGAACTCTTTCTGTGCTCTGTTTCAGTCACAAATCTCTTCACAGTATGATGACCACTCTTAAGTTTTTGTGAAATATCTAATGTTTTCATACCTTGTTCCAGGCATTGCACTATTTAACTCTTTTCAGCTGGAAAGAGATCCTTTTTATTTCCCATATTGCTTGAAACCTGTGGCCTGCTTAACCCCTTCATTGCCTTGGGATTTTCCATTTTTCCGTATTCATTTTTCGCTCCCCTCCTTCCCAGAGCCATAACTTTTTTATTTTTCTGTCAATATGGCCATGTGAGGGCTTATTTTTTGCTGGACGAGTTGTACTTTTGAACTACATCATTGGTTTGAGCATGTCGTGTACTAGAAAACAGGAAAGAAATTCCAAGTGCGGTGAAATTGCCAAAAAAATGCAATCCCACACTTGTCTTTTGTTTGACTTTTTTGCTAGGTTCACTAAATGCTAAAACTGACTTAATATTATGATTCTCCAGGTCATTACGAGTTTGTAGACACCAAAGATGACTAAGTTACGTTTTATCTAAGTGGTGAAAAAAAATTCCAAACTTTGCTAAGAAAAAAAAAATTGCACCATTTTCCAATACCCATAGCGTCTCCATTTTTCGTGATCTAGGGTTGGTTGAGGGCTTATTTTTTGCATTCCAAGCTGTTTTTATTGATACAACTTTTGTGCAGATACGTTCTTTTGATCGCCCGTTATTGCATTTCAATGCAATGTCGCAGCGACCAAAAAACGTAATTCTGGCGTTTCTAATTTTTTTCTTGCTACGCCGTTTAGCGATCATGTTAATGCGTAATGATTTTTTTCATTGTTTTATTTTGAATGGGGCCAAAGGGGGGTGATTTAAACTTTTATATTTTTTTCACATTTTTTTTATTTTTTTTTTAACTTTTGGCATACTTCAATAGCCTCCATGGGAGGCTAGAAGCTGGCACATTCAAAGGGCTCTGCTACATAGCAGCGATCATCAGATCACTGCTATGCAGCAGAAATGCAGGTGTGCTATGAGCGCCGACCACAGGGTGGCGCTCACAACTAGCGGGGATCAGTAACCACAGAGGTCTCAAGGACCTATGGTTAAATGCTGCTGTCAGCGCTAGTTAATAGCGGGGGGTGAATCGCAATTTCACCCACCGCTATTGCGGGCACATGTCAGCTGTTCAAAACAGCTGACATGTCCCGGCTTTGATGTGGGCTCACCGCCGGAGCCCGCATTAAAACGGGGCTTCTGACCTCGGACGTACTATCCCGTCCGAGGTCAGAAAGTGGTTAATAATGTGGAACATCATTTTTTAAGTAGTTTTCTTTTAATTATAATCACCTGGAAAACTAATTATCACATGTGTTTAAGATTGATTTCAGTGATCCATTGAGCCCTGAGACACAATACCATCCACAAGTTTATTTGAAAAACAAAACAGTTAAATCTTTGACACTTAAATCCAATTTGCATAATAATTTGGAACACAGTGTATGTATCAGATCATGAAGTTCAAAAAGAGAGGTTTTATTTCTGTGAAGACGGCTTCAGAGTGGCCAAGAACGTCGTGCAAGTGCCATGATGGTCTCCTTAAGGGGGTTCATCTACGGAATTGGTTCAACACCAGTGCAGAGCTTGCTCAGAAATGGTAGCAGGCAGGTGTCTTTGCATATGCACATGCAACACCCACTAGGGCCATGAGGTACTCGGAACTGAGTCGCACAGCTCTTAAAGGGGTGGTCACTGCAGCAGTGACCCGGTCCGTGGCCCTGGGCGTGCAATTAAAGGGGAAGGATGATGGAAAGGAATAAAGTTTATATAGAAAAAGGGGATTGTTCATGACGCCACCTGTGGTCTCAGCCAGGGATGGCCAGCGCTGCTTAAAGGGACAGCTGGGGATGATGGTAATGCAGCTAGGATGGTTCAGCTCCCCACAGGTGGAGAGGGGCCCCAGGGCTACCGGTGCAGTTTTGTAAGGGACTTGTGGACGTTGGGGTGCAGGACTGAGAGTGCAGGAATAACTACAGGACTCAAGGGTTGCAGTTTTCTTTACCTTTAATCTCAGGTTGCAGGTGCAGTCCGGGGCACAAGTCACAACTGGTGATGGAGATCCGGTCAACCTGGAAGCAATTCCGGATCCTCACAGCCAGTTGGGGTTGGAGGCCTCCCTGCTGCGCTATTCTCTGAGTGCTTGGTGCTTTTAGTTCTCCTCAAGTCCCTCTCTGTCTGTCCATTAAGTGAAACACTAACCGCATGGCAGGCAGCTTGAGTCTGTTACAGGTATCACTCCCTTGTGGTGACTCTGGGCTCTCATATGCTGCTGTGCCCCGGGTGTCCAATGGGGCCAGGAGACCTGCAATCTCCTGTCCTCCGGATTTGGTTGCGGGACCTGCTGTTCCCACACAACCATGGACTCTGGTGTCTAATCTTCGGCGCTCAGTCCTTGGGTGAGCTCAATCGAAGCTCCTATCCCCCAGATTCTCCTCACTTCTTGCCTCATCTTCCTTCACTGTCTGCTCCCTCACACACACTAACTAACCCCGCCTCCAGACCAGAACTTATAGGGAAGTTTCCCTGAAAACCGGGTTAGAGCTCCCCCTTCTGGTCTGGAGTCAGGAAAGGTGTTGCATGCTGACTATTACCTGCTGAGGGGATCCCTTCTTGCTTCCAGGAATGGCATCACCCCCTGAGGAAGGCAATGTCCTGTAGCAACCGGACTCCTGGGGTGCCACACACATACAGTAAGGCAAATACTTTTGGGAGCTAGGCTGTTGTCAAGAAAGGAAGCAAAGAAGCCACTTTTCTCCATTAAAAATGTCAAGGATAGACTGACTTTCTGTAGGAAATACAGGGATTGGTCTGTTGCAGAGTGGGGTGAAGTTTTTTCTCTGCTGAAGCTCCCTTCAGATTGCTTGGGTCATCTGGAAGAATGTTTGCCCAGAGAAGAAAGGGTGAGCACTACCATGAGTCTTGTGTTGTGCCAACAGTAAATCATTCATGTGTGATTTTCACTCACAATTTTTCCTATGAACACAGCCATTAATAAAGAATGGGATCTAATCATTCTCCAAGAGCGATTTCTTCCAATGATCCAGGAACAATTTGGTAACGAACAATGTTTTTTCCAGCATGATGTAGACCATGTCACAAGGCAAAAGTAATAGCTAAATGGCTTGGTGAGAAAAACATTGAAAGTTTGGGTCCATGACCAGGAAACGCCCCAGATCTCAATCCCATTGAGAACATGTGTTCAATCTTCAAAAAACTGGTAGACAAGCAAAAGCATAGAGATTCTGATATATTCCAAACGCTGTTTAGGCAAGAATGGGCGGTCATCAGTCAGGTTTTGGCCCAGAAGATGATATCCAGCTGCCAGTGGAAATTGCAGAAGTCTTGAAAAATAATGGTCAACGCTGTAAATATTAAATTTTTACATAAACTTAATGTATTACCGTAATCTCTTAAGATTTAAAAACATATGACATTGCTTAGATTTGTACATCGGCAAGTACAGAAGCATTCAACTAAAAGAACAAAAAATAATGAAGCAGGAAACTTTTTGAAAAACAAAATTTGTCAGCCTTAAAACTTTTGTCCATAAATTCCCAATGTTTTTGCAGCGATTATTAAAGTAATTACACCAGCCTCATCAGGTTTACGAGATCTGTTTAATACTGTATGCAGTTTGCATTGAGAAATATGGTGAGAGATCCTCTTTGAGAATATTTGTGTTGTCTCACAGGTAAGAGGAGCATAATGTTTACATCCCTGTTTTCTCCTTCCCATGCAACATAAAAATATTTGCGTGGCTACATAGACAGATCTAACTAAACATCTTATGGCTCTTGTACTTCAGCTAAAGCATGTTTATTTTATTTCTACTTAGGAGTGGACAGATGAGATTTTCAGTCTGGCAACAAATTTGCTGGCACAGAACATGTCCCGGGATGCATTTCTGGAAAAAGCGTAAGTAGTTTCAATATTTATTGCAAGCAGTGCTGCTACTTTCCAAGCTAATTTCCATGTTCTTACGTTAGATAATTTATACTCTATTGTTTATCCCTCAATACGATGTTACTTGTGTAAACATCACTTTTCCTCTTGGAAGTATCTGGGAGTATGATACGTTTCAGACAGGCAGAAAGTCAGAATGTAGCCTGAAAAATAGAGCTTTTGTAAAGACTTGATTACATTTTCTAATCCAAGAACACAGAAGTACTGTTTTCATGGTGTTTTGGACATAGAAAGAGAAGTAATCGAATGTTGTAAGTAAATTCGGAAGTTGAGATGGTCAACAGTTGAAAATATAGAGTGATACGTTTCTTATGGTAATACTTTACAGACTTATTCAGTTTTGGTTTAAGTGCATTCTTGTAAATTGTGGCCAGTTTGACATATTACTTGTGCCGTGGTAAAAGACTACTTTTTCATTGTCACCCACACTATGTTCCTGAAGACTGTAGCATACTTAATGAAACTAGCACATGTAGCGGGACATTGTAGAGTGATCATCCTTATTCTCAGTTGCACATGAAAACACAAGAAGCAATGGAATAAAACTGAAAGGGAGAAGATACAGATTAGATAGTAGAAATATTTTTGACGGTGAGTGTGATCAATGCGTGGAGCAGGCCGCCACAAGAGGTGGTGAGTTCTCCTTAAGGGAAGTCTTCAAACAAAGGCTGGACAGACATCTGTCTGAGATGGTTTAGTGAATCCTGCATTGAGCAGGGGGTTGGACACGATGACCCCGAAGGTCCCTTCCAACTCTATCATTCTATGAGTTATAGCACCACTTCAATTCTATGTCCCCTACCCTCGCTCTTATACTTACCATCCACCATCTTCACCTTCTATCGCCACCACTCCCATCAGTCTCCAGCAGTTTGCGTCCTGCCAGATTGCTCCAGTGTTTACTGGGTGATCCGGAGGTCACTTTTCAATGCATATGTATGAGAGCTGACTTCCATACAGTCAGAAGTTGCTATCAAAACATGGCGCCACAGGACCAAAGCGGCATCAGTTGAAGATGGCGATGGGCAACTATAAGTATAATACTATGGTCAGGAACCGTAGATTAGAAGCACCACTCTAGCACTAAAAAAAGAATTCTGGAGTGATGCTTTAACCCCTTTCCGACATCGGGCATAAATTTATGCCATGTCCCTTTGATGTGGGCTCCGGCGGTGAACCCACATCTTTCCTGGCACATATCAGCTGTTTTGAACAGCTGACATGTGCCAGGAATAGCCGCGATCCACCTACAGCTATTAACCCATTAAATGCCGTTGTCAAACTCTGACAGCAGCATTTAAAATGCGCTTTCAGCAATCGTGCCAGAAATCCACCCATCGGTGACCCCTGTCACGTGACTGCGGGTCACCGATGGGTTGGCATGACAACCAGAGGTCTCCTGGAGACCTCTATGGTTGTCAGTGCCAGATTTCTATGAGCGCCGCCCGGTGGGCAGCGCTCATAGCAAGTGAGCTTTTCTTCTACATACAGGTGACCTGATCATTGCCTGTATGTAGCAGAGCTGATCGGGTTATGGCAGCTTCTAGTCTTCCATGGAGACGATTGAAGCATGGCAAAAGTTAAAAAAAAAATGTTTGTTAAAAAATATAAAAGTTCAAATCACACCCCTTTCACCCAATTCAAAATAAAACAATAAAAAAAATCAAACATACACATATTCGGTATCAGCGCATTCAGAATCGCCTGATCTATCAATAAAAAAAAGGATTAACCTGATTGCTAAACGGCGATCAAAAGATCATATCTGCACCAAAATGGTATCATTAAAAACATCAGTACAAAAAATAAGCCCTCACCCAACCCGAGATTATGAAAAATGGAGATGCTACGGGTATCGGAAAATGGCACAATTTTTTTTTTTTTTTAACAAAGTTTGCAATTTTTTTTCACCACTTAGATAAAAAAAGAACCTAGACATGTTTGGTGTCTATGGACTCGTCGTAATCACCTGGAGAATCATAATGTCAGGTCATTTTTAGCATTTAGTGAACCTAGTGGAAAATCATAACAAAAAACAAGTTTGGGATTGCACTTTTTTTGCAATTTCATCGCACTTGGAATTTTTTTCCCGTTTTTGAGTACAAGACATGGTAAAACCAAACCAATAGTGTCGAGCAAAAGTACAACTAGTCTAGCAAAAAAAAAGCCCTCACATGGCCATTTTGACCAAAAAATAAAAAAGTTATGTCTCTGGGAAGAAGGTGAGCAAAAAATAAAAATGCAAAACCAAAAATACCTTTGGTCATTAAGGGGTTAAGCAGAAATGTACACAGGGTAGCCAATAACCCACTAAACAGTATGTGCAGCATAAAGGGGTATATTTTGATATCTTTCTAATATAACTATTTATAGCTTACTGACAAACTTTTTTTCAAAAGATCGCCATTTTGAATATATTAACACTCACGGGTTCAAGGAGCTCCACTTACCACTTTTGCTTGACACAGTAGAGTGTATCAATGCTGTATAAAGGTTGTTAGCGGACTATTAATTTTAATAGCAAAGCAATCCCTTTATTGCATAGACAGAGAGAGGGTCTGACTTTGCTTCAGCCAGCCCCTTTCATCAACAGCATTGATAAAGTGCTAACCCAGGAAACTCCCTCCTGTGTCAAGTGCAAGCAAAAATGGAGCTTCAGGACCAAGGAACTTGCTAAAATCTACAGGTAGTGGCACTTGAAAAACATGATGGCTCAGTGGTTAGCACTGCTGATTTGCAGCACTGGAGTCTAGGGTTCAAATCCCACCACAGACAACATCTGCAAGGAGTTTGTATGTTCTTCCCATGTTTGCGTCGGTTTCCTCCGGGTTCTCCAGTTTGTTCCCACAGTCCAAAGACATACTGATAGGGAAATTAGATTATGGGCCTCAATGGGGACAGTGATGCTAATGTCTTGAAAGCGTTGCATAATTAATGGCATTATATACCGTATTTTTCAGATTATAAGACTCACTTTTTTCCCCAAAATTTTGGAGGGAAAATGGAGGTGCGTCTTATAATGCAGATATACCTTACTGGTACAATTGCTACAGGCTGGGATGAGGGGATGTAGGGGTGTCCAGCGGTGCTGCGGGTGTCTGACGGTGCTGCGGGGGCTCTGCTGACATTTTGTGAAAGGCCGGAGCCCCCGCAGTTCCATGGTTTCCTATGCGGTGGACTTCGGGAAAGTAGATGCCGGGGGACGGCGCATGCGCAGATGGAGATCTCGTAACCGAGATCTCGGGAGATGAGATCTCATCTCCCGAGATCTCCAAATATATAAAAACCATCAAAGGATATTTTTTGTGAAAGGGAGTAAACCTAATAAGTAAAAAAAAATTCTAATGTAGTAAAAAATGTTAGTAGACAATAGGCCTATTTTAATGGGCCAATAACTGCGGAACCCAACTTATAGCCCGTCTAAACAGGACCTCAAACGGCTAACAAACCAGCAAATTGCTCATTTGGTAAGTACGATTATTTTCCTCCTGTGTGAATACTGGACATTTTGTGATCGGCGATCGTTTTGTATGTAGCCAAGTGGCCGTCACTTAAACGCAATCTCAAGGAACAAAATGGAATGGTGGCCCTTCCCTAGAGACCAGGGACAGACAGAGGAGATAGAGACAAAGATTTATCCCTGTTAATAATGTTGCTACATCCTTTATGTAGACCTTCAACAGCGCCTCAGAGTTGTCATTTCAAGATAAGATGACTTTGTTAATTCTGTGCTAGTCAACGCAACAAAGCAGACAAGTAAGCTTCAGGAAACAAGAAGTGTTAGCCATATTCTTTGTGCTCTAGTGGCCAGTGTCATTGATAAAACTGACAGCTCAGCAAGCCCCTGCATTCTATAGAGTAGCTGAACTATCACTCACTTTGTCCCGAGGGTCTCGTGAATTTAAAAAAACATGACACCAACACTTTACTGATCAAAATCTGTACAGGAAGTGAAGATGTGAGACCCATCAGTCACCTGATCCCTCCAGCCAACCAATAGCCTAAGCAATAGCATATTAACGTTAAGGCTTTTGATTGGCTACAGCTGTTAGGTGACTAGGGTGTCGTCCCACCAGAAGTGATGTTGCCACTACATCAAATCAGTTGCCTCAACAGTCAAGTGACTGATAAAAGGGATCACCGCCTCCAGTCCTTGGACCGCTAAGGTATTTAAGTGTAAGTAAGGCTATTCTTCTTTATTTTATAAGATACTCTTACCAATGCCAAATTTTTAAGAATCTCAAAAAAAAAAAATCTTTTAAAACAATTTTGCCCTTGTCAAGTACCAAAAGTGGTAGCACTATATGGCTAAAAGTGCTGTAAAAAGTAGCCAAAAGTGATAAAACCATTTTTAGGCTTCAGTATAAGGTAATAGTGCATGGAGGTATACATTACAGCAGTAAAAATGTCAATTATATTATTGGTCTTCTCAGGAAAGGCTTTACTCAAAGAAATACGTAGACAGCTGAGAAGACGTATTGTCAACATTCCGGAGAAAAAAATCCTTCCCACATTTATAACCTGCAGCTTTTATAATAAATAATCAGCAAGTTCCCTAAGTGTTCAGAAAGTGCACATGACATAACAGTGACACAAAGTACAATTTGGGTAATATTAAGCCTTTATTCTGCGTGAGGGAAGATCCTGTCTAGGAATAGAACTTGCCAAATATCTTGCGGCCCTTTTAGCTATTACTGAACATGGAGACCCACAGGTGCTTACATTATATTAGCAAAGGATAAAAGGTCTTTTGGACTATTCTGCTAAAGGAAATGGAAAATCTCATTGGGAAATACTACAAGTAAAATTCTAAGAAAACATATTAGTCATCCTTAGGGCTTGTCAGACAAGCCTATTATAAGGACTTATGCTGTCAGAGTAAAAATCGGACAGCACACAGACCAGTGTAGCTTATTGGCGCTGTTCAGATGACAGTCCTTTCACACAGACTTGAATAGACGTGTGAAAAAAATCACAACACGCACTATTCACATCTGTATCTCGGCTGAAATTCACCTATGCATGTCTATGGGTGGGCAAAAAACAAAAATCGGTTATCGTATCGATCATCCATAGTGCATCCAAATTTTATGAATACACTGACATCTATAAAGGCCATTTCATCATGTACTTTTGATGTATAAATCTGTATATCATGAGAACATAAAACATTTCTGGATGAAAATTGGACGATTTTACGTATACTCGTCTGAACCAGGCCTTAGGGTATGTGCACTTGCAAGTAGAGGCTACTTCAAGAAACACTCTTTGTTTAGGCAGTTTTTTTTAGGAGATTTTTGTTTCTTGAAATGTTTGGTAGATTTAAAAGAGTTTTATTAGTGTTTCTGCAGAATTATTTTCCTAAAGCTGTTTTTTGCCACCTTTTAATAGGACAATACCTTAGTTTAGAGCCTTTTTCTTCAGAAGACCCTTCAAAAAAGTGACAGAAGAAAAATCTAAAAAAAAAATTAATATATGAGCAGCAGGTTGTTTTACAAAAGAAGTGAGAGTTTTTCAAGCATTTTTAGAGATATACGAAAACACATATTTCCGGTGTTTTCCAAAGCTATAGAATAATCACATGTTCCAATAGTCTTACATAGACCAATCTCAATCTGTGAAGTTTGGTGCATTAGTATCTGTTGTGTATAATTAATCAATCTAAGCAAGATAAGGCAGCACTTATAATGTGCAGAATGTAAATCTACAGGTTAATAATATAGCAGAGCTATGTGTTGTGAGCCATTATATCGTCTAGCGGCCCTGTAGAAAGCTACAGAATCTAGAATCAGAGGGAGGGTTTCATCTTTTGGAGACTGCCATTAAAGTCCGACAGGTCAGGCAATGTTCCCTTGGAAAACAGGTATGGAAATTAATTGTCGAAGGAAGAAAACATTCACTTGCCTTTACAAATGATAAGGATATTACACAAATCATAATATGCTCCAAAAGCAAAATTCGCCCATCCGCAGAAGCTGCTTTGTATTTTGTCAGTGAAGAACATGGATACTGGTTGCCTGGGCGAGAGGCTTCGGAGTACGTTTTTTGAGTGGTACTTCTCCTTATAGTGACCACTTGATGTAGAGAGACTTATAGGCGGGCAATGCGCCTTCTTTAAAAAATGGTTGACATGGAAAATTTCCTAGCCTGCAGTAGCATGTAAGAGTATGGGCACCCCTGGTCAAAATTACTTTTATTGTGAACAGTTAATCAAGTTGAAGTTGAAATTATATCTAAAACACCTAAAGTTAAAGATGACACGTTTCTTTTGTATTTTAGGCAACAAAAAATATGTTGTCATTATTTTTTTCATTTTCGAAAATTACAAGAAAGAATATGGGCCGATGTAAAAGTTAGGGCACCTTCAGAGATTTGTGTGCTTGGATAACTTTGACCAAAGTTTCAGACCTTAATAAGCCTTTACGGCTTATGGCTTGTTCACTTTCATCATTAGGAAAAGCCAGGTGATGCAAATTTCACAGCTTTATAAAAACACAGCCTCCCCTAACCTTGTGCCAAAAACAGCAGCCATGGATTCTTCTAAACAGCTGCTTAGCACTCTGAAAATTAAAATGGTGGAGGCCCACAAAGCAGGAGAAGGCTATAAGAAGACAGCAAAGCGTTTTCAAGTTGCCCTTTCCTAAGTTCAAAATGTAATTAAGAAATGGCAATTAACAGGAAGAGTGGAGGTCAAGATAAGGTCTGGAAGACCAAGTAACATTTTAGTGAGAACTGCTCGTAGGATTGCTATAGAGGCAAATCAGAACCCCCGCTTGACTGCAAGAGACCTTCAGAAATATTTAGTAAACTCTAGAGTTGTTGTACATTGTTCTACTGTTCAGAGAAACCTGCACAAGTATGGCCTTCATAGAAGAGTAACCGGAAGGAAACCTCTCCTGTGTTGTCACTATAACATTCAGTGTCAGAAGTATGCAGAAGAACATCTAAACAAGCGTGATGCATTTTGGAAACAAGTCATTTGGACCAATGAGCTTAAAATAGAACTATTTGATCACAATGATCAAAGGTATGTGTAGAGAATAAAGGGGTCAGAATTTCAGGAAAAGAACATCTCACCAACCATTAAACATGGGGGTGGATCAATCATGCTTTGGGTAGAGAGAATAATGGATTTCAACAAATTCTTGATGCAAACATAACAGCATCTCTAAAAAAGCTGAACTTGAAACGAGGATGGCTTCTACAAATGGATAATGATCCTAAACAGACATCAAAATCCACAATAGACTACCTCAAAAAGCACAGATGAAAGTTTTACAATGGCCCTCCCAGTCCTCGCAGTTACAGTTCTGAACATAATTGAAAATCTGTGGCTAGACTTCCAAATAGCGGTGCGTGCAAGACAACACAGAAATCTCACAGAACTGGAAGAATGTTCCAAGGAAGAATGGTTGAAAATCCCTCAAACAAGAATTGAAAGACTTGGCTGGCTACAAAAAGCGTTTAGAAGCTGCAATAATATTAACCCCTTACCGGCATCGGACGTACTATACCGTCCGATGCCGGCTCCCCTGCTTTGATGCAGGGCTCCGCGGTGAGCCCGCACCAAAGCCGGGACATGTCAGCTGTTTTGAACAGCTGACATGTGCCCGTAATAGGCGCGGGCAGAATCGCGATCTGCCCGCACCTATTAACTAGTTAAATGCCGCTGTCAAACGCAGACAGCGGCATTTAACTACCGCTTCCGGCCGGGCGGCCGGAAATGACGTCATCGCCGACCCCCGTCACATGATCGGGGGTCGGCGATGCTTGTGAATGGTAACCATAGAGGTCCTTGAGACCTCTATGGTTACTGATTGCCCATCGCTGTGAGCGCCACCCTGTGGTCGGCGCTCACAGCACACGTGCAATTCTGCTACATAGCAGCGATCAGCAGATCGCTGCTATGTAGCAGAGCCGATCGTGCTATGCCTGCTTCTAGCCTCCCATGGAGGCTATTGAAGCATGGCAAAAGTTAAAAAAAAAAAGTTTAAAAAAATGTGAAAAAAATAAAAAAAACATAAAAGTTTAAATCACCCCCCTTTCGCCCCAATCAAAATAAATCAATAAAAAATATATCAAATCTACGCATATTTAGAATCGCCCGATCTATCAATTAAAAAAAAGTATTAACCTGATCGCTAAACAGCGTAGCGGGAAAAAAATTCGAAACGCCAGAATTACGTTTTTTTGGTCGCCGCGACATTGCATTAAAATGCAATAACGGGCGATCAAAAGAACGTATCTGCACCAAAATGTTATCATTAAAAACGTCATCGCGGCACGCAAAAAATATGCCCTCAACCGACCCCAGATGATGAAAAATGGAGACGCTACGAGTATCGGAAAATGGCGCATTTTTTTTTTTATTTTTTTTTTTTTAGCAAAGTTTGGAATTTTTTTTCACCACTTAGATAAAAAATAACCTAGTCATGTTTGGTGTCTATGAACTCGTAATGACCTGGAGAATCATAATGGCAGGTCATTTTTAGCATTTAGTGAACCTAGCAAAAAAGCCAAACAAAAAACCAATGTGGGATTGCACTTTTTTTGCAATTTCACCGCACTTGGAATTTTTTTCCCGTTTTCTAGTACATGACATGCTAAAACCAATGATGTCGTTCAAAAGTACAACTCGTCCCGCAAAAAAATAAGCCCTCACATGGCCAAATTGACAGAAAAATAAAAAAGTTATGGCTCTGGGAAGGAGGGGAGCGAAAAACGAACACGGAAAAACGAAAAATCCCCCGGTCATGAAGGGGTTAAGGGGGTGCTGCTAGGTACTAACCATGCAGGTTGTCCAATCTTTTGCATTGGCCCATTTTACTTTTTGTAATTTTAATATTAATTTTAGTAAAATATATATATATATATATATATATATATATATATATATATATATATATGTATTTGCCTTAAATACAAAGAAAATGTGTCATCTTTAACTTTTAGAGATCATTTATTCTTCAACTCGCTACACTGTTAAAATGAGGTTCAGTCACTGGCCGCTCCAGGACCCGGGGACGGGGTTCAGGTACTTGAGTGATATCTGAGTATCACATTCGTTCATCCCTAATAAGCACCTTAGTTTTCTTTCATGGGTACAATTTTAAGAACTGTTGCAGCTTTAATCAAGAATGGTCTACACTAGAAACTATGAAAATAGTGTGCATTGGAATAGCTTTTTTTGTAGCTGTGTACATCCCCAAACCCCTTCCCACCTTGACAAATGATTGCTTTTGCAATTTTTGTTTCAATCTACCAAGATCCATCTTTTTTTTTCATTTTTATGTCGACATAACCATATGAGGGCTTGCTTTTCTCTGTGGGATAAGTTGTAATTTAAATGACACCATTCATTTTACCCTATAAAGTACTGAATAACAGGGAAAGTTCTAGGTGCGGTAAAAAGGCGAAAACCCTTTTCATTTGTCGTTCTTCAGGTTTTCTTTTTAGAGCATTCAGTGTCTGGTGAAAATGATCTAGGGACAATATTCTTCACATCAGTTTGATTACATCGATACCAAACTTGTATAAAAACGGTAGAGTCCAACACTCATTTTCCACAAAACCATAACAACCATGACAACCTTTTACTTTGTGATCGCGTCATGGAAGGCTGAGGGGCCACGCGCCTCAATTGCTAGTCTCAGAGATAGATTGTGGCATTTAGGGGGTGAACAGCAGTGACTGGAGATTGACTTAGCTTCCAATCGCTGCCGTTAGAGGAGGAAGCCAGTTGTGTAACTCTGCAGGCATTCATCTTATGCAGAATGAGTTTAGCTCCTGAGCGCGCGCCATACACCCGTACCATGACGTAATAATATATCATTAAACACAATATTGTCCACTACTTATTCAAACATTAGGTATGGACCTAGAACTTAACTTTAGCACAGACTTTCGATCAAAACATGGACTAGAGTATAATCCAATGTATTAAATTTTTATTAATAATAATCAAATAACTAAATTCCCTTAAACAATGAATTTCAGAGGCTGCCCAGCTACACAAAAAGGACCTCACTGGCTAGGTAAATAATTATATAAAGTGCAATGTGCAAAATTAATTAAACATTCTTAGTGCAAAAGTGCAGCAGATTACTAAAAATCTCTTTCAACTATCGCAGTAAAATTGCACAAAAATAAGTGAATATTAAGTTGCCCTCTAAGGGATGTCTATAATGAGCGCAACACACCTCCGTAATTTCAGGCTGGAACAGAAATGCAAATGGTTCCCCTATTCATAACTCAATCACTATGTAGGTTATAAAAAACAGTTAAGCATTGCTATTTGAACACCCCTTGTATGAGAGTAAAACAATGAAGGAAGGAAACTTACAAATAAAGTCAGTGAGGATCCAATCACCCCAACGCACGTTTCATGGTTACTTCATCAGGAGGCGCTTTAGTAATCTGGCTATTGCGCTAAGAATGTTTAATTAATTTGGCACATTGCACTTTCTATAATTATTTACCTAGCCAGTGCGGTCCTTTTTGTGTAGCTTGGCACTTGGCAGCCTCTGAAATTTATTGTGTAAGTCAATTTATTTGTGATTATTATTAATATAAATTCAATACATTGGATTATACTCTAGTCCGTTTTTTGATCGAAAGTAATAGTATATCATGTAGCATGAAGGGGTCAAATATAAAATCTTGGTATGAAGGGGGAACAGTCACAGTGTGCGACAAGTCTCAATAACCCATGCCATTTCTGCAAATATCAAACTCAAACCCATAATCAAATTCATTATTGACGCGAAGGTCAAAGTCATAAATGCCAGATTTTTTACCATAAGATATGTGACTATCAAATTAATTTTGAAAAAAAGAGGGTTGCGTGGCACTCCTCTGAGGGTGCAAAAATAGGATTCCATTCCAATAATAATTAAAAAATGAATTCAGCACTCCAAAAAGGATGATGCGAAGAAAACAAATTTTCATTGAATAATATATCCACTATTTGAAGTTTCGGCCTTTGTTGGCCTTGTTCAGAACATGACACTGCTCAATGACACCATTCTTCTTGCATGGATGTACTTTTCCTTAGCGCTATCTCTCTGTATGCTACTTTTTTCTGTGGACATATCTTCCCTCTTCCACAAATCCTTTTGTCCACACTGAGCAGCGTCATGTTCTGAAGAAGGCCAACAAAGGCCGAAACGTCAGATAGTGGATCTATTATTCAATAAAAAATAAGAAATGCCGAGTTATACCCCAAATAGAATTATTAGTAACATAGTAACATAGTTAGTAAGGCCGAAAAAAGACATTTGTCCATCCAGTTCAGCCTATATTCCATCATAATAAATCCCCAGATCTACGTCCTTCTACAGAACATAATTGTATGATACAATATTGTTCTGCTCCAGGAAGACATCCAGGCCTCTCTTGAACCCCTCGACTGAGTTCGCCATCACCACCTCCTCAGGCAAGCAATTCCAGATTCTCACTGCCCTAACAGTAAAGAATCCTCTTCTATGTTGGTGGAAAAACCTTCTCTCCTCCAGACGCAAAGAATGCTCCCTTGTGCCCGTCACCTTCCTTGGTATAAACAGATCCTCAGCGAGATATTTGTATTGTCCCCTTATATACTTATACATGGTTATTAGATCGCCCCTCAGTCGTCTTTTTTCTAGACTAAATAATCCTAATTTCGCTAATCTATCTGGGTATTGTAGTTCTCCCATCCCCTTTATTAATTTTGTTGCCCTCCTTTGTACTCTCTCTAGTTCCATTATATCCTTCCTGAGCACCGGTGCCCAAAACTGGACACAGTACTCCATGTGCGGTCTAACTAGGGATTTGTACAGAGGCAGTATAATGCTCTCATCATGTGTATCCAGACCTCTTTTAATGCACCCCATGATCCTGTTTGCCTTGGCAGCTGCTGCCTGGCACTGGCTGCTCCAGGTAAGTTTATCATTAACTAGGATCCCCAAGTCCTTCTCCCTGTCAGATTTACCCAGTGGTTTCCCATTCAGTGTGTAATGGTGATATTGATTCCCTCTTCCCATGTGTATAACCTTACATTTATCATTGTTAAACCTCATCTGCCACCTTTCAGCCCAAGTTTCCAACTTATCCAGATCCATCTGTAGCAGAATACTATCTTCTCTTGTATTAACTGCTTTACATAGTTTTGTATCATCTGCAAATATCGATATTTTACTGTGTAAACCTTCTACCAGATCATTAATGAATATGTTGAAGAGAACAGGTCCCAATACCGACCCCTGCGGTACCCCACTGGTCACAGCGACCCAGTTAGAGACTATACCATTTATAACCACCCTCTGCTTTCTATCACTAAGCCAGTTACTAACCCATTTACACACATTTTCCCCCAGACCAAGCATTCTCATTTTGTGTAGCAACCTCTTGTGCGGCACGGTATCAAACGCTTTGGAAAAATCGAGATATACCACGTCCAATGACTCACCGTGGTCCAGCCTATAGCTTACCTCTTCATAAAAACTGATTAGATTGGTTTGACAGGAGCGATTTCTCATAAACCCATGCTGATATGGAGTTAAACAGTTATTCTCATTGAGATAATCCAGAATAACATCCCTCAGAAACCCTTCAAATATTTTACCAACAATAGAGGTTAGACTTACTGGCCTATAATTTCCAGGTTCACTTTTAGAGCCCTTTTTGAATATTGGCACCACATTTGCTATGCGCCAGTCCTGCGGAACAGACCCTGTCGCTATAGAGTCACTAAAAATAAGAAATAATGGTTTATCTATTACATTACTTAGTTCTCTTAGTACTCGTGGGTGTATGCCATCCGGACCCGGAGATTTATCTATTTTAATCTTATTTAGCCGGTTTCGCACCTCTTCTTGGGTTAGATTGGTGACCCTTAATATAGGGTTTTCATTGTTTCTTGGGATTTCACCTAGCATTTCATTTTCCACCGTGAATACCGTGGAGAAGAAGGTGTTTAATATGTTAGCTTTTTCCTCGTCATCTACAACCATTCTTTCCTCACTATTTTTTAAGGGGCCTACATTTTCAGTTTTTATTCTTTTACTATTGATATAGTTGAAGAACAGTTTGGGATTAGTTTTACTCTCCTTAGCAATGTGCTTCTCTGTTTCCTTTTTGGCAGCTTTAATTAGTTTTTTAGATAAAGTATTTTTCTCCCTATAGTTTTTTAGAGCTTCAATGGTGCCATCCTGCTTTAGTAGTGCAAATGCTTTCTTTTTACTGTTAATTGCCTGTCTTACTTCTTTGTTTAGCCACATTGGGTTTTTCCTATTTCTAGTCCTTTTATTCCCACAAGGTATAAACCGCTTACACTGCCTATTTAGGATGTTCTTAAACATTTCCCATTTATTATCTGTATTCTTATTTCTGAGGATATTGTCCCAGTCTATCTATTGAAAAGGCATAGCTTATTTTTCGATTTCTTTAGCATTGTTGCAGAAAAGTTGACATTCTCTTCCTTGTTTTTTCATTAAATTTGCCTTTTTTCTACAATACCATAGAAAATCCTCCAATAATCTATTGTGCACTGGTGTAAAACAGTCATAAAGACTTACAGGCTCCTCAGAGGGGCATAATAGACAGCGATACTGTATCACGCAAAGCTTGATCTCGAGGATTATACGAATATGAAATCTGAGCAGGCATCCGGCACTGGCAGCTTTGTGCTTTTGTGACATTCCAAGAATGAATCGACTATTTCTTTGCTAAAATGAAATAGCTCACGTCTTTGTAAGGCATACCTTGCCCTACTTTCAGTAAATTATTAAAAGATCGATTATAAAAAAACACAAAAAATGATGACGCAGTCCAAAAGTATGAAAGACCGCTCCTAAGCAAGCGGAGAAGTGCACGTTTTACAATGTAGTAGAGATAAGTATGTAATTTAGCACCACAGGTATGTTGCTACTATCATGAACAGATGAGTCCCAACTTGCGTTTTCTCTTTGATCTACATATGGATGAAAGGGGCAAAATTAGCAATTCAAAGAAGAAAAAATTGGCTTTGAGAAACTCTGTCAGGAGATGTTTTTCTATTTATGTCTATGCGTGGCCACCCAGTGGTTATGATGTGTATTGCAGTCTGTCAGAGGTTTGCTATCATATTCTGGTATTGCATTGAGTTTGTATTGAGAGAAGTTGGACCCTTAGGCTGGAGGCACTACAGCGAAATACGGCTGAGTCTCACAGGTTAAAACCAAGCTCTGGCACTCCAGAGCGGAGCGTGCAGCCACATAGTAATACATGGAGCTTCACGCTCCGCTCCGGAGTGCTGGTGCCAGAGCTTGTTTTTAACTTGCGAGACTCGGCCGTATATCGCTGTAGTGTGACTCCGGCCTTAAGGGGATTATCTGAGATTATTTGTTATTTTTTTCTAATGGGCATAAGAACTTCCAGGTAGGTAGTTGGTAGATACCTGCCTGTTGTGCCCGGTGCCAAACTCTGCCAGCTGTACTGATCTCTGCAACTTCTGGTGACATCACATAGAGCAACTGCTTTTCATCGGCTCTGCTCTGTTGATGGGGTGTGACTGACGATATCATGTCAATTGACACCCAACTGCATATCTGCAGAAAGCTAACTGTCGGCAGTCACACCTTGCTAACAGAGCAGCCCGGAAGAGGAAGAGCTGCTCCGTTGACATGAATCTGCAGAATTGCCGGCTAGAACGGTCCTTGATGGCTCTGAGCTGCTGCCCAGCATAAGAGGTTGATATTTAGCAATTATCTGCATGACAGTTCTTAGCTCCATGAGAAAAAAATAAAATAGTTCCAGATGATCCCTTTAACAAAATTCAAGAATAGGTAAGGGTGGACACATCTATATGAAGAGTTAAAAAAAATCATCTCTAACTAAATGAAGCAAAACAACAACTAAAAGCTGGAATTATTATTTCCATTTTGGTCCTATCAGCATCAGGCTTGGGTGCTAAGGACCCACCGGTAACATTGACCCTGAGGGCCCACTGTCCAGTAATATGCAAATATTACACTGCCCTCATTCGCAAAATGACCTGTGATTCTTGTTGTGAATTCTGTGGCCAAGCTCCCTCCTGTGGTCGTGAGTGGTACTTCGGCTGGTTCTGTCTATGAGCTTCCTTTGGTGGATGAGAGTGGTACTGCGGCTTCTGAGTTTCCTTCCTCAGGTGATGAGGTTAAGTCGTTAGGTGCTGCTCTATTTAACTCCACCTAGTGCTTTGATCCTGGCCTCCAGTCAATGTTCTAGTATTGGTCTTGCTTTCTCCTGGATCGTTCCTGTGGCCTGTCTATCCTGCATAAGCTAAGTTTTGCTTGTGTTATTTTTGTTTGCTATTTTTTCTGTCCAGCTTGCTATATTGGTTTTTCTTGCTTGCTGGAAGCTCTGGGACGCAGAGGGAGCACCTCCGTACCGTTAGTCGGTGCGGAGGGTCTTTTTGCCCCCTCTGCGTGGTTGTTTGTAGGGTTTTGTGTTGACCGCAAAGCAATCTTTCCCATCTTCGGTCTGTTCAGTAAGTTGGGCCTCACTTTGCTAAATCTATTTCATCTCTGCGTTTGTATTTTCATCTCAACTCAGTCATTATATGTGGGGGGCTGCCTTTTCCTTTGGGGTATTTCTCTGAGGCAAGCTAGGCTTATTTTTCTTTCCTAGGGCTAGCTAGTTTCTCAGGCTGTGCTCGAGGCGCATAGGACTGGTCAGGAGCGCTCCACGGCTACCTCTAGTGTGGTTGGATAGGATTAGGGATTGCGGTCAGCAGAGTTCCCACGTCTCAGAGCTCGTCCTATGTTTTTGGTAATTGTCAGGTCACTTTTGTGTGCTCTGAACTTCAAGGTCCATTGTGGTTCAGAATTACCTGTTCATAACAGATTCTATATAGTGAGAAACTATGAATAAATAAATTATGAGATGCTGCCTTCATAGCGAATCAGGTGTATTGTGCCAACTTCTGCTCATACAGGGGGTGGCTCCCACTCCTGCACAGGGACCCATCGAGGATTTCCCTGTTCTTCTTTGGGCCAGTCTGAGCTTGCATGTCATAATATACAATGGTGGGATGTGAATTCTAATATTATCCAGCCCTATGGTTGGAGCATTGTTTGCTAAACATTGTTCTACACAGATACTGTATGAGGGAAAATTGAATGTACATTTCCATGCAAAACCTCATGTTTTTTATAGGACCAGAACTGTATGCACATATGAATTCAACTTTTGCAGAATATTGTCATGGATATTTTTACTTAATCTGTCTCTCTTTTTACTTTTACCATTGCAATCAAAATTATCCAACCCTGATTGCAAATTAGGTTTATTAGCAAAATTTGCAAACTTCCTGCTGTTTTGCAATAAACCAATGAAGCAAAAAAAATGTAAATAGCTCAACACAGCTAGTATAATAAGTGATTTCATCAAATTCACACAAAATTAGATTTTAATGATAACTGCAGAGTCCTCGTGGGCCATTACCTCTAGTTCCCTAATATTCTTGGAGAATCAAATAATGTCCAAGCTTCAGCTTCCTCACAGGAGGCATGATGTTTTCTCCTAGGATTTCCTTAAACGTGATTGAATCCATCTTGCCTGCCACAAGCTGGAAGTATCCAGTTCCAAAAGAAGAAAAGCATCTTCAGAGCATCTGTCACAACTCTGTTGTCGGGTGTCCCAGGACCAGGGGCTCCTTCCCTGCCCCTAATGCTAGGGGCACATTATCTCACCCTATTCCCCGGATTACTTCTGAAGGTGAAAATGCCGGGGCCACATACCTTGCTTTAGCTCTTGTATTCCCTCTTTGTCTGAACTCTTCCCCCACCCAGGGAAGAGGGGAGTAGTAGTGTACCGTTATACACCTACCATACTAACAAGGTAATACGATCAGGGATAAAGCAAAATACCAAACATACAAATATACACACATAAACAAGAGGGAAACACCGGAGAGTGGAGGATGGGGCTAAACCAAAATAGGAGAAGAAAGGTAATTATCACACACTCAAAACCTAGCAACAGTCACAGATAAATCCACCAAACGCCTTCTCCAACAACAATCACCAACAACCTCCTGTCATGCAGCATAAGCTATCCTCTGACAATGAGTGCTAGCCAGGACCCAGTTTATATAGGAGATGGGAGGGTCTAACAGTGCACAGCTTTGAGCCTCAACACAGGAAAGCTTCCAGAAACTCTCAACTGAGCAGATTAACCCCTGCACTGCTAAAAGAAATTTACACTATTTAATAAGAATGTGAAGTGCTTCTAATCAGTGCAGGAGTAGGAGAAATCAGACACTGCGGTCTTCTGGCTCCTCTCTGTCATGGTAAACTCATGACAACATAGCTGAGCCACTACCATGCTTCACTGTAGGCAGGGTGTTCTTTTCAGCATATACTGGACTTCATTTTTCCTCTTCCAGAAATACCATAGATCAGTAAGCCTCAAAAGTTCCATTTTTCTTTGAGCGCTCCAATGAACAAAATTCTCAAATTGCTGTTGATTAATGGCATCATTTTGAGCATATTGGAGTGACGTCTGAGTTAGTAGAGGTGTACCTTTTGGAGCATGGGCATGGGGGTCTTGATCTTTTAATAAGCACCTTAGTGTGCTAATAGAAACCTCAGTAACCTTAATGTATCCTTTTCCTTGTTTGTGCAAGGCAATGATCTCCTGACATTTCAGTAGCAGCAAAGAAGAGGAGATTTGAACAACTCCCAATCACACATTGCATAAAAACATCTGTGCAGAAATTGACCTGTTCCACAGATTTTAAAAACACAACATATCAATTTCTGCAGTGGATTTACATTGTAAAGTACAAGTTGAGCTCTACATAAATACGCAAGGCATATAGATTTTGTCATGGATTTCTCTGCAAATTTAGTGGCAAATGCACATCATATTTTTTTCTGCCTCATTTACACTACATTTGAGCTTAACCGAACAATCATTTTTCTTGTCTGAGAAAGAGAAAAAATTAGCTACAAGGAAAAAACTGTATGTTCATTCTAGACTAGTACTGCCGCCCCCACTGGAACCTCAGCTAGTCTGCAGAAATCAACATTTGGTGGGGGGCATCACAAGACTGCCTCAGCCAATAAACAGCCAGATAAAATGTGAACAAGAGCTTGTCACTATCTTTGAGTATAGATTGGAATGGATTCTGAGACCACAGTATCACCATCTTTGAACTATGGATATGATGATGAATTACTCTTACCATTTGATTTGGCTATTTGATGGATGAATATTAGCTTGATGTATGTCTGAAAACTAATCTCATTCCAAGTACCATATGCATATTGTCAACTATGAAGTTGGGTGGATGAGTAAGGTCTCATGCTGCTCTTCTTAAGTCAATGGTAAAAATTAAACCTTGCACTCAAATTTTTACCATTGTACGGTTTGGGTACCTACCTTAGCACCACCCATAGTAGTGCTCACGGTGTTTATTTATATACACTCTTCTTAATTCAGTCTCCGCATACCATGACATCATGAAGAACTGTGAGCCAGTGTCATAACGCCTATACAAGATGCAGACTTGGGCTTTGGAGACTCCACTCTTAGCCACAGATCCTATTATACAGGTCCTTCTCAAAAAATTAGCATATAGTGTTAAATTTCATTATTTACCATAATGTAATGATTACAATTAAACTTTCATATATTATAGATTCATTATCCACCAACTGAAATTTGTCAGGTCTTTTATTGTTTTAATACTGATGATTTTGGCATACAACTCCTGATAACCCAAAAAACCTGTCTCAATAAATTAGCATATCAAGAAAAGGTTCTCTAAACGACCTATTACCCTAATCTTCTGAATCAACTAATTAACTCTAAACACATGCAAAAGATACCTGAGGCTTTTATAAACTCCCTGCCTGGTTCATTACTCAAAACCCCCATCATGGGTAAGACTAGCGACCTGACAGATGTCAAGAAGGCCATCATTGACACCCTCAAGCAAGAGGGTAAGACCCAGAAAGAAATTTCTCAACAAATAGGCTGTTCCCAGAGTGCTGTATCAAGGCACCTCAATGGTAAGTCTGTTGGAAGGAAACAATGTGGCAGAAAACGCTGTACAACGAGAAGAGGAGACGGGACCCTGAGGAAGATTGTGGAGAAGGACCGATTCCAGACCTTGGGGAACCTGAGGAAGCAGTGGACTGAGTCTGGTGTGGAAACATCCAGAGCCACCGTGCACAGGCGTGTGCAGGAAATGGGCTACAGGTGCCGCATTCCCCAGGTAAAGCCACTTTTGAACCATAAACAGCGGCAGAGGCGCCTGACCTGGGCTACAGAGAAGCAGCACTGGACTGTTGCTAAGTGGTCCCAAGTACTTTTTTCTGATGAAAGCAAATTTTGCATGTCATTCGGAAATCAAGGTGCCAGAGTCTGGAGGAAGACTGGGGAGAAGGAAATGCCAAAATGCCTGAAGTCCAGTGTCAAGTACCCACAGTCAGTGATGGTGTGGGGTGCCATGTCAGCTGCTGGTGTTGGTCCACTGTGTTTCTTCAAGGGCAGGGTCAATGCAGCTAGCTATCAGGAGATTTTGGAGCACTTCATGCTTCCATCGGCTGAAATGCTTTATGGAGATGAAGATTTCATTTTTCAGCATGACCTGGCACCTGCTCACAGTGCCAAAACCACTGGTAAATGGTTTACTGACCATGGTATTACTGTGCTCAATTGGCCTGCCAACTCTCCTGACCTGAACCCCATAGAGAATCTGTGGGATATTGTGAAGAGAAAGTTGAGAGACGCAAGACCCAACACTCTGGATGAGCTTAAGGCCGCTATTGAAGCATCCTGGGCCTCCATAACATCTCAGCAGTGTCACAGGCTGATTGCCTCCA
Organism: Ranitomeya imitator; assembly: GCF_032444005.1. NCBI lineage: Eukaryota > Metazoa > Chordata > Amphibia > Anura > Dendrobatidae > Ranitomeya > Ranitomeya imitator. Next base: position 74,499,749 of record NC_091286.1, on the reverse strand, counting down.
TGCCACGCCGCATTGAAGCAGTCATTTCTGCCAAAGGATTCCCGACCAAGTATTGAGTGCATAACTGAACATTATTACTTGTTGTTTTTTTTGTTTGTTATTAAAAAACACTTTTATTTGATTGGATGGGTGAAATATGCTAATTTATTGAGACAGGTTTTTTGGGTTATCAGGAGTTGTATGCCAAAATCATCAGTATTAAAACAATAAAAGACCTGACAAATTTCAGTTGGTGGATAATGAATCTATAATATATGAAAGTTTAATTGTAATCATTACATTATGGTAAATAATGAAATGTAACACTATATGCTAATTTTTTGAGAAGGACCTGTAGGTCAATGGGCTTCTTCAAGCACTCTGTTGTGTTCACTTTTCTGTTCTTATGAAGGAATAGAAAACTGAAAATAATAATGCAAATGTAAGACCAGCCTTAATACTAGAGGAGATTGACTCGCGCATACAAAAATCTTTATTTTGTTTCCATGAACATTGGCACGATTAGATCAAAAATTCTAAATGGGAGCCAATTTTTTCCACTACAAAATTCCGTGCCCAATCTCACGGATGCCCTTGGAGTGAATTTTCAAATGTGTAGTGAGTTATCATCCTCAGAAACTGGAGAGTAAGCGTGAACTCCAAATGGGATGAGGTACTCGACCAACGCACGTACAGTACATGTGGAATAGGATATGGACAAGTCAATGATGAACACACTGCAAAGAAATAAACCAAAATAGATAATAGATGTAGAAAGGGCTAAAAATATCAATGTAACTAAAGATTTTATTATTATTGATTTGCATAAATTTACATAAACCTGACTATATCCTCCATGTTTTACCCAAATTTGTGTAAATATTTGTGTTATATAGAGCATTATACTGAATTAGCCTCCAGTGTGCAGTGCCAGTCTAGGCTGAATTGATGCCAGGATCTTCAGGCTTTTACAGATGCTTTAGAAGGAAATTGAGTTTCTCCGCTCACAAACAATATATCAAGAGGAGATTAAACAAGAATGGAGAGGCTGTCCCATTACAACTAGACAAATCTACAATGGAGATGCCTACTGTAATTACAGGCGCACTCATCTGCCTGAGCCGGGCACTCCTGGGTATACAGCCCTTGCCTTGTACGCTGGAAGTCATTATGTCCAATTTGTGTATTGTCAGAGGCGAGGACTCTGGAGAAGAAACATATAAGGACCAATCTTCTGTGTCTCGAAACATTTGTGTATATGAAATATATGACTTGACAGTGTTAGATAGCGGTGGGAAGTGATATCACCCTTGTCCCCTGCTTACAGGAGTATGTAGAGGATGCAAATGCTGAAAAGAAGGATTTACAATATTTTTAACTGAGCACTCTCATGGACATCCCATCTGGGTACAAAACAAAAAACTGTCACCAGATTTTATCCATATAAAGTACGGTCACCACTTTTAAGCCCTCCTTTATAGCATTCTAAACGGCTGTATGTATGTCCCCAATCCCCTCTACAAGGCCCAAAATAAGACCATTTACTTTAACCACAGATGGCACTGTCTGGTCCGATGGGTTTATCTGGTCTTTATACGGTGCCTCTTCTCTTCTTATGATCGCTATCCTCCTTTCCTGCTTCAAGTGGATGACGTGTCCTACATCATCAGCACAGTGTCCCCAATAGCGCTCCTGTGCAGGCGCACTTTTCTTTGCCCTACCGAAGGCACAGCAAAGTGTTGCAGTGCACATGTGCCGGGAAAGGCCAAATAGCACCGATGTCCTTAGTTAAAGTCGGTGCATGCACACTACAGTATTTTGCTTTGCCTTCGGCATGGCAGAGGAAGGTGTACCTGCACAGGAGCCCCTTAGAGGACACTGTGTAGATGATATAGGATGTGTCATCCACACGAAGCAGGGAAGGAGGACAATGATCATCAGAAGAGGGTAGGCGCCAGATCAAGACGAGAGACGCCCATCAGATTGGACCATGCCATCTGTGGGTATGTTAAGAGGCCTTTTTTGTGCCTTGCAGAACCAATTGGGGACATATATACAGCATATTAGAATGCTGTACATGAGGGTTTAAAAGTGCTGGCCGTACTTTATATGGGATAACCTGGTGACAGGTTTCCATTAAAGCTGCTGACTGGCATTGAGTGAAACTACAGTATAATCATGTTCGGCCAATCCCTTGACTTTAGACAGTAATTGATGTGCAGAAGTGAAGGCTATAGTGAAGTTGCTGTATACTTGATCCTGAGCTGCATCTTTCTTACCTGCCTGAACATTAGAGAAAGAGGTTCAATAGAATCCATAATACTCCATATACAAAGGAAATAAACTACAGCTAAGGCCCTCTTAGGCCACACTCTTCCAAAAGGTATCAATCTCAACTCAGGAAACAATGTTCCAGAAAACTTACACAGAACAGTTAAAGGGGTTGTTCACTACTCTGACAACCCATCCTCAGCCCATATGTTTTCCCCAGTAAAATGATAACATTTATACTCACCTCCAGTGCCAGCACCATTCCAGTGGTGTCAGCACGGTCTCTCCCGCGGCTCACGTGACGGTCCGGGCTGTCAATCAGCGGCCACTTCACTCTCTAGAAGTCAATATTTACAAATTAAAAGAGGATGCAATCACTCCCTATAAGTAACAATGAATAATCAACTTTATCTGTGAAGCAAACATGGCAATCCTCCCAAAACTATAATCCGTACAATGTACCAGAAGTCCAGAATACGAATCCGGGATGCGAAGCCGAAGCGCAAGTATAATTGGGTTATGCAGCTAGACAATGATCAGACACACAAAAGTCTATATCTAAATGGATAAGAGATGAAAAGTTCGGGATTGGCCTAGTTATAGCCAGGACTTAGAGATTTCTCAGCAGCGACTGAAAATGAGTAGTTCGTGCACAAAGATTTACCATTGTCTGAACATAAGCAAAATGGGCTAAAATCTTAACCAGTGAAGTGAAAGATGATGTCAAATTATAGGAAGCTGCTGCTAAAGGTGGATCAGAAACCATCCAGTGTGAAAAATGCAATAACGACATACGGACGGGGTTATATAATTGTAAGTGGGCCACGCTTGACGTTTACATTTGTTTTATGCTTGGTGCAAAACATTGCGATTGAAGTCTCATGTTCGTCAATATTATAGGATTACTAGGTTTTGCTTTTCATTATGTCTTCGCTCCGCCAATTCATCTACTATCCAACAGACTAAGGGAAAGAAGGCACGCTATGCCAAATTTGTGATTTTATACTTTTAATATTTTTTATCACAGGATTAATAATTTAAAAATGTCCTCTTTATATTTTTTCTCAGATACACCAAGATGAAACTTCAGGTCAATCAAGAAGGGAAAATCCCTGTTAAAAAGTAAGTGAGAACTTCTAAAGCGTAACGATTAGTATATATTTCTGTATGAATTAGTAATGCGTCTGGATGGTCTGAAACTTTGAAATACTTTAAACCTTATTAATGCTCGTTAAAGAGTAACCATCATTTTTCTTTTTTTTTTTTTTTTGCATTAATCAATAGTACATGTGAAAATAAGAAACTTTATCTTATTAGAGAAATTTGCAGTTTTCTCCTCCGGGACTGATCATTCATTCTCAAAAGTCTCAATTTAAAGATAAAATCTGTATTCAGTGGAGACAGATTTTCCAACTAAAAAGATCGGAAATGATGATCGATGCACATAACGTTATATGGAGAATTGCAACCGTCATTTCCAAGATATTGCAGTAAAATTTCTGGAGCAACCTAATAATAATAATAATCTTTATTTTTATATAGCGCTAACATATTCCGCAGCGCTTTACAGGTTGCACACATTATCATCACTGTCCCCGTTGGGGCTCACAATCTAAATTCCCTATCAGTATGTCTTTGGAATGTGGGAGGAAACCGGAGAACCCGGAGGAAACCCACGCAAACACGGAGAGAACATACAAACTCTTTGCAAATGTTGTCCTTGGTGGGATTTGAACCCAGGACTCCAGCGCTGCAAGGCTGCAGTGCTAACCACTGAGCCACCGTGCTGCCCCCTCAATGAACCTCTAGTTCATTGGCTTCTCCCCTGGAATTTTAAAAGCACTGACTGTCATCTATCTCTGTAACGTAAATAATCTGTCTTCACTGAATACAGATTTTACAGATTTTACCACTGAATTGAGACAGAAAAAAGAATCTAGGAGGAGAAAGAAGCAGATTTCTCTTATATGTGTGGTGTTGATTCATGTAATGAAAATTAAAACAATGGTAACTAAGTGTTAACCAACAGCTTCACCCCTTTGGTAATACATTATATAGAAGAAAGGGAAGGAGCTGCAATTTCTTTCTTTGTGTCTCTGAGGCTGAATGCTGTGTTATGATAGCCGGCTTAGGATGCTGAACAAAGGACAAAGTATGGAGGACTACATGTCAGCAGGTTTAGGCTGGTTTCACACTTGCGTTTCAAAACGCATGTGTTTTAAAAAAAAAAACGCATGGTGAAAAAACGCATGTAAACGCGAGCAAACGCTGTGTTTTTTTGACGCATGCGTTTTTGCATGTGGTTAAAAAAACGCGGCGTTTTGACGCGTTTACATGCGTTTTTTCATGCGTTTGCGTTTTTTAAACGCATGCAGATAAATGTGTGACAGCTGCCAATCATCAAAATAAAGTAAAAAACCCACTATAAACAGAAAGAGCTAGGGTTAGGGGTAGGGTTAGGGGTAGGGATCCTAACCCTAACCTTAACCCTAAAGGGATCCTAACCCTAACCCCTAACCCTAACCGCTAACCCTAACCCTAAAGGGATCCTAACCATAACCCTAAAGGGATCCTAACCCTAACCCTAACCCTACCCCTAACCCTACCCTTAAAGGGGTTAGGGCTAGGGTTAGGGGTAGGATCCCTTTATCAATTTTATGGTGTGGGGTGGTTTATCAGTGTGTTTTTTTTGTTTGTTTTTTAAACGCATGCGTTTTTAACGCATGCAAACGCATGTGGTTAAAAACGCATGCGTTTACATAGACAGCAATGCATTTTTTTGCGGCAAAAAAACGCCGCTCAAAATACTACATGTTGCATTTCTGCAACACAACACATGCAGAAAAAAAATGCATGCGTTGCAAAAACGCGTCAAAACGCATACAAAAAAACGCATGCGTTTTTAATGTTAAATATAGGGGGAAAAACGCATGCGTTTTTTTGCGTTTTTTACCACAAAAACGCAAATGTGAAACCACCCTTACTAGTCCTCTAGTGATAATCTCCTGCTGATAAAACACTGATTTTATCAAAACTTCACTAAGCAGCTCAATAAGTGACACACCACGGGGATCAGGGTGTCTGCACCTACATGATGCAGCTCTTAGATTAGATTAGACCTGGTAACAGATTCCCTTTAAGAGTTGTGACTGTTTCCCGGTTACAAAGTCATTTGTTCTACATCTGTAAAATGAATTCATATTTAGATTTTTAATTATGCAGTAATCTGATTACTGTTATTGAATCCAAACATCTGCAGACCTGATGAAATGCAGACAAACCTGTCAAGTGATAGTATAAATGAAAACAACGGTAGAAGATGACCTGTTTTTGGTGGAAAGTGCATATACAACGTAAACTGTGCATAAACAGAATTAATTGTGGTGGAGGCTTTTTAGAAAATAGTTCCTATGAACATCACATAATAGCAAGAGGACATTTTAAGAATATAGGAACTTTAGAGGGATTTTTTTTTACTTACCGGTAAATAATTCCCTCCAGAAATATTCATATCTTTTAGAGATTAATGACCATTTCAGAAAACTTTTTACATGTTATACTAACGTGCCAGACATTTTAAATAGTGGAGGTTCGAGCGTTGAGACCCCACTAATTGCTGAACTGAAGCGTAAGAAGGGCTTAGACGAGAGCTTGGTCACTGCTAGTGCTGTCTAGAGCACGGGAGCTCAGCTGAGCATTTCCCTCTCTGTGTTTTGGCAATTAATGGGAATCTCCCCACTTGGACCCCCACTAATCTATTTTTTTTTTTCATTTTTTTTTAAAGATAAAAGACTGTGCTGTCAAATTAAAAATGTTGCAGTGGTGATGGCTATGTTTGTTTTGTTCACTGCTCTGCTATGCTTATGTTTTACATGTACCTTTTGTCGTGGATTTTGTGCCAAATATTTAATATTTTGTGAAATGTGTTGGATTTTGATCTGGGCACATGGGTCAAGTTGGGTGACAATCATGGTCTATCTTCAGCTGCCAAATAAAAGTTGTCTGTGATAAGATAATATTTTTAAATTATATATTAAACTAGTGTACAGTTACACTAATTACTGTGACACTAGCCACTACTCAATGTGATGCTAGTCACCTCTCACGGACTTGCTGTGAGGCAGGATATTAAATAGGCAGGTTAAATAACAAGAGGTCTCACAATAGACGAAGGGAAAAAACAAAAGCATAGTCAGGTCTCAATCCAAGGTCAGAGTATCAGGAAGGTAGCGGATCAAGACAAAAAGGTAAGCCAAATGGATTGTCAAATGTAAATCCAAGGTCGGCAACAGATGTTAGGATGCAACTCAGAGCACAGGGCAAACACACACACCACTTGAGCAAAACTACGTTTGGCAATGGTCTGACAGTTGTCAGAGTGCCAAATAGCCTTGTAATAACCCAGAACCGATGATACATGGAGGAGATCCCACAGACCCAGCCAGATAGGATGACTGAGCTGTCATTCACACTACTCACACCTCTGCCTCAAATTAGTAGGTTGTGTTGTCACTCACCATCCTGACAGCTCAGCAAGCCCTCGATCCCGTAGGGTGGCTGAGCTGTCATTTACAGCCTTCATAGGACACAATGATTGGTGGAATCATGACAATTACATTTAACAACCATTTCTTTTAAAGGGAACCTGTCAATATGAAAAGAAAGAAAGACGTCTCTTTTTCTGATTTGAAAGTAAATCTTGCAAAGAAGATATATTCAAATGGTTCCTTCTTAAAGGGAACCTGTCACCCCCAAAATCGAAGGTGAGGTAAGCCCACCGGCATCAGGGGCTTATCTACAGCATTCTGTAATGCTGTAGATAAGCCCCCGATGTTACCTGAAAGAGGAGAAAAAGACGTTATATTATACTCACCCAGGGGCGGTCCCGCTGCTGGTCAGGTCAAACGGGCGTCTCCGGTCCGCTGCGGCGCCTCCCATCTTCATTACAAGACGTCCTCTTCTGATCTTCAGCCACGGCTCCGGCGCAGGCGTACTTTGCTCTGCCCTGTTGAGGGCAGAGGATAGTACTGCAGTGCGCAGGCGCCGGAAAGGTCAGAGGCCCGGCGCCTGCGCACTGCAGTACTTTGTCTGCCCTCAACAGGGCAGAGCAAAGTACGCCTGCGCCGGAGCCGTGGCTGAAGATCAGAAGAGGACGTCTTGTAATAAAGATGGGAGGCGCCGCAGCAGACCAGAGACACCCATCCGACCGGACCAGCAGCGGGACCGCCCCTGGGTGAGTATAATATAACGTCTTTTTCTCCTCTTTCAGGTAACATCGGGGGCTTATCTACAGCATTACAGAATGCTGTAGATAAGCCCCTGATGCCGGTGGGCTTACCTCACCCGCGAATTTCGGGGTGACAGGTTCCCTTTAATATACAGTGCCTTGAAAAAGTATTCATATCCTGTGAACACTTCCACAGAGCTTAGACTAATTTTTTTATAACCTAACCCAGCTTTACTCTTCTCCACAACTTTATACCTGACCTGTCTGTTGTGTTTCCTGGTTTTGACGATGCTGTTTGTTCCCTAATGTTCTCAAACAAACTTCTGAAGCATTCACAGAACAGGTATAGTTATCCTGAGAATAAATGACATACAGGATTCAGTTCACTAATTATGGGACTGCTGCAGGCAGCTGATTACTCAGAATTTTATTTAGGAATATCAGACTACAGGGGGCTTAATACAAATGCTCTTCTCAATTTTCTGGTTTACCTTATATTTTTTTAAAAAATGAGTTATCCTGCCTTTACAATTCACAAATACTTGCTACTTTGTGTTGGTAGTTCACATAAAATCCCAATAAAATACATCTAAATTTGTGGGTGTAACATGACAAAATGTGAAAACCTTCACGAAGTATGAATATTTTTCAAAGCATTGTACAGTATATCATAACACAATAATATATTATTGTCCTAGTCTTTGAAGTTGTGGTCTGATCAGAATACCTAGCTCTAATTTTTCCTTCTTTACCACGCTCCTGTGCATGTAAAATGTAAACTAGTCGTAGATCAGCGGGGGAATCTTTCGCCACTCGCCATTTATTCAAACATTTCTATGAAAAATGTAAATATTCTAACAGGAAAGGAAGCTTCTTTGCAATATAAATGCATTTTCTTTTTTAAATGTACCAAACTAAGCATTGAAATGACTGTAATTCCCATCGGCAGAACACTATGATATGATTTGATTCATTCAAGGTGCCTATGTTGTTCCTTTCAGAAGCAGATATCTGTGTCATGCCCGCAGGTGCAGACGGATGTTGCAGCGCAGGCTGATCATTATAAATATTGATTTGATGTCCTGGCTTGGAAGAATGACAGGATAAAAGATACAAGAATGCACACAGTCATATTATGATAGCATCATGCAGGTGGCAGGTCACATTTATGTATGTATATCAGGTAGTAATAGAAATGAATGATTAGCATTCAAAAATACATGAAACGATAAGGGAATAACATTGCAAAAAAGACGGGGGAAGAACCCATATAGGGCATTAGGGGAGCTTAGGGATAGGCACAGGCTGTGTTAGGAGATGCCCCAATCCACGTTTCTTACTATTAGGGCCTCCCTCCCCCTTTTCCCGATCCCGTTGTTGGTGTTTGTTGTGCTATTTGCTGGACCGACCCTTGTGGGTCATGACAGGCCCTCTCTAAAAAAAATAATAGAGTTCTTTCTGCTATAAATATATTTTCAGAAATTAATCATTATGGACTTTTTAACTTAGGACTGAGGTTAAAAGTTTAATGGGTAAACATTCCCTTTAAGCTAGTTATTAAATTGCAGGCATATTTATATTCATAAAATGTCACGTTAAAGTTAACTAAATGTTAACTAAATTCTAATGGAAACATCAAAAAAAATAAAAGGTGGCGACTTCAATATTCCAAACACGCTGCAAAATGAAAATAATTAATTATGTAGATCTATTTTTTAATATCATTTGGGAATATACCAGCAAGGATATGCTTAACAAGCAAGAAACGAAGATGAAAGGAAAAAGTGAAAACTGTCTCGGGCAAATCAGATCATGGCAAGCTTTGGATTTTTAGTAGGTCAAAGGAAATTATAATGATAATGTCTGAATATCGACCGAGAGTCTATGAGAGCGTTCTCATTTTAGAGAATTATTCAGATCACACTCTTCTTCAACATCCTAGAAACGCATTGTTGATTCAAAACTGTTCAATCTTATTAGGACGGATAAAATTAATTCATTTTCCGATGGATTTTTGTTCATATAAAGCAATATATAAAGACTTCATCACTTTTCTTCATTTTTTTTTTTTCTTTCTTCCTAGCATATATCGTCTATTCTCTGCAGACAGAAAACGAGTGGAAACTGCATTAGAGTCTTGTAATCTTCCATCTGGCAGAGTAAGTATCCAAAAGGCAGGAGGAGACCTTGATATATGTATTCATGGTTAACAAGGAAGTAAATGGAACAATCAAATGATATGTAAAGATAAAACATTGCTGATGATTTCTGCTTTGGTAATTGCATAAAAATTCCCAGTGATAATGCCGGCCTCTATAATGGTTAAGTTTTGAATGCGAGTAAAATAGGCCATACTGTCACGCTTACATATATACGCTTCTATCTGGAATAAAAGAAAGTCTGCCATTACATCCCGCTGTGTTATGAATAGCTTAAAGGGCACCTGTCACCCCGAAAATCGCAGGTGAGGTAAGCCCACCGGCATCAGGGGCTTATCTGCAGCATTCTGTAATGCTGTAGATAAGCCCCCGATGTTACCTGAAAAAGGAGAAAAAGACGTTATATTATACTTACCCAGGGGCGGTCCCGCTGCTGGTCAGGTCGGATGTGCGTCTCCGGTCCGCTGCGGCGCCTCCCATCTTCTTTCCATGACATCCTCTTCTGATCTTCAGCCACGGCTCCGGCGCAGGCGTACTTTGCTCTGCCCTCTTGAGGGCAGAGGATAGTACTGCAGTGCGCAGGCGCCGGGCCTCTGACCTTTCCGGCGCCTGCGCACTGCAGTACTATCCTCTGCCCTCAAGAGGGCAGAGCAAAGTACGCCTGCGCCGGAGCCGTGGCTGAAGATCAGAAGAGGACGTCTTGTAATGAAGATGTTAGGCGCCGCAGCGGACCGGAGACGCACATCCGACCTGACCAGCAGCGGGACCGCCCCTGGGTGAGTATAATATAACGTCTTTTTCTCCTTTTTCAGGTAACATCGGGGGCTTATCTACAGCATTACAGAATGCTGTAGATAAGCCCCTGATGCCGGTGGGATTACCTCACCCACGATTTTCGGGGTGACAGGTTCCCTTTAAAAGTAATTTAGCCCGCATATGATTACATGCACAAATATAATAAGATGATTCAAGAAAAATATTGTTTCCACCTTTGAAAGTGTATGGTTCAAAGGAAAATGAGCCAAACGTCTGCCTTTTCTATATTTGTAAGCTGTTATTCAATATTATTGGCTATTTGAGGCTGGAGAAAGGCTGACTTCAACTGATGGACTTCAAGAAAGTTAACATGGTGAAAGTCATAAAATAATTGTTTCTTCCTCCATCTTATATATCTATATTGAGAAACCTTTAGGTAAAGTACATGTCAATGATAAAAAGTATGAACAAGTTCCTGGGTTGTACTGATATTTTTTTGTAGCACTAGTGATTATTGTCAATCTGTTCTTTTAGAGGGATACTCGTTCTAAAAATTAACCTTGTAAATAACATTATAAATAATAATATTTCATAGAGAATAAATGTGGCTTGGTGCATAAAAATTGCATCAACTCGTGAATTGCACTGCATAAACCACCATCTCACATTACGGACTCATTCAGACTTCCGTTTTTTCACGGACAAGAAACAAATGAGATACACTGATACCACTTGTATGAGTAAAACAGACGCTCGGCCAAAAAATCAGACCATACACTCGGATGATGGTTCATTTTTTGCAGACGTAGAAATGAGCCCTTAGAGTTATATATAGGAGAGATATTTAGGCCAGATTGTGAGGAATTATAATTATCATTCAATCTAATTATTAGCTAATCTAATTATATTTAAATCTCCTGCATGTTAGTACACGTGCCTTAAAACCCCTTCACCACCTTGGGATGTAACGTTTTTTGCATTTTTGTTTTTTGCTCCCCTTCTTCTCAGAGCCATATTTTCCCATTAATACGGCCATGTGATGGCTTGTTTGTCATGGGACAAGTTGTACTTTTGAACTACACCATTGGTTTTACTGTATAGTGTACTGGAAAATGGGAAAAAAATTACAAGCGCGGTTAAATTGCAAAAAAAGTGCAATTCAAGAGTTGTTTTTTTTAACCATGTTCACTAAATGCTAAAACTGACCAGCCATTATGATTCTGCAGGTCATTACGAGTTTGCAGATACCAAACTTGTAGAGTTTCTTTTTTATTTAAGTGGAGAAAAAGAATCCAAAGTTTGTAAAAAAAAAAAAAAAAAAATGGTGCCATTTGCAGAGACCCATAGCGTCTCCATTTTTAAGGATCTGGGGCTGAGTGAGAGCTTAGTTTTTGATACCAGATTTGGGGCAGATACGATCTTTTGATCACTTGCTATTGCATTTTATTGCAACATAAAAGTGACATAAAAATCATAATTCTGGCGTTGTATTTTTTTTCTTTGCCGTTTACCGATCTGATTAATTCTATTTATATTTTGAAAGGCCAGACATTTCTGAACGCACCGATACCAAATATGTGTTTTATTTTAATCCCTTAATGACCGGGGGATTTTCCGTTTTTTCGTGTTGGTTTTTCGCTCCCCTCCTTCCCAGAGCCATAACTTTTTTATTTTTCCGTCAATTTGGCCATGTGAGGGCTTATTTTTTGCGGGACGAGTTGTACTTTTGAAAACGACATCATTGGTTTTAGCATGTCGTGTACTAGAAAACGGGAAAAAAATTCCAAGTGCGGTGAAATTGCAGAAAAAGTGCAATCCCACACTTGTTTTTTGCTTGGCTTTTTTGCTAGGTTCACTAAATGCTAAAACTGACCTGCCATTATGATTCTCCAGGTCATTACGAGTTCATATACACCTAACATGACTAGGTTATTTTTTATCTAAGTGGTGAAAAAAAATTCCAAACTTTGCTTAAAAAAAAAAAAAAAAAAGCACCATTTTCCGATACTCGTAGCGTCTCCATTTTTCGTGATCTGGGGTCGTATGAGGGCTTATTTTTTGCGAGCCGAGCTGGCGTTTTTAATGATAGCATTTTGGTGCAGATACGTTCTTTTGATCGCCCGATATTGCATTTTAATTCAATGTCACGGCGACTAAAAAAACGTAATTCTGGCATTTCGAATTTTTTTCTCACTACACCGTTTAGCGATCAGGTTAATGCTTTTTTTTATTGATAGATCGGGCGATTCTGAACGCAGCGATACCAAATGTGTAGGTTCGATTTTTTTTTTTTTTATTTATTTTGAATGGGGCAAAAGGGGGGTGATTTAAACTTTTTATTTTATTTTATTTTTTTTTACATTTTTTTACTTTTTTTTTTTTTTTTTTACTTTTGCCATGCTTCAATAGCCTCCATGGGAGGCTGGAAGCAGGCACAGCACGATCGGCTCTGCTACATAGCAGCGATCTGATGTTCGCTGCTATGTATCAGAAATGCAGGTGTGCTGTGAGCGCCGACCACAGGGGGGCGCTCACAGCTACCAGCGATCAGTAACCATAGAGGTCTCAAGGACCTCTATGGTTACTATTCAGAAGCATCGCCAACCTCCGATCATCTGACGGGGGTCGGCGATGCGATCATTTCCGGCCGCCCGGCCGGAAGCGGTAGTTAAATGCCGCTGTCTGCGTTTGACAGCAGCATTTAACTAGTTAATAGGCGTGGGCAGATCGCGATTCTGCCCGCGCCTATTACGGGCACATGTCAGCTGTTCAAAACAGCTGACATGTCCCGGCTTTGATGCGGGCTCCCCGCCGGGGCTTCTAACCTCGGACGTACTATCCCGTCCGAGGTCAGAAAGGGGTTAAATGAGGCAAAAGGGTGGTGATTTGAACTTTCTTGATTTTTTAATTTTTTTAATATTTTTAAAAACATTTTTTTTTTTACTTTTCGCTTGCTTAAATAGACTCCTTAGGAGACTTGAAGCTTCCATCTTCTGATCTACAATTATCAAAGTCCCTATTGTTGTAGGTCCTACCAGTCCTCATGCTTAAGAACATTTTGGAGGGATAATTATAACGACAAACGCATTTACCTTGCCCACCTCTCTCCTATGTCCCTGATGTTTTCATATTTGCACTACATGGTCTGGACAGACCTGCCTCTCCTGAATGTGATTTATGGTATAGGGAAGATGAAGTTGGTGATATCTGGGTCTGCCCTTAAGTTATCCCAATATTTCTTCAAAATACTCATGATTTTATTATTTTGGTCATCATAAGTACCAATAAGTGCCTATGTGTATAAATATAAGAATCAGATTTCACTCATCTAATGGATCTAGAATTCATCTGACATATATATCTCTGTACATCTCTTGGATCTTAAATTCACCTGATGTATGAGGCATATACATATATTTTGGTCTGACCTATGAGGCTTGTTCATACACTTTCATCCAGCACTTGTATAGATGTACGTCTAAGAGTTAGGGTAACCTGGCACCGGATTTTACAACATTTGGTGCCTGAATATATATTTATTAGACTTATGCAGTCTTACCCCATTGTCTAGCCAGACAGAGTGTAGCAAAATAAGACTTTTATAGCACTTAAGCACTTTATTTGGGTGTTGGTGGTGGCTTTTTAAAGGAGGTTGTTTGAGGGCCAGGTAGTGACTGCCTACGTTGGGCGGCGGCACCACATTGAACTCTAAGGATGCCAACCTCCGCTGCGAGGATGAGCAATCAGAGATAAGACATTTCCCTATTTCCTTAGGTTATTTCCTATAGTTAATTAATTGCATTTGACTATACCGACCTGGCATTATATATATTTGCTGTCACCATCCTATTATGCATTGCATTTTTAAACGATTAAAATGAAAAGTTATTTTTAAAGGGTTTTTTCTTTTATTTAGTTTTCTTTGATTTGATATACCCTTGCTCATATTATTTAGGTTTCCTGTTCTGAATGCTATTAACATTCAGATTACCCCCATACTTGCAGATTAATAGCATTTTTTTTTACGACAGGTTCCCTTTATGTTAACTATAAAGACCAAAACAAATCCATTATACAGCTTGCTATAATTTCCATAAGCAACCCATGTGATCAATATAGCAGGATCGAGGCAGAAACCAAAATTTTGGCAGGCGTGAGGCAAGAGAATGAAGGACGCCCGAAAAAAATGTTTAATCAATATTCCTAAAATAGGAAGAGTTCGGACTAGACAATAGTAATTCGCCTTTTACTAATTACTACCTTTGTTTGCAGTCATCGGAACGTTTTTAGAATCCTATGATTTAACTTTTTCCTTTATTTAGTCTTCTTTTTTGGTGAGTAATGTCTAGCCCATCACGTCTGCCAGTGTTTCAGCTCTTTCTTTAGTGATATAGATATAATCCCGATCTCCATCTGTTACCTAGTAACTACTTATAATTTTAATAAAGCTTCTCACTGAGAAAGAGACTCCCAGGTGCAAATTTTGACCTTCTACAGTTATAATATCACACTAGCATTTTGAATGTAATAACTCGCATTCAACTTAGACTAAAGTTTTACAGATTTATATTAAATAACTTTTTTTTAACAAATTTGGGCCTTTCCACGAGTGTATGGAAGTAGATATTGAAAACTATTCAAAGTAGCTATTTTGTTAAAAAATTTGTGTCTCTAGTGGCCCTTTTCCACCTCCAAAGCAGAAGCAATTGTACGTTATGATGATCTATTGGACTGCAAGGGGCCCATATATTGTTTATGCACATGGGCCATCTTCTATATCTGTCCGACAAGGGGAAGTGGTTGTCCTCTAAGCCAGGGGTGGGGAATGTTTTTTCTGCCAAGGGCCATTTGGATATTTATACCATCCTTTGAGGGCCGTGCAAAGTTCATCCTGACTCTGGCACTGGTTTCAGGACGTAATCTTTCATTGCATGCCCTTCAACACTGCATGTGTGTGCTAACAGAGCAAGAAGAAATTAATGAGCTGGTTGTAATCAAAATACACCTCCCTGCCCAAGAATGCGGTCCCTGAGAATCTGCTTGGAGGCCTGATGAAAGGTCATCGAGGGCCGTAAATGGCCCTAGGGCTTGAGGTTCCCCACCCCTGCTTTAAGCCAATGTTCAACCCTTTGGCAAGCTTTCAAACATAACTACAGATATAACCAAACCAGAGTCTTCTTAGTCATAAAGCAAGGTTCATTAAAGGGTGGAACGTTGACAGTTATAGTGGAGGAAAGATAATTTACATACCCTTTTCCCAGGGAGCTTTGCCTGACCTGTAATACTTCCTATGCCAGCTGGTGGTCTTCACAAGAAGAAAGAGTATCCTCTAGACAATATTCGATACCATGACACTAATTGACTTTCAGTGAAATTAACAATGTGTTACTGTGATGTCCATATAACATATGGACAAGATTAATGATGGTAGACGGTATATTTTTGTATCGAATGATGTTCTATCCATTTATTGAGCCCAGTTTTTCCTTGCTCTAAATACCATGCCTACAATACACAACTATAGAATTGAATAATAAAATAGAATCTGCCTGCAGTAGCCATTTATAGTGGTTGTCTCATTTTATCAAATTAGTTGAATTGTAAAGTGCTTGTGGAAACAAGTAACTTTGCTATTTCCCTCTTAACAGAAGCCTCATTTTGCACTAGAATGAAGGGATTTTGAATTTTAGAGTTTACAGCCCAAGATTACCAGCCACCTCAGAGGTAGCCAGTTTCCTCTGCCATGAGTGTGCCCTTGGTACTGTTTATTATACAGTTTTCAAGCGCGGCATTAAAGTTGGCTTTATCCAGCCAACTTCAGTGTCCATGAGGCAAGGGAGTGATTTGCTCTCGAACACTGAAAGTGAGACAACCCCTTTAAGAGTCAGGAGGGTTAAAATGGAGTGAGATGGTTAAATAGTTGCATAGTTAATATTTCTTCTCAAAATGCATCCAAGCCTTTTTTGAAACCTTCAACAGTTTCCTACTGTGACCAGCTCCTGAGGTAGACTATTCCACAGATGAATAGCTGGCATTGTGAAGAAGCCTCGTCTCCTCTGGAGATTGAACCTTTCTTTCTCCAGATGGAGGGAGTGTTCCCTTGTATTTTGATGGGGTTTTACATGAAACAGCTTTTGATCATACTTTTTGTATGCACTTGTTCAACTTAGCTATGTCCCCCCTTAGATGTCTCTTCTTAAAACTAAATAAATCCAATTATTTTAGCCTTTTCTCATAACTGACATCTTCTATGCTTCTTATCCGTGGTGTGGCTCTTTTTTGTACTTTTTCTATCTCCAGGGTATTCTTTCTCTGAACTGGTGCGCAGAGGTGAATTGCATATTCCAGATGAGGTTGCACTAACGCTTTGTAAAGTTATCTCTCTCGCTCTACCTCTCTCTCCCCCCTAATTTTCTCTCCCTCCATCTCCTTCCTTCTCCCTCTCTGCTTCTCTCTTCTCCCTTCTTCCTCCCTCTTCCTATCTCTGCTTCTCTCTCCCTCCTCTCCCTCCTCTCCCTCTCCCTCCCCTCTTTCTCTCTCTCCCACTCTGCTTCTCTCTCATTCTTCCTCCCTCTCTCTTACTCTCCCTCTTACTCTTACTCCTCTCTCTCTCTCTCTCTCTCGCATTGCTTTTCCTTCCCTCTCCCTCGCTCTCTGCTTCTCTTTCCCTCCTTCTTCCTTCCTCTCCCTCTCTCCTTCCCTCTTTCTCCTTCTTACTCCTCTCTCTCTCCTACACGCCACCACCGACTTTCCGTGAACACTGCACTGGACTTCAGCAGAAAGTCCGTACTCTGCATTTAGACCTGAACAGTGTCTGTATTAAAGCCGAACATTTCTGTTCTGCTTTGCCCATCTCTACCCATTATTTGTATGAGCAGGAAAAAGAGAGATCTGAGATCTAAAAGTAGCTCAAACTCTATTAAAATTGCATTTTGGAATAGGTCTACTGTGAAAGTTTAGACCCAGCTATGAAATAATGGGTATACTTTAAAGGGAATCTGTCACCCCCAAAATCGAAGGTGAGCTATGCCCACCGGCGTCAGGGGCTTATCTACATTATTCTGTAATGCTGTAGATAAGCCCCTGATGTAACCTGAAAGAGGAGAAAAAGAGGATGACATCCTCTTCTTGTCTTCAAGCTGCGGCGTGAGGCATACTTTGTCTGCCATGTTGAGGTCAGAGCAAAGTACTGCAGTGCGCAGGTGCCGGGAAAGGCAGACAAAGTACGCCTGTGCCGGAGCTGCAGCGTGAAGACAAGAAGAGGACGTCATCCTTTGAAAGTGGGAGGCCCCGGACCACGACGCCCATCGGATCGGACCGCAGTGGGACCGCCCCTGGGTGAGTATAATCTAACCTCTTTTTCTCATCTTTCAGGATACATCGGGGGCTTATCTACAGCATTACAGAATGCTGTAGATAAGCCCCTGATACCTGTGGGCTTAGCTCACCTTCGATTTTGGGGGTGACCAGTTCCCTTTAAGAAGGAACCATTTGAATATATCTTCTTTGCAAGATTTACTTTCAAATCAGAAAAAGAGACGTCTTTCTTTCTTTTCATATCGTACATCTTCTTCGTGGTACTGTAGCTTTTCTCTTTAAGTGGTTACATTTAAAATGTATGAAACGGAGAAACACCAGATTGTATTTTTTTCATGTAGTGAATTTACATAACCATAAGGGATTACATATGGCATACAGCATCTATATCATTAATTTTTAATTGTTACCATCTAATCACTTGTAAAACTGAAAAGTAAAGCAAACGCTAGAGTTTCCCAACTAAAATACATAATAAATGTGCAAGAAATTATTTAATGTTCTTGAGGCACAATTTAATATTGGTCAAAAATTAATAGCATACTGCTTAATTGGGAAAAGATGGACAAAAGTTATTTACATAGGACTGATCATCACTCCTGGCATTTTGTATTTTTGCAAATAAAAATTTTCCAAATAATCGGGCATTCTTTAGTAAAACTGTGTTGTGCCTTTCCTCAGTTAATTCCCCAGGATAAATTGGGTGTTACCGTTGGTGGTGCGTTTCTGTACTGTCTTATCAGTGCTGTTTGGATAGTGTCAGTCTTCATAGGGCACACTCCCAACTGATAGCAACCAGTAGTCAATTCATACAATTACTGGAGGAAGAACAGAGTAATGGAACAACATAGTTTTTTTTTTTTTTTAGAAACCAACACTGTAGAATTGCTTGGCATATGAAATACAAGTAACTACTAAATCAGATACAACAGGAGTGGTGACAGTTCTTGAAAAAAGGAAGGTCAGCTCTCCTAAGGCCCCTTTCACACATCAGTTTTTTGCCGTCAGTCACAATCCGTTGGCTCAACGGATTGACAGATCCGTCACAGATTGTGAAAAACTGATGCGATGGATCCATTTTTTGGATGGATCTGACTAGCGGATCTGGCTAATTGGATCGGAGCATGCTCAGTTAAAAAAAATCAGAATCCGTCACCGGATTCCTTAATTTGACTAATCCGCCGCCCATAGGCTTCCATTCCAGCAAACGATGGTTTCCAGCCGCCAAACAATTTTCGATAGTTCCTGCGAACGATGGATGAAACGTGAGGCCATCCGTTGCAATCCGTCGCTAATACAAGTCTATGAGAAAAAAACAGATCCGGCGGCATCAGTCGCCGGATCCGTTTTTTTTTTCAATATTCGACAGATTGCGACTGATAGCAAAAATCTGATGTGTGAAAGGGGCCTAAGAGGTTCAGGATTCAGATTGTACAGAAGTCTTGTAGTATTCCAAGTCCTAGAGATATAATAAAAATCCAGTGAGAGATTCCTTAAAAAACAACCCATCCACTTTGCTGAAACTGTAAGTCTCTGCGTTATTTTATGCAGAGTCAAAAACTAATTAAAAAGTTTTTGATTAGTTTTTTAAAATTCGCCTATACTTAACTCTAAGGAGCTTATCCCTAAGGTGACGAATACCGTGCTCAAATGGTCAATTCAATGACCTTAAAAAATGTCTTACCAGTCCCTCGCTTCCATTGCTCGGGTTTATTTATTTGTAGAGTTGTGTCATGACACGTGACAAATCTGGGCTGATTATGGGCCTCTGAAGTGGTATAGTCACAATGGCTGGCTGCCCTATTCACATGACTGGTATGGATACCCGTCATCCTCCAGGCACACAAAAACCTCAACAGGAATCTGAGCAAGAAAACTTTGATGAATTTTCAAAGTGAGTATACTGTGATTGTTGGTGTTTAGCGAAATTTACATATTCTTTTTCATTAATATTTATATTATTATAGGTTATAGCAGACAACTGATTGGGAATGACAATCGCAGTGTATGGCTAGAACCGTAATAAATACAATCTCATTAATCTCATTAAACTTCTTTCCTCTTTGTAGTGCAGTGATGTGCACAGGAAGCCACCAGAGATCATACATAGATTTTTACATCTGCATGGCTGCTTCTTCGTGCAGTTCTTGTGGGAGACACTTCATCCCCCATTGGATTAAACAATTATTCATTTATTTATTTGCAAATTATAATTTTTAACAAAACTAACAACACAAAAAAACTACTTATAATGATGTTTGTGAACAAGGAGTACGCAAGGAGCATAAAGGTAGTCAGAAAAAATAACAATGCTTTATTAAATTACATATATATCAGTACAACATGCAAATAGTAAGAATACGATAATATAAAAAATTACAGTGTGCAAGGATGGTTAAAACAGTACATAAGTGGGCAATCCCCGGTGTGCACCGTCTATGGGGCCAGTGTGCAAGCGAATGGTTAAGGTGTACTGCTAAAGGTGCATATATGTGAATGCACCAGTACATCAACAGTGCCCAGTGGCGTGAGAAAAAGGGGATTTACATAGCAGCACTTACCAATGCAAGGCACCAGGACAGGGCACACCGGACGGAATCCACCTACGCAACCCCCATTATAATGATGTTTTCAGCTTTAAAGAGAATGTGTCATGAAGATTATACATGTGAAAATAAAAGTATGGTCATAATGACGCTGTTATGCTGATTCAATAGATACCATCAGTGAAGAAATCCGCATGGTGGTTGCTGGCTAATCATTAGAGGTTTGCCTTTTCTAAGCCTTCGGTGCATTGGGGCAGTACTATTGGTCGGAACAGTGGCTAGAGTCTTCGACTCTGCCCTGGCCCCTCGTCCTGCCTCTGGTGTATCTTCCTTAAATTTCATGCCAGCACCATCCTAGCCATGGGCGGCGCATGCGCAGATTAATATCCCAGCAGTCTTCAGGAAAATGGTGATGTGGCTGCGCATGCGCAAATTTAGATCTGGGCTCAATAACAAGCCAAGATCTCAGTCTGCACATACGCTGCTACTGGCATCATTTTACTAAAGACTGCCGGAAGGTCAATCTGCGCATGCGCCTCCAGTGGAATCATTCTACTGAAGACTGATAGGAGCTTGAGCAGAGCCACAGTCCCTCCCCACAGTCCCTCCCCCCACAGTCTCGCCCCACAGTCTCGCCCCACAGTCCCTCCCCACAGTCCCTCCCCACAGTCCCTCCCCACAGTCCCTCCCCACAGTCCCGCCCCACAGTCCCGCCCCACAGTCCCGCCCCACAGTCCCGCCCCACAGTCTCGACCCACATTCTCATCGATTAAACAACAACCAGGCTGCGGATTTCTTCACTGAAGGTATGTGTTGAATCTGTATGGTGCCATTATCGCCATACCTTTCACTTTAACATGCATAATCCCAATGACAGGTTCTCTTTAATACCTAGCATGAAGTGATTAGTATCGTAGCTATCAGGTAGTGTAGGAGTATACTAAAATGGTCTTTTAGGAGGTTTTTTTTATATTATATTGTTTTATGACTAGACTTAGATGTTATGAGGTAGTTGTTTAAATTTTTTTTGTCACTTTTTGTTCATGTTATCAAAAAAGTAAAAAAAAAATTAAGGTAAAACTTTTTTCAATAGGTCAGAATAGTCACACAAAATATTCATTGAATTTAGATTTCTGTTTTATTTATTCTTTTTGTATTTTGTTAATTGATAAAAAATAAACTATAACCATTTGTATTTTTTTCAGCATAGTTATTTTACAGCATTTTTTCATAACTTATTCTTATTTTTCACAATTCCTCTACTAAGGACTTTTATAATGACACATTTAGTAATTATTAATTAGAGGGAATCTGTCTCCAGGTTTTTACTACATCTGAGAGCATCATAATATAGGGGCAGAGACTCTGATTCCAGTGATGTATCACTTTCTGGGCTGCTTCCTGCAGTTTTGATAAAATCAGTGGTTTATTGCTGCAGATCTACCAGTTCTCTGAATACGGAGCTCTTTATAACCTCGCCCACACCACTGATTGGCAGCTTTCTGTATACACTGTGCATAGGCAGAAAGCTACCAATCAATGGTGGGGACAGAGTGATACAGAGCTCTTGAATATGGGGGACTACATATCAAGGTTTACTAGTCCTTTAATGATAATCTCATGCTGATAACTGTGATTTTATCAAAAGTACAGCAAGCATCCCAGTGTGTGAAACATTGCTGAAAATAGGGGTCTCTGTTTCAACATCATAATGCTCTCAGATTAGTTGGCAAAAATCTAGTGACAGATTCCCTTTAACTAACCTCAAATTTTTATACAGGAGTTTTCTACATTTTTATCTTTAGGTCATTTGGATTTGTTGGTTTTTTTCTTTGTACTGTGAATTGTGGCAACAATAAATTATTCTAAATCTGTATTTTTTATAATTTTACAGAGCGATTCCATTCCTCAAGATGACTTTACACCAGAATTATACAGAGTTTTCGTAAATAACCTATGTCCCCGGACGGAGATGGCTAATATATTTTCAGAATTGTAAGAAACTTTTACATTTTTCACACTTTTGAGAAACCTACATAAAAGCTGAGTTATAAAACAAATTTGTGATGATATAACCCTGTATAATGCATATATATTTCTTGAAAGTAGATATCATTACAGTTTGTCATAAAAGCATATAAAGAAGCATGCAAATTAATATATTTAATGCAAGCCATTATGTGTCTGACTAAATGTAACTTTACACAATGGACCTTCAAGGAGTTTGTACGTTCTCCCCATGTTTGCGTGGGTTTCCTCCGGGTACTCTGGTTTCCTCCCACATTCCAAAGACATACTGATAGGGAATCTAGATTGTGAGCCCCATCGGGGATAGCGACGATGATGTCTGTAAAGTTCTGTGGAACAAGATGGTGCTATATAAGCAAAGCATAATAAATAAAAAAAAAAATAATACAAAACAGCAAGAATTGCCATGATCCAAATGCCAGTTCATTTTAGAGTGACAAATGTCAGCGTCTTATCAGGCACAATGAGGAGAATCACAGCCACTGCTAGCCAGGCTGTAGTATTGTATACTATTATAAGATGGCTATTTGTATAGAGGGTCCCCCTCGATTTTGAGAGTCAGAGGTTAAAGGGGCAATAACATAAAGAAGCTTTTAGTTTTGTGACCATGAAACTCAAGCAGATCTTTTACCAGATTTTACAAAACAAATTGCGGCATTACATCACAATGGTTGTATTATATTTTATACTATGTATTTATATTTTTAAAGTTTTTCTGCCTGATATTAAAACTAGCATTTTATGTTTAGCTCAAAATCTAATCCTTTTCCCAATATTTGCATTGGCGCATGTGGGTGTATGGGGTGAATTCAGTAGATGCCAGCTGGGTTTCACAATTTGCATCTTTTCATTATAGCAGAGAGCGAAGCTAGCGCCGATTGCTGTTGTTTAACCATTTAGATGCTGCTGTCAAACTCCAACAGCGGCAATAAAATGGATTGGCCGCGGATGCGTGCAGGCACTGGCACCCATCGGCTCCCCCGTGACGTAATCATTGGATTTTGATTAGTAGCCATGGCAGACAGGGCCTAGTGAAGGCTTTTGGAGCTGCCTTCTTAATTTCGCTGTGAAGTCAAGCCCCTGTTTGGGCTTTACAGGACAACATAAATTTCACTATGTACTAAAATATTGTAGCATTGAACAATCTACGAATGGCAAGTTCATGTGTCCTATAGCAACAAAAAAGTAAAGCAAAAAAAAGAACATTTAAAATAAACTTAAATAGTGAAATCTCCTTCTTGCTCATTTTAAAAAATAAAAAAGAAAACACTAAAAACACAAAAAACACATTTGTTACTGCCATGTCCACAAAAGATAAGTCTATCAAAATAAAGCCATCAGCTTGCCACTCAGAAAAGAAGCCTTCACACAGCTCTATCAGCAAAAAAATGTAAAAGTTACAGGTTTCAGAAAATGGCGACACAGGTCATTTGTACCTCAAAATTAATGAAGTAAAAACTAAATAATTGCAGAATTTCCTTTTTCAACACACCTAGGGGGCGAGGCATGAAAGTGTTTTACACCAAAAAATTGGCATAAAACCCTATGAATAGTGTGATGACACAGAAGATGACACAGAAGGGGTCAGCTGGCCCGAGACACGTTGACTAGGGGCCTGGGCTCATCACACTGAATGCCCGCTCTCCTTTCCCATGGGCATAATACTACTCAGACAACACAAGGTGAGGGTAAAATAGGTGGTAATATTTTATTGAACCGCAAGACAACAAAATGTAGAACAGTCCCAGCAAAATACCCAAAATGGTTCAAAATTACAGAGTCATAATAATAATAATCTTTATTTTTAAATAGTGCTAACATATTCCGCAGCGCTTTACAGTTTGCACACATTATCATCGCTGTACCCGTTGGGGCTCACAATCTTTAGTTCCCTATCAGTATGTCTTTGGAGTGTGGGAGGAAACTGGAGAACCTGGAGGAAACCCACGCAAATATGGGGAGAACATACAAACTCCTTGCAGATGTTGTCCTTGGTGGGATTTGAACCTAGGACTCCAGTGCTGCAAGGCTGCTGTGCTAACCACTGAGCCACCATGCCGCACTGTGCGAGTCTCATGCTTCCACTGGCTCACTGGCATTAGAGCAGCTGTGTCTCCAGAGCTTCCAGGGCCGATTACCCTCTCCTATGACACCCACAGAGAGGAGGTAGCGACAAGCTTAGGAATCTTAACAGTCCATTGAGGCACGTTGCCAGGTGACACACAACCTGACTTCTCCGAACTTCTGCATGGAGTCAGGTGACCATTGGCTCTCAATCCTTGCTTTCTGGCAAGACAATGACCCAGAAAATACAGCCGAGGCAACAAAGGAGTGGCTCAAAAAGAAGCACATTAAGGTCATGGAGTGGCCTAGCCAGTCTCCAGACTTTAATCCCATAGAAAACTTATGGAAGGAGTTGAAGCTCTGAGTTGACAAGCGACAGCCTCAAAATCTTAATGATTTAGAGATGATCTGCAAAGAGGAGTGGACCAAGATTCCTCCTGGCGTGCGCATACCTCATCATCAACTACAGAAAACGTCTGACAGCTGTGCTTGCCAACAAGGGTTTTGCCACCAAGTATTAAGTCTTGTTTGCCAGAGGGATCAAATACTTATTTCTCACTGCAAAATGCAAATAAATTTATGTAATTTATACAATGTGATTTTCTGGATTTTATTTGTGATAGTCTATCTCTCAATGTTAAAAGTAACCTACCCTTAAAATTATAGACTGTTCATGTCTTTGCCAGCGGGCAAGCTTACAAAATCTGCAAAGGATCAAATAATTATTTCCTTCACTGTATATTATTCTCTGAAATGCTGGAGCATTTCAGAGAATAATATACTTGGCTGCAATCGTGCAGCCGGGCCGCGATTCATGCTACCCGTGGTTTGGGCAGCAAGGAGTACCCGACAGGTTCCCTTTAACTAATGTTTGTATATCTGCCATATAATATCCCTGCTGGTTTGCTGAGTTTGGATTTGTAATGTCCCATACAAGTTTCATATCACACTTGTATAATTAGGAGTGAATTATCCTGCAGAGCCTTCTCCTCTCTGGCATTCAGCCTGTACCCTGAGTAAAGTGTATTATGCTAATTATTATTATTCCCTACTATTTCCAGTTATATATTCGCTTACTTTGCTGTTTTTCAGTGGCACAAAAAGTAAATCATACCTCAGTGTTGACCAGATGACAGAATTCATTAACTCCAAGCAGCGGGATCCACGGCTAAATGAAATTCTGTATCCACCACTAAAACAGGAACAAGTCCAGCTCCTAATTGAGAAATATGAGCCTAACAGCAGCCTGGCATCTAAAGGTGAGAGCATTATATGTCAGCAGATAGCGCACAGATGTACAGTATGTGATCCTGCAGATACCAGCAGGAAACACTGTGCGTCCAAGGTGCTGGGAATCACTAACAACCCAGGATTTTGTGTGTAGACTTGTATGCAGTGTCGGACTGGGGTGCCAAGGGCCTTCCAGTAACATCACCTACACGCAAATATGACTTTACCCTCAATCCCAAATTTCTATAGAATAACCTGGGTATATTGTTAAATGAATAAGATGCTGCCTTTGTCTGTATATAGTGAATCAAGTGTATTTTTCCAGGTACTGCTCATATAAGAGACTGGTGGACCACTTTTGAATGGGGGCCCCCCAGATGATTCTCCTGTTCTCCTGTGGGCCAGTCCGAGCCTAGTTGTATATGATTAGGTATACAAAAGGTATACAAAGAGGAAAGGCGGACATACAGCAAAGCATAAGATGCGAACCCATTTGGTGATGTGGGACAGGACGGGTAGGGAAGGCATGATTTCGACCAGGGGTGCACATTTTTTGGTCCAAAGACCACAATGTCATATTGAACCAATCCCAAGGGTGGCAATGAAAATTAAAAGGGGTGTTACGTTCTGTGACATTTGCAGTATATAGAAAGTATACACCATTCATTTATATTAGGGGGAATTTCTGCTTACAGGAGTCCTAACTTCAGCAATCAGCACTCTTATGGTACGGTCACACAGAGTTTTTTTTCACAAGGATTTAGAAAAAAATTCTGCGCCAAAATAAACGTAAGAAAAAACACTTTAAATGCTCTTCGATTAAGCTTCATTTTAAAGCTGCAGCTTTTTCACGTTATTTCGAGCATTTACCATTAAAATCAATAGGAAGCATTTTTTTGCATACAGTTTACAGTAAAATCCACTTCTAAATCTTTGTCAAGACTGTGTGAATATATCCTAATGAGAAAAAAGTCATAAACACACATGGCTTTTGTTAAGGGTTTTGTGCTTACTGCCTAATGTTTCAGAACTGCCATAAACTACGAGCACAGACATGGAGGCCATTCACATACTACTTTGGGGAGTGCATAACGGACTGAGACCCCCTACACCTGGTGTATGAGGCATCCAGAGACGTCTACACAGGGCACCATAAGTACGTGCCAGTCCCTTCTCCTGCGCTGCTGACACTTCTCTATATGTGGCTGATTTCATAGAGCTAACCTGTCAGACAAGCATTTTTCTCTCTGTGCACTTTTTCTGTGCACCACAGAACACTGGGACTGGAAGTTACAGTGACTCTCCGCCGCCTGCGCAGAACAAAATTGAATTCAGTGCCCTCAGAAGGGCGAGACAGTTCAAAGGAGCGATGGCAGGCAGAGTGCACAGGCACATAGTGAAGAGACTGGAGGAGCAAGCTAGTATAATGAAGAGTCTCTTCCGGGCAGCGTACGCTCCATAGACTGGATGAAATAATTAACATAAAGCAATAAAAGCGATAAAAGATGACTTTTTACAGAACAAGGCATCATCCATGAGCCATACAGGTATGACTAGTTTCCGCTGTCTAAAACCTTTATTGCCCCTGACCGAAACGCGCGTCAGGGTGGAGGCATACTGGTGTCTATATCCCACAAGGTATATACACATCTCTCGATATTTTGTTGCATATTTATGCTATTTGGCACTATTTCACCTGTATCTTCAATACTTGTTATTAGTCTTTGTTTGACAAAGTTAATTGTACCCATACATTTTCTTTCATAGTCTGTCATTCTTACAATTGGGTCCTTTGCATTACATTGCATTTTATATTAATGATCAGAATGAGAAGAATATTTATACTGTGATACGATACATGGTACCAGTTCAATATTTATACAGTATATTCAATTTTCAATGTTTATATGTGTATATATATATATATAGAACAAAACAGGAACAGCATCAATATTACTGCAATAGTGGTGCAAAGCTTTCCAAATCAGGGGTCCAAAGCCTTCAATTATAGAAGTAAAAAAGGGAAAACGGCACACAAAAAATAGAAAAAAGTGGGCTTTTAATGCCTGAACGTGTGTGCTGTTTTCCTTTTTTTACAATATATATATATATATATATATATATATATATATATATATATATATACACACACACACAGTATGTTTTTGCACAGTGGCACTTTATATTTTGTATATATCTTTTTATGTACTGGTATTCTACGCAGTGACACATCTTGAACTAACCCATTTGTATTATAACCTTATTTAACACTACATATACATACAGTGGTATTATTATATTTACGACAGGCCCTTCAAGAATTTTTGAGAAATATATTTTTGTATTTATTTGTATACATTTTTTCTGTCCCTAATATGTATGTGTCCCCTATTTTGCTAGTTGTAGTTTCGATACCTTGATTAAATTATCATTTAATAAAAATATTTTCTCGCTTTCTCTGGTCACTATATCTCGTTTTTTTTTTTCCTCTTTTTTTTTTTTGTCCATATTTACCGAGGACCATGTAACGTCTATAGTCCGACACTTACACAAATGTAGTATCTTTCTTTCAGTGTTACATAACCCATACCCCTATTGAATATCTGAATATTATATGTATTATTATTTAATATTCACATTTGTGTATGATAGTCTTGTCTTTTTCCTTCTTCGTAATAACCCGTGTGCCCGTATTAATAGCTCAAATGGGGTAACAGATTCCCTTTAATTATAAGATAGTAAGGTGCGAGTAATAAGCGAGAGATAGTCTATTCTGCTTTTCTTAGTAAATGTGAATCAGTAGAAGCCATATATTTCTGTTCTCCAATAAACAGATCAGGATTTTTTTCTGATTATTTTTAGTATATTTTTAGGTCTAACGTAGATTTCGCCTTAACCATAGCCCATTTAGTAAAGTCCCCTTACTGTGTGCAAATTGCATCCTATGGCTTGTGTATACCTCCCAGCACGTTGGCATATTAAAGTCTTCTTCTGCATGAATAGCACAAAAAAATAAATCTCACTAATATGTTGTTGGAAACACATAGAAGAAGGAAGAAGTCGTCATTTAGTTTGGATTAAAGGATTACTCTGAGGTTATTACAAGGTTTCATTATCATAATAACTTTGCAATTTACTAATATATGCTTTATCTGAATGATTTGTGAAGTCACTTGCCCCTCCATCCTCCGCCATCCTGTGGGTGGGATCGTCATCCAGATAGGACAAAAGGCTCAATGAGGAGCACCCATCACTAGGAAAGAAAATGGGACACAATTTCAATAAAGATCATATTAGTACAAAAGTTACAACTATTGTGCTACTTTTAAAGAAGCATTAAAAGCTATGCCCACTTTTAACATAGAATAAAATATTTGTTTAATGTGTTACTGGTTATCTCTAGTTAAAAAAATTGCGCTAAGTTTCAGTCTTCAATCTTCATTCCTTCATTCATTTTCAGACCCCTTGGTATGCAGTTTGCAGA
The DNA here is from genome assembly GCF_032444005.1 of Ranitomeya imitator. NCBI lineage: Eukaryota > Metazoa > Chordata > Amphibia > Anura > Dendrobatidae > Ranitomeya > Ranitomeya imitator. Next base: position 74,470,688 of record NC_091286.1, on the reverse strand, counting down.
GTGATCTCAGTTTCAGATATTTCTCTTGTGGGAAAGTCACACCCAGTAATACAGGCTGGATATGAGGTCTGCGTATCCAAAATTATGAAGGCTTCCTACCCCAACCAGTTGTATTTATTTCATCTTCACGTGCTTCTTTCCTTTCTATATCCTGTTTTCTCTGATACTTTTCCTCTCTCCAATGTATGGAAATACCTGTATAGAACTTCCTATCCCACCCTGCTGCTTACTCAGAACAATGGGAGGGGGAAAGCAGATATTGTTGTTCAACCTTAATGACCGCCAATACGTCTTTTAACTGACCTGAGATATAAGAGAATAGCCTCCCCATACAGGTAACAATCCAGCAGCTGTCGGCTGTACACTATAGCTGACAACTTGCTGCATCAGCCACGATCAGTGTTTGCACCGTCCAAATCTGTTTAACCCCTTAGATGCTGCTGTCAATACTGACTACATCATTATAAATGGTTAACAGAGTGTGAGGGCTTCTTCTCTATCCAAATTGGTGCCCTCAGATCATGATTTTGTGGTCCTGATATTTGCGATGGCAATTCATGACCATATAGCGGCCTTAGAGTCTGCCGGCTGTAGTAACCTGTTCAGAAGTTAGAGACACTTAGGTGGTAAAAATACACATTTTCATTTCTGCCATGCCACTTTGCATTAATTCCTGTAAAGCTCCTGAAGGGTTAATAAACTACCTGACAACAGTTCTCAATATGTCAGGGGGTGCTGTTTTTAAAATGGTATCACATTTGGGGGTTTCCCAATATATGAGACCCCTAAAGTCACTTCAAACATGGATAAGTCCTTAAAAAAATAAATTTTGTAAATTTCCTTGAAAATATGAAAAATTGATGCTACATTTTTTAAACCTCGTAAAATGCTAACAAAATAAAATAAAATTTTACAAATGGTGCTGATGTAAAGCCGACATGTGGGAAATGTTATTTATTAATGGTTTGCTGTGGTATGACCATCTTGATTTAAGAGATAATCATTCAAATTTAGAAAAGTGCTAATTTGTTAACATTTTTCTAAAGTTTTTCATACTTTTTATAAATAAACACAAAACATATTGGCCTAAATTTACCATTATCATAAAGTATAATGTGTCATGAAAAAACAATCCCAAATCACTGGGCGTTGCAGAGTTATTACAACATAAAGTGACACTGGTCAGATTTCAAAAATTTGGCTCCGTCACTAAGGGGTTAAACCAGCAGAATGAGCTCTGTAAGATTTGTATCCATTTTGCAGAGCAGTCAATTAGATAAAGAACTAATAAACACTATTTAGCAGCAAAATGGTAGAAAATGCTTAATACAAATTATTGAGATAATTGCTTAATTTTGTATTTAGAAAGAAAATGAAGAGTAAGAAATACAATTCTGTGCTAAGGTGTAAATATCCTTTACATGTGTTCTACAGTACCCCAGGGTGTCATAAAACTCTGGTGGGGAGGCATGAGAAATTGAAATGACATACATATGGTTAGTTGCATATCCACTGCCGCAGGGTTTAGCATACATTAACATACTTCACTTTAATGCCATATGAGAAATAACGTTTAAAACAACAAATATCATGAGCAGAACTCACAACTCCTATTGTGCCCAATAAGAAAATCTGATCCTGAATAACGAGGTCATTAAAATCCGTGAAATGTAGAGATTTAAACACTGAGATTTAAAGAGGTTATCTACTACTTTTACATTAATGACCTATTCATAGGATAGGTCATCAATGTCTGATTGGTTGAGGTCCAACACGCGGCTACCACTGCTGATCAGCTGTTATCGGTGTCGGCGGCAGCTGCCGGCAGGAAGTACTCACTTATCGAGCTGCTCCATCTACTTGTAGTGGCCTGGGCTCCGTACTGCACATCCGCCGCTCAGCAAGTGAATACTTACTGCTGCCGACAACGATAACTGCTGATCGGCAGAGTTGACGGTGGTTGTACCCTGACTGATCAGACATTGATGACCCATCCTATAGATAGCTCATCAATTGATCTGACCTAAGGATAGGTCATCAATGTAAAAGTAGTTGACAACCTCTTTATGTTCTATATAAAATTCCAAATATACCTTAGTGAGGTGACATCATATACATCTACGTGATCTATATCACCTATCTTTGAAATCCAATGGCTGCAGTGCCTTACCTGGATATATTTCTTTGCTTCTCCTTCACCTAGCATCTCTACTCACCAAAGGATATGATCTCTAATTGAGTCCTATTGTAATATGGCAAGAGGACAGGAGAAGGTCAGGACTTAGATGGCTATGGAGTCATAGCTTTGGGTGATCCATGCAATTTACCTTACCTTGATTAGAGAACAGCAGGATGGTCAAGGTAACTAAAAAGGACAGCAGGATGGTCAGTGTAAGTCGAGAAGGACAGAAGGATAATCAAACTAACTAAAGAGGACAACAAGATGGTCAGTATAGCTAGAGAGTGCAGAAGGATGATCAAGGTAACTAAAGAGGACAGCAGGGTGGTCAGTGTAACTCGAGAAGAACAGAAGGTTGGCAAGTCAACTAAGGGAGTATACCATGATGGTCAGTGTAACTAGAAAGGAGAGAAGGATGGCCAAGGTAACTAAAGAGGACAACAGGATGGTCAAGGCAACTAAAGAGGACACCACGATGGTCAGTGTAACTAGAGAGGAGAGAAGGATGACCAAGGTAACTAAAGAGGAGAGCAGAATGGCCAAGGCAACTAAATAGGACAACAGGATGGTCAAGGCATCTAAAGAAGCGAGCAGGATAGTCAAGACAACTTAAGATGATAGCAGAATGGTCAAGTCACTTAAAGGGGAACTTGGCCACCCTACTGTTCTTGGATAAAGTTACCTTCCTTTAATATGGTACAACAAATAAGGGATTAGTATTAGACGTGTTACGTGTTACATGCCTGATTACGTAGTGACAATAATATGTACACCACGGATTAGTATTAGGCCTACACGTGTTACATCCCTGCTTAGGTAGTGACAATAATATATACACTGTGTGGTAACGTAGACTTTTGTATTTAAGCTTAGATAAGTATTATGTACCTTCTTTTTAATTCCAATTTCCATTTTCTGATAGACAGTATCCACCCTGTGATGCTCTCCGTGTTACTCTGTGAACTTTAAAGCATGAAGAGCACCACACTGGTGTGAGCGACGAAACCCAGGGGATATAGTCTGATGAAAAGCACCATTAGACAGGGTTTGACATCTCACATAGATCTGTGGTGTTTGTCAGTATTCCCAATTCTACTCCTGATTCAGCCTATTTCCCATTGGATTGCACTGTCAAGTTACAATGAACTGTTCTGAGAAAGGATTGTGAGCATTAAGCCGGCGCCTAGGGAGTTTAGCAAGAGTCGGCTTGAATGTTAAATGTAAAATGTTATGCAGAGGAAAAGAAAAGTTGTATTTGAGAATAAAGTATTTTAGTCCTGCTGTTGTGCAGAACAAAAGTACAAGTTCTGTAGATGTTACATGTCATCTTGATGAATTTTAATGCACTTTAAATGGGAAAATGTCATCCTTTTTACAAGTTCTAGCACATAGATGATAATCAGGTTTTTTTTTTGAGCCATGTAATGAAAGCCAAGTTTTATAAAACTAAATTTTCTGCCTTAAAGTGATTATTAAAATATGAACCTGCACAAACGAACGACACACACCAGATCATTGTCACAATATCATATAATGTCACAGAACTGTGTTCTGAACTGCTATTCTAGGTTGCAATGTATCAATCTGTGACCTTGCAGGATAAAATGAGCCGTATACCCATATTTTATAAGCATGGAAGTAATTACTGACCATATTAGGCTGTGTTCACATCTAACTTGGAAGTTCTGTCTCAGGTCGGGCCAAAAAAAATAAGACAAGATAACACTGTATTCTGTGCTGTTTTGTCCAGTAAAATGCCAAAAATCATGAGGGAATCCAGACTGGCCACAATGTATTCGCTTTGCATGATCGCTGTTGTGATCTATTTCAGATTAATTTTCCTAATTTGGATCAGACCCCACAGCAAGATGAAATTACAGTAACTTCTTTGTAGTATGTAACTACTGCTATCCCCAATAGGAAAAATCAGATATGCTGAAATTTGTGACTCGTGCATTATAGGTGGTATTCATTTTGATATCTGATCAAGCTGTATCCTTAAAAGATACGGACACCTCCTGCGGCATTTTATTTTCCTTAAAAGGGGTTGCCCAGTAAAAACAAGATATCTCCAATCCACAGGAGAGGTGATAACTTTACAGATCAGTGGGTGTCCCCCCAATGCGATCTGCATCTGTCTGCAGATTGGGGAATTTGTATCTCCAACAGGAAATTTTTATATCCATTATAAAAGGGAGCGGCACATCAGGCGCCCAATAACCGTTACATTCATTCTCCATGAGACTGCGGGAAAAGGCTGAATGCGTCGCTCAGCAGCCCCATAATAAATTAATGGAAGCCAGGTCGAGAATGTGCCGCTCCACTCTAAGGCCACGGTCACACGTTCAGGATTTTACCTCAGTATTTTACCTCAGTATTTGTAAGCCAAAGCCAGGAGTGGGTGATAAATCCAGAAGTGGTGCATATGTTTCTATTATACTTTTCCTCTATTTGTTCCACTCCTGGTTTTGGCTTACAAATACTGAGGTAAAATACTGACCAAATACTGCTAGTGTGAACGTGGCCTTAATAAAGGTTCCTCATTCTGCTGAACCGTGCGGGTCCCAGCCCCCTACTGATTAACAAGTTATCACTTAATCTATGTATAGGTGACAGCTTGTTTTCATAGAACAACTACTTTAAATGCATGTATTTTTAACTACCAACAAATTCACAATTGAATTTCATTAAATTTTTTGCAGTTTTCCTCAGATTTGCACTGTCTATTGCTGGCTACAGAATGAGTTAAATGAAATTTCATCAGTGAGCTCTGTCTGACAAGAGAGTATATCACTACCTTCACTTGAGCTGTTCTCAGCTGATTTATAGCCACAATGTTCACCTCAACTTTCTTGTGGTCAAAAATCAGCTGAGGAAAGTTCAGAAGAATGAAGACAAGAATTATTAACTCTCCCGCCACAATAATCCTTTTCCTGATCGTGAGCACCCAGCCTAAGATGTGGGAAATTACAAAATGCTTCTAAAACAAGCAACTTAGCAATTGTTAGTAAAAATTTTCTTGATTCTCAAAAACAGAGGGATATTTAATTTCATTAATTATTTGGTCTTTGCCTAGGTTACCGACCAACGCTGCTATCTGAGATGGCTGGTCTCCTAAGCAAGGAGTGCAGCACATACAAGCTTTTTTCTGTAAATGAGCGGGTCACTTCACATGACCCTGCTCCATGGTTCAGGTTAATAGTCACTGGCCATAGACAAAGCTTGGCTTAGGATTAGCAGACGTTATCTATATGGTGTGCCGTGTACAGATGATGTCTCACCCACCAAGCCAACCCTGGGATCCTGGAGGGTATGGAAATTAATACAGCTCCTGTCTATGCCCAGAGATGACTGACCTGAACCATTGACCTATTTTATTTATTTTCTTTATTTGAAACAAAATGTTTTCCCACAATTATTTGCTTTTTCCTCTTGATTGTATATATATTTATGTTGTTCTATTGTGTGACCAGGATTTGATACTCATTAGTGGTTGGGACATGTAATTTCCTTGGATCAATGCCTCCTTTAGAAGTTGTTTCATATACTCCATTGTATCATAGCCGGAGGAAGAAATCAGATCAAAGTTTTTTCCACACCTTCTCATCCTTGTCTTCCTCATGATAGCGTGGACCACAGTTTTTAATCTCATTTTTTGCCTCGTAATTGTTCATCTCTACTTGAAACAATTGTTCTTCCAACTCGCCAGGTACCTGGATGCAACCATCAGTGATGCTGCTCTCCTTCGATGCTGCAGAGGCAAAGCTGCGTCTTTGCAGCATCGGAAAGGAGAAAGTTTGGTTAGAGGGAGGCCGATGAGTAGAGAGTTGCCGTAGTAGAAAAGGTCGGATTCCGAAGAATCTGGGAACCTGTCACCAGTTTTTAGCTTATAAACTATGCCCATCACCTTTAACATCATAAGAATGAGTACCCTGCAACCCCTTTATATCTTTAGATGTGCATCTGCAAGCCCATAGTCTCGCGCCTGGGCAGTGGAATCAGAGAGCTGTGCAGGACCGCCTCACTGTGCCCTATTAAACAGCCAGTGATTCCACTGCGTAGCCGTGAGACTTTGGGCACTGCGTGTTGATTCGATATAGGGAATAAAGAAAAGTTCTGTGTCAAATCTACCTATCTCCAAGACAGTGAGCGTGCTGCTTGGGAGTTATGGTTGAACTGCCTAAGGCAATTTCAATATTGGGTATAGGTAGGTCAGTGGAGGAAGGAAACACTAGTTCAGTTGTGGACAGATTCAGTTTCAGATGCAGGGAGGACATGATGTTAGAGACAGCAGACAGACAATCTCTGGTATTTTGCATTAAGGTGGGGGTGATGTCAGGAGAAGAGGTGTATAATTGTGTGTCATCAGTATAGAGATGATACTAGAAAACAAATGTTCTGGTGGTTAGTCCAATAGATGTGTATAGAGAGAAGAGGAATGGGCCTAGGACTGAGTCTTGAGGAACCCCAATAGTAAGTGGAAGATTAGAAAAGTAAGAACGAGCAAAAGAAACAGTGAAGGAGCTGTCAGATAGGTAGGAGAACCATGAGAGAACGGTGTCCTTGAGGATGATAGAGCGGAGCATAGTGAGGAGGAGCTGATGATTCACCGTCCTGCAAATACTGCAGAGAGATCCAGGATAATTAGCAAGTGGTCATTAAATTTCGCTGTGATGAGATCGTTCAGAGACTTTGGTAGAGTGTGCAGAACGGAAACCAGATTGTAAATGGTCAAGAAGAGAGTGACCTAAGAGACTAAGAGATATTGGATTAGATGAGTAGAAATGAAGGGGAGATTAGAGACAGTTCTGTATTTAGCAGTGCAGTTCTGGTTGAGGGATGATTTTTTAAGCAAAAGGGTAATTATGGCGTGTTTGAGTGAAGAGAGAAAGATACCGGAAGAGTGAGAAAGGTTAAATATTTTAGTTAAGGAGATGGTGACAACTGGGGAGAGAGACTTGAGGAGATGTGAGGGAATTGGGTCAGTGGTGCAGGTTGTAGTACGAGAAGAAACGAGGAGCCTAGTAACATCATCTTCTATATGAAAATGAATTTGAGGTGCGGGAGGAAAGGGGATTGTACAGAAAAAGTTTTGATGTGTATAGTTGATATTGCCTTGAAAATAAATAGGAGATCATCATCTGTGAGGTTGGTGACAGGGGCCTCTACTTTAGGGCTCAGCAGGCAGTGGAATGAGTCGTTTTGGATTGTCTGCTAGCCCATTCTGTTAATCATTTAGGAGTGTTCTGCTCCCCTACAAGCAGAAAGCCAGAAAGCATGTGAGCAGAGTTCTGAGGATTATGCAAACCCTTTAAGGAATATTTCAGCTAAAAGATACATGAATGGAATTAATATTTATAACATCAGAAGATAGAGCAGCACCAAGAATTATTATAACTTCTGATTTAATGGTATATAACCATTTTTTACATTTTTGGGTGGAAATCTCTTCCATCTCTATGGCTACGCTTTAAATGTGTCTTAGTGGACACTTTGGTACCACAAGTGACTTATTTAATAGCTTAATAAAATGTATTACATAGTAACATAGTAACATAGTTAGTAAGGCCGAAAAAAGACATTTGTCCATCCAGTTCAGCCTATATTCCATCATAATAAATCCCCAGATCTACGTCCTTCTACAGAACCTAATAATTGTATGATACAATATTGTTCTGCTCCAGGAAGACATCCAGGCCTCTCTTGAACCCCTCGACTGAGTTCGCCATCACCACCTCCTCAGGCAAGCAATTCCAGATTCTCACTGCCCTAACAGTAAAGAATCCTCTTCTATGTTGGTGGAAAAACCTTCTCTCCTCCAGACGCAAAGAATGCCCCCTTGTGCCCGTCACCTTCCTTGGTATAAACAGATCCTCAGCGAGATATTTGTATTGTCCCCTTATATACTTATACATGGTTATTAGATCGCCCCTCAGTCGTCTTTTTTCTAGACTAAATAATCCTAATTTCGCTAATCTATCTGGGTATTGTAGTTCTTCCATCCCCTTTATTAATTTTGTTGCCCTCCTTTGTACTCTCTAGTTCCATTATATCCTTCCTGAGCACCGGTGCCCAAAACTGGACACAGTACTCCATGTGCGGTCTAACTAGGGATTTGTACAGAGGCAGTATAATGCTCTCATCATGTGTATCCAGACCTCTTTTAATGCACCCCATGATCCTGTTTGCCTTGGCAGCTGCTGCCTGGCACTGGCTGCTCCAGGTAAGTTTATCATTAACTAGGATCCCCAAGTCCTTCTCCCTGTCAGATTTACCCAGTGGTTTCCCGTTCAGTGTGTAATGGTGATATTGATTCCCTCTTCCCATGTGTATAACCTTACATTTATCATTGTTAAACCTCATCTGCCACCTTTCAGCCCAAGTTTCCAACTTATCCAGATCCATCTGTAGCAGAATACTATCTTCTCTTGTATTAACTGCTTTACATAGTTTTGTATCATCTGCAAATATCGATATTTTACTGTGTAAACCTTCTATCAGATCATTAATGAATATGTTGAAGAGAACAGGTCCCAATACTGACCCCTGCGGTACCCCACTGGTCACAGCGACCCAGTTAGAGACTATACCATTTATAACCACCCTCTGCTTTCTATCACTAAGCCAGTTACTAACCCATTTACACACATTTTCCCCCAGACCAAGCATTCTCATTTTGTGTACCAACCTCTTGTGCGGCACGGTATCAAACGCTTTGGAAAAATCGAGATATACCACGTCCAATGACTCACCGTGGTCCAGTCTATAGCTTACCTCTTCATAAAAACTGATTAGATTGGTTTGACAGGAGCGATTTCTCATAAACCCATGCTGATATGGAGTTAAACAGTTATTCTCATTGAGATAATCCAGAATAACATCCCTCAGAAACCCTTCAAATATTTTACCAACAATAGAGGTTAGACTTACTGGCCTATAATTTCCAGGTTCACTTTTAGAGCCCTTTTTGAATATTGGCACCACATTTGCTATGCGCCAGTCCTGCGGAACAGACCCTGTCGCTATAGAGTCACTAAAAATAAGAAATAATGGTTTATCTATTACATTACTTAGTTCTCTTAGTACTCGTGGGTGTATGCCATCCGGACCCGGAGATTTATCTATTTTAATCTTATTTAGCCGGTTTCGCACCTCTTCTTGGGTTAGATTGGTGACCCTTAATATAGGGTTTTCATTGTTTCTTGGGATTTCACCTAGCATTTCATTTTCCACCGTGAATACCGTGGAGAAGAAGGTGTTTAATATGTTAGCTTTTTCCTCGTCATCTACAACCATTCTTTCCTCACTATTTTTTAAGGGGCCTACATTTTCAGTTTTTATTCTTTTACTATTGATATAGTTGAAGAACAGTTTGGGATTAGTTTTACTCTCCTTAGCAATGTGCTTCTCTGTTTCCTTTTTGGCAGCTTTAATTAGTTTTTTAGATAAAGTATTTTTCTCCCTATAGTTTTTTAGAGCTTCAATGGTGCCATCCTGCTTTAGTAGTGCAAATGCTTTCTTTTTACTGTTAATTGCCTGTCTTACTTCTTTGTTTAGCCACATTGGGTTTTTCCTATTTCTAGTTCTTTTATTCCCACAAGGTATAAACCGCTTACACTGCCTATTTAGGATGTTCTTAAACATTTTCCATTTATTATCTGTATTCTCATTTCTGAGGATATTGTCCCAGTCTACCAGATTAAGGGCATCTCTAAGCTGTTCAAACTTTGCCTTCCTAAAGTTCAATGTTTTTGTGACTCCCTGACAAGTCCCCCTAGTGAAAGACAGGTGAAACTGCACAATATTGTGGTCGCTATTTCCTAAATGCCCAACCACCTGCAGATTTGTTATTCTGTCAGGTCTATTAGATAGTATTAGGCCTAAAAGTGCTGCTCCTCTGGTTGGATTCTGCACCAATTGTGAAAGATAATTTTTCTTGGTTATTAGCAGAAACCTGTTGCCTTTATGGGTTTCACAGGTTTCTGTTTCCCAGTTAATATCCGGGTAGTTAAAGTCCCCCATAACCAGGACCTCATTATGGGTTGCAGCTTCATCTATCTGCTTTAGAAGTAGACTTTCCATGCTTTCTGTTATATTTGGGGGTTTGTAACAGACCCCAATGAGAATTTTGTTACCATTTTTCCCTCCATGAATTTCAACCCATATGGACTCGACATCCTCATTCCCTTCGCTAATATCCTCCCTTAAAGTGGACTTTAGACAAGACTTTACATAGAGACAAACCCCTCCTCCTCTCCGATTTTTACGATCCTTTCTAAACAGACTGTAACCCTGTAAGTTAACTGCCCAGTCATAGCTTTCATCTAACCATGTCTCGGTTATTCCCACTATGTCAAAGTTACTTGTAGATATTTCTGCTTCTAGTTCTTCCATCTTGTTTGTCAGGCTTCTGGCGTTTGCGAGCATGCAGTTTAGGGGATTTTGTTTTGTTCCAATCTCCTCACTGTGGATTGTTTTAGAAATGTTCTTACCTCCCTTCTGAGTATGTTTTCCTGGGTCGTCTTTGTTCGAGTCTAATGTTTTTCTTCCCGTCCCCTCTTTTTCTAGTTTAACGCCCTCCTGATGAGTGTAGCGAGTCTTCTGGCGAATGTGTGTTTCCCAGGTTTGTTGAGGTGTAGTCCGTCTCTGGCGAGGAGTCCATCATACCAGTAATTCACACCGGGGTCCAGGAATCCAAATCCTTGTTGTCTGCACCATCGTCTTAGCCAGTTGTTTGCATCAAGGATCCTGTTCCATCTCCTGGTGCCATGCCCGTCTACTGGAAGGATAGAAGAAAAAACTACCTGTGCATCCAGTTCCTTTACTTTCTTCCCCAACTCTTCAAAGTCCTTGCAGATTGTCGGTAGGTCCTTCCTTGCCGTGTCATTGGTGCCAACATGTATCAGAAGAAATGGGTGGACGTCCTTGGAGCTGAAGAGCTTTGGTATCCTATCGGTCACATCCTTGATCATCGCACCTGGAAGGCAGCATACTTCTCTTGCAGTTATGTCCGGTCTGCAGATGGCTGCTTCGGTGCCTCTCAGTAGTGAGTCTCCCACCACCACCACTCTTCGTTGCTTCTTGGCTGTACTTTTTGCTGTCACTTGTTGCTGTGTGCCCTTTTCTTTTTTGCTTGCTGGTATTGCTTCATTCTTAGGTGTGCCATCTTCATCCTCTACAAAGATTTGATATCGGTTCTTCAGTTGTGTGGTTGGTGATTTCTCCATGGTCTTCTTGCTTCTTTTGGTCACATGCTTCCACTCATCTGCTTTTGGAGGTTCTCTGACACTTTTTATTTTAATGTTTTACAGGAGCATTCTTTTTCTGTGTTGGGGACTAGAATACTACAGCATATGTGTGTGTTATAACACAGAGAATAAAACAATTTTTCCCACTTTATTTTTTTCGTTTTTTACGTCTTCCTATTAATCTTAAAAAAAATAGAGAAAAAAAAAGAACCTCAAAAAAAGAACAACCTATCTTTGTGGATATATGAAATCTGGCAGTGTGCATCTGTGATGGAGAACTGGAAGCCTATACTTATATTAAGCTTTATGCATCAGTGACACACCAGTGAACTTCTTAGTAAACTGTCAGCATCCATCCTTATGAATATTAGTTCTGCCTACAAAATTACTGCCTGTACTGTTTGTAAATGCAACACAGTTGACAATCTCAGTAAGTTGTCAGCCCGTATATTATCAGTACAGAAAAGACATTGGGAGGCTGTTACAGGTTCTACGTCAGGGTCAAGGAGCTTTACATTATGACTCTGCTGCATCTTTTGTCAGGCTCACACTTGTTTGAAGAACCATACTGCAGTAGATATCTGGATCACATATAACGTCTATAGTGTCTCTTAACCTAAAGGATTCTTGTGTAATAGGGCAAATGTTTTTAGCTTTGATGGATCTATTAAAGGACTGCTCGACTACTTTTTTATTGATGACCTATACTATAGATACAAGTTTGGCCCCACACATCCACCAATCAGCTGTTCTCAGAGTCGGCTGCTGCTGGATGTTAGTTGCTGTTAGCTGACACGGCTTCGTCAACTATGTAATGGACACAGCCAGGTACTGCAGATCCACTTCTCTTTATGAAACATGGGCAAAAGTCAATACCCAGTCTTGGCCACTACATAGTCAATGGAGCAATGCTGTAGGGCTCCGCAATTGTACACATAAGGCGGTGTCATACTTAATGCTCCTGCTAATTGCACTCAGACTAATGTTAGTCTATGGGGCAGTGCACATGTCCGATTTTTATTCCTTGGACAGAGCTGATCCAGGGGAAAAAAAATCACTGAATGCCCGAGTTTGGTTCAATATTTGGATCATACTTGGCCACGCAAGTCAACGAGTCTGTGAAATACATCTGCCTGCACTCGCATGACATCGAGTCTAATATGTACCAATGGCTGGATGACATTTATGTATTATTTAATTACATTCTGCTCAATCTTCAGCCATATCGACTTGATGGATGAATGATCTGTAGGAAGATCGATCTTGTGCAAGCCTAGAGAGGTCCACCAGGCGAAGCCATGGGGTTGCTGGTCTTCCTCTTCGGCTTGTTCCTTCTATTCTTCCAACCATGATGTCCTGAACTGAATTCTAAACTGTTAGTTACTTCTTCCTAATAAAATGAAATCATTGTCTGTAAAATTAATAGTAGACTGTTATGTAGGAATTTGTCTACAAGTAGTAAATGCCAGCAATATAGTTAGTTACCCTTTTTAGCTTGCTTTATTTATATATCTTTTTTCTATATTTTTGCTCTTCTGGGCTTAGTGCCACCATTACACATTCATTGACTGAGATGAACTAATACAATAAAATATAACCTTTATTCACATTTGATAAAAATTGATTTCCACATCTACCATGCTATGTACAGTCTATCCACCCAATCCCTTATACACATACCAGGGTGATATTATGGATACCAATACAGAGTAAAGGCACCCATGTGTCCTATCCTATTTCCATCTTTCAGTCTGTCCATGCTACAGACAGTAATATATAATACTGCAGCATTAGGGAGTTTTCTAATGTTTACAATATCACAAATTTGTACCAAAGTATCTTGTTGGCATAATGGTCAACCTGAATGATATTGCCCATTAGCAAGAGATTAGTCTGATGTTATTGCACTAATGCTCTCTCAATATATATTTATATGTTTGAAATTTCAAGAAATCGAAAAGATCAATGAATCCCCGAGAGGTGGCGATCATGACAATAGAAAAGAAGCCCAATGGATTTCCTGATTATAAACAGTGGCCCTTCTAGGTCTCAATGAGTCCGTTTATCCAATAGAGTTTAAAGTCAATTTAAAGTGTGTGTGATATCAGTCAAGGGTTATTATTAGGGATCCATGTGAGGATGATTCGTCGTACAGGGATATGGATATAGGCGATCACTAATTTGGGTGGGCAAGTATATTGGAAATAACAAGATCTATGTCACTCCTGGGCCCCATTTGATAAATGAATTGTGATAGTGATGGGGTTGGTATGGATAATACTGTATAACTAATTTCTAATGCTACTTATCTGATTTAGTCCTACATTAGGGTGGGGTTAGTATATAGTTGGGATAGGGGGTGTTTATTCTCCCACACTGATAATCACCCAGTAATATAGCCATTTTATCCTTCAGATTAAAATAGGATCTGACCTCTACTTGACTTTTGAAAATCAATAGAAATAGTAAGGATTGAGTTATAGGAATATAGGACTATAATAATCATCACATAGGGCAAGTTACCATCTAACAATAAGGTACCGTATGTGAAATCCCTGTAGTAGTGTATATACATGGCCATGGCTATAGTAGAACATTGAGAAACAAATGTGTCTCTTTACCATGGAAACCGCTGCATCCCGGATGATGCAAGTGCACAGGATCCTGACGTGGTCACTCCATTGTCACACGGTCCTTAGGCAGGCACCACGTGATTTGCCGGATCAAGTGCACGTCAGTGCAGGGAGGCTTGGTGTAATATACAAATGCCTGGCATCCGTGTCACTGCATGCTGCTCTTATCTTGCTTGGGAGTGAAAACATTGAAGGGAACCTGTCACCAGATTTGGCCTATACGAGTTATGGCCACCACCTTTCAGGGCTGATATACAGCATTCTATAATGCTATATATCTGCTCCCAACCCCACCTGTAAGAGAAGAAAAATAACTCGTATTACACTCACCTGCGGGGCGGTCCGGTCCGATGGGTGTCGCTCTTCTTGGTCTGGCGCCTCCCATCTTCTTTCGATGCCATCCTCCTCCTTGGTTCATGAGGATGACGCATCCCTGCATCATCCACACAGTCTGCTTGGCACAGTGCTCCTGCGCAGGCATACTTTTCTGACCTGTTGAGGGCAGAGCAAAGTCCTGCAGTGCGCAGGCGGTGGGCCTCTAACCTTTCCTGGCACTATATATATATATATATATATATATATATATATATATATATATATATATATATAACTAGGGATGGGTAGGCTGGATGACAATGAGTGATCCAGGAGGCGGTTCCTGCTCACTCCGCTCTTTATATTGTCCCCTATAACCCAACTCCCTTCCATCCCCCTAACCAATCAAATCCCTGGCACCACCAATGTATTCAACTGTGACCATTTCATAACCCTTTTAACCCTTTAACTCCCACCCTCTGTCTTGTCATATTGCCTGTACGCCCTACTAGGGCTCCTTGGCTTTTCTATCCAGGACTAGGACCAATAGCTTATTTGGGTAATTTTCTCAGTATAGGATTCTGCATTATATATTGGTAATAAGAGCATAGTGCAATATTCCTAAAATTTAATATATATTAAGAAGGCATTAGTGTAATAACAACAGACTACTCTCTTACTAATAGTGCAATATCATCCAGGTTAACAATTGCACCAACATGATACTTTGATGCAATCTTGTGATATTATAAACATTAGAAAATTCCCTATTGCTGCAGTATTATATATTACCGTCTGTGGCATGGGCAGACTGACAGATGGAAATAGGATAGGACACATGGGTGTGATTACTCTGTATTGGTATCCATATTATGACCGTTGTCTGTGTATTCGGCCGGGATCACACAGTTATCGATTCTCTCAAAGTTTCTTGAAAACTTTCTTGAAAATTTGAACAATTGCTGCTGAACTTATAAGCCATATAGCATTCCACAGTTATAACTGAACACTTAAAAAAGATGATACAAACTTAATGTAGGCATATGATATGTTGATTGCTACTTATTTTGTGTGATATGACTATGTGCAAAGAAATGTTTGAAATTTGCTACATTTTTCCTTTTTTTTTTTTTTTGAGAATATGCATGTGTTGACCGAAATTTTATATTAAACAGGTTGTGCACTACTAGGATAACCCCTTCTTAAACTAAATATTTGGCCCCAATAAAATAATAAAGCCTATACTCATCTCCCGTGCCAGCGCCGTTCCCCTGGTGTTGGCACTCTCGGTCCCGGGGCTGTGATGCGGTGTTGTGACATGTGATGCCCGGCGCCCAATCAGCGCTGGTGTCACTGTCTCTGCCTTCTTACGAAGTGAACATGAAGAGGAAGTCCGGACTGCAGCTGATCCTTGGCTTCCTCTTCATGTTCAGTTTGTCCAAAGGTGGAGACAGTGATGCCAACACTGATTGGGCTCCGGGCACCACGTGTCATTCCACCGCATCACAGCCCTGGATCACGAGTGCTGACACTGCTGGAATGGCTCCGGTACGGGAGATGACTATGGGCTTTATTATTTTATCGGGGCCGAACACTTAGTATAAGAAGAGGTTGTCCTAGTAAGGGGCAACCTCTTTAATGTAAAGTACACGTCATCAACAATAGTCTCAGAATCAATGTAATAAATAAAAGCTTTCCAAAATTATTACTACGTATGCCCCAAATCGGTTGCATTATTAAGGGATTAAATAATTAAGATATTACTGAGTTAACTAGGTAAGACATTCCAGGTGAACATTTATATTCCCTCATGACAGTTCTAGAACAAAACACAGGAGGTACAATGGGCCTTTAGGGGGCTATGAATTCTATAGTTGGAAGTCTCAATTACACCTTTTTGTAGGACAAATAGGTTTCAAAGAATCATTTAAATGATAAATAATTGTGATAATCAATTATACAAGTTGTCCTCGTCTGTCAAAATGGTAAAAATTCTGCCCATCTGTTTCTTAGTTATATCCGTTTCTGGGAAATGTGCAAACAATCTGGCAACCATTATAGGCCTCACTGGGATCGTCAGATCTCTTTCCTAGAATCCTGAAAAGCAAATCCATCTATAGATGATGTGCTCGCAGCTCCCACATATCTGCCAAGTTGTTTCCCCATCTGTATAACTGAACAGATTTGCTATTCCTCAGTATGAGGAAGATTTATGACAATGCATTTGAGAGTAAAAATGGCTGCTATTCCTGCCACAGATAACAGATGTTAGTGTTCACACTTCAGCCCAGTTATGCAGTGATATATAAACATTGCATATATGCATAACTAAACCTGTAAAAAAATGTGTATTAGTAAAAGGAGTAAAGGCACGGTTTTGTTGAGAATGCATGCCATCCTAACACTGGGTGCTGTATGTTATCCCGCATTTCAACATCCAGATGGATCCTGACCAAGGGCATTTGGATTGCAGTGGAGCGCGTTCTCATAGCAATGCTTAGTCGTTTTTTCCCTACTTTGTGTGTGGTGTTTCCTTTTCTACGTTGACTTCGAGCATGTGTCTGATATTAGCACTTTGTACCAGGCCGTGTCCCTTGATGACTGTATGTACAGAATATATGGACTGAAGTTGGAAAAGTAGTTGTTCCACCCTTGGGTAGTATTCATTAGTAGCCTTATAATGCCTTTCAAGTTCATACCAAAGTTTTTTTGAAAAACAGATTGGTAGGTATGTAGTCTATTTTTGAGAAAAGATTTCTGTACGATCTTGAAACACGTAATAAATCTACTAATGAATACTGCCAAAGGGTGGAACAACTACTTTTCCAGCAGGAGCACGGTCAACCAGAAACATTGGATAGGTGAGCACCCCCTCCCCATAACTTGCTTTACCTGTATCACCAAATACGGTATGTGCTTGTCTCTCTTTTTTTTCTCTTTAAGGTACCTTCACACTAAGCGAGGTCGCTAGCGAGATCACTGCTGAGTCACAAGTTTTGTGACGCAACAGCGACCTCAGTAGCGATCTCGCTATGTTTGACACGTAGCAGCGACCAGGCCCCTGCTGTAAGATCGCTGGTCGTGTCGGAATGGCCTGGACCTTTTTTTGATCGTTGAGGTCCCGCTGGGTAGCACACATCGCTGTGTTTGACACCTTACCAACGACCTCGTTGACGACTCAGACACCGACACATAGGCGTGCATTTGCGTTGCCTTTTCCGCACCCCTCCGCTTTCATTGGTGGTCGCTACTGCGTTCTGATTGGCGGTCATGCCTTCAACAGAAGGCGACATAGTAGCGCTTCCATCGTTTGTTCCTGACCGCGTGGTGGTTTGCAGATCGTTGTAGAGTTCTCCGGCCTGCGACTCCTCTTCGATTTATCTATTCTTCAACGGTTCTTCTGACACCTTTTGTGCATGGTAGGTATCGTTTGGGGTCTCAAATGCGTTCCCACCGAAGGGCTATTGTGTTGCCTCATAAGGCAAGGCCGCCACCAATCAGAACGCAGTAGCGACCACCAATCGGAACTGAATGGGCGCGGAAAAGGCAACGCATATGCACGCCTGTGTGACTACAACGTCACACAGGACGTCCCTCATCGAGGTCTGAATCGTCATAATAGCTGCCATGTGACAGGGTCACAACGACCAACAACATCGTTGTACAGGTCGCTACAGGTCGCCGCATCGCTGCTGCGTCGTTGGGAAGATCTCACTGTTTGACATCTCACCAGCGACCACATAGTGACGCAGCAACGATCCCTGACAGGTCGTATCGTTGTCGGGATCGCCTTAGCGTCGCTAAGTGTGACGGGGCCTTTAGAATATGTGGATGGTAGCGATAAGTGAATCTTTTGAAATGTTAATTTCCCATGAAATTGGATTAGATTCACCACAAATTAAAAGTACTCAAAAGCCTCCAGTTACCTTCAAAAATGTGTCATAAATTATTCTCTTTTCTCTAAACATTAATCATCACTCTTGTGAATACTATATCTGTACAGATTATTTCTCTTCTCATCTCTATAAGCTGTGATGTCCGCTCACAATCCAGATTCACAAGAAAAAGACTACTGCATTCCCTGCCTCAGCTTTTATACAGACTATGATATTCCCTCCTGATTGGCTGTACTATGCCATGTAATGTGAGCTGCAAGGCATTATGGGGAAGCCCACTTGAGGTCATGTATTCAATCTCTGGCTGAAGCAATCTTTTGGGATGTGTAAAATTTTAGGCAATATCGCAAATTGTTTGAATTTCCCATGTTCAGTGAATTCCCAAAAATTTGACACAAACTTGATTTGCATGAATTGATGCACCTGCGGCGCCCCAGGGTACTGGTCATCGCAGTAATGTCGCTTTCCTCATGGGGAGAGTGATGTTACGTTCAGAGGCAAGGAAGCATAACTGCATCCAGGTATCACAAACATGCAACACATTTCATACTCCAGGCCACCAGGGGGAGCTTCTGATCCTATTCATTAGGTGACTCCCCATATATATATATATATAACTAGTAGTCTGTAGGAAAAGTTAGTTAGTTCCAGACATCAGTCTGAGGAGTACAGAGGGTCCACAGAGCTGTGCATGCCCTCAGAGCTGCAGCTCCCAGAGACATTTTGAAGGCAGAACTGTATTGCAGCGAGCGTGAAGGAAGGCAAAGCAAAGGAGAGGATACCAGAAGGGGACCAGCCCCAAACAGGCTGCCTCCTTCTGAGGCGCAGAACACCGGTAGCCAGAACACCGAGGTAGTAAGGACCTCTACGCCTTACTTCAGAGATCGGCAGGACAGCTAATTGCATGTTACCTGTCCGCACCTACACCCAGGAGGCACGGTGACACCCCACAGAGTCGGGTTATCTAAGAGACCCTATAAACCGGCTCAAGTCACCAGTCACACGGGTTTTGTCCAATCCTATGCTGGGGACAGAGAGAGAGACACTACATCTGTGAGGACCTTATTTGAAGCTTATGCAGTAAGGGACTACACCACTACAGCGCAAGGGAAGGCTATTGATTTCCACCTGGACAAGGGGACTCTGGACTTGCCTCTGAACTGGCCGGACTCTGCCTGCCCTGTGGTCTGGTGCCCTGGACTGTGGATGCTGAAGTCTTCAGTAAAGGTAAAGAGACTGCAACCTTGTGTCCTCGTTCTTCTCTGTGCCTCTCACCATACCACCATCTTCACACTGGGAAGCCCTGGGGATATGCTTCACCTGTGGGAAGGTATACCATCTAGCTGCCATAACATCACCCCAGTGGACCCCTTAAAGCAGCGTCGGTCACCCTGACCGAATACCACAGGTGGCGTCACGAACATAGACTTTCCCACTTTAAAGACCTTTCCCTTTTATATGGACATCCCACACCCTACTGGTTCCTGTAAAGTCTATAAGATCCCTAGCCACATAGCTAAAAACACTACCTCAGATCTGCCTCCCTAAATGGTGGTCAAGGGGTTTCTTGTACCACCTGCGGAACCAGAGGGGAGACTGCTGTGCACAGCTAACCAGGAGAGGGAAAGTTTGTAGAGTGATAGAGCTCTCTGGGTGAGAAAACTAAAAGCACATGCACAAAGTGGAAATAAAGGTGAAACATGAATAAACCCCCATCAACATAACTAAGGAGAAAGGAAAGGTGCTAGGTGTCAGATATACAAACACACAAAAGAAATGTGTTTGCCTAGCAAGGGAAATCCCTTTGCTGAAGAGCTGGAACTCCTTAGTACTAATCCACTTAGAGGTATAGTCAGCAAGGAAGTATAGTGAAGGAAGAATATATATAGCTCAACCAAGAATCTGACCGGGCAACCAAAATGGGACAATGGGAAACACCTGAAAAGGGGCAACACATAAAAAAAAATAAAGGAACTAGCTCACAAGACAGCAGAACCGACCATGGAGCCAGAGGTCACCGGATCTAATTCCCAAACTGAGCCATGACAATACACTACCAGGCTGCCGACCAAAACAGTCTCTCCCATCGCATAGATTCAAGGTACTGGTATGACTAGGCCAGGCGTCTGATGTCTGTGCACGAACAATGCCCAAGTATTGGCACAGCACGCAATAGTGTCTGAGGCCTGGTCATGCTGTAATCCAGACCTGGAGTGAAGAGGCTAAAGAGAATACCCATGATAGTGGAAAGGCGAAAAGAAGAGGCATCGAGGAGCAGACGGCATGGCGGGTAAATGGTGAGTTATCGGGAGTTTTTGTTTGTTTTCCATCCTGAGATTCCCAGAGCATAAAAAAACTTTTTTATTTACAGACAATAACTTAGCTGCGAATCAAATTTCTCTGTAAAATCCATGTGATTTGCCATCAATAGTGGAATAAATGTATTTAGAATGCTGTTACAGAGTGTCCGCATATACATAAGGATCCGAGCCACCTGACACCTTGCATATAATTGCATTGGTGACTATTGCATTTCTTCATTGATTGTTCTGAGATTATCAGGAATAATTTCAAAGTTATGAAGTATCTAACCCTTCATCAATTTGTAGAAATGGGCACAAAATATAAAATCAATCCTACAATGTCAAATCTATGATGGCTATACAAAATATCCTAATGGCAAACCCATGTGGCATTTCAGAACAGTCACTAGAGATTTACATTAAATGCATTACTAGTCAACGCCTCCTGAAAAATAATCCGTCAGCAAGTTTTTGCAATGGAATCTGATAGCAGCTTAATGTAGAGAAACATAGCCTGATCCCAGTGATGTGTCGCTGACTGGACTGCTTGGTGCAGTTTTGATAGAATCCCTGTTTCGTCTGTTACAGATATAGAAGAACTGAATGTTCTGGGCTCTGTATAACCTCATCCACGCTGCTGATTAGCAGCTTCATGTGTACACTGCGAATTGTCAGCAATCTGTCAATCAGTGCTAGGGGAGGGGTTACACAGTTTAGCCTGACTGGTCTGCACCTTAAATATAGTTCTAAAGAGATAATTTTCTGCTGATAAAACACTGATTGTATTGAAACTACAGTACACAGCCCAGTGAGTGACACATTACTGTAATCAAGCTCTCAGCTCTTATAATATTCTGCTCTCATTTTTAATAGCAAAAACCTGCTGACAGATTCCCTTTAATAGAGTCAGTCTCCTGCTCAAAATAAAAAATTGCAAATTACCTCTCAGATCAGCCCCACTCCTCTAATCTCCCTGATGGTCCTCCCGGCAGACACATGACATACACAATGTCATGGGACCGCTGCAGCTAATTCTGGCTTCCAGGAGACACAACAGGGAGATCAAAGGAGCATCATCCATCCAAAAGGAAAGTATACAGTTTTTTAGTTTTTGCAGCTGACTTGATCTACTGTCCAACAGTGGACAACCCCTTTAAATAAAAATGGGATTTTCTTCTGGTTGAATGGGTACTTCCATTCCCATCCTCAAAGTAACATGCTGGACACCATGTTATAACCATCAGCTATTGACCTAATACACCAACACCATAAAAGTAATAATACAACAAACACAGAAAGAAAAATAATTCCCGCAAAGATAGTGGAAGTAATCCAGGAATATGATATGATTAATCGGCTCTACCTCTTGCAGTGTTTAGTTTGGGCAGCTTTCAGCTCACTCGCCTGGTTTGCAGTATATGTGCTCTGAATACGTGGATATAAAAGTACATTTTGTTCAATCTTATCTTAATGAAGTGCTACTAAGGGGATGTTCAGTGCATGCTTCCTAATAGCTGAAGTCAATCAGACTCCTTACGCAGAGCGCTGTCCAATCAATCTAGTCTGGAGAGGACTGCACATAGTCTCAGGCCATTTATGAGCATGCATGGTCTGATGTCTGCAAAATTTGATTCTGGGAGTGAAGTGAGAAGCTGTTTGATGAAGAATATGTGTGAAATCTATTATGGTTAAATTAATGTTAAAGTTGTGAAAGGGGAAAGTTTTAAACCCCAGAGGAAAGTTCATTGATTCAATCATCAGATATACAGTACATACATACAGCAGCGGTCAAAAGTTTACACACCAGTTCATGCAGCTGTTTTCTTTGTTCTCATTGGAATGTGCACTTTGTAGATTCAGACTGAAGGCAACAAAACCTTGAACACATATGGAAACAGGGAGTAAAGAAACACGTGTGAAGTAAAGCAGAATGTGTGTTAAACCTTTCATTTCTAGAAGTATCTTCCTTTAAGGCTATGTTCACACATTGCTTTCTCCCTTTTTTTTTTGCTGCCAAAACCTGATCTCTGGGCAGTAAAAAAAAAAGTTGCAGGTTTTGCTGGCTTTTATGTTCCTTTTCATGCTGTTTTTTTCTGCATTTTTTAGGTTGTTTGGTTGCCCCCGGTTCATCAGGGATTTATTATGTCCCAGTTCCCAGTTCCTGTTTGTAACTTGCAGCTCTCTGGCACCCCCTTACCCTCAGGTCAGTCAGGGAACTGCACCCAGGATAAATAGTTGCCAGAAAGGCTTCCTTGCTATGTACTGGCTATTGGGCATGCTGCAGTGAGGGCGATATGTCTATTCCCAGTCTCAGGCAGGAAATACAATTATCAAACAACATCCGTCACTGCCCGAGTTTCCCAAGAGCTCTGAAAATTTTGTTGCCACCAGCTCCTATTACTTATGATTAATAACGGGTCAGGAGCCAACCCAATCAGTAGTGTTGACTTAATTTGAAGGACTTAGGGGTACGTTTTAGAGCAAGGAAAACAAAACTAGTAAATATTATAGCTTTTACTCCAAAAAGAAATAGGCAGTGTTTACAAAAGTATAAAAAGGTGTTACAAAATGAGACAATTTACAGTATATATAAGCAATTACAAAATAAAAGGGATTAAAGTGAAGACTTACATACTTCAGTTACTGGCAAGCCATGTGGATTGGGGGAGGGGTTCCCAAAGGCAGAGATTCAGCCTCCAGCATGGATGGTAAAATGCTGTCTTCCCCTGGTCTGAACAACTAAAGCAATTGTTAACATCCACCTCTCGTGTCTCCCCTTTTCCTTATATATTGTAAGCTTGCGAGCAGGGCCCTCATTCCTCTTGGTATCTGTTTTGATATGTGTTTATTGTTATGCTGTAATGTCTATTGTCTGTACAAGTCCCCTCTAAAATGTAAAGTGCTGCTGAATATGTTGGCGCTATAGAAATAAAATTATTATTATTATTATTATTAATAACACCTACTGTTCGGGCATGGACAAGGACTTCACCACGAAGTCTGTTACTGTTCATGTTTGGCCTCCCAAACATCTCCTGCAGCAGGTTGTTTTTAGATCAGAACACCATTAGAGTGGTCTGTGGCCACCAAGGCTAGAATATAATAATAATTGCTGTCCTGAAAGTTAGTGATAGCGTTTGTGGGGGTACATATTTGTATTACTGCCCCTTGTGAAACCTAATAGCCAGTGAAATGAATTACTATAACTCGCTTAAAGGGAGGAATTGAACAATACCTACCCTCATGTCAGAACATCTATCATTATTTGATCTATACACTAATATGGAAGTACTTCCCAATATCTACCACTGTAGTAATAACCCCCTGTAGTAATTGCCCCCTGCAGTTTATAATCACACTACTTGAAGAGGTATTACGTTGCTATATACCAGCAATACATCATTTCAGGACATCAGTAACTATTGTGGACTCTGCATTTTTAATGAGCACAATTCCTTATTATTATTATAATAATTATTAATTGTTATATTTTATTGTCTAAGGATCTTTAGTTAGGGTCTGTTTGCCATTCGGCATTTTGGTAATTATTGTCATGTGCATGACAGCGTGACAAACATCGCTTCTGATCGGTGGTAAAATCATCACCGCCAGTTAGACAGCCGCAGTTCCCATGCTGTCAAATGACAGCATTAGCCTGCAGCTCTGATCGGAGGTATAAGGTTTACCTCCGGTCACTGGTGTCATCTGATGGAACTACTGCTCCCATCAGCTGACGTCTGCTGCCAGTAATAAAAGTGAGAGAAGGAGCAACTGATGGGAGTATGCATCAGCCGACTCCCGCGCTGTAAAAAAATAATTAAAAAAAAACAGCCTTAGTTCCTTTGTATATTTGACAAACAGCCAACCAGGCAAAGCTCACAGCTGGAGGCTGCAACCCTCAGCTGTTATCTTCAGCAAAGCTGGTTATCAAGAATAGAGGGGTCCCCAATTTTTTATTTGTTAAATAATTTAAAAAATGGTGTTGAGTCCCTCCCATTCTTGACAACAAGCCTTGCTAAAGCAAACAGCTGTAGGCTGGTAAGAGGCCATGCAAATTGCCCCACCCAGCCTAAAAATAGCAGCCCGCAGCCACTCAGAAAAGGTGCATCTACTAGATGCGCCAATTTTGGTGCTTTGCTCGGCTCTTCCCACTTGCCTGTAACAGTGACAGGTGGGGTTCATATTTCTGGGGTTGATATCAACTTTGTATTGTCTGATGACATCAAGCCCGTTGATTAGTAGCGGAGAGGCTATAAGGTGCCTATAACACACCTATCTATAGCTAATCCTATAGTTATATCATAAATAAAGACACAGCCAGAATAAAGTCCTTTATTTGAAATAAAACAGAACACAATTTTCCATTTCTATTTAAAACTAACAAAAGCAACTATATTCCCCTTAAAGCCCATTCCATCGAAGCCCTCATCTCCTGTAATAATACAAAAATAAAAAACAACAATCTCCCTCACCTGTCCGTCGTTCCGTCCCACGCCGTAATCCATGTTTGGGGATAAATAGTTTTCAACCTGGATGGGTCCAAGATGTGACTGTCCAGGCTGAGGATCACTGGGGAATGAGCTGCTGTGAGCACAGCATCAGTGACCAGCAGTGACGTCATCGAGGTTGCTGCCGGCCACTGAGACTGCGTCCCAGCCGGCTCCTTGAACTGTGGTCACTTCCCTCCGGTGAGATCACCGCTAGCACAGTGAGAAAAAGTCTCAAGGTGTAGAGGCGAGTTCACGCCTCTGCGTGAGACTTTTTCTCACTGTGCTTGCAGTGATCCCAGCGAGGTCACCGCAGTTCATTACTTTCTATGAGCAGTTACTCATTGCTTTCTATGGGTGAAATAATGCTAAAAGAATAGTAGTTTGTGTAAACATTGGACTATAATTTGAATCCCGCAAATAGAGAATTAATTTCTGTAGTTTTTGTAATTTAACTTTCTCCCTTCATTACATTTGATTCTATCTGTGAAAGTATGAAAAGCAGTGGTACTCATAGCAAACCTCTTAACTTTTTGGATGGTTGTAAAGGGGCATTTTCACCACGTTCTATATTATTGTGCAATTGGATTTAAGTGTAATTTTTTATTTTTCAAATAAAGTCATTGATGGCATCGTGGCTCAGGGCTTTTTGGATCACTGAAATCAATCCTAAACACCTGTGATAAATAGTTTTCCAGGTGAGTCCCATTAAAAGAACACTACTTAAGAAAAAGTTCCACATTATTGAGCAGCGAAAGGCTTCAAGCACTGGGAAAGAAAAAGGATCTCTCTGATGCCAAAAAAAGTGTCAAATAATGCAATGGCTTGTACAAGGTATGAAAGCATTAGATATTTCAAAAAAATGTAACCTTGATCCGATATTGTCCTGTGAAGAGATTTGTGGCTGATACAGAACACATACGGGTTGGTGTAGATAAAGGCATAATGAGGAAGGTTTCTGCCAGACAAATTCTTCAGATTAGAGATGCAGACTTCAAGGTGTAGGATCCTCCAGAGGCTTGCAGTTGTGCATAAACCTACTATTAAGCTACTCCTAATCAGTGCTCACAAGTAAAGTTGGTTACAATTGGCCCAGACATACATGAAGACTAATTATAACATAGTCTTGTTTACTGATGAGTGCTGTGCAACCCTGGATCGTCTTAAGATGAATGGAGGAGTGGATGACCACCATATCCCAACAAGATTTCAAAGTCAGCATTGAGGTGGTTGAATAATGTTTTGGGGTCTCTTAAGGTGTGAAAATGATCTCAGCAAAGTATATAGAGTTTCTAACTTACCTCTTTCTTCTATGGTACAAAAAAAAAGAAAAGAAGCCATCCATAGCAAAATCATCTCATGCTGCAAAGAATACCTCTGAGTAATTGGCTGCTATGGGTATAAGAGGAGATAAACTCATTGTGTGGCCACCATCCTCCCCTAACCACAACCCTATTGAGAACCTTTACTCCAGAAAAATATCTATGAGTATGGGAAGCAGTTCACATCAAAACAGCAGCTCTGGGAGTCTAGTTGGACATCCTGCAAAGAAATTCAAGCAGAAAGTATCCACAAACTCAATGGATGCAAGAGTCATGAAGGTGATATCAAAGAAGAGGTCCTATGTTAACATGTAACTTGGCCTGTTAAGATGTGATGTTTTCAATTGGAAAAGCTTTTGATTTCAGTAACTGACCTTTTAATGCTGCAAATTCAACAAATGACCATTTTCAGTTATTTACAACTTATATAGCGTTTGGAAATTTTCTTGTGCAAGATAATTTGGAACAGTGCATTGTGAGTATTTTAATTTAGAAAAAATACTGTTATCATCGAGAGGTTTGTCCAATAAATTGTGATGTATAGTCTAATGGTTGATTTCAACACTATAGCGACTCATTGGCATCGACCATTTGGGAAAATCAGAGGAAAATAGTATTTGCATAATTGAACCACTGTGTAGTGATATAACCACTGCTTTATGCAATGCTTTTATTATCTCAACAATTATCTGAATATATAAATAATTGCGTCAAATCAGGAAATAACTTTCAATTTGACTGTCTAACATGAAGATAGGAACCACACAGAAGCTTTTTGAAGCAATGTAATCAATTTATTTAAGCAAATCTATTCATTATTTGTAAAAGAGGGAGCGGCCACAAACAGAAGAAGGCCCCTGTGCAAGAACAGTGTATAGGCCCTTTGCAGTCCAAAAACTCATCATAATGCACAGATGACAGATCCAACTGCTTTGGAGGTGAATGTGGGCCCCCATACTTCTTGGGTCCCTGTGCATTGCCCCAGTGTGCATTAATAGTATGTCTGCTCCTGCTAAGTAGATATTTTTTAGTTATACAGGCACTTGGGTCAAAAACCTCTACAAGGTTTTTTTTCTTTCCCACCTCGTTTTGTGCACAGCTCTTCCCGTAGAATGAGGCTTTTGTCACAGACTATTTCTTTTGGCATAAATCTTACTGAACACGTCTGCCGCGTCTGTGAAGTTATAGTAATGGGACAACCAGCAGGAAATGCATCATCATTATGTGGATACCCTAACAAGATGCCTCCTGACTGTGCACACAACTAGGAATAAGGATATGTCACATTTTTATTAACCAATTGTGTCTGTTCTGTTTAGTCGGATGTTCTGAGTATTGTAACATAAACCACCCATGTCTAATACAACTTTCTCCTCGCCTCGCTGCTGTCTATGCTCCTACATTGTGGCACCTGTCCTAAGTTATTAAGAAATTAACCACCATCTGCATGTTTTATGGAATTACCCGGTGAGTGCTAAAGGGATGTAATGCGAATAGTCTCGGGGCCTGATATGGAACATTGGAACTGCCTATCAGTAACTAGCAACATAAATCGCTGTGCTTTTCACCTCGAATGAAATAATTACAAGTGAAATTTCGTAGTCCTATCTGTCATCAGCCGTCTCTGGCCGTTAATACCAGTGATTAAAGTATGTGCCATTTCTGTACAAGTTCTGCCGATACTTCAGGGACAGACCCATAAATACAGTGTTTAGCAAACAGACATTTTGTGGGATTAATCTTCTTCTCCCTGCTGTTTGTCCTCCACAGAGATTCCTAATACTGATATGTCACTTGTGATTTAGGTGCTGTTAATACTACAGGAACACCAATGCTTCTTCCCATAATAATCACACATTACAGTCTCTCTATTAATTATACTTATAGTTAGTATCGGGATTAATAGTTGGCAATGTCCAAGAAATATTTGCTTTGTTTGAATCTTAGTGAGATTGTATTTAGACTGGTTTTTGCAGTCATTAGGGCGACTGTCAATGAACCCCGAAACCAAGTAGTGCAGAAATAATTGTAACTCTGTAGAATTGTTGAAGAAAAAACGTTTTCTTGTTTCTTTAGGTGTGGGTGTTATATATTTAACCCCTTCCCGAAAGCTAGGTTTTGTTCCTAGCTCATAGGTTTTCCAGCAGGACAGTGACTCCAAACATTCTTCGAGAGGCATCCAGAAATGGATAGAAACAAAGTGCTTGAGAGTTCTGAAGTGGCCAGCAATGAGTCCACATCTAAATCCTATTGATCACCTATGGAGACATCTTAGAGACACTGTTGGGAGAAGGCACCCTTCACATATGAGAGACCTGGAGCAGTTTGCAAACGAAGAATGGTCAAAAAGTCCATTTGAGAGTTGTAAGAAGTTTGTTGATGATTATAGGAAGTGACTGATTGCAGTTATTTATTCCAAAGGGTGTTCAACCAAATATTAAGTTGAGGGTGCCAACAATTTTGTCCAGCCTATTTTGAGGGTTTTGTGTGACATTTTGTCTGGCCTATTTTGGTGGTTTTGTGTGAAATTATGTCCAATTTGCCTTTTTTTCTTGGGTTTTTTATGTTGTTCCAATACACACAAAGGAAATAAACATGTGTATAACAAAATATATGTAAGTGCAATCATTTTCTGGGAGAAATACTTCACTTTCTGGATCAATTTCAAGGGTGTCAACATTTTCGGCAATGATAGTATATTGGCACTAAATATTTTGAAGACATATTTAATATCAACATGATACTTATCCAGAAATGTAAAATTTTAATGAGTTGCAAAGATGTTTTAAAAAGATGCCTTAAAGAAAAATCGAAGAGCTTCCGATCTCTGAAACCTGTGAAAATAGCGCACAGTAGATTAAACATCTTTGTGATCTACAATCATAACGTTATTAAACTTGAAATTCGATACAGAAGCGGTTCTGTTACACTTTGATGTGTTCTATGAGCAGGCATCTTCAAAAGTCTTAATAAAAATGTCTCTTTGAAGGTAAGACGGATGATAAAATAAGGAAAAAAGCATGACTTCTTATGGCATACTAAGGCCATGTTAACATCTGTGTTAGGAATTCTGTTTCTCTGTTCGATTGTTGGAAAAAAAAAAAATTCATGTAGGAAGTGGAACCCATCATATGATGGACCTCATTGACTATAATATGTGGCCATAAGGTTTCTATAATTTTACTGAAAAAAAGCACTGCATGCTTCCATGTTTTTTCTGTTAAAAATGAAGGAATGAGCCACGGAGCCACCAATGTAGATGCGAGTTGTCTCATTTGGGACAACTAGCCATGCTTTAGCACCATCGCCTCATTCCATGAGAGTGTGCCCTTGGGATCCCCAACGTTTTCAGGCTCAACTTATTGGTATGTTGTAAATTACTCATAAAAGACAACTCATTTTGTAATAATAAAAGTGCTAATAAATAATCTAACAGTTCTGGTTCTAGAATAAACATAGATCATTAACTTGTCCTTAAAGTTGTCAAATAATTTCACCAGCCGCAGCAAGTCTAAGAAATCTAATATCGTTTGCAGGTTAAATTGGCAAATATTGTGACAGATCCACTTTTTTTTTTTAAAAAAAATTCTCCTTATTTTAGTTGGAAAATTTCTTTAAAAGTGACTGATAGGGGACTGCAACTATTTTGTACTAACTTACCGAAAAGCTTATTTCCAATTAGTATTAATTAAATATTTCTCATCATTTTTGTCTACAGCTTGTACATTTGTCTACACCAAAATAACTCAAAAACAAGCCCTGTGTAGTCCATCAGAACCTGCAGTCACAGGATCTTCTGTCTTCTGATTTTCGAATCTACAGACTGAACATTAGCAAGAAGTAGGGTTTTGTTCCCATGGAGACACACTGATCTGCGTATGACCTGTAGTCACAAAATATTATAGAATTTTTCTTTCAAGAATTTTTGCAAACTTGATTCTATTTTTTTTCAGCTTTTGTATTCTGGACAACATAAAAAATGGTTGCTGTAATAGGCATTATGTTTGGTTGAATGGCTGGACACTTGCTAATAATATGTTTTCTATTTCAGGTCAGATTTCAGTTGAAGGATTTATGGGATATCTAAGTGGAGAAGAAAATGGAGTTGTTCCACCTGAAAAACTGGATTTAAATGAAGATATGTCTCAACCCCTCTCTCATTATTTTATTAATTCCTCGCACAATACCTACCTCACAGGTGACCTTTTTTTTTCTTCTTTATGAGCGTTGCATCATATGCTGTGGCCTTGACAATCTGTGACGGTGTTAGGGCTAGCGGAACGCACCGAGTAAATATAGAAGTTTTATTGCAATAGATGCATTCGCAGCCCGGGGTCCACCATGCAGGAGAACCTGCTGCTAGCAAACGGCAGAACTATATGGTGGTATGAACTAACTCTGTTACTTCACAGAGTAGCCGTGAAATCAACGCACTGCGCCCTGTTTGACTTCACAGAGGCACAGGCTAACTACCCAAGTGAGAGCAGTCAGTGGTCATGCATGCCCACAAAACTCGCCGGAGGTGCCAGCATTCTAGGGGCTTATTTCAGCCTGGTCCCCGAATACATACACACAAAATCTCCTCACCGGAGGTGCCAGCATTCTAGGGGCTTATTTCAGCCGGGTCCCTGAACACAAACTCTCATGACCACACTGGCGCAAAGCACATAACATAGAGAGATACTTGCGTGCGGCCATGCGAGCCTTAAATAGTTGCAGCACGTATAGGACCTTCCTAGAAGGACCAATGAGAGGCTGCTACAGAGCCTGCGCACCTACACCAAAAGTCATTATCTCAGTAAATTAGAATACTTTATCACACCTGCTTGAAAAATGATTTTAAAATCCGAAATGTTGTCCTACTGAAATGTATATTTAGTAAATGCACTCGATACTTCGTTGGGGCATCTTTTGCTTCAATTGCGTCAGTAACATCAATGCGGCATGGCATGGAGGCAATCAGTCTGTGGCACTGCTGAGGTCTTATGGAAGCCCAGGTTGCTTTGATAGCTGCCTTCAGCTCATCTTCATTGTTGGGTCTTGTGTCTCTCATCTTCCTCTTGACAATTCCCCATAGGAATCTATGGGGTTAAGGTCAGGCCAGTTTGCTGGCCAATCAAGCACAGTGATACTGTTGTTTTTAAACCAGGTATTAGTACTTTTGGCAGGGTGGACAGGTGCCAGACCTCAAGCAGCTTGGATTTTGTGCCTCTCCACTCTTCCTTCAGACACTGGGATCTTGATTTCCAAATTAAATGCACAAATTTACTTTCATCTGAAAACAACACCTTGGACCACTGAGCAACAGTCCAGTTCTTTTTCTCCTTGGCCCAGGTAGGACACTTCTGGCGTTGTCTATTGGTCATGAGTGACTTGACACAAGTAATGCAACACTTGTAGCCCATGTCCTGGATACGTCGGTGTGTGGTGGCTCATGAAGCAATGACTCCAGCAGCAGTCCACTCCTTGTGAATCTCCCCAAATTTTTCTTAATAATCCTTTCAAGGCTGCGGTTATCCAGGTTGCTTGTGCAACTTTTTCTACCACACTTTTTTCTTTCACTCAACTTTCCATTAATATGCTTAGATACAGTACTCTGTGAACAGCCAGCTTCTTTAGCAATGACCTTTTGTGGCTTACCCTCCTTATGGAGTGTGTCAATGACTGTTTTCTGGACTTCTGTCAAGTCAGCAGTCGTCACCATAATTGTGAAGCCTACCGAAACAGACTAAGGGACCTTTTTATCCCCTTTCTGACATTGGACATAATAATCCGTCCGTGTGACCTGGGCTTGCCTGACCATGGATGGATTATTATGTCTGCCCGATCGCCCGCGCACATGGATGTTGTGCGGGCGATCGCAGCCGGGTGTCAGCTGATTCTGACAGCTGACACCCGGCACAAAGTGCCAGAAGCGGTCATGCAGCACTCCCGGCTCTTTAAAGGGACACTGTCACCTGAATTTGGAGGGAACAATCTTCAGCCATGGAGGCGGGGTTTTGGGGTTTTTGATTCACCCTTTCCTTACCCGCTGGCTGCATGCTGGCTGCAATATTGGATTGAAGTTCATTCTCTGTCCTCCGTAGTACATGGAATATCTTGTACAGAAATCTCCAATTTTTTTAAATTTGCTAATTTATTTATGTGCAAAAAAACAGTCAATCAGGTACATCAGATCAAAACAGAATTACTACAAAAATAGTGAATGCGACTCGGTATGCCGAGTCGCATTCACTATTTTTGTACTATTTTTGTAGTAATTCTGTTTTGATCTGATGTACCTGAAAAGTTTTTTTTCCCTCATACTGGGTATCGGCATACTCAGGAGAAATTGCACAACAAATTGAATGGTGTCATTTCTCATTTCACCCTTATGAAAATGCAATATTTTGTGTTAAAAGCATATTTGTGGAGAAAGTTAGATTTTTTATAGCTTGTTATAAACTTCTTTGAAGCACCTGAGGGTTCAATGTGCTCACCACAGATCTACATCAGTTCCCTGAGGAGTCTTTCCAAAATGGAATCACTTTTGGGGGATTTTTGTTGTTTAGGCACATCAGAGGCTCTCCAAGCGCGACATGAAATCCGCCAATTGTTCCAGCAAATTTTGCATCCAAAAAGTCAAATGGTGCTCCTTCCCTTCTGAGCTCTGCCTTGTGCCCAAACAGTGGTTTTCTCCCTTATATGGGGTATCAGCATACTCAGGAGAAATTGCACAACAAATTTGAAGTCAATTTTTTCCTGTTACCTTTGTCAAGATAAAAAATATTGGATCTAAAGTCAATTTTTGGTGAAAAAAAGTTAAATGCTGATTTTTTTTTTTTTTGTTCAAAAAATTCCTGTGAAGCGCCTAAAGGTTTATTAAACCTCTTGAATGTGGTTTTGAGCACCTCGAGGGATGCAGTTTTTATAATAGTATCACTTTGGGGTATCTTCTATCATATAGACCCCTCAAAGTGACTTCAAATGTGAGGTGGTCCCTTAAAAAAAAGTTTTGTAATTTTTACTGGAAAAATTTTAAATCGCTGGTCAACTTTTAACCATTATAACTTCATACAAAAAAACATTGTTTCCACAATTGTGCTGATGTAAAATAGACATATGAGAAATTTATTAGCTATTTTTGTGACATATCTCTGTGATTTGAGTATGAAAATTCAAAGATGGAAAATTGCGAAATTTTCCAAATTTTCTCCAAATTTCCGTTTTTTTTTCACAAATAAACGCAAGTCATGCCAAATAAATTTTACCAATATCATGAATTACAATATGTCATGAAAAAAACTTCTCAGAATAACCGGGATCCATTGAAGCGTTCCAGAGTTATAACCTCATAAAGTTACAGTGGTCAGAATTGTAAAAATTGACCCGGTCATTAACGTTCAAACCACCTTTGGGGGTAAAGGGGTTAAACGCTTAGGAAGCCTTTGTAGGTGTTTTTCTTAATTATTCTAATTTACTGAGATAATGACTTTTGGGTTTTCATTGGCTGTAAGCCATAAACATCAACATTAACAGAAATAAACACTTGAAATATAATCTATATAGCTTCCCATGGGCAGGTGCTGCTCAGCCCTTATTTATATTGAGGTCCGCTGACACAAGGTAAAGTTTAAATGCTAGAGATAGGTCCCCCCAATTGGGTATATCTTGTAGCGGTTTGATGGCTTTTACATTTTTTTGAGCAAAATACTGTTAAATAAGTACCCTATGTTATTTACATATACTATATTTATATACATATATATATTTCTATTTACTTACTGTAGTCAGACTCGTAGCTAGGGTTTTGGTTCAGGGGAGCGAAACTTCTGAGTGGGCCCGTAACCAGGTAACCTTGATTACAACTCGGTGACGTGCCCTAATAGTGGATAGTAGATACCAGCCCTACAGAACATATAAGAGATTGCAGCACAGTTACAGATAATGTTTTACCGCTGATGTTCTTTCTGATGGAATCATTCATTTTTCCCGTCTTTTCCATCTGGCCCAGACCAACATGACAACTTCTTCCAGTACAACTTGTCTGCACAGAATACAACAAAGACACATTTAACTTCTCATATTCCAGCCCCATCACCATCTATTCCCAACTTGCACAAACTCCTCATCCTGCTGATGCCCCAATACTGAGCCGCTGCTGCTGTATGTGTCCCTATTACTGCACCTGATATCCCAATACTGAGCTGCTGCCGTATGTGTCCCTATTACTGCACCTGATATCCCAATACTGAGCTGCTGCCGTATGTGTCCCTATTACTGCACCTGATATCCCAATACTGAGCTGCTGCCGTATGTGTCTCTATTACTGCACCTGATACCCCAATACTGAGCCGCTGCTGCCGTATGTGTCCCTATTACTGCACCTGATACCCCAATACTGAGCCGCTGCTGCCGTATGTGTCCCTATTACTGCCCCTGATACCCCAATACTGAGCCGCTGCAGCCGTATGTGTCCCTGTCCCTATTACTGCACCTGATACCCCAATACTGAGCTGCTGCCGTATGTGTCCCTATTACTGCACCCGATACCGCAATACTGAGCTACTGCTGCCGTATGTGTCCCTGTCCCTATTACTGCACCTGATACCCCAATACTGAGCTGCTGCCGTATGTGTCCCTATTACTGCACCTGATACCCCAATACTGAGCCGCTGCTGCCGTATGTGTCCCTATTACTGCACCTGATACCCCACTACTGAGCTGCTGCCGTATGTGTCCCTATTACTGCTCCTGATATCCCAATACTGAGCCGCTGCTGCCGTATGTGTCTCTATTACTGCACCTGATACCCCTATACTGAGCCGCTGCTGCTGTATGTGCCCCTATTACTACACCTGATACCCCAATACTGAGCCGCTGCTGCTGTATGTGTCCCTATTACTGCTCCTGATATCCCAATACTGAGCCACTGCTGCCGTATGTGTCCCTATTACTACACCTGATACCCCTATACTGAGCCGCTGCTGCTGTATGTGCCCCTATTACTACACCTGATACCCCAATACTGAGCCTCTGCTGCTGTATGTGTCCCTATTACTACACCTGATACCCCAATACTGAGCCGCTGCTGGCTTATGTGTCCCTATTACTGCCCCTGATACCCCAATACTGAGCCGCTGCTGCCGTATGTGTCCTTATTACTACACCTGATACCCCAATACTGAGCCGCTGCTGCCATGTGTCCCTATTACTGCCCCTGATATCCCAATACTGAGCCGCTGCTGCCGTATGTGTCCTTATTACTACACCTGATACCCCAATACTGAGCCGCTGCTGCCATATGTGTCCCTATTACTGCCCCTGATATCCCAATACTGAGCCGCTGCTGCCGTATGTGTCCTTATTACTACACCTGATACCCCAATACTGAGCCTCTGCTGCCATATGTGTCCCTATTACTGCTCCTGATACCCCAATACTGAGCCGCTGCTGCCGTATGTGACCCTATTACTGCACCTGATACCCCAATACTGAGCCGCTGCTGCCGTATGTGTCCCTATTACTGCCCCTGATATCCCAATACTGAGCCGCTGCTGCCATATGTGTCCCTATTACTGCCCTTGATATCCCAATACTGAGCCGCTGCTGCCGTGTGTCCTTATTACTACACCTGATACCCCAATACTGAGCCTCTGCTGCCATATGTGTCCCTATTACTGCTCCTGATACCCCAATACTGAGCCGCTGCTGCCGTATGTGACCCTATTACTGCACCTGATACCCCAATACTGAGGCTCTGCTGCCGTATGTGTCCCTATTACTGCACCTGCTGTGTGGTTCTCTGTGCCTTCTAAATTCTAAAGCACTGTCCCTTCTATAATATAGTAATGCCGGGTGCAAGTACCCCAGAAAACAGTGCCCATATTTTGCCCCCTAGAAAGTAATAATGCCCTCTGTGCCCCTTTGATAGTCACAGTAACCTGAGTTCCTCTATAACAATAAGTGCCCACTTTACATTTAATAATATCCCGAGTCTCCCCCTGTACAGCTCCCCTATGCACAGCATGATGCTCTCTTATACACAGTATAATGCCCCCTCACTGTATAGTACCACCCACACAGTATACTGACCCCTTAGTAGCCCCCAAACTGTTTGATGGCTCCAACACTATATGATGGACCCCTCACTGTAATCTCCATACTGTATGATGCCCGCCGAGATCTAGATAGCCTCCATATACAGTAGCATAAAGCACCAAATAGTCCACAATATAGTATAATGCACTCCCCATAGGCAGACTCTATAGCATAAGACAGCCCCCATAGTCAGACCCTGTAATAAGGCAGCCTCCACAGGCAGACACTAATAAAACAGCCCCCATAGGCAGACCCTGTAATAAGGCAGCAGCACCCATGAAAAATAAATACTCACTTCTCTTCTTCCTAGTTCCTGCGCTGCTCCCGCTGATCTCCTGACAGCGGGCGCCGGGCAGTGACGTCATCGTGCCTGCTGTTAGTGTTCTGGACGTCAGACTCCGACACTGACAGGGGGATGATGGGAGAAGGAGCGCAGCGTAGCGCTCCTTCTCCTATCAATGCAATCAGCTGTATTGGCTAAACTCCGGTACAACTGATCTTCCGATGATGGCGGGTGGTCCACTGCTGGCACGGGCCCCCCTGCCTGCTCAGGGGCCCCATAGCGGCCAGGCAGCAGAGCAGGGAGATCGATTCTCCCTGCTCTGCCGCAGCATGTAACTGTATCGGCGCGCTGCACGTGCCGATACAGTTACAGTAGCGTAGGCTTCGGGTGGGCCCCATCAGAGCACCAGACCCGCACCCTCTCCCCCCCCCCCCCCCCGGTAGCTACGCTACTGACTGTAGTGTATGTGCTCATTTAGTTTTTACCTTAGGTTTTGTAAGTAAAAAAAAATAGCAACACACACAAAAACATAGGGGACTTAGTCATCAAAAAAGAGTAAAAGCCATCCCACGGCGACCAAGTGTACCCAATCAGGATGGTCCCTAACTTTAGTAACTCACCTAGTTATGTGCAGACAGGTCTCAAAATATGAAGTCAGGCTACCTGTTCTTATTCTTAACCACATCCTCCAAAGAACTGACCTACTACTGGGCTCCTAGAGAGGTCATTTAGGTCTGTGGCTGCATTTAGTCAGGTATTTAGACAGCTAATGGCAATAACATCTCTAAGACATGACAAAAATAGCAGCTGTTTATAAAAATATGTCATAAAAATGTCAGAAGTAAACAAATGCCAACTACATGTCAGTACCGTCTCTGTGAGCTGAAATCCTAGAGAAGTCGAAATAAACTGTCTACAAAGTGCAACTGTCATAACAAAACTAACAGAAGAGCTGGATAGTCCATATTAGCGATACAAATGCTTTAAACCTGTCAACCGCTGAAAAGTGACCATTTTTTCGCTTATATTTTATTTCTGCTGCTCTACGTATGCCATATTTCTTTGTTTTATTTTTAAATGCGCCATACTGTTCCAAAAGCAATGGGCCATTTTATTTGGTGATAATTTTGATGGACTTTTCCAAAGAGGTTTGGCTCACAGGATTCTATGGGACTTGTTTTTAGGCTGCTCTGCATAATTATGTAGGGATGGTGGACTGCGCTGTAGCGTTCTTACCCATGAAGATACCAATTGCATTGTGTGTTATTATGTCCTCTATGTTTGTATATATATTGTGTCATGTGAGTTGTGTATAATGTAAGATAAGTAATGTTAATAATGTACAGTGTATAGGGTAGGACATAGTGTATAGGGATAGGTGGTTGGTTGTATTACTGACGATAAGATAAGATAGGATAGAGCTAATGTTTGGGATGAGCCCATAGTGGGAGGAGCTTAGTGTTAGGGCAAGTGACTGATTCCTGTAGATAGTTAGTTGGAGTAAAGGTACCGTCACACTCAGCGACGCTGCAGCGATATAGACAACGAGACGATCGCTACAGCGTCGCTGTTTAGGTCGCTGTAGAGACGTCAAACACGGCAACACCAGAACGATGCAGGAGCGATCCAGTGACGTACTTCTCGTTCTCGCTGGTTGTTGGCTCCATGTAAAAACATTGCTGGCATTGTTGCTTTTGCTGTCAAACATGACGAATCACGCCGACCTGACGACCAAATAAAGTTCTGGACTTCTAGCTCCGACCAGCGATGGCACAGCGGGATCCAGATCGCTGCTGCGTGTCAAACACAACGAGATCGCTATCCAGGACGCTGCAACATCACGGATCGTTGTCGTTCTCGTTGTGAAGTTGCTCAGTGTGAAGGTACCTTTAGTGTTTTAGAGTGTAACGTGAAAAGTGCTGCCGTGGAGTGATCTACTGTAGGAGACCTAAAGACAGAGATAATAAGAACCTGAGGAGAAGTAACTGACTGGTCATAGTGGCCCTCCAGAGAAGGGTTGGTGAATAGGATGCTGAGTCACGACTCCCTGAGCTTGCAACACCAAAGATAACAGGCCTAAACAAGACTGAGTTTTTTGGGACTAATGGGG
This sequence comes from Ranitomeya imitator, assembly GCF_032444005.1. Classification (NCBI taxonomy): domain Eukaryota; kingdom Metazoa; phylum Chordata; class Amphibia; order Anura; family Dendrobatidae; genus Ranitomeya; species Ranitomeya imitator. The sequence goes on along the minus strand of NC_091286.1, from coordinate 74,431,832 downwards.
GTCCTGAGTGGTAGATCTAGGGCGCCAGTAGTGGAAAAAAAATAGGATGCAGAACAACTGGGCGAGTAGAGAGACTCGCTGATCAGGACTGTGGTGTTGAAGTTGGGTTGTGGTGAAGTAAGGCTAAACCGTGTGCTTCACCGGCCCTGGATAGACTACAGAGGATGGATACTGTGTGAAGGAGAATGCTACATGCCTTAGAGAAAACGACTATAGGACTTTGTACCCGCTGTCCCTTGTAAATAACAGTCATCAAGTTATCGTTCAGTAAAGACTATGTTGGAACGATGGTCTCCTTTTATTGAACTGTGAAACCTATGGTCCTGTCCAGCCCACACCACTGGCTACCAGTAGCCTTCACGGGCCTAAGACCCTCACAGCTCCAATCCACACACCCAGACGGGATCCACATTTTCATGTAGTGCGCTGTAGCGTAAAAGGAGACGAGCGCCCCTCCGGCAGCTACTATCCTTCTCTGTGCTACAGTACAATTACACTGGGAGCCACTCCCTATTGTTAAAGACCATAACAAATTAGCACTAAACAAAAAACCCACATCTCTGGAATGGTACAGAGAATCAAAAATAATCTGGAATACTCAGGGGATTGCGGGGTTAAAATAACACCAAAAACTATTCGCTTTTGACCTAGTGACATGTCCTCTTTAAAAGTGTTATCTTATGAAAAGGTAGATAGATAGATAGATAGATAGATAGATAGATAGATAGATAAATAGATATGGGGTAGACACTAGATACGGTAGATATGGGATATATAGATAGATATGAGATAGATATATATTAGATAGATAGATATGAGATAGATATGAGATAGTTAGATAGATATGAGATAGATAGATAGATAGATAGATAGATAGATAGATAGATAGATATGAGATAGATAGATAGATAGATAGCCAGATAGATAGATATGAGATAGATATGAGATAGATATGAGATAGATATGAGATAGATATGAGATAGATATGAGATAGATATGAGATAGATATGAGATAGATATGAGATAGATATGAGATAGATAGATCTGAGATAGATAGATAGATATGAGATAGATAGATAGATATGAGATAGATAGATAGATATGAGATAGATAGATAGATAGATAGATATGAGATAGATAGATAGATAGATATGAGATAGATATGAGATAGATAGATAGATAGATAGATATGAGATAGATAGATAGATAGATAGATAGATAGATAGATAGATAGATATGAGATAGATAGATAGATATGAGATAGATAGATATGAGATAGATAGATATGAGATAGATAGATATGAGATAGATAGATAGATATGAGATAGATAGATAGATAGATATGAGATAGATAGATAGATATGAGATAGATAGATAGATATGAGATAGATAGATAGATAGATAGATAGATAGATATGAGAGAGATAGATAGATAGATATGAGAGATAGATAGATAGATAGATAGATAGATAGATATGAGATAGATAGATAGATAGATAGATATGAGATAGATAGATAGATAGATATGAGATAGATAGATAGATAGATAGATAGATATGAGATAGATAGATAGATATGAGATAGATAGATATGAGATAGATAGATATGAGATAGATAGATAGATAGATATGAGATAGATAGATAGATAGATAGATATGAGATAGATAGATAGATATGAGATAGATAGATAGATATGAGATAGATAGATAGATAGATAGATAGATAGATATGAGATAGATAGATAGATAGATAGATAGATAGATAGATAGATATGAGATAGATAGATAGATAGATAGATAGATAGATAGATATGAGATAGATAGATAGATAGATATGAGATAGATAGATAGATAGATAGATATGAGATAGATAGATATGAGATAGATAGATAGATATGAGATAGATAGATAGATAGATAGATAGATAGATAGATAGATAGATAGATAGATAGATAGATAGATAGATATGAGATAGATAGATAGATAGATAGATACAGTGCCGGCAAAAAAAATCTTTACAAGTTCAATGAAACCACAAAATCTTAATATTCAAGTGGATTCAAGTGTTTTATTGTGGATATTTTGTTATAATTAGTATTTTGTCATGTCACCCTTACATTTTATCACCATCTGCAGTCGTTTAGGCATGGATTCAGCAAGGCTGGCTAAGTATGTGGAGTCCATGTTTACCCGCAGTGTCTTTAGCACCTCCTTTAGTACTGTATATTTTGGGTCATACCGTGACACGGTACTCGGACGACGCACGACCTTTGAGCCTCCCCTGACCAGCCTGAAAGTGCTCTCATCACTAAACATCACTTTCTTCCACTCTTCAGATGTCCAATCTTGATATTTCTTACAAAAGGCAAGCCTTTTCTTCTTCATTGCTGCTGTGAGCAGGGGTTTCTTTTCGGCACGGTAACTTGGCAGACCCAGGTCCTTCTGCAGGCGGTGACGAATTGTCCTAGTTGCGATGTTCTGGAGGAGCATAGGGTACTTGTTTTTTAGTTCAACAGAAGCTTATCAGTCCTTGGTGAAGTCTTCTTAGGTGCGCCAGAGCCTGACTTCCTCTGCGGTACCATCCCAGGAGGCAATGATGCCGCCGGTACCATCCCAGGAGGCAATGATGCCGCCGGTACCATCCCAGGAGGCAATGATGCCGCCGGTACCATCCCAGGAGGCAATGATGCCACCGACCGCTTCAGTTGATAAATTGCTTCTCTTGACACTCCCAGATCTCTAGCTACAGTAATCACCAAATCTCCCTTCTCGAGCAGAGTCAAGGCACGGGATTTCTCTTCCATTTTAAGCTTCTTTCGACCCATTGTGGGAGTTAATAAAAAACTGAGGGAGATAATAAAAGACTGCCTAATAGCAAAACTGGCTGGGCTGCACATAACAACCAATCAGAGTGCAGCTTTCGCTTTACCAGAGCAGTGAAAACTGAGCGTTGATTGGTTGATATTTGCAACAAAGCCAGCTTTAATATTAGACAGTTTCTTATTATCTCCCCCATTGTGTACACTTTTAAAAAAGTGAAATTATGATGTGGATTTTATATGTAAAGATTTTTTTTGCCGCTATGAGATAGATAGATAGATATATATGAGATAGATAGATGGATAGATAGATATGAGATAGATAGATAGATATGAGATAGATAGATATGGGATAGATAGATATGGGATAGATAGATATGAGATAGATAGATATGAGATAGATAGATAGATAGATATGAGATAGCTAGATAGATAGATAGATATGAGATAGATAGATAGATAGATAGATATGAGATAGATAGATAGATATGAGATAGATAGATATAGATAGACAGATAGCGGGATGGGGAGCGGAATAGGAGGCAAAACATATGATGTCATCCGAAGCTCCTACACAGAGAACAGTTGCAGTGTGAAGGTCAACGGAAGGAGGACGGCCTATTTCCAACAAAGTCGAGGAGTGAGACAGGGCTGCAGCCTCAGTCCAATGCTCTTTAACATCTACATCAATGAGCTGGCAGTGGCCCTAGAGTCCTCCTCAGCACCAGGACTCACCCTCCATGACACCCAGGTGAAATTTCTGCTGTATGCAGATGACCTCGTGCTGTTATCACCAACTGAGAAAGGCCTCCAAGATCATCTGAAAATCCTAGAGACCTTCAGCAGCACATGGGCACTGCCAATCAACGAGAAAAAAACTAATATCATGGTGTTCCAGAAAAGAAAGCAGAAACCCACTGGCAATCCTACCTTTATGATAGACAACCGTCCACTTACTGAAACCAACAGGTACACCTACCTGGGCCTAGAACTCAGCCAGTCAGGGAGCTTCAAGCAAGCCATAGAGTCACTAAAAGACAAGGCATCCAAAGCCTTCTATGCCATCAGAAGGCGTCTCTACCACCTCAAGGCACCAGTAACCGTATGGCTAAAAATGTTTGACTCCATCATTGCCCCAATTCTTCTATACGGTAGTGAGGTCTGGGGCCCAGTCTCATACCCAAACTGGTCAAAGTGGGACGCTGGGCCGACAGAAATATTCCACCTAGAGTTCTGCAAGCATCTTCTCCAAGTCCATCGGAGCACATCAAATAGCGCCTGCCGAGCAGAGCTGGGCAGATACCCACTACACATCGCAATAAAGAAGAAGGCGCTGTCATTCAAGGCTCATCTACAAAGTAGCAGTCCCAGCTCCTACCATCACAAAGCCTTCCTACACCAGGAAGCCTCCCAAGAAAAAGTACCCAAAGCCAGTCTGACCAAGCCATCAACCTCCATAACCTGACAAAAGGTGAAATCCAGAAAATGGTACACAAAGTCAAAGAGGAATATCTCAGCATCTGGAGGAACGACATAAATAAATCCCAGAAACTGACAATATACCGGAATCTACAGAGGGAGTACAAACTGGCCCCATATCTAGAGAAACTAGAAAACCCCAAAGATCGACAGATCCTGAGCCGGTACAGACTGAGCGCCCACAGCCTACTCATCGAATCCGGGCGGCACCGACAGAACTACAAGCCTCGAGAGAACAGACTCTGCCAGCAGTGCCCCCAGGAGGCCGTGGAGGATGAGGCCCACTTCCTGCTGAGGTGCCCCAAATACTCCGCAGTGAGGGACACTCACTTCAAGAGACTGTCTGATCTCCTCCCAGACTTCACCTCCAAGGAGGAGGAAGAGAAACTGCCGATAATACTGGGGGAAGAGGAAAGTGCAGTGGCCGTAGCAGCGGAATATGTCAGTGCCTGCCACAGACTAAGAGGAGCCTGATATGTCATGGACTCCTGTATCCCAACACTGGACACGTCCCTATCCCCCAACTAAAGAGCCTGATATGTCATGGACTCCTATACCCCACCCTGGACATGTCCCTATCCCCCCACTAAAGAGCCTAATATGTCATGGACTCCTATACCCCACCCTGGAAACATCCCCTATCCTCTAAAAGGAATTTGATATTCCTTGGACCTCTATATCCCCCCCTCCCCCACCCCCGTATTTTTACCATATGCTTTGGCAATGCTAACATGTACTTAGTCCTGCCAATAAAGCTCATTTGAATTGAATTGAATTGATAGACAGATAGATATGAGATAGATAGATATGAGATAGATAGATAGATATGAGATAGATAGATAGATAGATAGATAGATAGATAGATAGCAGTGTATATTATTGACATATTACTATAACTCAGTGAACTATGACCTCCTGGTAATCGGCCCTGTAGTTCTCAGACCATTAATCTGAGCTGTGACATCCAATACTTTTCTCTTGCAGTTTGTGGCTGTAGATTTGCTGCATAGAGTTATCACCATGCAGATCACTGAATGATAACACATCTCATTGGGCTGTGGAGCAATCTGTTCTCTTTTTAGCTGACACTCTTATATTCACATTTACCCCATGTAGACCATAGAATTTTGGACAAAACATTTCCCAAATTATTTATGGAGCTTAGTTAATGTGCTGCCAGCAAACAAAAGCCATCTGGTATGTAATGTATGTAATTGGAGGACATTTATAGATGTCCAACCTGCATTTTACTATTGTCAGAAATAGATTTTGCTCTTTCATAAATATATGAGAATCCCATAATGCAATGAAATCATAGCTGGCAATGTGTATTTAATTCTTGGCTGGGTTTTTGTTTTGCTATTTTACTAAAATGTGCACAGATCCTTTCTGCATGTCTAATCCTATTTTAAGAATTTGGATGATGAGAATTGTGGAAATAATTTGGTAAATTAACCCCTTAAAAACAGAGCTAAGATTTTTTTTTCTTTCATTGCTGTGTTCAATGAGTTATAGCTTTTTTATATTCTATTTGACTTGGCTGCTTGAAGTCGCGTTTATTTGTGCGTCCAGTTGTAGTATTAATGGCCCCATTTTGCGATTCACAAGGTTTACAAGGTGTTAGAAAGAATATGTTTATTTTATATCACTGGTAGGTATGGATATGTCAATACCAAAAATGTATTTTTTGTTTTGTTTTGTAGCTTTCAAAACATGTTTTTATAGAAAAAAATATCAATTGTAGTGGTAGGAGAACGTGCATTTTGAAGGATGATTTTTACACAAGACAGGTTTTCATGGATACCACTCATAAATATGGTGTTCTATAGGGCTATGTATGCACATGTCCGATTTTTATCCTTGGAGCAAGTGATCTGCTGAAAAAATCGGAGCCATGTCCAATTTAGATCCGAGTGTTGGATGCAAATCAGCAATGAAAGTCTGAGTCCACAAAAAAAATTGGACTGTGCTCAGATGACCTCCGTCTGCGGTTTGATTTTCACAGACAGATTGGAGAAGGTAGAGAACCTTTTTTTTTTTCTCTCCACGTCTGAGAAAAACTGATTAGAGTTTAACCAGAGTTCGATCAGAATAATCAGACCTTTTTTCTCTCCTCTAAGGAAAGTCACTTTGAATGAGAGGAGGCCGTGCGTTGCATGTTTCTGTCCATTCACTTCTGTGGGGGGTCCAAAAAATGCCAAACACGCTTGCTCAGCCTTTTGAATGCACACTAATGGCAATACAGTGAGTTTATGTAGCCATAGTGTCATTTGCGACACACTATAATGTAGTTGATATATTGACAGATGTGTACAGCGGACCCGTCAAGAGATTTAACTTTAAAAATTGAATAGATCCCTTATACCGCTCCCTATGTAATGAGCAGTGACTGAAGCCCCGCCTCTATGACTGAAAGCCGGCAGCTCCTGGGATTATTAAAGTTCCCTTCCTCCTGGTAGGCAGGCTTTCAGTGTGGCGGCCACACGGCTTTAGAATCCTATGAACCACCAGATTAAATAAGATATGCAGGTTTATAGTGTTTAGGGACATGACAGGTTCCCTTTAACCCATACTACATTAACTGTAACTGCCACTTTGTTATTGGAGGCTGCATTAAACAGGACCAGTAGGTGCCCAGATTATAATTATTATTTTATTCCTATATATATCTTTTATATTTCGTGCTAATTTTATGGTCTTTGCCAAGGAGGCATTGCTCACAGTGTGATTATGCAGAACATCTTAAATATGCACCCCTAGAGAAACCTGTGAGCCAATCCACCTTGGAAAGACCATCAAAAGTTTCTCTAAAAAATTAAAAGAAACATAGACAATGAATGCTCAGGGGAGTAGCAGGATTTGATTAGGAGCAAAAATTGGGAATTTTTGATCTGGTGACAGGTCCAACTTAAATGCCATCCCTTATGGGCATTGTTGGAACTGTTCATGTATATCGGTGGCTCAGTGGATAGCACTGCAGCCTTGTAGCGCTGGAGTCCTGGGTTCAAATCCCACCTAGGACAACATCTGCAAGGTGGTTGCATGTTCTCCCTGTTGGGTTTCCTCTAGGTTCTCTGGTTTTCTCCCACATTCCAAAGACATACTGATAGGGAAATTAGATTGTGAGCCCCAATGGGGACAGTGCAGATAATGTATGTAAAGCGCTGCGGAATATGATGGTGCTGTATAAAAAAAAGCATGATAAATAAATAAAAAACATAATATTTGTGACTTCTTGGCCAGAACACATTTCTTCCATTAGTCGGATTTTGTTATATAGTAAGTTCATTAATAATGTTCACTTATTACATGAGAAATTTACACATAACGCATTTTCCTAATGTGCCTTAGTGAGCCAGATATATGGTACCTTTGTATGCCTGAGATAAGAAATTAAACATTTTCAGAAAATATTATCACATAAAATAATTACACTGTTATTGATTTCTATTTCAGCGGGGCAGCTGGCCGGTAACTCCTCGGTAGAGATGTACCGGCAAGTGCTGTTAGCCGGATGCCGCTGTGTAGAATTGGACTGTTGGAAGGGACGAACCGCGGAGGAAGAGCCGGTGATCACACATGGATTCACCATGACCACGGAGATATCTTTCAAGGTACAAGACTCCTTTTGGAAAGAGAATATTTCATAAAGAATATAATAGTGGTTAATGTTATCATGTCTGGTAACGTTCCATCTTGTATTGATGATCGTACTCCAGCTGGATTGGAGGGGTTTCCTAGCAGATTAAAATTATTATTATTACTAAGGCTCAGACTAGTATGAAGTAAATAAATCATCTCTCGCAATCTACTGCAGCTCCTCTTCTGGCAGGTACCTGGTCCCCACTTGTCTCTGCTTTCTGGTCCTGCCTCGATACACCAGAAATCCCGCCTAGCACTGGCTGAGGAGGAAAATGGAAGGCAATGATTTACTGAACAGATCTTTCCTGCCACTTTCTTTGCATCGAGACTGAACCAAGGAGTGACTATCGGCAGGGACCAGGGAAGCGCCAGAACAGGAACTGCAGAGAGTTGTCGAGGAGATCATCCGTTCTTTTCTCATTTTATTCTTATGTTATTCATAATGAGCCCTTTAAAACATATTTTTTATCCACTGAGAAAGTGGACGACCCCTTAAATTAGAAGCAGAGTGAAATGAATCTAATAGTATTGTCTTTATGACTATATACAGTCAGTAAGGTGGCCTTTGTGTACCCGTATTTTTTGCTTTATAAGATGCACCTGATTATAAGACGTACCCCCAAGTTTTGTGAAGAAAAAGAGAATTTTTTTTTATGTTAAATGGGTGTCTGTCTTATAATGCCAGTGTCCGTCTTACAAATCATATGTCCCTCTTCCTGGTATCTATATAACCCCCATCCTTGTGCTGGCACATGCCCCCCTGTGCTGCTGTCAGGCACATGCCCCTATGGTCACTATATGCCCCCCTGTGCTGTCAGACACATGCCCCCCAGTCACAATATGCCCCCCTGGGTCACTATATGCCCCCTGTGTTGGCAGGCACATGCCCCCTCTGGTCACAATATGCCCCCCTGTGCTGCTGGCAGGCACATGCCCCCTCCTCCGGTCACAATATACCCCCCTGTGCTGCTGACAGGTACAGCCCCCCTGGTCACTATATGCCCCCCCTGTACTGCTGGCAGACACATGCCCCCCCTGTACTGCTGGCAGACACATGCCCCCCCTGTGCTGCTGGCAGGCACATGCCCCCCGTGCTGCTGGCAGGCACATGATAAAATAACAAACAGTTAACTCACCTTCTGATGATGGCTCCATGCTCACAGCTCCTCGGTTGTGCTTCCTGTTTCCCAAGCATCGGATCATGTGATCTGGGCACACAGTGATGTCATCACTCTGCTGTGCCAATCACATGATCGGTTGTCAGCACAGACACAGGAAGCACAACAAAGGAGCTGTGAGCACAGAGCCATCATTAGAAGGTGAGTTAACTGTTTGTTACTTTATCACTAGATGGTGGCCCGATTCGAACGCATCGGGTATTCTAGAATATGCATGTCCACGTAGTATATTGCCCAGCCACGTAGTATATTGCCCAGCCACGTAGTATATTGCCTAGCCACGTAGTATATTGCCCAGCCACGTAGTATATTGCCCAACCACGTAGTATATTGCCCAGCCACGTAGTATATTGCCCAGCCACGTAGTATATTGCCCAGCCATGTAGTATATTGCCCAGCCACGTAGTATATTGGCCAGCCACGTAGTATATTGCCCAGCCACGTAGTATATTGCCCAGCCACGTAGTATATTGCCAAGCCACGTAGTATATTGCCCAGCCACGTAGTATATTGCCCAGCCACGTAGTATATTGCACAGCGATGGAGTATACAGCACAGAGCCATGTAGTATACAGACTTAAAATAAAAAATAAACATATACTCACCCTCCGTTGAAGTCCTGGCCCTGTGTGCGGTGCACGCGACAGCTTCCGGTCCCAGGGTTGGTATGGGCGCAGGACCTGTGATGATGTCGCAGTCACATGACCGTGACGTCAAGGCAGGTCCTTGTCACATGCCATCCTTGTCACCGGAACCTGCCGCTTGCATGGAGCGGTCACCGGAGCGTCGCGAGGAGCGGGAAAGGCGCCGGAATGTGAGTATATGATGATTTTTAATTTTTTTTAATTATTTTTAACATTAGATCTTTTTACTATTCAGGCTGCATAGGCAGCATCAATAGTAAAAAAGTTGGTCACACAGGGTTAATAGCAGCATTAATGGAGTGCGTTACATCACGGCATAACGCGGTCCGTTAGCGCTGCCATTAACCCTGTGTGAGCGCTGACTGGAGGGGAGTACGGAGCGGGCACTGACTGCTGGGAGGAAGGAGCGGCCATGTTGCCGCAGGACTGCGCCCGTCGCTGATTGGTAGTGGCAATGGTCGTGATGACCAATCAGCGACTTGGATTTCCATGACAGACAGAGGCCGCGACCAATGAATATCCATGACAGAAAGAAGGAAAGACAGAAGGACAGACAGAAAGACGGAAGTGACCCTTAGACAATTATATAGTAGGTATGCCTGCCAGCAGCACAGAGGGGCATGTGTCTTCCAGCAGCACAGGGGGGGGGCATGTGTCTGCCAGCAGCACAGGGGGGGGGGGCATTTGTCTGCCAGCAGCACAGGGGGGGGGCATGTGTCTGCCAACAGCACAGGGGGGCATTTGTCTGCCAGCAGCACAGGGGGGCATGTGCCTGCCAGCAGCACAGGGGGGGAAGCATACATGTCTGCCAGCAGCACGGGGGGCATGTGCCTGCCAGCAGCACAGGGGGCATATAAGAATGACCGGGGGGCCATATCCATGATGGGAGGGGGGCTAGATGCAGGCACATGTAATATTCGCTGCTCCCCTGTGAATCAACTCGGCACAGGTTCAGCACCGAGGTGATGGACAGCGGGTGCAGTGAATATTACATGTGGCTAATGAGCGGGAGCACAGGACCTCCTGCTGTCTCTGCAGCCAGCCCACTCCAGCCCCCTGACACCACTCCAGAGCTGCCCCCCTTTCTGTACAGCACAGCACACAGATTCGGATTATAAGACGCACCCCCCACCTCCCCCCAAAATTTGGGGGAACAAAAGTGCGTCTTATAATCCGAAAAATACAGTATATTCTTTACCTGACATATCCAACCACTCTGCTGCGTTAAAGTACTTAAAAGCCACTGCTGGATTTTCTATACATCTGATGAGACAGACCCCTCCGTAGCTCAGGTCCTAATTGTCCGCGGTAACTCTGCTGAAGAGGTATTGACATTCCCTAACACAAGTGTCTACAAAACCAATGACTTTTAATTAGGAACGGATAATGCAAGAATGGTGAGAAATGGCTAATCAACATTCAACACGTCTTAATAGTGTGCAAAGACAAATGATAAAATTAATATATTGATAATGCGGATGTGTCTCGCATTCACACTTGAATTTAGGGATGCCTAGTTGGATAACAAACATATAGTTAAAGATGTCTCCCCAGTCCTAATCAAACTACAGTCCTGGGCTACCGGCTGATCGTCCCCGCTCCCGGCACCCTCTAAAACAGCTGATTTCTGCAGAATTACATGGCAGACTTCAGATGAATGGCCATTCTTGTAATCCAAAGACAATGTAAAGGCCCCGTCACACATAGCGACGCTGCAGCGATACCGACAACGATCCGGATCGCTGCAGCGTCGCTGTTTGGTCGCTGGAGAGCTGTCACACAGACCGCTCTCCAGCGACCAACGATCCCGAGGTCCCCGGTAACCAGGGTAAACATTGGGTAACTAAGCGCAGGGCCGCGCTTAGTAACCCGATGTTTACCCTGGTTACCATCGTTAAAGTAAAAAAAACAAATGCTACATACTTACCTACCGCTGTCTGTCCCCGGCGCTCTGCTTCTCTGGTCTGGCTGTGAGCACAGCGGCCGGAAAGCAGAGCGGTGACGTCACCGCTCTGCTTTCCGGCTGACCGGCGCTCACAGCCAGACCAGAGAAGCAGAGCGCCGGGGACAGACAGTGGTAGGTAAGTATGTAGCGTTTGTTTTTTTTACTTTAACGATGGTAACCAGGGTACACATCGGGTTACTAAGCGCGGCCCTGCGCTTAGTTACCCGATGTTTACCCTGGTTACCAGCGAAGACATCGCTGAATCGGCATCACACACGCCGATTCAGCGATGTCAGCGGGACCTCAACGATCAAAAAATGGCCCAGGCCATTCCGACACGACCAGCGATCTCACAGCAGGGGCCTGATCGCTGGTACGTGTCACACATAGCGAGATCGCTACTGAGATCGCTGTTGTTGCGTCACAAAACTTGTGACTCAGCAGCGATCTCGCTAGCGATCTCGCTATGTGTGACGGGGCCTTAAGTCTATCAGAGTAATAGCCGCTCATACAGAATGGCTGTTTGTTCTAGCTCATAGTGGGAGATCCCAAGCAGGAGCCCTGTTCTATGATGAACATAAGTCCTAAATCCACATATGGACAGAGGATTTCATCAAGGGTTGTCTGCTTTTTTCCTGAGACAATGCCATGGTTATGTTTCGGCTGTGTCTGATATTGCAGCTCAACAGGTTCACTTTACTAGAAATAAGCTTGCAAAACTAAACATGGGAGCACGTTTTTCGTATCTGATTATGCGCAGACAAGATTAGGATCTTAGTTGTTTTAAGTGATTAGATCTGAAATCTGCATTACAGCAACCACATAGATACTGAAGTGAGAAGATAACCAAGTTGTGTGGGATAGTGTTGTGGCATGCTCTGTGACCTGTGCAGAGCTCAATGTGCAGGGAAGGTGATGAGATATGCTGGCACCTTCACCTGGATCCTGTGTTATCTACCTCCAGACTTATTAGTGCTGTTTGCTTTCATTGCAATCCTGCCTTTCATAAATATGAGAATGACTCCAGAGAAGTGATCTCTACAGAACCGTAGTGTCAGCCTTCATGAATTCCTTGAAATCCGCTCTTCCCCATATATTTGAACACTTTGAGATTCAATTTGCCTAATAAAAAATAAACTTACCCGACAACATTGCAAAACGGGCTAATGTCGTTTTGTGTGGCCGCATTCACTTCCCAAAAATAGCCCGCAATTGTAACACCCATAGGACTATCATACCTTGTACATTTTGTGTGGCTGCGTTCACGTTTCCAAAATTCTGATCTTTCTCTCTTTCCAGTATTCTAAATTCTTCAACTCAAATCAAATGTTGTGGAAAATTCAACCACATCCAATTTCAAAAGATATGCTTATCTCCAGTCAGTGATTTTTCTAGTGCCCTGATTGTCATCAGTATTTTGGATCCAAATTTTCATCAGTGTTTGCTCCATGTCGGCTTTTACAATCAGTGTATCATCAGTGATTTTATCGTCTGAATAAATACATTAAAGTGCACCTGTCAGCAGGATTTTGCTAAGTAAACTGCAGACACTGTCAGGTTGGTGCTGTTATACTGATAAAAAAGATACCTGGGGTGAAGAAATCTGTCTTGTGGTTCTTGTGTAATAAGTGTTAGACGTTTTCAGTTAATGAAATTCTCGTTCTCCGGGTTGGGACTGTGGGCAGAGTCTTATCTTCCTGCTCTAAGCCAGAGAAACCAAGATGAGACCTGCCCACAGGCTGCCCCAAAGCCAAACCTGTTCCTCATCATGGAGACAGACTAGTTGTGCTTTGGGGCATCCTTTGGGAAGGTCTTTCCTTGGTTTCTCTGGCTTAGAGCAGGAAGAGAAGACTCTGCCCATAGTACTGCCCCAGAGGACAAGAAAACTTCTAACACTTATTATGCAAGAACCAAAAGACGGATTTCTTCACCCCAGGTGTCATTTTAATCAGTATAACAGCACCAAACTGACAGTGTCTCTGGCTTACATAGCAAAATTCTGCTGACAGGTTCACTTTAAATAAGGCTTCTCCTTTCCATTCCAATGTTAATCATGGCCAGGGTGACAATTGCATGTAGACTTTAATGTATGCAAATTTTTTGCAGATGCCGTAGACTTGTATAGGTAATTTTGATTTAAAATGAACATGGTCCGCAAAAACATGGACATGTGAACAGCCATTATAAAGAGTATCTCCGTGAAAAACATTTGTGATTCACAGATTTCTCAGTGAGGCCTAAAGTAATTTTTAAATAGTTTCTTTAATGAACAGCTGATAACATGTCTTGCTTTGTTGTTTTTTAATCACCATTTGAAGTTTATGGATAATTAGATTTTGGAGCACAGGGGCCGGACTGAGCACAGGTCTTCTCCTCCCTGTCTAAGATTCCTCGACCCCTTGCCTGCCTCCAGTCTGTGAATGACCTGCCTTCTCTGTTTGAAATCTCTTTGTTTTTCAAAGACCGGAGGCTGGTGGGGGCTAGGGAATCACAGACTAATCATTGACTGAGGTATCGGGGAATCACAGACAGGCAAGATAAGACCCAGTGCACAGTTCGGCCTCTATGCTCCGAAATCTAATTAGCCAAAAACTTCAAATGGTGATTAAAGAATAACATCAAAGTGGATTTCTTCACTAAAGGTATCATTGTATTAAAAAATGACACTCTGTTTTACTTGTTCAATGCTAGCAGCTGTAAATAACATGGTGTTTTTCTGAAAAGATGTGAAGCAGAACATTTTCATTTCAGTTGAAAAGTAGTAGAGCGAATACTGCCTCAAACCATGTATAAAATATCAATAGCTAATATAAAATAATATAATCCGATTTCCAAAAATCATTACGGTACATAATTCTTCATTTTAAGTTTAAACATAACTTGAACTTTCAGAAACCGCAAAAGAGTCAACAAATTTGTCACATTCTAATGCATTTTAGCTATTTCTTACAGGAGTCACATCATCACTGGTAATAGATCACTGGGTGCACTTACTTATGATATGGTTGTGTGACTCATCAACTAGTTTAAATAGATTTTTTTTTAGATGTACAGTAGTGTTCAAAATAATAGCAGTCTAATATGACTAACCAGATTAATCACTGTTTTTAGTGTAAATTATATTACCATATGTCAAATAATTTACCAGTTGGTGCCATAGATTCTAAGAAAACCAACAGACTCAGCATTCATGATCTGCAGGTTTTTGAGTTTGTGTATTAGAATAATTAATTGAAAAGGGGCTGTGTTCAAAATAATAGCAGTGTGGAGTTCAATTTGTGAGGGCAATCATTCTGTGAAGAAGCAGGAGTGATATCAGGTGGCCCTTATTTAAAGGGAACCGGTCAGCAGGATTGTGCACAGTAACCTACAGACAGTATCAGGTTGTTGCCATTATACTGATTCTAATGATACATGGGTTGATGAAATCTGTCTTGTGGTTGTTGTGTAATTTTTATTTTCAGTTTTGAGTTAATGATATGCTCGTGCTCCTGGGCGGCCTGTGAGGGTCTTCATGTGGTGTTCTGATTAGATATTCATTTCATAATGCAGACTGCTGACGGGTCACTGATCCCTCACTGACCTGCCCCCTCGTTTGCATAATGAATGTATGTACATACTGAAAAAAAAAACCTTCAGCAGGCAGGGGCAGCCATAGCATCTGCACGGCAGCATAACTGCATGTTTACTGTGTTGTTAATAAATGTGCCTGAGGCTATCCTGAGGAGTAGAAAAAAAGAATCAATTTTAAAATGGCGCCCCTCGCCTGCGCAGTAGCAGCTATCAGTGTATATAGAGGTGATCTGATAGCTGCTACTGTGCAAGCGCCGGCGGCGCCATCTTTGAGGAGGACTTTCCTTTTCTTCTCTAGCAAGATGGCGCCACCTGCGCAATAGCAGCTATCAGATCACCCCTGTTTACACTGATAGCTGCTAATGCGCATGCGCAGCGGGCACCATTTTAAAATTGATTCTTTTTTATATTGGTTGGCAATCACAAAGGGAGCTGCCATGAGCGGATCTTGATGATTTCCATGCCCAAGTGTACTCAGCATAGCAAAACATTCTTCAGAGAACCATTAGTAACCTCATCGATAGAAGCCAAGTCGTGTAAGTGCGTGTATTTCGGTGCTCAGAACTCATACTTGATACTGAATAAATCGAGATGTTTTGAAAATGTAGTTTCCATGTTTCCATAATTTGCGTATCATTATGTCTATCCACCTTGCGATTTCAATAATCCCATGACTTGGTGTTGCAATATAAAAAAATTATTATATATAAGCAAAGCATGTATGTCTTCTAGATGTATTTATTAATCTCAAATAGTCAGTGACAACCACATACTATTTCCTTCTAAATGACAAAAAAGAGCTTTTTTTGAATCAACTAGAAAGATAGGACGCCTTTGGCTTAGTATTTAACAGTCTCTGACCGTGCTACTTATGTTTATCTACAGTGCATGTACCTGGAGTTCATTTCATTTCTACTTCTGCCATTTGTAGCACAGACAGAATGGTCTGAATTAACATTTCATGCTTGAGGACAAAATCTTTTAAACATGTCTTTTCATTTTAGGAAGTTATAGAAGCTATTGCTGAATGTGCATTTAAGACGTCACCGTATCCAATTCTCCTGTCCTTTGAAAATCATGTGGACTCGTAAGTAATACACTTTTACCTGCAGCAACTTTACATACTGTATATCGCAAACCAGATCTATCTATTAAAGAATACGATTGTTTCTGTGCCACATACTCATTGTTGGAACGTGTGCATTGCCTGTCATATAATAAAGGCTTGTTCACATTATTAATGTTTTTTTTTTAAATGCAGCATTTACAGTAACAGCAAAATTAATGAGATTTCTAAAATCTCATTTACTCGGTAGTTGCATTTTTTTGTCAATAATTCATTCTTTAAAAATCTCAGCATGTCAATTCTTTCAGAGATTTTACTGCTGTTTTTTCCCATTGAAAATAAAAACAATTTAGCACCAAAAGCATTAAAAAAAAACACATCAAAAATTCATTAAAAAATGCATAACAAATGCACATGTAATTTCCGCTATAGTTTTCTTGCCATAGCCTGCACAAAAAAGTAGCTAGTGTTTAGTTTTATACTTTAGGGACGGTGCAATTATAACATATTTCATTTACAATAAAATTGGAGATTTGTGGATGTAATCCGTGCTGCCGAATAAGATGTAAGACCAGATATAATCAAAATGAAGGATAGTGGTTTTATTCAACGCTTTTGGAGTTCAGTTGACTTCTTCCTCAGGACACAACCACAAGTATACAGAGACAGATAGAGATAGCTATTCAAATAAATAAAAAATTCAAATCTGGCACCAAAAGAAACCACATGAAAACGGTGTCAGAGTTCTGTGCGGTGACACACGGCGGTATAATGACCGTGCGATTGCCATATAATAACTATAAAAGCGCTTTACACACCAAAGAGCTACGACAGATAGAAAGATCTGCACACCCATAGAGAGGATGACCATTGTGTCGCTCAGCGCTGGACTGGGCCGTCTCTTCATTGGTACTGAGTGCTTCTGACTCACGGTACCTATTGGCTGCCATCAGGAGGATGGCTCTGCCGATGCTGCACTGCCTCTCCTGAAAAGGGGAGTATGGGATGGTCTTTGGGGTCTACTGAGTGTTTGGCAATCTCGAAAAAGCTATGATATCTGGAAGTGAATTATTCCTCCTTGACCTCGCAATATAACAATGCTTCAGGACCGCTTCATATCACTTGATTGACCCTCCATTGAAGTTGGAACTTGTGCAGAGATGGACTTGGATACTGGTGGATACTGGTGGCACATGTTTTAATAGCATTGAGCATTCTTAGCCCAACCCTATTAGTGCCTATATATGTTTCTTGTTTTCCAAGCCACCATACAGCTTCATCAGTGGAAAAATAAAAAAGTTATAGCTCTCAGAATAAAGCGATGCAAAAATAATTATTTTCCATAAAATAGTTTTTATTGTGTAAAAGCGCCAAGACATAAAAAATGATATAAGTGTGATATCGCTTTAATCGTACTGACCCAAAGAATAAAACTGCCTTATCAATTTGATCACAAGCGGAGCAACATAAAAAAAAAAATCTTGAATTACTAGTTTTTGTTCTTTCTGCCTTCCAAAAATCGGAATAGAAAGCGATCAAAAAATGTCACATGTCTTAAAATGGTACCAATAAAATTGTGAACTCGTTCCACAAAAATCAAGCCCTCACATGACTCTGTCTGCTAAAATTTGGAAAAAATTATATCTCTCAACATAAAACTAGTTTTTGCAATAAAAAGAGTTTTTTATTGTGTGACAGCAGCCAAACATAAAAACCCAATATAGATCTGGTATCACTGTAATCGCACCGACCCGAAGAATAAAGTCACCTAATCACTTATAGCACACGAGAAGTTGTGTAAGAAAAATAATTAAAACCACTTCACCTGTTTTGTTCATTCTGTCTCCCAAAGATCGCAGTAAGGCTCATACACTGGGGTTTCCTTGTAAACCTCTGTCTGAAATACGTGATTCAGATGGAACCCCCGACTGAAGATTTCCTATAATGAGGCAGATGAAAGCACTGTGGACACCATACGACCTGTGATTTGGCAGTGTCTGTCTTTTTAGGATTGCAGAAAAGTGCCGTAGGACACCGTTTTGTGCACTTCTGAAAAGGACACCGCTGAACAGAGGCCAGATGGAGTCCAGAGTAACTCTGTTGCCTCAGTATAGTGAATGGATCCCTCAGGGCTTCATCTGAATCACGTCAATTGGAGATCTAGATGGAAACCCCCAAAAGAAAGTGCTCAGAGGAGAGTGCCGGATAAATGTGATCCCAAATATTACGTAAAATGTTCCCAATAAAATCTTCAAATCAATCCACAAAAAAGCAAGTCCCCACTCAGGTCTGTCATCTGTTAACGAAAATATAGAGGGCTTCCACCTTACTGGTAGTACAAAGGCTCTGAAAAGCAAATGGCTCCTCACCCCACATATAGCGACCACATCTTTGGCATTTCTGAAGCGATGAGAGCCCGCCTAAGTTACGGGTACATGTCTCCAGAAGCATGAGCTTGACATAACGTAGTGGTCATTACACCGTACTGGTCCCTGCAGCGTACTGGTCACTACAATGACCATTTGCAATTTTTACGCTGCAACATTCATTGCTGTTTGCTTCTGGAAAACACCCCATGGAGTCAAAATCATAAATACACCTGTAGATAAATTCCCAAAGCGGTATAATTTCCAAAATGGGGCCACTTGAGTGGGGATTCTGCTCTACTAGCAATTAGGGGCTCTGTGTATGGAGTCCACCATCTATTCTAGGAAAATCTGCGCTCCAGGAGGCAAATAGCGCTCTGCCCCTCCTGAGTCTCTCCATATGCATAAGCAGTACTATACAGCCACATATGGGGTATTGCCACGTTCAGTAGAAACTGTGCAACAAATGATGGTGCCATTTTTACCCACTTGTGTGAAAATTTAAAATCTGGGGCTGAAACAAAATTTTTGTATTAAAAATGTAGTTATTTTTCTTCACTGCCCAGTGGTATAAAATTCTGGTTTCCACTGTTTAGGAACATCAGGGTCTCTTCAAACGGGTCATGGCGTCCGCTAATTATTTACATTCAAAAAGACAAATGATGCTCCTTTCCTTTCGAGTCCTGCCGTGCGCCCAAAGAGTAGTTTTTGCCCTCATATGGAGTATCTGTGTACTCAGGAGAGATTGCACAACAAATTGTTTTTCTGAATCCAACCTTCATTTGGCTATGCAGACTATTTGAGGCTACATTACTTTACATGGTGGATCTTGTATACTTCTTTGATTTAGTACCAATCCGGTTTTATGATGTATCTGTTATATACTATCCTCTTGTGTACTATTAGTCTGGCTATGTGGTTTAATATGTGTGCATATATATAGCTCCCTATTCAAGTATCAAACTTCTTATCTAGAATTGATCTAGGTATGCAAATACCCTAATCCAGTATTAGTTTGGCACTGTTCATTTCTAATCCAGCATTGATCAGGTTAAATAAATCTTCTAATCCAGTATTAGTCTGGTATTGTGTATTTCTAATCCGGTGTTAATCTGACAGTGTTCACCCACTCATGCATTGCCTTTGTTTGGCATTGAATCGATAAATACAAAGACCATAAATCTCATTTAAATTAATTGTATCAGGTCCAATTTTGATCTGATTTTATTGATTATCTTTTCGCCTTATGTACTTAGGGTAAGGAAATTGGGTGTTTTTTATCAGGTATAAATAAATACATGGTTTTAAGGGGTTTATGTACACACAGCAAATTGTACGGTCCAATTTCGCCTGTTACTCTTATGATAATGCAAAATTTGGGGCTAAAATAACATTTTTGTGGGGAAAATGTGATTTATTTTTTTTTAATTTTCATGAGTCAGTGTTATAAACTTCTGTGAAACCTTCGGGGGGGTTCAAGGTGCTCAACACACATCTAAATACATTGAGGGCTTTCCTGTGGTCACTTGTATGGTTTTCTACTGTTTAGGCATATTAGGGGCTGTCCAAATGGGACATGGCATCCTCTAATGATTCCAGGAAACCTTACATTCAAAAAGTCAAATGACGCTTTTTCCCTTCCGAGCCCTGCTTTGCGCCCAAACAATAGTTTACTTCCTCATATGGGGTATTGGCGTACTCAGGAGAAACTGCACTACAAATTGTATGGTGCAATTTCTCCTGTTACCCTCATGAAAATGCTAAAAACATATTTGTGGGGAAAATGTAATGTTTTTTATTTTTACGGCTCAACGTTATAAACTTCTGTAAAGCACCTGAGGGTTCAATGTGCAGTCACCACACATCTAGATCAGTTCCCTAAGGGGTCTACTCTCCAAAATGGTGTCACTTGTGGGGGATTTTCACTGTTTAGGCATATCAGAGGCTTTCAAAATGCGACATGATGTCCGCTAATTGTTCCAGCAAATTTTGCATTCAAAAAGTCAAATGGTGCTCCTTCCCTTCCGAGCTCTGCCGTGCACCCAAACAGTGGTTTTCCCCCACATATGGGGTATTGGCATGCTCAGGAGAAATTGCACAACAAATTTTCTGGTCCATTTCTCCTGTCACCCTTGTAAAAACAAAAAAATGGGGTCTAAAAAATTTTATGTGAAAAAAAAATTAAATGTTCTTTTTTTTCCACATTCCAAAAATTCCTGTGAAGCACCTGAAGGGTTAATAAACTTCTTGAATGTGGTTATGAGCACCTTGAGGAGTGTAGTTTTTAGAATGGTGTCATTTTTTGGGTACCTTCTGTCATAAAGACCTATGAAAGTCACTTAAATTGTGAGGTGGTCCCTAAAAAAACATTTTTTTGGAAAAATGAGAAATTGCTGGTCAGCATTTAAAGGGAACCTGTCACCCCCAAATCGAAGGTGAGCTAAGCCCATCAGCATCAGGGGCTTATCTACAGCATTCTGGAATGCTGTAGATAAGCTCCCGATGTATCCTGAAAGATGAGAAAAAAAGGTTAGATTATACTCACCCAGGAGTGTTTCCACTGCGGTCCAGTCCGATGGGCGTCGCGGTCCGGTCCAGGCCTCCTATCTTCATAGGATGATGTCCTCTTCTTGTAGTCACGCTGCAGCTTCGGCGCAGGTGTACTTTGTCTGCCCTGTTGAGGGCAGAGCAAAGTACTGCAGTGCGCAGGCGCCGGGAAAGGTCAGAGAGGCCCAGCGCCTGCACACTGCAGTACTTTGCTCTGCCCTCAACAGGGCAGATGAAGTACCCCTGCGCCGGAGCCGCAGCGTGAATACAAGAAGAGGACGTCATCGTAAGAAGATGGGAGGCCCCGGACCGGCCCGCGACGCCCATCGCACCGGGACCGCCCCTGGGTGAGTATAATCTAACCTCTTTTTCTCATCTTTTAGGATACATCGGGGGCTTATCTACAGCATTACAGAATGCTGTAGATAAGCCCCTGATGCTGGTGGGCTTAGCTCACCTTCGATTTTGGGGGTGACTGGTTCCCTTTAACCCTTATAACTTCCTAACAAAAATGTTTTTTTTTCAAAAATTGTGCTGATGTAAAGTAGATATGTGGGAAATATGTTATTTGTTAAGTATTTTGTGTGACACATCTCTCTGATTTAAGGGTATATGAATTCAAAGTTTGAAAATTGCAATATTTTCCAAATTTTCACCAAATTTCCGTTTTCTTCACAAATAAACGCAATTTATTGCGAATAAATGTTACCACTATCATGAAGTACAGTATGTCACGAAAAACTCAGTGGGATCCGTTGAAGCGTTCCAGGGTTATTACCACATAAAGTGACAGTGTAAAAATTGGCCTGGTCATTAACATGCAGACCTCCTTGGAGGGTAAAAGGGTTAATGAATTGTAGGAAAGATTTCTCTTTGAAGAGTTTAGGGTGAGTTTCTTAAGATATTTCTCTCTTTGGAGACATGTGTATATACTGTCTGTCAAGTCCACTAGTTCATGACATTTAGCTTTTTAACAAGTGGTAATCAAAAGGTTCTTACAAGTTCCTACAAGCCATGTTCCTGGCTTCAAAGAAATGAATCTAACAAGTAGCTGCCTTAATGCGGAAATCATGTTATCGTATCGTAATCCCGTCCTACTCTGCGGGTTCTGTATGTGTAAAATCCCAATTTTCTTTAAACTTGGCATCATTATATCTTGGAAACTTTTCAATGTGATTTACATTTAGAGCTGTGGATCAGAACATACGTCTGCGTTCTGTGATGTGTTTGTGTGGTGAGTATATTTAGAAAGGGTTTTAAATCTGTGAAGTGAGCGGATAGGTAATTAAACTGCCAAATGTGTTGAAATGCCATATGTCTCTTATTTTTGGCAGAGAATGAAAAGATAATGTAAAAATAACTGCAAACTTTATCGTTATGTACGTCAGATTATTTTGATGTTTTATTTTACAGACTTCAAGCATTTTTGAAACATTTCATTTTGCACTATCTCCTGTGTATAAAGCAACTTAGGGAAGTCATATGGTTTGAGGCAGAGACTGTCAAATTAATAGCACAGGCTGACAAATGCCGGTAAACCCTTATTTTAATGTTGAGTTCCTGGTTATAGGTTGATTGAACCGTGAAATGTTTTCAATATTACCATAAATTATGAAGATTATTTAAGGGCTTACTAGCTTAGTCAATGGGCTGCTGTAACATTTGTTATGGTCCTTGTCTCTTTTACCACTGCCTCTTTGGTGGGTTATTCCTGGGGCTTGTGGCTCTGGCCAGTCCAGAAGCTATGGAAATTCTGTTAGGTGTGAATATGCTTTTCGATTTGCCCCTTTTTATCTTATCTATTATTTTTAACTTCTTCTCGACGTTCGATGTACCGTCGTCACGTCATGGTTGGGAAGTGCTTCCCAATCTTGGATGTACTGGGTACATCCTGACGATTTTGCACGCACAGAAGCTGTATGCGTGCGATCGCCACAGGGTGATCTGCTGATATCACAGTTTATCCCTGACAGTTTAACCCCCTAAATGCTGTGATGGATATCGGAGCGCAGCATTTAGAAGGCAGGCACAGGGAGGGAGTCCCCTCTGCTCTCCGATTGGTGTCACAGAGGCCTAATCGTTGTCTTGGTGATCCAATGTCACCATGTCAACATCCGGGTCACCAGGCTCTAGCACTTAGATCAAGCTCAGTGCTAACTAACTTGTGTCAGTGCAGCCATTGCAATTGTTGTGAATTACAACGGTTCATAACAGCAATCAGAGCTGTAAAAAGTCCCATAGAGAGACAAAATAAAAAAGTAAAACAAAAATTGTAAAAAGAATTTAAAAAAAATCAGAAAATAATAATAATAATAAAATTATATATAAGCGGTATTACTGAAATGTCAAACTCGCCTGACTTTAACCCCATAAAGAATTTATGGGGTATTGTCAAGAGGAAGATGAGACACCAGACCCAACAATGCAGACGAGCTGAAGGCTGCTATCAAAGCAACCTGGGCTTCCATAACACCTCAGCAGTGTCACAGGCTGATCACCTCCATGCCACGCCACATTGATGCAAAAGGAGCGTTGAGTGAATTTACTGAACATACATTTCAGTAGGCCAACATTTCGGATGGATTTTAAAATCATTTTTCAAGCTGGTGTAATAAAATATTCTAATTTGCTTAAGTAATTACTTTTGGGTTTTCATTGGCTGTAAGCCATAATCATCAACATTAGCAGAAGTAAACACTTCAAATAGATCACTCTGTTTGTAAAGACTCTATCTAATATATGAGTTTCAGTTTTTGTATTGAAGAACTGAAATAAATTAACTTTTTGATGATATTCTAATTTTGTGAGAAGCATATATATATATATATATATATATATATATATATATATAATGAAATACATACCAATACCAATACATTTCTATTTCTATCTAAAAAAAAGAATACATATTTGGTATCGCTACAGGAACAATCCGCCCCATAAAACTGCCACACTGGTGAACCCCTTCAGTGATCAATGTTTGTGAAGTAAACTTAGTTCCTCCCACGTCACCAATCTGTGACGTCACTACACAGGCACAGCTCTCCGGCACCCCCCTTGTCTCTCAGGTCAATAAGGTAACTGCACCTAGAGCAAATGACCGCCGGTGAGACTGCCCTGTTACCCACGCTGGGTATTCTAAGATTCGCAATCAGAGTAAAAGGATCAGCCCAAAATTAATTTGTGATTTAATTGCCTTAAGGGCGCACTAGGTAATTACAAGTAATATACAGACAAAATATATCAAGAATTGCAGTCAGAGTAAAGTATAACAATCACAATACAGGGCTTAAAGGTATACAGCTGGAGGTCAATTTACCAGGTTGAAGGTCGCTTGTGGAAGCCAGGGGGCTCAACGTTCCGCAGGTCCAAGACTTAGTTGCCGGGAAGCCCCCAGAAAGCGTGTGCTTGCTCCCCTCTGGCTGGCATACCCTGTTCCTTAGTTTATCCTTAGTGTCCTTAGCTCTTAAACCTTCTATGCCCCCCCTTGTAACTGGGTGGGCTAGCAATCTCCACTCCTCAGCTTAACTGCAAAATCTGTGCCCAATATCTAATATATGGAATAACTGCTCTCAGAGTGGTCGGATCAGTACACGGGCGGTACCAGCGCACAAGGTTGGTTCTGCCGATCGCCCAGGGACTAAACCTGTACCCATTCGGTCGCTGTGGGAGGCTGATCTCCATATCTCAGGTGTCAGAACTCCCACAGACTCGGGAATTGCACTGACAGATGCACAATCTCTTTAGGGCGAGGGGCATATTTTTTATGAGCCTGTACCTCGGACGATGCGTCCATAATTCACGATTCCATGTTGCAGATGGTTCGACTGGGAGGCCACAATAGACATATATCCTGTGGCCACTTGACATGCGTGCTTTAATTAAGCCCCCAAACACCTCCTAGTCCCCTGCTGGTGTGGCTTCCTCATTGGCTTTGAAGTACCTTCTGCCTGCTACACTGAGCTTGACTTAATTACCATGCGAAAATTAACTTTATTCATGAGAATAGGTGGGGGCCAGGAGCACTTGTCTCTGCAGACCTGTGACCAGGAGACAAAATGGAGTCACGCCAGTCTCTGTTAGTATGCCCATCCAAGATGGCGGCGGCTCCCTCATCACAATGTTAAAATAAAAAAAGGCAAAAAAACTATGCTTTTTCATCATACCACAGAACAAAAAGTGGAATAAACGCAATGAAAATGAAAAATGTAAATAAAAATGTTATAGCTGAAAACGTCATCTTCCTGCAAAAAATAAGGCACGATACAGCTGAATCAGCGGAAAAATAAAAAAGTTATAGCGCTCAGAATAAAGTGATGTAAAAATAATTATTTTTTTATATAAAATAGTTTTTCTTGTGTAAAAGTGCCAAAACATAAAAAATTACATAAATGAGGAATCTCTGGAATCGTACTGACGTATTGAATAAAGCTGCCTTATGAATTTTGCCACACGCAGAACGGCATAAAACAAAAACAATTCTGAATTGCCATTTTTTGTTCATTGTGGTTCCCAAAAATCGGAATAGAAAGCGATCAAAAAATGCCATGTGCCCAAAAATGGTAATAGTAAAAATGTCAACTCACCCAGCAAAAAACAAGCTCTCACATGACTCTGTTGGCGAAAATATGGAAAAATTATAGCTCTCAAAATATGGCAATTCAAAAACTTATTCTTGCAATAAAAATCATTTTTAGTGTTTGACAGCAACCAAACATAAAAAATGATTTAAATCTTGCATCGCTTTAACCGAACCCAACCGAAAAATAAAGTTGTCTAATCACTGATACCGCATGAGGAGCAGTGTAAAAAAGACATAGAATTAATTATTCACCAGCTGTTGATTTTTTTCATTCTGTCTCCAAAAGATCACAGTAGAGCTCAACGCACATTTATCCTGTGCTCTATGCTGAGCGCTTACACCTGGGTTTCTGTGTAAATCTCAGAAATATGTCATTCAGACGAAACCCCTGCCATAAGATTCCCTACAATGAGGAAGATAGAGTCATTGTTGACGCCGTCTGGCTTGTCATCCAGCGGTGTCCCTCTTTTTAGGCATGCAAATAAGCGCCATCCATAGTTTTGTGCACGTCTGAAAAGGAGACAGCTGAATAGAGACCAGACGGAGTCCAAAGTAACTCTGCTGCCTCATCATAGTGAAAGGATCTCTCGGGGGTTTTATCTCTATCAAGTTAGTGGGAGATTTAGATGAAAACCCTGATGTAAGTGCTTTTCATAGAGAGCTGAATAAATGTGATCCCAAATGTTATGTAAAATATTCCAAACAAAAGCTTCAAATCAGTCCACAAAAAAAGCAAGTCCCCACTCAGATCTGTCATCTGTTAACGGAAATATAGGGGGTTTCCACATTACTGTTAGTGCAAAGGCTCTGGAAAAGCTAAATGACTCCTTGCTTCCCAAAAGAAATTCAGCAGATTCTGCCCTCCCAATTCCAAATGCCCCCTTCTCTTCTGAGCCCCAGTGTGCCTAAACAACATTTAGTGCCCACACGTTTGGCATTTCTGTAGCGATGACTACAACATACTGGGCACTACAATGGCAGTTTGCAATTTTTACTCGGCAACATCCACTGGTTCTTGAAAACAGCCAGTCAAAATTGTCACTACACCTGTAGATAAATTCCCAAAGGGGTATAATTTCCAAGATGGGGTCACGTGAGGGGGGATTCTGCTCTTCTGCAGTTTGGTGATCTGTATATGGAGTCTGCAAACTATTGTAGGAAAACCTGCGCTCCAGGAGGCAAATAGCATTCCTTCCCTCCAGTGTCTTGCCATTTGGCTAAGCAGTACTGTACAGCCACATATGGGGTATTTCTACATTCAGCTAAAATCGTGGGACAAAGTTTAGTGCCAGTTTCACCCATTTACCTTTGTGAAAATGTAAAATATGGGGCTAAAACAAAATGTTTGTGGTAAAAATGCAATTATTTTTTCTTCTCTGCCCCACGGTATAAAATTCTGTCTCACACCTGTGGTATCAATATGATCACTGCACCCCTAGATAAATTCGATGAGAAGTATAGTTTGTAAAATGGGGTCACTTATGGGGGGATCTGTTGTCCTGGAACCTCAGGGGTTCTCCCAGTGGGTCATGGCACAAACTATAACTGTAGGATCTGCACTATAAGGCCGGCGTCACACTGGCGTATCGCATCCGATGCGAGATCATCGGATGCGATATGCTAATGACACTCGGTTCCTGCTCGCAGCAGAGCAGGAGCCGAGTGTCATGCATCTGTGCTCCGATTCTCTCGCACGGGGAGGATCGGAGCACAGCTGCGGAGGAGGCGGAGAAATGAATTTCTCCATCTCCTCCATTGCTGGGGTCCGCTTATAGCGCACATCACTCGGATGATATCCGAGTGGTGTGCGCTGTCTCACTCGCACCCATAGGCTTATATGGGTGCGAGTGAGCCGAGAGTTTTCCTCGGTCCAAGACAATCGCAGCATGCTGCGATTGTCTCGGACTGAGGAAAACGGCCGACAAAAAGTCAGCTGCTGGGAGCAGCCCCATATGTTAACATTGGTCCGAGTGCAATGCGATTTTTTTATCGCATTGCCCTCGGCCGTTTATAATGCCAGAGTGATGCCGGCTTAATATGGCGCTCCTTCTTTTCTGAGCTTTGTACTGTGTCTGAAAATTAGTTCCTGATTACATGTTGGGTTTTGTCACAATCAAGAGACATTTTTGCAACAAACTAAGGTTTTTTTTATTCCTTAGAAAAATTAAAAACTTGGGGTGAAAACAAAATTTTAGTTTTAAAAATTTAATTATTCTTACTTCACCGCCAAATGGTATAAAATTCTGTGAGGCACATGTGGTGTCAATATGATCACTTCACCTCTAGATGAATTTATTGAGGGGTGCAGTTTGTAAAATGAAGTCACTTATGGGGGTTTCTGCTGTTCTTACATCTCAGGGTCTCTACCAATGTGACAAGGCACCCTCAAACCATTCCAGCAAAATCTGAACTCCAATATGGCGCTTCTTCCCTTATAAGCTTTGCACTGTTATCAAAAGTATTTTTCTACCACATATGGGGTGTCAGTGTACTCAGGAGAAATTGCTCAACAAATTTTGAGGTCCATTTTCTCCTACTATTCTTATGAAAATGAATACATTTTGGGCTAAAAGAACATTTTTGTATGAAAAATATTTATTTTTGCTAATTCTCACAGATCAGCGTTGTAAAATTCTGAAAAGCAGCTGTGAGTTTGAGGTGCTCACCACACATCAGCATAAATTCCTTGAGGGGTCTAGTTTCCAAAATGGGGTCAGTTGTGGGGGGGTTCCACTGTGTAGGCACATCAGAGACTCCCCAAACTCAACATGACACGCACAGACAATTCCATCAAATTCTGCACTCCAAACGTCACTCCTTCCTGTCTGACCCCAGCGGTGCGCCCAAACACAGCCTTGAAGAATCCACGCCCCTTCAATCAATTTATTAGCATTTCTTTTAATTCAGCGGGGAAAATAGTGGATCAAAGATCAACTGAAAATACTGTACATCCCGTGTATCCGGTATATTTTGCTTCCGGCTGGACCCAATTCTGGCTTTGGAATTGCGTTATAAACGGCAAGGGTGTTGTTGGCAGCCTAAAATATTTTTTTCAGTCTACAGAACATCCTCAGTAAGTGATAGCAAGAAAAGATCTTGAAAATAGAATGTAATTGAAACTCAATGTTACACATTTATATAATTTTTCATTATACAATAATTGCCGTAAAGTTTATTTCACCAAGACCGGAAAATCCCTTTTAACCCCTTCATGACCCAGCCTATTTTGACCTTAAAGACCTTGCCGTTTTTTGCAATTCTGACCAGTGTCCCTTCATGAGGTAATAACTCAGGAACGCTTCAATGGATCCTAGCGGTTCTGAGATTGTTTTTTCGTGACATATTGGGCTTCATGTTAGTGGTAAATTTAGGTCAATAAATTCTGTGTTTATTTGTGATAAAAACGGAAATTTGGCGAAAATTTTGAAAATTTCGCAATTTTCACATTTTGAATTTTTATTCTGTTAAACCAGAGAGTTATGTGACACAAAATAGTTAATAAATAACATTTCCCACACGTCTACTTTACATCAGCACAATTTTGGAAACAAAATTTTTTTTTGCTAGGAAGTTATAAGGGTTAAAATTTGACCAGCGATTTCTCATTTTTACAACGAAATTTACAAAACCATTTTTTTTAGGGACCACCTCACATTTGAAGTCAGTTTGAGGGGTCTATATGGCTGAAAATACCCAAAAGTGACACCATTCTAAAAACTGCACCCCTCAAGGTGCACAAAACCACATTCAAGAAGTTTATTAACCCTTCAGGTGCTTCACAGCAGCAGAAGCAACATGGAAGGAAAAAATGAACATTTAACTTTTTAGTCACAAAAATGATTTTTCAGCAACAATTTTTTTATTTTCCCAATG
Source organism: Ranitomeya imitator (assembly GCF_032444005.1). Taxonomy (NCBI): domain Eukaryota; kingdom Metazoa; phylum Chordata; class Amphibia; order Anura; family Dendrobatidae; genus Ranitomeya; species Ranitomeya imitator. Next base: position 74,402,119 of record NC_091286.1, on the reverse strand, counting down.
GTAAAAGGAGAAACTGAACCACGTACGTTGTTGTCCAATTTGTCCTGAGTACGCTGATACCTCATATGTGGGGGTAAACCACTGTTTGGGCGCACGGCAGGGCTTGGAAGGGAAGGAGCGCCATTTGACTTTTTGAATGAAAAATTGGCTGCACTCTTTAGCGGACACCATGTCACATTTGGAGAGCCCCCGTGTGCCTAAAAATTGGAGCTCCCCCACAAGTGACCCCATTTTGGAAACTAGACGCCCCAAGGAACTTATCTAGATGCATAGTGAGCCCTTTAAACCCCCAGGTGCTTCACAAATTGATCCGTAAAAATGAAAAAGTACTTTTTTTTCACAAAAAAATTCTTTTAGCCTCAATTTTTTCATTTTCACATGGACAACAGGATAAAATGGATCCTAAAATTTGTTTGGCAATTTATCCTGAGTACACCGATACTTCACATGTGGGGGTAAACCACTGTTTGGGCACATGGTAAGGCTCGGAAGGGAAGGAGCGCCATTTGACTTTTTGAATGAAAAATTATCTCCATCGATAGCGGACACCATGTCGCGTTTGGAGAGACCCTGTGTGCTTAAACATTGGAGCTCCCCCACAAGTGACCCCATTTTGGAAACTGGACCCCCCAAGGAACTTATCTAGATGCCTAGTGAGCACTTTAAACCCTCAGGTGCTTCACAAATTGATCCGTAAAAATGAAAAAGTACTTTTTTTTCACAAAAAATTTATTTTCGCCTCAATTTTTTCATTTTCACATGGGCAATAGGATAAAATGGATCCTAAAATTTGTTGAGCAATTTCTCCCGAGTACGCCGATACCTCATATGTGGGGGTAAACCACTGTTTGGGCACACGGCAGGGCTCGGAAGGGAAGGCGCGCCTTTTAACTTTTTGAATGGAAAATTAGCTCCAATTGTTAGCGGACACCATGTCGCATTTGGAGAGCCCCTGTGTGCCTATGCAATGGAGCTCCCCCACAAGTGACCCCATTTTGGAAACTAGACCCCCCAAGGAACTTATCTAGATGCATACTGAGCACTTTAAACCCCCAGGTGCTTCACAGAAGTTTATAATGCAGAGCCATGAAAATAAAAAATAATTTTTCTTTTCTCAAAAATGATTTTTTAGCCTGGAATTTCCTATTTTGCCAATGGTAATAGGAGAAATTGGACCACAAATGTTGTTGTCCAGTTTGTCCTGAGTATGCAGATACCCCATATGTGGGGGTAAACCACTGTTTGGGCGCACGGCAGGGCTCAGAAGGGAAGGCACGCCATTTGGCTTTTTAAATGGAAAATTATCTCCAATCATTAGCGGACACCATGTCGCGTTTGGAGAGCCACTGTGTGCCTAAACATTGGAGATCCCCCACAAATTACCCCATTTTGGAAACTAGACCCCCAAAGGAACTAATCTAGATGTGTGATGAGCACTTTGAACCCTCAAGTGCTTCACAGAAGTTTATAACGCAGAGCCATGAAAATAAAAAAAAAAAATTATTTTCTCAAAAATGAATTTTAGCCCGCAATTTTTTATTTTCCCAAGGGTAACAGGAGAAATTTGACCCCAAAAGTTGTTGTCCAGTTTCTCCTGAGTACGCTGATACCCCATATGTGGGGGTAAACCACTGTTTAGGCACATGCTGGGGCTCGGAAGTGAAGTAGTGACGTTTTGAAATGCAGACTTTGATGGAATGCTCTGCGGGCGTCACGTTGCGTTTGCAGAGCCCCTGATGTGGCTAAACAGTAGAAACCCCCCACAAGTGACCCCATTTTGGAAACTAGACCCCGAAAGGAACTTATCTAGATGTGAGGTGAGCACTTTGAACCCCCAAGTGCTTCACAGAAGTTCATAACACAGAGCAGTGAAAATAATAAATACGTTTTCTTTCCTCAAAAATAATTTTTTAGCCCAGAATTTTTTATTTTACCAAGGGTTACAGGAGAAATTGGACCACAAAAGTTGTTGTCCAGTTTCTCCTGAGTACGCTGATACCCCATGTGTGGGGGTAAACCACTGTTTGGGCACACGTGGGGGCTCAGAAGGGAAGTAGTGACTTTTGAAATGCAGACTTTGATGGAATGGTCTGCGGGCGTCACATTGCGTTTGCAGAGCCCCTGGTGTGCCTAAACAGTAGAAACCCCCCACAAGTGACCCCATTTTGGAAACTAGACCCCCAAAGGAACTTATCTAGATGTGTGGTGAGCACTTTCAACCCCCAAGTGCTTTACAGAAGTTTATAACGCAGAGCCGTGAAAATAATAAATACGTTTTCTTTCCTCAAAAATAATTTTTTAGCCCAGAATTTTTTATTTTCCCAAGGGTTACAGGAGAAATTGGACCGCAAAAGTTGTTGTCCAGTTTCTCCTGAGTACGCTGATGCCCCATGTGTGGGGGTAAACCACTGTTTGGGCACACGTGGGGGCTCAGAAGGGAAGTAGTGACTTTTGAAATGCAGACTTTGATGGAATGGTCTGCGGGCGTCACGTTGCGTTTGCAGAGCCCCTGGTGTGCCTAAACAGTAGAAACCCCCCACAAGTGAGCCCATTTTGGAAACTAGACCCCCCAAGGAACTTATCTAGATATGTGGTGAGCACTTTGAACCCCCAAGTGCTTCACAGACGTTTACAACGCAGAGCCGTGAAAATAAAAAATCATTTTTCTTTCCTCAAAAATGATGTTTTAGCAAGCAATTTTTTATTTTCTCAAGGGTAACAGGAGAAATTGGACCCCAGTAATTGTTGCGCAGTTTGTCCTGAGTATGCTGGTACCCCATATGTGGGGGTAAACCACTGTTTGGGCACACGTCGGGGTTCGGAAGTGAGGGAGCACCATTTGAATTTTTGAATACAAGATTGGCTGGAATCAATGGTGGCGCCATGTTGCGTTTGGAGACCCCCTGAAGTGCCTAAACAGTGGAAACCCCTCAATTCTACCTCCAACACACCCCTAACCCTTATCCCAACTGTAGCCGTAACCCTAATCACAACCCTAACCCCAACACACCCCTAACCACAACCCTAACCCCAACACACCCCTAACCCTAACCACAACCCTAATTCCAACCCAACTCTAAGGCTATGTGCCAACGTTGCGGATTCGTATGAGATTTTTCAGCATCATTTTTGAAAAATCCGCGGGTAAAAGGCACTGCGTTTTACCTGTGGATTTACCGTGGATTTCCAGTGTTTTTTGTGCGGATTTCACCTGTGGATTCCTATTGAGGAACAGGTGTAAAACGCTGCGGAATCCGCACAAAGAATTGGCATGCTGCGGAAAATACAACGCAGCGTTCCCGCGCGGTATTTTCTGCACCATGGGCACAGCGGATTTGGTTTTCCATATGTTTACATGGTACTGTAAACCCGATGGAACACTGCTGCGAATCCGCAGCGGCCAATCCGCACCGTGTGCACATAGCCTAATTCTAAAGGTATGTGCACACGCTGCGGAAAACGCTGCGGATCCGCAGCAGTTTCCCATGAGTGTACAGTTCAATGTGAACCTATGGGAACCAAAAATCGCTGTACACATGCTGCGGAAAAACTGCACGGAAACGCAGCGGTTTACATTCCGCAGCATGTCACTTCTTTCTGCGGATTCCGCAGCGGTTTTAGAACTGCTCCAATAGAAAATCGCAGTTGTAAAACCGCAGTGAAATGCGCAGAAAAACCGCGGTAAATCCACGATAAATCGGCAGCGGTTTAGCACTGTGGATTTTTCAAATCCGCTGCGGAAAAATCCGCATAGGACCAGAATACGTGTGCACATACCGAAACCCTAACCCTAGCCCTAACCCTACCCCTAACCCTAGCCCTAACCCTACCCCTACCCCTAACCCTAGCCCTAACCCTACCCCTAACCCTACCCCTAACCCTAACCCTACCCCTAACCCTAACCCTACCCCTAACCCTAACCCTAGTTCTTACCCCAACCTTAGTGAAAAAAAAAAAAATTCTTTATTTTTTTTATTGTCCCTATCTATGGGGGTGACAAAGGGGGGGGTCATTTACTATTTTTTTTATTTTGATCACTGAGATAGGATATATCTCAGTGATCAAAATTCACTCTGGAACGAATCTGCCGGCCGGCAGATTCGGCGGGCGCACTGCACATGCGCCCGCCATTTTGGAAGATGGCGGCGCCCAGGAAAGAAGACGGACGGACCTCGGGCGGCCAGGTAAGTATAAGGGGGGGGAGATCAGGGCACGGGGGGGGCGTCGGAGCACGGGGGGGTGGATCGGATCATGGGGGGGGGTGGATCGGAACACGGGAGGGAGGATTGGAGCACGGGGAAGGATTGGAGCACGGGGTGAGGGATCGCTGTGCGGGGGGGGTGGATCGGAGCACGGGGGGGGGGTCGCTGTGTGCGGGGGGGGATCGGAGTGCGGGGGGGTTTGATTGCAGCACAGGGGGTGTGATTGGTGCACGGGGAAGCGGACAGGAGGACGGGGGAGCGGAGCACAGGACGGAGGGGAGCGGACCACAGATCGGGGGGCTGGGGGGGCGATCGGAGGGGTGGGGTGGGTGCACATAAGTGTTTCCAGCCATGGCCGATGATATTGCAGCATCGGCCATGGCTGGATTGTAATATTTCACCAGTTTTTTAGGTGAAATATTACAAATCGCTCTGATTGGCAGTTTCACTTTCAACAGCCAATCAGAGCGATCGTAGCCACGAGGGGGTGAAGCCACCCCCCCTGGGCTAAACTACCACTCCCCCTGTCCCTGCAGATCGGGTGAAATGGGAGTTAACCCTTTCACCCGGCCTGCAGGGACGCGATCTTTCCATGACGCATATGCTGCGTCATGGGTCGGAATGGCACCGACTTTCATGACGCAGCGTATGCGTCAAAGGTCGGGAAGGGGTTAAGGACTTTTTAACCCCTTTGAAACGAAGCCTGTTTTCACCTAAATGACCGGGCCAATTTTTACAATTCTGACCACTGTCACTTTATGAGGTTATAACTCTGGAACACTTCAATGGATCTCGGTGATTCTAAAATTCTTTTCTCGTGACATATTGTACTTTATGATAGTGGTAAAATTTCTTCGATATGACTTACGTTTATTTGTGAAAAAAAAATGGAAATTTGGCAAAAATTTTGAAAATGTAGCAATTTTCAAACTTTTAGTTTTTATGCCATTAAATTAGAGAGTCATATCACACAAAATAGTTAATAAATAAAATTTCCCACATTAAAGGTTGAGTTAAAAGTTGACCAGCGATTTCTAATTTTTACAGCAAAATTTCAAAAAACATTTTTTTAGGGACCACCTCACACTTGAAGTGACTTTGAGGGGCCTATATTACAGAAAATGCTCAAAAGTTACACCATTCTAAAAACTGCACCCCTCAAGGTACTCAAAACCACATTCAAGAAGTTTATTCACAGGAATTTTTGGATTGCTTAAAAAAAATGAACATTTACCGTAACTTTTTTTCACACACAAATTACTTCAGATCCAATTTGTTTTGTTTTACTAAGGGTAGCAGGAGAAATTGGACCCCAAATGTTGTTGTACAATTTGTCCTGAGCATGCTGATACTCCAAATGTGGGGGTAAACCACTGTTTGATGCATGGCAGACCTCGGAAAGGGAAGGAGCACCGTTTGACTTTTCAATGCAAAATTGGCTGGAATTGAGATCGGACGCCATGTCGCGTTTGGAGAGCCCCTGATGTGCCTAAACAGTGGAAACCCCCCACAAGTGACCCCATGCTGGAAAGGAAACCCCCTAATGAACTTATCTAGATGTGTGGTGAGCACTTTGAGCCCCCAAGTGCTTCACAGAAGTTTATAATGTAAAGCCGTAAAAATAAAAAACAATTTTTTTAAAAAAATTATCTTTTTGCCCCCAATTTTTTATTTTACCAAGCAGAACAGGAGAAATTGGACCCCAAACATTGTGCAATTTGTCCTGAGTATGCTGATACCCCACACGTGGGGGTAAACTACTGTATGGGCACACGTCGGGGCTCGGAAGGGAAGTTGTGGCGTTTTGGAATGCAGACTTTGATGGAATGGTCTGCGGGTGTTATGTTGTGTTTGCAGAGCCACTGATGTGCCTAAACAGTAGAAACCTCTCACAAGTGACCCCATTTTGAAAACTAGACCCCCAAGGAACTTATCTAGATGTGTGGTGAGAACTTTGAACCCCCAAGTGTTTTACTAAAGTTTATAACGCAGAGCCGTGAAAATAACAAAAGCATTTTTTCCCACAAAAATGATTTTTCAGCCCCCAAATTTTTATTTTCCCAAGGGTAACAGGAGAAATTGGACTGCAAAAGTTGTTGTCCAATTTGTCCTGAGTACGGTGATATGCCATATGTGGGGGTAAACCACTGTTTGGGTGCACAGAATAGCTCGGAAGGGAAGAGGCACCATTTTACTTTTTCAACTCAGAATTAGCTGGAATTGAGATCGGATGTGATGTCGTGTTTGGAGAGCCCCTGATGTGCCTAAACAGTGGAAGCCACCAATTCTAACTCCAACCCTAACCCAAACACACCCCTAACCCTAATCCTAACCTTAACCAAACCACTAACCCCAACACACCCCTAACCATAATCCCAACCCTCACCATAATGCTAACCACACCCATAACCCTGACACACCCGTAACCCTAATCCCAACGCTAACCACACCCCTGACTCCAACACAACCCTAACCCCAATACGCCCCTAACCCTAATCCCAACCTTAACCATAACCCTAACCACACCCCTAACCCTGACACACCCCTAACCCCAATCCAAACTGTAAACGTAATCCAAACCCTAACCCCAACTCTAGCCCCAACCCTAACCCTAACTTTAGCCCTAACCCTAACCTTGATGGAAAATTGGAAATAAATACTTTTTTTATTTTATTATTTTTTCGTAATTAAGGGGGTGATAAAGGGAGGTTTGATTTCCTATTTATAGCGGGTTTTTATGTTTGGCAGCTGTCACACACTAAAAGATGCTTTTTATTGCAAAAAATAGTTTTTGCGTCACCACATTTTGAGAGCTATTATTTTTCCACATTTTGGCCCACAGTGTCATATGCGGTCTTATTTTTGGCGGGACGAGTTGACGTTTTTATTGGTACCATTTTCGTGCACATGACATTTTTTGATAATTTTTTATTCTGATTTTTGGGAGGCAGAATGAACAAAAACCAGCAATTCCTGAATTTCTTTTTTTTTGGGGGGGAGCGTTTGGTAAAATTGAGAAAGCAGTTTTATTCCTCCGATCAGTACAATTACAGCGATACCTCATTTATATTTTTTTATGTTTTGGCGCTTTTGCACAATAAAAACTATTTTATAGAAAAAATTATTATCTTTGCATTGCTTTATTCTGAGAGCTATAACTTTTATATTTTTCTGCTTATAGAGCTGTTTGGCAGGTTGTTTTTTGCGGGACAAGATGACATTTTCAGCTGTCCCATTTTTATTTACATCCGTCTTTTTCATCGCTTTTTATTGCACTTTTTGTTCGGCGGTATGACGATAAAGCATTGTTTTTTTACTTCGTTTTTTATTTTTTTATGGTGTTCACTCGGGGTTAACTAGTGGGACAGTTTTATAGCGGGTCGTTACGGACGCGGCGATACCAAATATGTGTACTTTCATTGTTTTTTTTTTAATTTACATAAGTAAATGGATTTATTGGAAAAATATATTTTTTTTTTCTTTATTTGGGGATTTATTTATTTTTTTTAAATATTTTTACACATTCTAATTATTTTTTTAACTTTATAACATTGTCCCAGGTTGGGACATCACTATATTACTTTGCACAGCACTGTGTCATGCAGTGAAGTGAAGGAGGCTTGCCGGCACCTGTTCTCAGCAGGCGCTCGCAAGCCACCTCACTGCAGGACCCTGAAGGACCCCGCAGCCATCTTGGATCCAGGGGTCTCCACGGAGACCATGAGAATAACGCGATCACATCCCGTTATTCTGATGGAAGCGCGCAGGGACGGGGGCTCCCTGCGTGCTTCCATCAGAATAACGGGATGTGATCGCGTTATTCTCATGCCCCTCGATCACTACTAACAGCGGCATCAGAGAGGTTAAATGTCCGCGGGGTGTCAGCTGTCACATACACCACTACCACGGCGATCGCGGCGCCGTACTAGTACTGCTGCTGGCACAAATGCAGTTCCCGCAGCGCAGTACTAGTACGGCGCATGTCGCGAAGGGGCACATACTTTAGTTCTTCCTTATATTCAGAAACCTGAGCTATAAGGAAACTACTTTTTAAATCTGCTTTCAGTGATGTTTTGGTTTTCAAAATAAAGGAATGTTAAAAAAAATACAAAAACACAAACATGGTACAGTACATCCACAACATCAAGTCGTTAATGCATAATAAAAGGCAATAAATGTAATTGAGAGAATACAGGCCGACAAAATCTGTATACACCTTTCACCCCCTGCAATGCCAATAATGTAATTAATTAAAGTGCACTTTCAAAGACATCCCAAATTTCATGATGGTAATGCTAGTGACGGACAAGTTATACAACAAAGGACGACACAGACATGAGAGAGGAAACGAGGAAGAAAGGGGCAAAAGTAAAAAATTGGACTCATTCCTCAATGGAAGGGATCTAAGCAATTTTCTAATGTTTAGAAATGACAACATTGGCTTAAAAATATATTTAAGTCTATATTCACACCTTGCGTTTTTGCAGCATTTTTTTTTTTTTTTGGGGGGGGGGGGGGTCAAGTTTAAGCCGCTTACAAAAAGCAGGTGTTGATTTTTATTTTTTTTTACTTCATTTTTGTCAGGGCGCGTTTGTCTCTTGTGATTGCTGATAAAGTTTAGTGCCTAAGAAGAAAAAAAAACTCTGGATTTGTCACCAAAAATGCAGCAAAACCTGGTACCTCCGTTTTTTACTTACTTTGTGCAGCACTTTTTTCACTACCAGTTGTTTTCAATGGGTGAAAAATGATGAAAAAATGTTGAAAGAAGTGACATGCTGCATTTTACAAAAAAAACAAGCTTTTTGGCAACACAGGAAAAATAAAACAATATGTTTGCATGAGATTTCTGAAATCTCATAGACTTTGCTGGTACTGTAAAACGCAGCTGAAATAAAAAGAAGGCTACTGCAAAAATGCAACATGTGAACATAGCCTAAAGTAGACTTTTAAAAGGCACAAATCAAAAGAATAGGGAAAGTAAATAGTTAAAAAATACCGTACATAAACTAGACAAAAAAGGTGCAAATGCAATAATGAACTGGGCCCAATAAGTTGACCTATAGTAGAGGCAACACAAGTGGTTAAACATGCTGTACTTTATGTCCTTTTTTTTAATCTACTAATCCAATATGGACCCAGCTGGTGTCTACTTCCCTTACGGGACAGCCCTTCTGTTTCTGGATGTTAGTTGCATATAACTGAAAGCTGCCAAAGCAAAACTAGGTGATGTTTCTTATTTGTTCCTCCTGAGTCTGAGCTCATGTCGTTTCAGTCATTATTTCAGGAGGACAGAGCAGAGGAAAGGCAGTTGGAGAAGACTTTCGAGCTTAGGAGGAATCCATGTGCACAATTGCTGAGATCCATCTGTGCTCTGCCAGGGAGTTTATTTAAGAGCCACGGCTAGTTGGACACCCCCGGGGGATTTTGTCAGGATGGCTTTCCGCAGCTGCCTACTTTCTAATCCTGTGTGGTCAGCAGAGAGAGCTCAGCAGTGAGACGCTTCTTTCATGGTCCCTCAAGCCAAACCGTGTCAGATTTGGTAGAACTCACAATGCACTGAGCTAGAGACTACGGAGCTGAAGGGGCTCGTAAATTGCCTGTTACATGGCTGATATGACAAAAAGAAATGACATCAAGATTTTAATCAGGTTTATTATATTTGGAGTCATTTTGCCGATTCTAGAAACTATGGACACATTTGACAAGGAAAACGAAAAAGTCAAGTTTCAGGCTGCAGTCTTCATTAGTCTATTAATTCTTAGACCTTCAACATTCAACCTTCACTAGTTTCAGACTTTTTGTCTTGCGGCCATTTTCCTTTCAGTAATACAGCTGTAGCATTTCTTCAAGAAAGCCTTTCACATAGTACAAAGATGCAGTCTGATCTGTGAACATCAAGGTTAACAGAAGATGGCCAGAATGATAGATTACAGGGAAAAGATTCAGAACTACTTGCGCTTTTTTCATTGAAATCTCTGGGTTTTGTAGGCAAATAAGTCCAGTGGGCGGTCCTACTAGTGACTGACTGCTACCTCCGCATGTATCGTACAGAGAAGACTGTCAGGCACTCAATAGCACCGCCCACTGGACTCATACATTCAAGCACCAGGGATTTCAATGAATAAAATTCAGGTTTTACTGAAACTTCTCCCACAATAACGTCTCTCAATCTGATTAGCTCCTCCTGCTTTATAACATCCTACCTGAAGATCAGATACCAATTTCAACATGGCAGGTTTTGTGTAACTGGGGCCTATGGGGTAACCTTTCTTCTTGTGGAGAGTGACATTCTAATGTAAGGAGACTTATAGGCCATGCAATGCTCCTCTGAGAATAGGTAATAAGCATAATTAAATGTAATTGACAAGATATTCATCTTATCGGAGCCCTTTCTTTTGCTATTATCATAGCGCCCATTGTAATCATGCTCATTGAGATGTGATTGACTTGCTAAAGAGGATCTGGTGTCAGCAGAATCACAAGCGAAATCTCGCTGTCTCCCCTGTAGATCCCTGCTTTCTGGGAATAAGTAATGAAGGTGGGTGCACATGCTTCAGCTTTAACTGTAGAGTACTTGCACACTGCCATCAGACAAGTCCACCATTAGAAGCTGGAGTCATCATCACAGCATGCACAAGTTTATAGCATTAATTTTGCTGACATCAGACCCTTTTTTTTTGGCACGTTAGTAATGACATTAATAAATTGATTAAAGGGAAGCTGTCACCAGGTTTTGGCCACCTAATCGGAGAGCAGCATGATGTAAGGCCAGAGACCCTGGTTCAAGCTCTGTGTCAATTACTAGGCTGTTTACTGTAGTTTTGATAATATTAATGTTTATCAGCAGGAGATTATCACTAGAGGACTAGTAAACCTGCTGCCATGTAGTCTAGCCACACCTCCAACACTGATTGGAAGCTTTCTGCCCATGCAGAATGTACACAGAAAGCTGCCAATCAGTGAAGTGGGCGGGGTTATACAGAGCTCAACATTGAAAGAACTGGTAAATCTGCAGCAGATAAAATATTGATTGTATAAAAACTGCAGCAAATATTTGAATAATTGACACATGACTGGAATCGGGTCTCTGTCCCTACATCAGGCTGCTCTCAGATGGTGTAGCAAAAATCAAATGCCACAGTCCCTTTAAAGAGATTGAGACTAGTGGCTCCACCCAGATGATTACATTAGTTTGAGATCCTTTAATACAGTGTGTACAGAATGATCAGTATTCATTAACAGCCAGCATAACTAACACTATGTAACTATAAGGGAAGCTATTAAAGAGACCTATAACATGCTGGTGGAAGATAATAGTCCAAAATCCAGAAGACAGTTTCCCTTTAACTTAGAAAATGATGATTGGATATGTTCATGGAGTGAATATCTATTATAAAAGGGCATGCTGGGAGCTGTAGTTGTTCAATTCTTCTAAACATTAGAAAGGGCTGCTGAACAACCCTGATCACTGAAGCTAAATTATAAGAATGGTACAAAGAATGCGGACTTCATTATGACAGTGTTAATTTTTCATTATTTTACAGGCCGAAACAACAGGCAAAGATGGCGGAATACTGCAAGCAAATTTTTGGGGATGGACTTTTGACAGAACCATTGGAGAAATATCCAGTAAGATAATTTTATTTTTAATGTTCTACTGTTTCTCAACCAGTGCTTGGTCTTAAAGGGGTTGTCCGATGTTAAATGGAAAGTCTGCAGTCAGTCTGTGGGACTGCGGACTTGTGAATCCCCCCCAGAGCACGCACCGTGCGCTCCAAGGTTTAGCCAATCTCTGCCCTGGGAATGGAAATCTAAGAAGCATCATTGTCAGAAGCTCGCTGTCCTCTCCAACAGCTGCAGGCACCTTTCCTTGCAATCAGAAAAAATGTAAAACCTGTCCATTTATAATGACCACGGACCAGATTAAGATCCCCAATTCACATCCGGACTACAAGATCCCAGGTACTTTCAGCTGCGTCACTTCTAATGTGGTGTGCCTAATTATTTGTACTAAATGTCCATCTGGGGGTCTGTATGTGTGGGAGACAGGGCAGAAACTGAGAACAAGGATGAATTCTCACCGCCACACAATAAGAGAAAAAAGAATGGATCTACCTGTGGCAATACATTTTTGTCTCCCAAATGATAACATTAGGGACATGAAATTACTTGTGTTAAAAGGTAGCTTCAAATCTCAGAGAGAGAGAAGAATCTGGGAATATAAACTGATGACGACCTTTGACAGTCTTAATGCAGGAATGAATGTGTCGCACGGATTTATGTCTTTTTACATCAACTAAGGAACTTGCCCCTCAGACCATGTGGGGTCATCACAACAGAGACCCTAATCACAGGACAATAAAACAATCCTTATCTAAGAGCTGGCCCAATATTTATGGACATAACTGTTTATCACTCATGGTAATTCTGCTTCATGTCATCTGTCTTATCCATGGGTTTGTTTGTTTTTTCTGTGCTATGTTGTGCATAAATATGTGATTCTTCAGAATTTCTTTTAGTCTGTGCCTGATGAAGAGACCTGTGTAGTCTCGAAAGCTTGCAATTTGTTACCATCTTTTCGGTTAGCCATTAAAAGGTATCAACGACTGAGGACTCTCAATTCTAAATATTTTTCTGGGAACGGAGGTCAGGTATGCAATATACATACTCCCGGGCACAACCCTTCTAGTGGGCTCAGCCTCACCTAGACCATTGTACTGATTGCAAACTTTTTTTTAGACCAGACAACCCCTTTAAAGACTACCAGTCATTTTTTCTCCAGCTTTTAGTGGTTTCTTCTTCCAATTTGTGCCTTTTTTAGAAATCTACCTTATATGTGTTTACCTTTTTATTTTTTTTTTTATTTTTTTATGTGCGCCATTGTGGACATGGTTTTTATTTTTCAGACGATTGAGGTTGATTTAGCAATTGTGATTTTTTTTTTTTAAAAGTTGCAGTGTTTTTGAACAAATATAAAAAAGGTAAAGAGCAGTTTTGATTTTGCACAAAATTCTTGAACTTTGTGCTCAATTCTGATAAAAATGCATAAAAAGAAAAGTGACTTAAAAATGCAAATGATGAATCAGGCCCATAGAGTGTTTATTGTGCCCCCATTTAAATTAAATGCTAGCTACTTTTTCATTACATTTTCTCTGTCACGTCAGTACTTACGGTAAATGGAATCTGTCACCAGGTGTTTGCTATGTAATCTGAGAGCAGTGTGATATAGGGGAAAATACCCTAATTCCAGTGTATCTTACTGATCTCTTTCTGTAGTTTTAACAAAAACACTTTTAACTGCTGCAGATCTAGCAGAGCTCTGAATGCTGAGCTCTGTATAACCCCGCCCACATCACTGATTGACAGTTTTCTGTGTATACTGTGCATAGACAGAAAGCTGCCAATCAGTGGGGGGGGGGGGGGGTTAAATAGAGCAGGAGGACTAACTGACACAAGATAGTGTCCTCTAATGATAATCTCCTGCTGATAAAACACTGATTTTAATTAAACTGCAAGTAGCTGGATCACAGGATTCAGGCAAGCATATTGTGACAGTTCTTTTCAAAGTCTATCTCTAATCAGATTTCAGAATACAAGCTGCAAATGTGATTAATCAGATTTAAGTGACTTGATGGAGCTGGTGTATGTACTTTGAAAATCCATGTTAGAATACCTGTATAATCTTTTTTTTTTTACATTTTTCTTGACTGATATTGAAATGTTAATTTTGCTACCAAGAATAATACTGCCATTCTGGATTAAAAGGAAGTACAACAGCCTCATTGGGTCTAATTTAGTAATTATTTGCAGTTTGTAAAATCTGATGACAGATTCACTTTAAAGAGTTTGTATAATAGTATTTAGAAAATAATTTATTAATTCATTAGCAATAAGCAGAGGGGTTCTCCTGCACAAACGGAGAACCCAACACTTTGGTGCATTACACAATCAGCTGATTGCTTTCAATGGGAACAGTATAATATTTAATTTGTGCCATGGCAGCGCTATAGGGAAATATACGACTAGAATTGAACCTGAATCCACTTATTGAATTAGTGCATATCTTACTGTATTGTCTGTATACTTTAGTAACATTAATTTTTATATAAAATTTGCTATATTATTGTTTTATACTGTCATTTAAATGTCCTTGTCAGACCTCCGCAGCATGGTTCCATTGGGAGACATTCCCTGAAAATAATATATTTTATGCTAGCATGACTTAACCATGATATATAGAGATATACACTGTGCCGTTCCATCACTTCAACATATATGTCAATATCTATACGATTTTGCTGAGTTTTGCATAGCATGGCTTATCTTTAGTCTTGAAAATTCCTTGGAGAAGGGAATGGCACTAAGATATCAATTGCAGCTTTATATTCCTCGCGCTCATTACATGGATCGCTCACACATGCGGTATGCAAAAAGCCACTGAGATGCGGTGCTCAGCTAATAAGGTAATACCAATCTTCATAAACAAAAGTTGAAAAAGTAGCGGCACTCACCAGTCTGCTCAAAATTATGTCTTTAATGTGTCTTCAATCCATGGTACAGATTATGCGGACACAATGCAGGTAGTTACGAGGGTGGGATATTGTGAAGAGAAAGTTGAGAGACGCAAGACCCAACACTCTGGATGAGCTTAAGGCCGCTATTGAAGCATCCTGGGCCTCCATAACATCTCAGCAGTGTCACAGGCTGATTGCCTCCATGCCACGCCGCATTGAAGCAGTCATTTCTGCCAAAGGATTCCCGACCAAGTATTGAGTGCATAACTGAACATTATTATTTGTTGGTTTTTTTGTTTGTTATTAAAAAAACACTTTTATTTGATTGGATGGGTGAAATATGCTAATTTATTGAGACAGGTTTTTTGGGTTATCAGGAGTTGTATGCCAAAATCATCAGTATTAAAACAATAAAAGACCTGACAAATTTCAGTTGGTGGATAATGAATCTATAATATATGAAAGTTTAATTGTAATCATTACATTATGGTAAATAATGAAATTTAACACTATATGATAATTTTTTGAGAAGGACCTGTACACACACACACAGTGAAAGCATGACGCCTTAAAGGTATATTGCCCCCCATACAGTACGAGTCCCCCTACATAATACATTTCCCTAGAATCAGTGTGATACTCCCATAGTATATTCCCCCACAGTATTATGCCCCCACATTCCACCTGACAAAGTATGATAGCCACACTGTTCTCAAATAGTATCATGCCTAAACAGTCACCCTTACAGTATGATGCACCCACTGTCCCACCAAATACAGTACGATGACCCCGCAGTACAGTCAGCCACAGCTTTGCCAAGTACAGTTTAATTACCCCACACAGAGAATGATGCCCATAGTGGCCCTTCTCTCACAGTTTGATGCCCCACAGTACATTCCCCACAATCTGATGCCCACCACAGAGGTCCCCCACAGCCACCCTACATAGAATTATGCTCACAAGGTTCCACCCTCACAGTGTGATGCTCCTCACAGTCACACTCATATATAATAATGGCTCCACAGACCCCCTTGTAGTATAATGCCACTACAGTCCACAACACAGCATGATGCCTCCACACAAGCATCACACTCCACAGTCACAACCCTCCTTGCTGTTACTGGACTGGTCTCTGATACCAGTGTAGGTAGTGCAAGAAAACCTGCCAAGACTTTCAGATCATTCTTGGGTCTCATGTCCTTAAATGGAATGGTGAAGGATCTGTCTGCTCCTTTCCCGACCTTTCTATTCAACTGTGTGTGTTTTAAGAGCACAGATGCCATTAAATTCGAGACTTACACCCAACATCCCAGGACATTTGGACAGCTCCCAAAATTCAGGACTGTCCCGCTAAATCTGAAGTGGTAGGTGACATAGTCTATAAGATTACAAATATTATTGTGTCAAAAAGACTAAAGTATTACCGGTATATATGAGACCTTTAGCATAAATAGAAAAAAGCAGGGCCTCATAACCTTAGAAACAAGAAAAAAGATAGACCCCTAAAAACAGCTTTTATTTATATATTAAAAGGATAAAGGACTTGTACATATTAAACAAAGAGAACTCTCAGGGTATTTCAGGATCATCTCAGGGTTAGTTAACTTAGTCGTCCCTTTTTTCTCACCCTACCTGGCAGCAGAGGTTGGCACCTTAGGATTTAGCAAAATGCCCCCCCCCCACTAAACGTCAGTATCCCTAATCGCCCTAGTACATACTGTACCCTATCAATTAGACACAGACAGTTAAAAAATGAAAAAACGTACACACATATATCAGAATAAGATGCCAAATGACATAGTCAAGACAGGTAATATACAAATATATATATAAAGCTGTCACCGTATCAATGTATCAGCTTCAGAACATACTAACCCCTTAACGACCGCCGATACTCCTTGTAATGGTGGTCGTTAAGGGGCCTTATTCCTCTTCACCGATGGCAACTGAAGCAAGTATTGATCAGCTGGTGCCTGCGCTCGAAAAAAATAATTATATGAAAAAACAACAGCGTGGGTTCTCCGTATTGTTGATAACCTGCTAGACAAAACTGACCTCTGGGGGCTGCCACCCTCAGCTGTCAGATTAGCAAGGCTGGCTATCAAATATAGAGGGGTCCCTACACAGTTTTTTTAAATGATTAAAATAAATAGTTTAAAAGAACGACGTGGGGTCCCCCCCATTTTTGACAACAGGACAAGCTGAAGCAGACCGCTGGGGGCTGGTATTCTCAGTCTGGTAAGGGGCCATGACACATGACAGCATGGGAACTGCGGCTATCTGACCGGCGGGGATGATTTTACCGCCGATCAGAAGCAGTGTTGGCCACGTTGTCATGCACATGACAGCATGGCAAACACTGGATGTCCAAGCTCCCCATTCAAGTGAATGGGGCCCAGGTATGGGTACTGTTCTGATACCAGAACCCAAACATTTTTAATTGTTCGGCCGAACCCTCCAGACCTGAACATCCAGGGGTCCGCCCATCTCTAGTTCCAGAGTTATTACATCATAAAGTGACGAAAGATTGGCTTGGTCGGGAAGGTGAAATTTGGCTCGGTCACCTTGAGTAACTACTGTAATTAGGGCAGGCTATATACTACATATGGAGCTGCCATCTTACAAATGTCTTAGGTTCAGAGCATAAAGAGAAATTATTTCTCCTGGATGCCTCACTCCCTGTGGTCCAGTCTGAAGGGGGCACAAATACAATAAACTTGGGCAGCTATTTACACATTCTTATATGCTAGTACTTCTCAGCATAACTGTGTATATATCAGAATCAGGATTCTAGTCTGTCTAGTCTAGACAAATGCAACTGGTTCTCCATGAATGGAATAGTACAGATGGAAAATTGACACTTCTCATTAGCAGTCCCCCTGCGCTTCCCCTGCGCTGTTCTTGCTTTATCAGGGGACAGGTGGGAGAACCAAATCTCTTTCCAAGTGGCCACAAAAAGCGCTGTACGATTGTTGTCCTGGTATCCCCTGGGCGCTGGTCCAGAAGGATTTAGATGTTATTTTTCTTAGTATATTCTGACCCTGATACATTGATACGGTGACCACCACTCCATATTTGGTATATTACCTGTCTTGACTATGTCATTTGGATTCTTATTCTGATATATGTGTATTTTTTTACTCTTTACTGCCTGTGTCTATTTGAACTTGGATAGGGTATGTACTAGGGTGATCAGGGATACCGACGTTGAGTGGGGGCACCAATTCACAAAATACTAGGGTGCCAACCTTTGCTGCCTGGTAGGGTGAGGAGAAAGGGACAACTAGGGGCTTGATAGGTCTGTTTGTTTCACTGTCTGGCATAAGTTAACTAACCCTGAGAAGATCCGGAAATACCCGGAGAGTTCTTTGTTTGTGTTTAATATTTATGAGTCCTTTATGCTTTTAATATATAAATAAAAGTTATTTCTTAGGGGTCTATCTTTTGCTGATTTCCTAGTATAATTTATTTAGCATCACACAGATTTTACTAGCTAACATGGTTCAAGCTATATTTTTATTTCTGCTGTACATCAGCACAAATGTCAGCACCGATGCGATGGAAGAGAACTGGAAAGAGATTTGTCTGTATCCCCATCTATTGGCCATACATGCCACTACAGTTTTTGTTTTTAACTCCCTCTAACTTCATGTTTTACACATTTTTCTTCCTTTTAATGATAAGGTCTTAACATTATTACTTATTCTTTCCCATAGCTTGAACAAGGTGTCCCTCTTCCCAGCCCTATGGAACTAAAGTATAAAATTCTTGTGAAAAATAAAAAGAAATCTCATAAGTCGGCTGATGGAAGCGCTAAGAAGAAGCTGTCCGAACAAGCGTCCAATGCGTGCAGCGACTCTTCCAGTGTGTTTGAGCCATCTTCACCTGGCGCAGGTAACCTGGGGGTTAGCGTGGGGGTGCAAATGTCACTTTAGGCTCTGCTGGTCAGAGGTAAATATATTGAGAGAGCAAGTGCGCCTTTCATTAGACACCTTGTGCTCTCAACATATACTGCAGGCCGCCATTTTACAAACACATTGCCAACGAGTTGGCTTCAGATTAATGAACCTGGGCTGGAAAACGCTTTACATGAGGAGCACAAGGTGTGCCTTACGTCGGAGCTTTTGTATTCTTACTACACCTTAAAAATGTACATGATACAAGTGAGACTAACTCGTAGATGCCAAACATTGACTGGCTAACCTCCACTAATAAATGCGAGTTTCATTTCACTCATCACACACTTTATATAAGAACGTTATGCTCCTTTTGTCTGGTACCCCCTGACGAAGCTGCTCCTCCCAGTGATACACCTTGAGACTAATCCCATCAATCTTTTCAAGCCCTGATCTTTTAGCCGTGTAGCTGGCTCTCTTTAGACTGTTCCCTATTTTATTCAAACACATCTCAGCTGCGGACATTCTGAGATTTCTATCTGCCTGGTTATTTCTTTAAGGAACTATATAAATTTTCAGTCTCTTTTTAGGGGTTTAGGCCATGTTCACACCATCCTTTTTTTCATGCCCCCCCCTTTGTCACCCCCATAGGTAGGGACAATAAAAAAATTAAGAATTTTTTTTTTTCCACTAAGGTTAGAATAGGGTTAGGGGTAGGGTTAGGGTTAGGGGTAGGGTTAGGGTATTTTCAGCCATTTTAACCCTAAAAAACTTCCTAGAAAACACACAGACTCTGCATAGAAAACTGCATAAAAAAAGCATCAAAAAACGCATCAAAAAAGCACCAAAAAAAGGACCTGCGTTTTCTGCCAAGAGCTGCGGTTTTTAGTCCTGAAAAAAGAGGGAAATCAGGAACGTGTGAACATAGCCTTATGCATTGGTTAGTACTCTTCATATATTTTTGTGTTTCACTACTTTTTGTGGTTTATTATGCAATTTGTACCATGTCTCATGGATCATTCTCCCTCATTTTGGATGGGTGACCATAGACGATATGTCTGTATGGTGTGATTGTATGGTAGATTTTTATAGTGTTGTTTATATGTTGATTTATATGCTTCTACATTTATATATATTTTCACTGGATGTACATTGTAATCATGCGTGAATTTTGTATGTGTGTAGCATGGTGTTCTACTCACACGTGGATCACTCGAGAACGGTCTAAGGCCTCGTTCAGACATTAGTTTTTTCACATGCAGTACATGAACAATATGACCTGACTTTCATCACTGTACTCAATCAGATTCTCATCAGTGTTTGCTTAGTGACAGATTTCACTCACTCTCTCATCAGTGTTTCATCAATAATTTTCTTGTAAGCATAAAAAAATACATTAGTAAATATATTTCTAAAGATACTATTAACATGACATTTATTATTCCAACTAAATGGTGGCCCGATTCGAACACATTGGGTATTCTAGAATATGCATGTCCACGTAGTATATTGCCCAGCCACGTAGTATATTGCCCAGCCACGTAGTATATTGCCCAGCCACGTAGTATATTGCCCAGTCACGTAGTATATTGCCCAGTCACGTAGTATATTGCCCAGTCACGTAGTATATTGCCCAGTCACGTAGTATATTGCCCAGTCACGTAGTATGCTCCATGCAGTTATGGCCCCATAGATGCCCCATATAATGCTCCATGCAGTTATGGCTCCATAGATGCCCCATATAATGCTCCATGCAGTTATGGCCCCATAGATGCCCCGTATAAGGCTCCATGCAGTTATGGCCCCATAGATGCCCCGTATAATGCTCCATGCAGTTATGGCCCCATAGATGCTCCATATAATGCTCCATGCAGTTATGTCCCCATAGATGCCCCATATAATGCTCCATGCAGTTATGGCCCCATAGATGCTCCATATAATGCTCCATGCAGTTATGGCCCCATAGATGCCCCATATAATGCTCCATGCAGTTATGGCCCCATAGATGTCCCATATAATGCTCCATGCAGTTATGGCCCCATAGATGTCCCATATAATGCTCCATGCAGTTCTTTATGGCTCCATAGACGCTCCGTACAGCATTCTGCCACATGTAATGCTGCTGCTGCTGCAATAAAAAAAATCACATACTCACCTCTCGTCGCTGCTCCTCAGCGTCCCGTATCTCCGCACTGACTGTTTAGGCAGAGGGCGGCGCGCACACTAATACGTCATCGCGCCCTCTGACTTGCACAGTCACTGCAAGAGGACGGGAAGACGGAGCGGTGCACGGCGGATGGAACGCGGACAGGTGAATGTGTAATTCTCACCTGCTCCTGGCGCTCCTGACGCTGTCCCTGCCTGTCCCATGGTACCGCAGCTTCTTCGTGCCTGCGCGAGAAGGACCTGCCATGATGTCACTGTCACATGACCGTGACATCATGGCAGGTCCTTCTCGCACAGGGCCTGTGATGACGTCGCGGTCACATGACCGTGACGTCATGGCAGGTCATTCTCGCGCAGGCACACAGGACCTGTGATGACGTCGCGGTCACATGACCGTGACGTCATGGCAGGTCATTCTCGCGCAGGCACACACAGGACCTTGATGACGTCGCGGTCACATGACCGTGACGTCATGGCAGGTCATTCTCGCGCAGGACCTGTGATGACGTCGCGGTCACATGACCGTGACGTCATGGCAGGTCCTTCTCCCATACCACCGGAACCTGACGCTTGCATGGAGCGTAGCGAGGAGCGGGAAAGGCGGCGGAAGGTGAGTATATAATGATTTTTAATTTTTTTTTATTATTTTTAACATTAGATGTTTTTACTATTGATAGTAAAAAATTGGTCACACAGGGTTAATAGCAGCACTAACGGAGTGCTTTACCCGCGGCATAACGCGGTCCGTTACCGTCGGCATTAACCCTGTCTGAGCGGTGATCGGGAGGGGAATATGCGTGTGCAGGGCTGTGACTGCGGGGAGTAAGGAGCGGCCATTTTCTCCCAGACTGTGCCCTTTTGCTGATTGGTCGTGGCAATGCTTCGTGGGCGTATTGCCAAGACCAATCAGCGACTTGAATTCCATGACAGACAGAGGCCGCGACCAATGAATATCCGTGACAGAAGGACAGACAGAAGACAGACAGACAGAAGTGACCCTTAGACAATTATATAGTAGATATTTAAATATTTACTTAGAAAATTGTTGACGTGTTCAAAATATTTCGACTTGAAAATGTATTCGTTCTCCTTGAACTTTTCCACATTTCTTCATGTTACACCTACAAACTTAAATGTTTTTTATTGAGATTTTAAAAGATATATCAACACAACGTAGCAAATATTTGTGAAGTGTAAAGGAAATGATGCATGATTTTTATAAATGTGAAAATTGTGATGAGCGTTTGTATTCAGACCCCTATAGTCTGATACAACTAAATAAAATCCCGAGTGCAAAACGGATGTCTGAATGAGGCCGTACTGAATGTTAGAGGTGTAACTTTTTTCTAACGCAATTTGTAGGATAGGGGATAACTTATTGATCACTGGAACCTTCACTGATCCGGAGAACAAGACTTAGCCGAACCTCATTTGAATGTGGTAGAAGTCAAGCATGCGGTCGTCCCCTCCATTCATTGTCTATAGGACTGCTGAAGATGGCCAATTCTACCTCTTGGATCTTACCGGAAGTCAAATAGAGAATAAATAGAGCAGAAGTAGAGCATTCTCACCTTCCCCGGCATTCAAACTTTTTCCGGATCAGTGGAAGTACTTACGGTTAGGCGCCCGCCACTCTCGGCATGCCACTCCTGGAATGCCAGTGACGCGAGTGGCGGGCACCTAACTGTAAGTATGTGATTTGCATACATTCGATGCATGACCTCTTCAATCCTAGTGTGTTAAGGGGGGCCGGATCCAGTCTAGTCGCAATGTGGCCAGAAGAATACAAATCGCATACTTGTGGACACATGGCCACCTGCTCCCAGTGCCGAAGAATCCTTCTAGTGTGCCATGCGTGCAATGTGAGGAATTACATAGAGTGACTGCAGACTTGTAGCTTAAGACCGGACAACCCCTTAAAGACAACTTTCAATAATGGTAAAACCCATTTGAAGGATATTATACATAAACAAAGTGTTATTCGGAAAAAATAAATCTTATTTCAGGGTTTGCTGCTCTACTAGGTACAATGAACAGTAGGCGCTGGTAGTTATCGGTAGCCAACAACTAATATTCTGGACTACTTATGTCTTTTTAACATTTGCCATTTCTGAGCTGAACCTTCTACAGCTGCAGATAGCAATGACATGTAAATGCTGTAAAATGCTCATGAAATGCTATAAAGTCCCATCCACACTGCTCAGATTTTAGGGCTTCTTGGTTTCACGTGTTGGCTTTAAAACTGAAGGATTGTATACTTTTCAAGAGGCGTATATTTTTACAAAAGGCGTCTTGCTCTTTCTACTCTGTTACATAGGCATTTGGTTTGGGTTTATAATGGATGTCATATCTTTGGCACAACAGATACCAGCAATGTACATAAAGTGTTTTGCCTCAGGGCTGATTCACACGACTGTATTTTGGGTCCGAGTGCTATCCAAGAAAAAAACGGACAGCACTCCGACCAATGTTATTCAATGGGGCAGTGCAGATGAGCGATTTTGTTTTCCCTGACCGAATCTGCTTCTGAAAATAACCGCAGCAAGCACTGATTTCATCAGATGAGACTCACCCATTCGTGTCTATGGGTCGCAAAAAAATCGCATTCCGTACAGAGCCACAATATTACATCCGATTCTTACAGATACATCGCAATTCTATAACATAGGAAGCGGTAAGTGGTCTTACAAATGAGTCATAGCTGCTGCTGTAAAAAACGGATTGCACACGGATGACAAGTGAGAACAGTATCGTCCCACTGTTCTGGAGGAAGCTCTGAACATTTTTTATACACTCATGTGAGCTTGGCCTTATAATGGGTCTGTGTGGCTGCATCATAGTTTCTGTTACATCTAGAAAACCCACTGACGGAGGCTTCTCTGATAGTGATGTTATTTTCTTTCTTTCTTTCTTTCTTTCCCTGTTTTTGTTCTTTCCCCTTTTTCTTTCCTTATTTCCATTTTTCTTTTACTTTCTTTCTTTCATTCTTTCTTTCTTTCTTTCTTTCTTTTTCTTTCTTTCTTTCCCTTCTCTTTATTCCCATTTTCTCTTTCTTTTTCTTTCTTTCTTTCTTTCTTTCTTTCTTTCTTTCTTTCTTTCTTTCTTTCTTTCTTTCTTTCTTTCTTTCTTTCTCTGTTTCTTTCTTTCTTTCTCTCTTTCTTTCTGTTTCTTTCTTTCTTTTTCTTTCTTTCCCGTTTCCTTCTTTATTTCCATTTTCTCTTTCTTTCTTTCCTTCCCTTTTCTTCCTTTATTTACTTTTTCTTTCTTTCATTCCGTTTTTTCTTTCTTTCTTTCTTTCTTTCTTTCTTTCTTTCTTTCTTTCTTTCTTTCTTTCTTTCTTTCTTTCTTTCTTTCTTTCTTTCTTTCTCTGTTTCTTTCTTTCTCTCTTTCTTTCTGTTTCTTTCTTTCTTTTTCTTTCTTTCTTTCCCGTTTCCTTCTTTATTTCCATTTTCTCTTTCTTTCTTTCCTTCCCTTTTCTTCCTTTATTTACTTTTTCTTTCTTTCATTCCGTTTTTTCTTTCTTTCTTTCTTTCTTGCTTTCTTTCTTGCTTTCTTTCTTGCTTTCTTTCTTTCTTTTCTTCATTCCTTCCACACAAGTATGCTGTATATACTTATTATTACAAATGAACCCATTGTGACATTTTTATAAACCCTACCATACAGTATGGTAATTCCTCCACTATACAGTACCACTATGATAGCACAGACCCTGCATAATGAGGCCTGTTGTCACTGTTAATGCACACAAGAGCATCACAGTAATATATTTATTATTCACCATCTGCACTCTCCTCCACATTATAAATAAATGATAATAATCATTTCACAATTTATTCCTCTTTGATTTCCAATTCAGTTTCCCTAATGGCTTTTTTTTGCCTTTAAAAGCCTGTAAATGTGACCAGATTAAAGTAGCCAGCTTGAGTACTGCACTGCACATACATAGCTATTAAGAGAGTCAAAGACTGGCACCATGGTGGGTATCACATACTGGTGGAGAGGACTGGTGAACCAGAAAATTATCTAGCTTTCCATGAGTGCTTTTAAATGTACCAAGCGCATGTACAATAAAATGCATTATAATTCTGGGAAGAAAATCTTATACAGCGAGCATTGTCTGCATGGAAAGCACTTCAAGATGAAGAAAAGGTACCGGAGGTGGAATGTAAAATATCTGCCATTCGTGACAATGCAACACCGAAATCTTTGAGCTAAATGCAAGAAGTAAACCTGTAAAAGCTGAATATTTGTATTTGACAACTATAAGGAACTTTTTATTTCCTTCTATAAGAATGCAGTGAGCAGGAATTCTCGTTACCCTGCAGTAGAGAGTTAACCTTTACACATCCTATGGAAACTATTAAGACCCTCTCTGCAACTTATATCCATCATGCGCATCACTAGCTTACAGTAACTGAGAGGCATTGGCTTTCAATAGAAACTTCTATGGTGATCATCCAGGAAAGTCAGCCGATCCCACCGACTGTGGCAGTTCTGGCCTGCATCAGTCTAGCTAATGGCATCTTGATTTCTACAGACCAGTTCCTAGTTTCCATAGGAGATAACACGCTGACAGAATTATTCTCCTGTTCCTATTGAAAATCATATACAAGTGTTTTGTCGACAGCTGATAAAGGAGGATACTGGATGCGAACAGAATTAGGAGGAGGCCCCCGATGACAAGGATTGGCTGTGAGCATGCTGGGTTCTAATCAAGGGCAGGATCTAGGGGAACAAGGCCTCTCGAACGTTTAGGCTCCAAAATTACCCATCGCTGCAGGTGCAGGCAAAGGAGCCCCTCCAGGGACACTGAGGGTGGTGAGCGCAGTCGGGCAGCCGCTGCCTAGTGCCCCAGGCCTGGCAGGATCTGTTCAGCTGGCCTGCAGCCATGGGAGTGGCCTGGTCTCTGCCTACACTGGAAGTGTGGCCTGCTGCTTTTAGATCTGCTGCACGGGGGATCCTTGCAGCAGGCACACCCGGTAATGTTCCGCTAGGGGTCAATTACAGGCAGTGATGGGGTTGCTACTGGTGTGTTGGTGTCAGTTCAGACTAAGAAGGACAAGGCAGATGCAATGAAGCTGGACACATTAGTGCAAAAGGGTTTTTTTTTATTTTGAGGGGCCATTGGGGGCATACATAAAGAATGAAGTGAAAGAAACGATTTGGCATTGATGATTTTGTAGAAATTATTTTGCTTCTCCCACTTGAAAAATGTAGCCTGGACAAGGGAAAGAAAGATGATAGTAAGAAGGAGGAGGAGGAGAAGCGTAGGTGGCACTTGATTCAGCAGATATTTGTCATGTTATTGGGGACGCACACTGCACTTATGGGGGCCATGCTTGGTTTCGGTATGACAAACAATTCAGGCAGAGGAAAGCAGTGAGACCAAGAATTTGGTGGGATCAGAAGGACATAGGGCTTTGTCTGAAGGTTATGGCCACTTCAAGATATGGGTAGTCCTTTCTTTGGGGTGCAAGTAGTGGGAACCAATCACCAGGTTCAGGGGGGTTAATCAGGGAACACAGGGGTCCAAAGTGAGAACCAGCTATCAGTTTATTGATGGTCAGTGCAAATACAGGTCCAGCTGTAAGTTTAAGCATGTGTATTCCCACTGTAACGGAACTTTGCACAGTGCTGCTAAGTGTTTTAAGAAACGGAAAGGAAAAGGACCCGCCGGTACTAGTCAAGGGGGTGACTCCAGTGAACCATTTTGCAATGGCCCCCTTTCTAAGTAGGCTCCCTGATAAAGTGAAGGCAAAGGGTATTTTTAAGGGGTTTTCTGAGGGTTTTAGGATTCTGTCCAAGTCTTTCGTTGAAGAATTTGTGGCTGGCGTTGGATTATCCATGGAAGTTACTGAAAAATTAAAGAAAGCTTGGCGCGCATGGCGGGCCCGTTTTGTTATTTGCTATTTAACTATGTAATTGTTCCCCATTGGGTGTCGTGCCTAAAAAAGAACCAAATAAGTTCAGGTTGATTTATCATTTATCTTACCCAAAGGGCTTTCAGTTAATGATGGTATTGATCATGACATATGCTCGGTGGAATATACTTCATTTAATGCAGCCGTACAGTGGGTGCAGCGTTTGGGGCCTGGTTCTTTGATAGCAAAATCAGACATTGAGTCAGCATTCACGTTGTTGCCTGTGCACCCGGAGAGTATACGGTTGTTAGTGTTAGGTTGCTATTGGGATGGGGAGTATTATTTGGATAGTTATTTACCCATGGGTTGTGCAATTTTTTTGTTCATTGTTTGAAATGTTTAGTAAAATGGTGGTAAAAGATGTTTCAGCTTTATAGTCTGTGATCCATTATTTGGATGATGTTCTGTTCATAGGCCCCCCAGAGTCATCGGTTAGTAAGAATTTATTGACTACGGCATGGGTATTGGAACGTTTTGGGTCCACTTAGCGAAGGAAAAGACTGAGGGTTCTTGTACTGTATTACGTTTTTGGGATATTTTAATTGATTCGGTTTGTATGGAATGTCGATTGCCAGAGGAGAAATTGTCCGTGCTAAGGCAGGATGTGGACAAAGTGCAAAAGTCGCATAAGGTGACATTAAAGGAGTTGGACTCTCTGTTGGGGAGATTAGATTTCACTTGTAGGATTATTTTGAATTTTTTGTCGGAGATTGGCTGGGCAGCGGCAGATGTTAGCATCCCTCATCATTATATATATATATATTTGAAAAGGATCACAGAGAGGATTTATTAGTCTGGGAAATGTTCTTGGAAAATTATAATGGAAGGTCATTGATTTAAAATGATGTAGTATACAGCTTTGATTGTGAGATTTATACAGACATGGCGGGAGGGGCTGGTTTGAAGACTATTGCAAGGGTCAGTGGAGTGTGGGTGAAAGGCAGGATTCTTGGAAGGAGCTCGGTTTTATTAGGAATCTTGCTTTGTTTGAATTGTTTCCGATAGTTGTTGCTGTTTCAACATGGAGGGAGTTTTTCCATTGGGGGTTAGGTTTCATTGCGACAATATGAGAGTGGTGTCAATAGCCTTTCGCCTCATCTCTGCCAGTGACTAAGCTGCTCAGGGAATTGATATTGCATTGTCTTGAGTTAAATGCTTGAGTGGTAGCAGTGCATGTTCCTGGTATTCAAAATTCCATTGCAAATGCCATATCTCCTTTTCAGTGGGATTGCTTACGGGGGCTGGTGCCAGAAGCAGAGAGTTCGGGAGTGGATTGCCCTTCACATCTATGGGTGCTGATTTTTGAGGAGTAAGAAAGATTTTTGATTTTTGTAAGAAATTCAATTTAGCTTCAGACCTGGGCTTTACATGAGGTGGCGTGGCAAGTATGGGATAGCTGGGTTTTGTATTGGGGTAAAGTTGCATCAGAAGAAGACAGGATGTTGGCGGTTTTGTTCTTGGTGGGTGGAGCGCCAGATATGGGTCAGTTGGTGTCAAGGATTAGTATGTTCATTGCAGGTATTGCCTTCGGTTTTAAATTACAGGGTCTGAGTGATGTTACTAAGTGGTTTTTCATTAGGCAGGCCTTGAAAGGTTTCAGGAGGGCAATTGGGGTAAAAGATAAGCATAGGCCAGTGTCGTTTCTGATTTTAGAAAGGTTAGGAGTAGCATTGGAAGTTATTTGCAGTTCTGATTTTGAACTGGTATTGCTTAGATTGTTTTTTTTCTTTGGCATTTTTTGGGGCGCTTAGAGTCGGGGAGTTGGTATCTCCTAGTAAGGGTAAGGCCGGCCGGAGGTTTGTTTGTGAAGGATGTCAGCTGTTAGGCTGGGGGATAGATTTTTAGATCAGGAGATCAAAAACTGACCAGTTAGGGAGAGGGAGACGTGTGGTGTTAGGAAGTGTTGATGGGGCATTGATGTGCCTAGGAAATGTTTGGTGGAATATTTTATTATTATTATTTATTTATATAACACCATTGATTCCATGGTGCTGTACATGAGAAGAGGTTATATACAAATTACAGATATCACTTACAGTAAGCAAACTAACAATTACAGACTGATACAGAAGGGCGAGGACCCTGCCCTTGCGGGCTTACATTCTACAGGAATATTGGCAGGTTTGGTCGGGCAGGATGGGTCCGTTGCTGTGTCAATAAGAATGGTTTATCTTTATCTTCTTTTGAGAAGGGGTTTGCAGGAATTGGGCCTTGACCCACCTGTGTATGGTTCTCACTCATTCAGGATTGGTGCTGCAACTGAGGCAGATAATATGGGCCTAGGCCCGGAGGTCACTACTCAAATTGGGAGATGGAGTTCTAATTACTACTTGTCTTGTATAAGGCATTAATTGGATGATGAAAATGTGTTTTAATGTATAAATGTTCTAACATTTTTGTCCTGTGATTATTCTGTGCAGCCTGTGTTCCGATGTTAGGGTGGATCGCTGAACACTTTTTCGTGCATTGGGGGCACTTTATGCTGACGTCAGGCCAGATGTTAGGCAATTAGGCTTTAGGAGAGAGCAAGTTGTAATTTGTTGGCTTGATCTTCGAGGAATGGTGTGAAACAGTGTGTTACAGGAGTTAAATAAGATGTCTCGTTGGGATAGGATGCCAAATATTTTGGTCATACACATGGGAGGGAATGATTTGGGGACAAGGCCTGTGAGGGAATTAATGATAGATAATCGCTTTGATCTGCTGAAATTGTGGAAATCCTTTCTGGAGATTTTAACAGTTTGGTCAGATATCATACCGAGGAAAAAATGGAGGTTCTCAAGATCTAAAAAGGGGATCAACAAGGCAAGGGTGAAGTTGAACAGACCCTTCACTACACATGGAGGGCAGATAAAGAGCGAAAGACCTCTCACTACCCATGGGGAGCAGATAAAGAATGACAGACCTCGCAGAGGGCAGGAAGAAAGTGACAGACCCCACACTACGCATGGACAGCATGTAAAGAATGACAGAGGCATATGCCTCTTTATGAATCAGGAATGTCTGACTCTTTAAGCCGCATGGCATCTTTCAGAGTGTGACCTCCATTTTGAAGTGATGGATGAAGTGAGAATCGGGATGGAGGAGGGTAAGTGTGTGTTCTGGTCTGGGGTCTTTTTTACCACCCTGTGAAGAGCTCTCCCAGGTCGGTGTCTCTACATTGCATGTACCCTGTGCATATCCATAATTTACAATGAGATTGCAACGTGATATTTTACAGCGTAAACCTAAACATTAGCTCCAGAAATTAAAACTGTGTCAAAAACAGCATTTCATGACATGACACCGTAGATACTATGCATAATGCTGAATGCCAACAAGCAGAACACTAGATTCTGATAAACGTGACACAACAGCACATATAATGTCATTTTGAGTGTAATTAAAGGGCGATCAGCCTCCTTGTAACTCGCATGACGTGATTGTCGGCCAATAACCCTATACGTGCATGCCAAGCTGTAGTTACAGATTTTAGGAACTGTTTGTACTTGAAGATCCCGGCAACTCCCTTCACATGTGAGAAAACAAACGCTGGTATGGCGGCACAGACACCGCTGGCTGGATCAGATGATGGGAATTGTATTTACATATGGCGTCTGCACACAGGACGCATGCTCTGTCAGAGGGTGGCGGCGAGCCATCGCGATCTTATCACTTTACCTGTTAGTTCCTCCACAAATGTTCATCCGTATGTGACTCAGACAATTAAAAGGTAAAATGAGCAGTGATAACAGAATAATCGCGCAGGACTGTCAATATAGAGTTTAAAGGGGTTGTCCATCTGGTCACTAGGGAGTCTAACCTGGGGCTCTTCATTTTTTTTTTTAAATATGGAGGCTTATGAGCGATCTTTTTACAATGTACAACGACGGGAACGGTACAGAGATCTGTGTAATAATCTTTTTACACCTAAGGATATAAGCGGACATCCTCTAAGTGTAGAGCAGGGATGCTCAGCCATTTCTGGCCACATTGTCATGTTGTCCAAGGGCAGCAATAAAGCTTGGAAGGGTATTGCCATCTGAGACATCTCCGACATATCCAAACTATAGCCATAGACAGAAGGAATGCTCCGAAGCACTGGTTGTTGTGAGAGCAGATCGAATTTTGCTTACTTAAGTTTGTGGAGGACACGAGCAAGCACGCAACGTCACATTCTAACAGAGTAAAGTATTTATTTCTCCTAATTACTTCCTTAATAAAAAGGCAAAGAATTATTCCGAGCCGGAAAGCTGTTATTCATTTGAACCGCACGTAACTTCAATATCTATGTGAGGGTGCCACCCTGTGGTAGAAAGCTATAATGACACTCAGACATACAGAGGTCTGAAAAGTTTACTTTATGTTGCGAGTTATCTGAATTAATGGACAGTGGGTGAGAATACCAGAGCTTACAGATCTGCAACATTTGCCTCCATCCTTATCCAATTATCAGTGATAGCATCCATGTGCTGTCTTTCTATTTTTTTTATTCATGAACCATTCATCGGAATGAGCGAGGTCTTTGAATTGGACCAAAGCAGGTTTCCGTGTGGACGATTGGTAAAAATACCCTAAGACTATATATGATATCTGTCTAAAAAAAAAATGTAACATATATACAATAAAACTGGATGTGTAAATAATGCTTTAAAGGGAAAGCGTCATTAGGTTTTTGCTAAACCTTCCGAGATCAGCATGATGTAGAGACTGAGACCCTGATTCCAGTGATGTATCACTTATTGGGCTGCTTACTATCCTTTTAATAAAATCCCTGTTTTATATCCTGCATATCTACCGGTTCTCTGAATGCTGAGCTCTGCATAACCCCGCCCCCACCACTGATTGGCAGGATTCTGCCTATGCACAATGCACACAGAAAGCTGCCAAACAGTGATGTGGGTGGGGTTATACAGAGCTCAGCATTCAGAGAACCGGTAGATATGCAGGATATAAAACAGGGATTTTATTAAAAATATGGAGGACTACAGGACTGCAGGTTTACTAGTCCTCTATTGATAATCTACTGCTGAAAACAGAGATTTGATCAAAACTACAGCCTAGTAAGTGATACATCGCTGGAATCAGAGTCTCTGTCCCTGTATTATTCTGCTCTCAGTTTAGGTGGTAAAAAAACTGATGAGAGATTCCCCTTAAATTGTGAGTTTATGCACAGTAACCGCAGTGCGAGCGCAATGTGCCGATGGCGCCACTTAGTTGTGAAACTGTATGTTGCTGCAGTTGTGGACGCAACCTGTGAAATCACATCAGCTAGTCAATCATTACAGCCTGGTTATGCAGAATTTTGTTGGTATATAGTCACTGTTTCGATGAGCAGTCATTTTAATAATGAAGTCTGTGATTTAATAAAGAATTTTAGTTTAGCGTGAACATACACACAAGCTCCTTGCTCAATCTTCTTGAAGCATACATATTTTGTATGTTAGGTTTCCTCTCTTAGCAGGATATTGTGTGAAGGAGGAGAACATCGTTACTAACCTTATACTGCTTTGGCCTCCGCCGTATCAAAGATTTCAGAAAAAATCTTATATTTTCCAATATCTGCTCATAATACTGGTAAATGTTGCTAAAATGTTTTTTTTTCTCTGATAGTTTTTTTTGTACAGTGCGGGAGGGGGATTTATGTCATTTTTCTGTGATTTTCTTGTAATTTTGTGTAAGATTTGTACTATGGTATTTAAAAGGGGTTGTGCAGCAGCTATGTCCGAGAATGAGGCTGGCTTATCTAATGAGAGTCAGACAGCCAGCCCCATTCAGACCCATGTCAAATCAATCTCGAAATCCCCCTTTCTGTGTCATTAAACAAGAACGTTGAAATGGATTGGTGATTAAATTAGGACATAATTGGGGCAACTATAATTAAAGGGCTTCTCCGGGAATAGAAAAAAAGTAAAGAGAAAATTAGAATTTTTTCAGTGTTAGAGATGAACGAATCAGTTTGCTCGTCCTTGGTCCAGCGGTGACATCGGATGGGAGCCCGACAATCTGCTTCCTGCGTGCCGGCATCCCTGGGACGACTTCTGATTTCTGATACAGTTATTAGATCCTTAGACCAAACAAATGTGATTTGTTAATCAACAGTAAATAGAAACATATTAATAATGATCCTTTGTTTTCTTTCTTTTTCAATCCATTAAAGGGAATCTGTCAGCAGGTTTTTGCTACATAATCTGAGGACAGTAGGAGATAGTCTGAAACACTGAATTCAGCGATGTGTCACTTATCAGGCTGTGTGCTTTTGTTTACTCACAATGAAGGTTTTATCACTAGGACATCGTTACTGCTGTGACTAGCTGGCACGTGCTTGCTAGTCTAACTCCGCCCCCTCTTGTGATTAGCAGCTCACTGCCAATAGACAATTTACAGAGAAATCTGTGGTGCGGGCGGGGGCATCTTTCTCAGCTCTCCTGCATTTTACATCTCAAAAATGATTGTCACCACTGCTGCACCCAGTAAACTAAGTGAAACATTGTTAGAATCAAGGTTTCTACATTATGCTGCTCTCAGATGAGGCAGCAAAACTCTGCTGACAGATTCCCTTTAATGTTATCAAGTTTAATACATTTTTATTTCAAACATTGACACGACTTTTCATGTGGCTGCACAAGCCCTTTATATAAAGCGCCTCAACTTTTATGATACCTGGGGACTGTAGAGATTTTGAGATTGAGGCGGATGAAGTCTCCCTGACAGGTGATCCGTGCGGTCTAATCCACGGGCAGTATGTAGAAAGCACTGGCTGTTTGTTTTTTGCCATATAAGTTTAACTCTGAAGCGCTGCGGCGGAAAACAGTAGGGGACCGAGCCACATGGGAGACTGACGGGACAGATGGGTCCCTGGCAGCTTCTCCCCACCCGCTGCCCTGCAGTGATAGGTCTCTCCCTCACACACAGGGAGAGACCTGTCAGTCACCGGCAGAGGGCGGGGAGACGCGCTGTAGTCCCGCCTGTCTGACTAGTCTTCCATGTGGCTTGCTCTCTGGCAGCTATTAAACCAAAGCAGCATTTCAGACTTAACCCCTTAGTGACGGAGCCAAATTTTTGAAAACTGACCAGTGTCACTTTATGTGGTAATAACTCTGGAACACTTCAACAAAAACGAGTAATTTTGTGTGTTTTTTTTTTTCATGACACATTATACTTTATGATAATGGCAAATTTAGGTTGATATATTTTGTGTTTATAAAAAATATCAGAAAAATGTAAAAAAAATTAGCAATTTTTAAGCTTTGAATGATTATCCCTTTAACCCAGATAGTCATACCACAGCAAAACATTAATAAATACCATTTCCCATACGTCAGCTTTACATCAGCACCATTTCTTTTATTTTGTTAGCATTTTAGGAGGTTTACAAATGTAGCAGTAATTTTTCTTTTTTTTTCAGGGGAATTTACAGAAAATTTTTTAGGGACCTATCCATGTTTGAAGTGACTTTAGGAGTCCCATATATTGGGAAACCCCCAAATGTGATACCATTTTAAAAACAGCACCCCCTGACATATTGAAAACTGCTGTCAGGTCGTTCATTAACCCTTCAGGTGATTTTCAGGAATTGAGGCAAAGTAGCATGACAGAAATGAAAATGTGTATTTTTACCACCAAAATGCCGCTAACTTCTGAACAGGTTACTACAGCCGTCAGACTCTAAGGCCGCTATTTGGTCATGAATTGCCATGGAAAACATCAGGACCACACAATCATGATCTGAGGGCATCTAAGTGGTTAAATAGACTTGGATGGCGCAAACACTGAGTTGTCAGCTATAGTGTACAGCCGACAGCTGCTGGATTGTCACTTGTGTGGGGAGGATATTCTCTTATATCTCAGGTCAGTTAAAAGACGTATTGGCGGTGATTAACGGGTTAAAGTCTGTGTGCAATATCTATTTTTTTCATCAATGTTCTTGTAAATGATGGTCTTCACTACAGGAATCATTTGTGAGATTTATCTCCTGTTATTTTCCTTTAGACATCATTTTACAGACAGGAGGCTTCATGTAATGAATGTTTGTGCCAAGAAAGGCACCATTGTTCTGGCATCTTCTATTTGGGGAGTAAAATGCTCAGCCGCAGCCCCTTTCTTGATTTTACGCTTCCTTTATTCCACCTCTGGCCTCAGCAAAAATCCCATTTTGCTTTGTCAGTTGCGCTCTTTGTCCAAAGCACCTGAACTCCTCTGTGCAGCTGAAGGCCATTTATTTAGTTATTTCCCAGCTGTATTCTTCTGCTCTGCTTTTCTCCTTTCGCGTGATTCTGTTCTTAGTTATATATATTTCATTAGTTTCAAGAATTTCAGATGACTTTAGGCAATATGGTTATCTCGTCAGAGATTCCTAAAGGGGCTTTGGAAC
This sequence comes from Ranitomeya imitator, assembly GCF_032444005.1. NCBI lineage: Eukaryota > Metazoa > Chordata > Amphibia > Anura > Dendrobatidae > Ranitomeya > Ranitomeya imitator. The sequence continues at coordinate 74,367,067 of NC_091286.1, read as the reverse complement.
TATAACGTACCCACCTTTTATTGAGGAGTCATACTTTTATAACCACAGGAGTTCCACTAATCCTATGAATGGGACTGTAGTGCAGAAGCAGGAACTGTGGTCTGAATAGATGAGTTTCTGAGCGTGAACTTGCAGGAAAACCCCATCCTCTTCATTCTACTGATTAAGGACATGCGCTACTTGCTTGGGAACCACAACTTCTTCACCTGTGCAGCTGTACTTCATCTGCCCTGTTGAGGGCAGAGCAAAGTACTGCAGTGCGCAGGCGCTGGGCCTCTCTGACCTTTTCCGGCGCCTGCGCACTGCAGTACTTTGCTCTGCCCTCAACAGGACAGACAAAGTATGCCTGCGCTGGAGCCGCAGCGTGAAGACAAGAAGAGGACATCATTGTAAGAAGATGGGAGGCCCCGAACCGGACCGCGACGCCCATCGGACCGGACCGCCCCTGGGTGAGTATAGTATAACTTGTTTTTCTTATCTTTCAGGTGACATCGGCGGCTTATTTACAGCATTACAGAATGCTGTAGATAACCCCTGATGGCGGTGGCCTTAGCTTATAGGCAAAAAATGGGGTGACAGATTCCCTTTAAAATATTTAAGTGCTTAAATCTTTCCAGCTATGTAAATCTCAGGTGACGGATAGATTTACATTAATACAGTGCTCTCCAGTGAGCACTACGTTGGCATCTCCATCATAATCCCCCAAAAACTGTATTCCGATGGGAACCTTGAAGTAGCCATTCACTTCAATGAAGCAGGTGGAGTCGCTGTGGACTCTGTCTTCCTAATGTCCTGACTGTATTTCTCTTTTTCAGACTTGCTTAAATACGTGGTTTGCCACATTTTTGCATGTGATGAAAGAACACATATACTGCTAAGACAGAAGACATATAGGGCCCGATTTATCAATGCTTTTATGCCAGAATATTGGTGAAAAAGCTGTAAAAAGTTTCAACATTTTCTTGCAACTTTTGGCATTTTTCATATAATTTTTGCTAAGCTTTGACCAAGTGGGTGGAGTTAGGGCAGGACGGCAGTTAAAAAAAAGGAAAGCAATTGTGGTTGTGCGGCACCCCAGGAGTCTGGTTGCCACAGTGGAATTGCCTCCCTCACAGAGGGTGATGCCATGCCTGGAAGCAATAAGCGATTCCATTAGCAGGTACACTGGCATGCATCACCTTTCCTGACTCCAGACCAGAAGGGGGAGCTCTAAACCAAGTTTCAGGGTAGCTTCCTTATAAGTTCTGGCCTGGAGGCGGGTTAGTGAGTTCAGTGTCAGACAGTGAAGGGAGAGGGAGCATGTGAGGAGAGCCTTGGAGTGGAGCAGCGACTGAGCTCACCCCAGGATTGAGGGCAACAGAGCGAACACCGGAGTCCATGGTTGTGTGGGAGCTACAGACCCCACAGCCAAATCCGGAGGACGGGAGATTGCAGGTCTCCTGGCCACATCTGACACCTGAAGGCACAGCCACATACGAGAGCCTGGAGTCACCACGAGGGAGTGACACCTGGAACAGGCTCAAGCCGCCTGCCATGCGGGTAGTGTTTCACTAAGTGGACAGACTGAGAGAGGAACTTGAGGAGAACTAAAAGCATCAGGCACCCACAGAGCAGCGCAGTAGGAATGCCTCCAACCCCACCTGGCTAGGGGAATTCTGAACTGCTTCCAGACTGCCCGGATCTCCAATACCACCTGTTACCTGTGCACCTACAATTAAAGGTTAATAAACTACAGTCCCGGTGTCCTCCAATTACTCCTGTTCCCCAACAACCACAATCTCTCATAGACTGTTCTGGTAGCCCTGGGACCGCTGCTCCACCTGTGGGGAGTAGAACCATCCCAGCTGCATCACCATCAGCCTCAGCAGACTCCCTAAGCAGCGTTGGCCATTTATAGCCGAATACCACAGGTGGCGTCACGATTAATCCCCTACAAACATCATCCCTTTTATTGCACCCCCAGGGCCACGGACCGGGTCAGTTGCTGCTATGATCAACCCTTTAAGAACCATCCGACCCGGTTCCGAATACCCCATGGCCATAGCGGGTGTTGCAGTTGCTCACCTGGATGAGTTGTGTAAACTCTGATAGAAAGTGGTGTTCAGACTTCTGCACCACCCGCTCAGCCAAAAAAGGAAAAAATGCGTTGTAGTGGGCGCTGCCAAGTAAAAACTGAGAAATATTCAATGGAGAGAAACTAACATTTATTGATAAAAGCAATGAGTTTCAAAATCAGTCTGCTTTCTTCTTCATACTTAATGAAATGAACATGTTCAACAGCTTATAAGAGAAAGATCCAATGATGTAGAAAGACATCTGACCCACCCGCAATAATAAAACATGTAAACAAAATATACACTTATGCAACATATATTTAAAAATGCAACAATATCTACTATATAAAGCTGAATGTGTGTGTGTGTGTGTGTGTGTGTATGTCCGGGATTGGCATCTGCACCGTCGCAGCTACAGCCACAAAATTTTGCACAGTCACACGTCTGGACCCCGAGAGCGTCATAGGCTATATTGTGAGGCGAAATTTTAACCCCGCGCGTTCCAATTCACCAAACAATTTTGCCCCTATCTACATAATGGGGGAAAAAAGTGAAATGAAAAGTGTTGGAGGCGTCGCAGCTACAGAAACAAAATTTTGCACAGTCACACGTCTGGACCCTGAGAGCGTCATAGGCTACATTGTGAGGTGAAATTTTAACCCCGCGCTTTCCAATTCACCAAACAATTTTGCCCCTATCTACATAATGGGGAAAAGTGAAAGGAAAAGTGTTGGAGGCAAATTGACAGCTGCCAGATGTGAACAAGGGGGACTTTAAGAATGAGAGCGATGGTGCCAAAGAGTATATACCGTACAGTTGCTAAGGTGGGACCCCGACATGGGATACTCACCACACACGGGGATATGAACACACACACAAAATGCGCCACACACTACCACGTGCTTGAACACATATACCACCCTCAGCACACATTTCACCACACATACACCAACCTCGCCACATAAAAGTCGAAACACAAAAGTCGCTGCTCAAAACTCACCACGCGCAAAACTCGCCACATGCAAAAACTAGGCTCACGCAAAACTCGCCACAAGTGCAAAACTCACCTCATGGAAAACTCGCCACACGCAAAACTTGCACACGCGGAAAAATTGCCACATGCACAAAATTTGCAACACATGCAAAAGTTGCCTCACACAAAACTTGCACATACTCAAAAGGCACCACACATAAAACTCACCACGCGCAAAACTTGCTGCACACAACTTGCTACACTAACCTGTCACATGCAACTCGACACACAAAAAGTTGCTACACGCATGTCGCCACACAAAACTCATCTCACAAAAGTCGCTACATGAATGTCGCCACACACAACTCAACACACACAACTTGACAGACGAAACTCGCCCTAAAACACACACAAGTCTGGTATTAGCCTTCAAAAATAAAAATCTGATTAATAAGCAGACAAACTACAAGAGCAACAAATGTACCATATAGGAAATACAGCAGCTGTCAGTCACATGACCTGTCTATTATGTGTATGTGTGAGCTAATATATACTGCCAGGGGGAGGGCTTCCTGTTGGCTGGGGATTTATCAGGCTGCCAATTTATCTTACAAATACTGAGGTAAAAATACTGAGCAAATAACGTGTTAACGAGGTCTAATACAGGAGATCACACAGGTATATACTATATACAGGGGAGATGACACACAGATATATACTATATACAGGAGAGATGACACACAGGTATATACTATATAGAGGAGGAGATGACATACAGGTATATACTATATATAGGAGGAGATGACATACAGGTATATACTATATATAGGAGGAGATGACATACAGGTATATACTATATACAGGAGGAGATGACATACAGGTATACACTATATACAGGGGAGATGACATACAGCAGGTATATACTATATACAGGGGAGATGACATACAGGTATATACTATATACAGGAGATGACATAAAGGTGTATACTATATATAAGGGAGATGACAAACATGTATATACTGAGGTGAAAATGAGAGGTGTGAGGTGAAAATGAAAAGGTGTGTGCAAAATGAGAGGAGTGAGAGAAAATAGTGGAGTGATCGGAAAATGACAGATGTGAGGTCGAAATGACAAGTGTTAGAGGGGAATGAGAGGAGTGAGGGAGAAAATGAGAGGTGTGAGGGAGAAAATGAGAGATGTGAGGGGGAAAATGAAAGATGTGATTGGGAAAATGAGAGGCGTGATGGGAAAATAAGAAAAGTGAGGTGCTATAACTAACCACAGATATTTACTATGCCCAGGCAACGCCGGGCTCTTCAGCTAGTATATATATATATATATATATATATATATATATATATATATATATATATATATACCATATATCCTTATGCCATACATATTACTATAAGGAAGAATTAAACCTTTAAACATTAGAGAGATGAACAAACAATTTTAGCACATTTGGAGCCTATTGCGGACATGTCTCAGTAGCTGTTTCGCTTAACCCTTCAGGAACTGAGGTGCCTAGTTTGAAAATCCAATAAGATTTCCTATTGATTCATTTCCTATAGCTGTAAGGATGAGTTTTTGGAATCTGCTCAATTTTTTTCAGTTGCAAACAACTAGGATCTTTATTACGTACAGAATAAAAATGTTTTGACAGGCTATGATTCATTATTCCATTTAGAATATTTTGTCTATGTTCATCCTTCTGACAGTCTGAATAGTTCTTTCAACATATTGTAAACTGTAGCAAATACGGTAAATAACAAAAGAGCTACTGCCGTTTAAAAATTGTCTCCAGTAACTAGAGTATTAAAATTATTGCTCCTCTGTATCAGCATATTGCAACACAAATACTTTGAAACCCCACATGTAAACCAACCCCGTCCATCTGGAAACACAGATTGAATCATTTCTAGCGATTGTGATCTTTATTCATGTTTATTGTTTAATTTAGATTCCATCCATACTGGTGCTAAATAATTTTTTTAACGTCTCATTTCTCATCAATTTAATGTTGTTGTGTTTTGTTTTTTTTTTGGGGGGGAGGGGAAAGTTTATTCAGAATTGGATTGCTACAAATAATGGACCAATGTTTGGATAAAATCTTCCTAATGGATGATTGTCCCTCATTAAGTGTAGTAATAAGGTTTAATTTAAATCTATCTGACAAATCTTAAAATCCTAACATTTTTATTATTACCTTTATCTAATCATCTTGCCTTTTTGATACATTCACTCTGAGATATCAACTTAGCCCTGCGATATGCATCAGTATGGGTGTCTTTGGTGTAACCTTTATCCAAGAATTTTGGATAATCTTTGCCCATAGTGACTCCATCAATGAACGGATCCCATCAAGCTATGTCATCAGTATACAGTTTTTCAGAGATTTTCTCGAATTATTTCCCTATATTATTTCAATAGGAGCTATATTATTTCCCCAGATACAGTATTCATTCCCACCCCAACTTCCCATTTTTTTTCCCTATGTTTCCTCGTTCTTACCTTATCTTCTCTTATTATAATATAGATCAATAGAAATATATGAAAATAATAAAGTACAGTAGTCCTTCAGTGAATGTTTGTATTTTCTTAGCAAGCACATGCATGTATTAATATACTTACCAATCGTCATTTTCTCCCATTCTCATTGCACTCTGGTCCTCATCTACACTAGCAGACTGGCCGTTCTTATTGCACTCTGGTCCTCTTCTACACTAGCAGACTGGCCGTTCTCATTGCACTCTGGTCCTCTTCTGCACTAGCAGACTGGCCGTTCTTATTGTACTCTGGTCCTCATCTGCACTAGCAGACTGGCCGTTCTTATTGCACTCTGGTTCTCTTCTGCCCTAGCAGACTGGCCATTCTTATTGCACTCTGGTTCTCTTCTGCCCTAGCAGACTGGCCGTTCTTATTGCACTCTGGTCCTCTTCTACACTAGCAGACTGGCCGTTCTTATTGCACTCTGGTCCTCTTCTACACTAGCAGACTGGCCGTTCTTATTGCACTCTGGTTCTCTTCTGCCCTAGCAGACTGGCCGTTCTTATTGCACTCTGGTCCTCTTCTACACTAGCAGACTGGCCGTTCTTATTGCACTCTGGTTCTCTTCTGCCCTAGCAGACTGGCCGTTCTTATTGCACTCTGGTTCTCTTCTACACTAGCAGACTGGCCATTCTTATTGCACTCTGGTCCTCTTCTACACTAGCAGACTGGCCGTTCTTATTGCACTCTGGTTCTCTTCTGCCCTAGCAGACTGGCCGTTCTTATTGCACTCTGGTTCTCTTCTGCCCTAGCAGACTGGCCGTTCTTATTGCACTCTGGTTCTCTTCTGCCCTAGCAGACTGGCCATTCTTATTGCACTCTGGTCCTCTTCTACACTAGCAGACTGGCCATTCTTATTGCACTCTGGTCCTCTTCTACACTAGCAGACTCGTTGTTCTTATTGCACTCTGGTCCTCTTCTACACTAGCAGACTGGCCGTTCTTATTGCACTCTGGTCCTCTTCTACACTAGCAGACTGGCCGTTCTTATTGCACTCTGGTCCTCTTCTACACTAGCAGACTGGCCATTCTTATTGCACTCTGGTCCTCTTCTACACTAGCAGACTGGCCATTCTTATTGCACTCTGGTCCTCTTCTACACTAGCAGACTCGTTGTTCTTATTGCACTCTGGTCCTCTTCTACACTAGCAGACTGGCCGTTCTTATTGCACTCTGGTCCTCTTCTACACTAGCAGACTGGCCGTTCTTATTGCACTCTGGTCCTCTTCTACACTAGCAGACTGGCCATTCTTATTGCACTCTGGTCCTCTTCTACACTAGCAGACTGGTCATTCTTATTGCACTCTGGTTCTCTTCTACACTAGCAGACTGGCCGTTCTTATTGTACTCTGGTCCTCTTCTACACTAGCTGACCGGCCGGATCACACCTCATCTCCTATGTGAACCAGAAGTCAGTTTCTCAATATAACCCCATGAGACATCAAAGCTCTCACAGAATCACATCAAGAAAGTGACTTTCGATCCACATAGAAGATGCTGTGTGACCTACTTAGCCTTGTCACATGGTGCTCGAGAGGACTAGAGAAGCGCTGGGAACAGGAGAAGGCAGCATTTGATATGTATACTGCTACATGCACTGTGTATATAGAACTATTACTAAGGGCTAGAAAATGTAAATGTAATTTTTTTACTGGCGTGCTAATTTAAGGTGTACTAATCAGTTTTGGAGCTTATTTCACATTTCAATCTTATGCTGCTAGTCCCACCCCTTACAGGCCCCATGCCTGCAGGTCTCCGCCATGTTTTTTGCTTGCTCTCTCTGGTCACTCACTGCACCCAAGAACTTTTGGCATTGAATAAGTGTGAAGCCTAGTCAGCAGGAAAAAACAAGTGGGTAAAGAGTAATGAGAGGGAGGGACTGGAGGACCCAGCTGAGAGCTGCAGAGGCAGCACAAATTAGGCGTTAGCCTAGAACAGGGGAATACAAGCTTTTATTATTGTTTAACATCTTCTCTACCCTCCGTTTATTATTTTTTGGGGGTCTGGAGAGATCTCCAAGCATAATGCACGTCTTTCACTATAACTCCAAACAGGCTGAATCGAATCTGCCAACCTATTTGAGTGAGTCTGTCCCAAAAATGTTTTGGGAAATTCGCTCATCTCTCTAGTAGGTAGTGCATATTTTTCATTTCTATGCAGCCAGACCCATCAACGTTGGCCTTGTAGGCTAGGGTGTCGGTTCCTGTGGGGTGTACTTATATAGTGCTGGGCAGCCCGCCTGATCTGATCATATGGGCATTACTAATAGGCTGTAAACCAGATACTATGCACAGATCTGTGTTACTCGCGCCCTATACATGCCCTATTTGTGTGCAATTCTGATGCCAGACAACTCCCTCCGTGAATTTGTAGGTGTGTGAGTGGTCGTTTCATCAGCATTTTGCATCTCAGTTGCCTCTGCCTTTATCAGGAGGGGTTGCTGCATACTGTAGTACATTAGTATTGTGGTCTGTGTTGGTAAATAGAATTAATTTTTTTTCTGCAATTTTTGTTTCAAAACATAATGTCACCAACATATTTACCGGTACTTAAATATAATGGCCTTGATTTATCAAGACTGGTGATTTTCTAGCCGGTCTTGATGAAGGGGCGTGGAGATGCCCCTGATTTATGACTGGAGTAAGATTTCTGCTGTTCAAAATGCCACAGCTCATCATGAATTTGGTGGCGCTAGGAGAAACTATCGCAAACAAGCCAAAAGTTGCAAAAGTTTTTGCCCAACATCTAGTTGTGCAGATATTTTCTGATTTTTCAAAGCAATTTACAACAGAATTCTAGTATAATTGCTTTGATGAATCAGATCCATTGACGACAATACCTTAAATTGATTCGCTCTCAGTCAAAAGAATCAATGTGTTGTTTTGCAGATGTGGGTTTATAGTGATTGATAATAATCAGGATTTTTGGGAAAATAAAAAACAACACGAAAGTAATATAATGATATAAATTGTGGAAAAAAATGGAAGAAACATGTATTTGTTATGTGAGCTATAAAGTTTGTTTAAAGTAGAATAGTAAAACCTCGAGAAAAAAGTTTCCAATTTAATTTTTGGTTCAATATTAATTACAGGTGAAGCTGACATTGAGAGTGAAGAAGATGATGATGACGATGATGATGACTGTAAGAAATCTTCCATGGATGAAGTAAGGCTCCTTCTATACATATTTATGTTGTAAATTACCCCATATAACCGAATATTGACTCTTCCATATTTCTTTATATTGATTGAGATTGGGAAAACTCTTTCCAAGCTCCAACTATTGGATTTGGAGCTACAAGAACAGCTGTTTACTTACTGGTGACTGAGCTTTGCTGTTTCCACATGATTGACCTTCAAACTCCTTCTCAAATGTCATAGAGGGAGGATCAGGAACCCCATTCTAATGATCAGTGGTGGTCCCACCATAGAAGCTCCCAATAGTCAGACATTTATGTGGATTGGTGATAAAGCTTCATCTTGGGAAAATCAGATTAATGCTGTATTTTAAACATGCTATTTTAAAAATATAGTTACTATATTTTTGTATATTTCTATGTTCTGTATGCATTTGCTTCAGTCCCCCATAGTCTGATCACCTAAATTAAATTCTGAGTGGCTAATTACCCATAGAAGTCACATAATTAGTATATTGAGCCCACCTGTGGGTAATTTATGCTTAGTATAACTACAGCTGTCTGGAAAGGCCTCAGAGGTTTCGTTTGAGAACATTAGGGATCAAACAGCATCATGAAAACCAAGGAAGACAACAGACAGGTCAATGATAAAGTTGTGGAGAAGAGTAAAACAGAGTTAGGTTATATAAAATAACCCAAGATCTGAACATCTCTCGAGCACTGTTCAATCCATCCTCCAAAACTGGAAGGAGTAAGGCACAACTGCAAACCTATCAAGACATGGCCGTCCACCTAAAGGGACATCCCATGCAAGGAGAACAATAGTTATAGAAGCAGCCAAGAGGACCATGGTAATTCTAGATGAGCTGCAGAGACCCACAGCTCATGTGGGAAAACTATTAGTTGTGTACTCCAAAAATCTGGCCTTTATGGAAGAGTGGCAAGAAGAAAGTCATTTTTGAAAGTAAGCCATAATAAGTCCCATTTGCAGTTTGCAGAAATCCTTGTAGGGAACACAGGTGCTCTGGACAGATGAGCCCAAAGGAGAACTTTTGGGGATAAATACAAAGCGGTATGGAAGCTGATAAGAGTTGATGGGAAGATGGATGGAGTTAAATCCAGGACAATCATAGAGGAAAACTTAGAAGCTGCAAAAGATTTCAAACTGGGGCATGAGTTCACCTTCCAGCAGGACAACAATTCTAAACATACTGCCAAAGCTACCGTGGAATGGTTTACATCAATGCATATTCATGTGTGTTGTCATCTTTCCAAAATTGTAAAACAACATATTGTTTCAAGCATGTAATGCTTGATCAAACTAACCTGTAGCAAGTAACAGGTGTGGGCAATATAAAAATCACTCCTGAAACGAGATAAAAAGTGTAGAAGTTGACTCCCAAACCAGATAAAAGATGTAGAAGTTGAACCCATGCCCATGCATTCCACCGGTTATCTTTTTTTATATCCTTTACCCCCTGTTCAATTAGGAGTATCTCCATATTTATGTAGTGAGCACATTCTCTCCTATTTCTGTGTAATGTCTGCACCCACTGACAGGCAGCCATACAACATTTGCTTATGCCTACAAAGGCTTTATCAGACTCAGACACAGTATATGTACTTAAGCACTTTCTTTGGATGGTGGTGTGTGGCTTTGGTGAGGGAGTACTTTGCAGGGTCAGGTAAGGACAGCCTATGTGGAGCAGGGGCGCCACAACATTCACCAATGACCATCTGGATGCTCCAGAGGAGGCATTGGAGAAGGTTCATGTGATTAGATGATACCAACATAGAACATTTTGGTATCAATTCCACTCCCAGTGTTTGGAGGAAGAAGATGGATGAGTACAACCCCAAGAACACCGTCCCAACCGTGAAGCATGGTGGTGGAAACATCATACTTTGGGGATGCTTTTCTGCAAAGGGGAGAGAACAACTGCACCATATTGAAGGGAGGATGGATGGGGTCAATTATTGCTAGATTTTGACCAGCAACCTCCTTCTCTCAGTAGGAGCAGTGAAGATGGGTCATGCCTGGGTCTTTCAGCATGACAATCACCCTAAACACAGAGCTAGGGCAACTAAGGAGTGGCTCCTTAAGTAGCATTTCAAGGTCCTGTAGTGACCTAGCCAGTCTTCAGACCTGAACCCATTAGAAAATCTTTGGAGGGAGCTGAAACTTAATGTTACCCTACAACAGCCCCAAACCCTGAAAGATCTGGAGAAGATCTGTATGGAGGAGTGGGCCAAAATCCCTGCTATATTGTGTGCCAACTTGGTCAAGAACTCCGTAATTGCAAACAAAGGTTTCTATACCAAATATTCACTTTTGTTTTTCTATTGTATCAAATACTTATTTCATGCAATAAAATGCAAATTAATTCTGTCTCTCACTGTTGAAGTGCACCTACGATAAAATTTACAGAAAATTTTACTCCATTCTTTGTAGGTGGGAAAACTTGCAAACTCATCTGTGTATGAAATACTTATTTTCTCCACTGTATGTCTGTATACTTTCAGCATATTTGATGTTTCTCATTCTAGAGGTATTATTAGTTATGCTGCAATGAAAGTGCAATACTCTGGTTTCTAGCTCAGCCAGCTGCTTGCCAGACATCTAATGGACTGAAGTACGTCAAGAATTGTTATAAATGCACTCAAGTACTGAGTCTTCTGCAACAGTCAAATGTGTCACCTGCTGCTATAGTTAAGAAAAGTAGAGACTTGATACTTTCAATTATGCAAACACCTTTAAGTGCCAGAGGGTGGAAGTCATAGGTGAGCTGCTGCACCATGTCACCCTGGCAGTCTACAGGAAATTTGTGTCCCAGATCAAATGTGCTCTGTGTGGGGTGCCTTGCACCCATTTGTAGACCCCAGATCTTAGCTGTCTCCAAGTCTTTAATTTCAGGAGCCAACATATATGAATCTGTGGACACCCTGTTTGCTTAATGACAAAGAACTTTACTTAAAAGTTTGTGTGCACCATAATGTAGTAGTATCGAGCACCACACTTACCTTTTCTTGCTTGCACAGCATAGCACACTTTCAGATTTTCCTTCCGTTCTACCTGGACTACCCCTGCTTGCACTGGTCCAGTCAGTCGCAAGGATTCCCATCCAGTCTCGCAGTATGTCCAAGATCTGTTACTTCTCCCACCCGCAAGTCCACGACAATCTTCCTCCTTAAGGAAGGGGTTAGGGTGTCCACCATCATACCTGGATTGAGCCTTGAGCTTCAGACGTTGCAGGAGTATATCCGCCCCGGGGGTTCCAGTAATGCCTCGTACTGCCCAGAACAACATGTACTCTCCCTTGCTGCTCCACCCTCACTATCTACTACTCAAACTTCGCCCTATCTATTTACAAGAAGCAGTCACTTGCCCCAGCAATAAGCACCTACTGCTATAAGCTAATCCAAAACATTAACTCTGATTTACCCGGACGTCATTACTTAACTACAGTCAACTATCTTGTGTCCTAAGTTCTAAACTATGTCTTTCCCTATGCTATATTATACTGTACGCTTATACATTACCTTTACATTACTTATACACTATATATATTTTAGGCAAACCACTTATCACAATATAGGTAAAAGACGCCTGATATAACTTACACTACAATACAACGTGATTGGTGTCTTCAGGGGTAGGAACGTGATAGCCGTTGTCTCCCAACCTTACAGACCAAAAGCTTCCTCTTCTGGACAGTAAAGAAGTATAGTTCACTTTTACTATTATCCACTTTTATTCTCCTTAAACAGAATGTATTAAGTGTAAGAGTATCCCTTTAAATAATGTTTTCCAATATTCATTTTCTGGCCAGTAGGCCAGAGACAGTTGACTAGCATTTCCTGTATTTTTGTGGCTTGTCAGCTTTACTGTGTAGAATGGAACGTTAGAACAGTTCTCAGCCCAGATAAGGCAGAATAATGACACTATGCATAAAGGGCCTGATTAGTTATTGCATTTGCATCTATTTTTTGTCTATGTAATCACTGTTTTATTCCATTTGTTTAGTTTCCTTCATATTAATCTTTCCACGTGTGACTTTTTTTTAAAGGCTTTTGAAGGCTAATATATGTTTGCCTGTTTTTTTTTTTTTTTTAGTTGGTCATTGACCATTTTGGCGGAGGCCAAAATTCATGAACAGTGTGTGCCATTTAGAAGAATTTTGGGCAAAAAATGGCAATGAATCCCACAAAACAAGAATAAAAAAAGTGAATGTAAAAAACATGCAAATAATGATTCAGGGCCATAGTGTTTTTTCAGCTTACAATATTAATATTGTCCAAGATGACCATTGTAAGTTAAAAAATATTGTAACTTGAGACTTTATAGAAAACTAGTAATTGGTTCAGAAATCACGAATATAATCCCCCCCCCCTAAAAAAAAAAAAAGCTTCTTCAGAGTCCTGTACAGTCCATTACACCAGAAAAATAACCTGTTGCTGCCTGACTTGGTGCCCACAGGAGCAGCTGCTCGGCAGAGCTAAAAGCGGTACAGAACGTGTAGTACTATAGAGGGACACTGCTAGGTAGGGGAATGGTCCATGCACTTCTGTAATACAGCTGATTCCTGTGCCACAAACCTACATTGCCTGTGTCACTGTATGTTGAAATGTGGGTTCAAGTTACACAAGGCCAGAAAAGTTAATTAAATGCGGAAAATGTGGCCAAATATTTTCAGATTCCATATAGTTCACACCTCCTGTGACACTGTCCATATATACAATGCAGGAAGGATGTATACGCCACCAATATAAAAACCCCAAGGAATGTTTTTAAAAAATAAAAAAAAGGTTGTCGGGTTTTTTTATTTTGATGTAGCATAAATGATAAACAGATGTCCAAATTCAGTAAAGTGGTTCCCAAAGTGCATAAAGTAACAAACTCATCTGATACTCGCCCTGCCTGGGTGCAGTGTTGTTTTCTGCTGTCCCGGTGTTCAGACTAGAGTGGTGACATCTTGTCAACATTTGTACATCACCGCCGTACCCGCTCACTGAGCTCAGTTCTCGAGAGGCCGGGCGAATACCTGATGAGTATGATATCTACTTTTCACACTTTGAAGACCTCTTTATTGAACATGAAGTTTCCCTTTAAGGCTATCAGTATTTGGTCAGTATTTTACATCAGTATTTGTAAGCCAAAACCAGGAGTGGAACAATTGGAGGAAAAGTATAATAGAAACATATGCACCACTTCTGTATTTATCACCCACTCCTGGTTTTGGCTTACAAATACTGATGTAAAATACTGACCAAATACTGCTAGTGTGACGGCAGCCTAAGGCTAACCAGACATATTAGTGAGATATGGTGTGATCTGTGATAATCAGAATTGCATAGTTATATACAAGTGCTTCTCACAAAATTAGAATATCATCAAAAAGTTAATTTATTTCAGTTCTTCAATACAAAAAGTGAAACTCATATTGCATCGAGTCATTACAAACAGAGTGATCTATTTCAAGTGTTTCTTTCTGCTAACGTTGATGATTATGGCTTATAGCCAATGAAAACTGAAAAGTTATTATCTCAGTAAATTAGAATAATTAACAAAAACTCCTGCAAAGGCTTCCTAAGCATTTATAACGGTCCCTTAGTCTGTTTCAGTAGGCTCCACAATCATGGGGAAGACTGCTGACTTGACAGATGTGCAGAAGGCAGTCATTGACACACTCCACAAGGAGGGTAAGCCACAAAAAGCAATTGCTAAAAAAGCTGGCTGTTCACAGAGTGCTGTATCCAAGCATATTAGTGGAAAGTTGAGAGGAAGTTAAAAAGTGTGGTTGAAAAAGGTGCACAAGAAACTGGGATCACCGCAGCCTTGAAAGGATTGTTAAGAAAAGTCCATTCAAAAATTTATGGGGAGATTCACAAGGAGCGAACTGATGCTGGAGTCATTGCTTCAAGAGCCACCACGCACAGATGTATCTAGGATATGGGCTACAAGTGTCACATTCCTTGTGTCAAGCCACTCATGACCAATAGACAACGTCAGAAGCGTCTTACCTGGGCCAAGGAGAAAAAGAACTGGACTGTTGCTCAGTGGTCCAAGGTGTTGTTTTCAGATGAAAGTAAATTTTTCATTTCATTTGGAAATCCAGGTCCCAGAGTCTGGAGGAAGAGTGGAGAGGCCACAATCCAAGCTGCTGGAGGACTAGAGTGAAGTTTCCACAATCAGTGACGGTTTGGGGAGCCATGTCATCTGCTGGTGTATATCTACTGTGTTTTATCAATACCAAAGTCAGCGCAGCCGTCTACCAGGAAGTTTTAAAGCACTTCATGCTTCCCTCTGCCGACAAGCTTTATGGAGATGGAAATTTAATTCTCAAGCAGGACTTGGCACCTGTCCACACTGCCAAAAGTACCAATACCTGGTTTAGAAACAGCAGTATCACTGTGCTTGATTGGCCAGCAAACTCGCCTGACCTTAACCCCATAGAGAATCTATGGGATATTGTCAAGAGGAAGATGAGACACCAGACCCAACAATGCAGACGAGCTGAAGGCTGCTATCAAAGCAACCTGGGCTTCCATAACACCTCAGCAGTGCCTCATGCTGATTACCTCCATGCCATGCCACATTGATGCAGTAAATTGATGCAAAAGAAGCCCCGACCAAGTGTTGAGTGCATTTACTGAACATACATTTCAGTAGGCCAACATTTCAGATTTTAAAATCATTTTTCAGGCTGGTGTTATAAAGTATTCTAATTTACTGAGATAACAACTTTTGGGTTTTCATTGGCTGTAAGCCATAATCATCAATCACCTTTAGTTAGTACGATTGAAAAAAGACACATGTCCATCAAGCTCAACCGAGAAACTGAATAGGACAAACGGAAGGGGTATAGGTACCTCCATAATGAGGGATCCAGTCCGACTTATAAAGCAAGTTTTTTCCCTCATCTCCAGTGTCTATCAACTGGATTTATACTTAGGGAAGAGAAAACATCAAGGACAAATGAAATAGATAATTCAGAGTAGTATTTAAATATTTTATTGAAAAAAAACAAAAATCTTTTTGTATTATATGACTGAACAGTAGAGTTCATTATTGATGGGTCCTTCCCAACCTCAACTCTTAGCTCAACACATACCGTACTGGTATTTGTGCCCTATTCACATTATATTGCTAATATAACCTCATTACTTCCATGCAAAACAAACAAAAGTAAAAAAAAAAGTCTTTGCCCTCGGTATCATTGCACATATTTACACTATAACTCAGGTTAGTATTCTGTACACTTGCTTTCCATTACAGTTCCTTTAAAATCCTTTGGCGTTTGCATTATTTATTTTGCAAAGTAACGTGTATTAATCTACGACAATTTGTGTGCCTTTTTTCAGGTTGCGTTAAGCTTAGACATTCCTATGGGCATCACGGCCACACATCTGCTCCTTTGAATGCCAGCTGTCAGCTTTTTTGTGTGTCCTCTTTTCCCTCTCCGCTCCATAGACCCGTCCACTAGGACAGACGCTGCATCAATCTCGCATTTCTTCGGCCGTCGCAGTTTAGACCAGAACAATCAATCTTTAATTATGTTGGGGAGACTGTTTCTTCCTCTCGCTCAGGATCCAGATCAGCAGTAGACGAGTGCTGCCTATGAGCTGACGCTTATGGCGGCCTCCATACGTGGGCAGAGACCCTTTTTCATGCCACTTAAAGTTGGGAAATGAGTGACTAGTAAATAATATCTGTTGTTCTAGTGTCTCAATCTACTGCGTAATCTTCATAAATTATAAAGAGGTTTTCCGCCACAATGCATTTGCTGAATAATCCAGTGGACGGTTAGGGAAATTAATGCTCAGCTGAAGCATAATGCTGAAATTATACAGCATCCAGTAGCTGGGAAATAAGGGCATTTACTATTTCTTCCAGAAATAAAATAACAAAAACAATTATATAAAGAATTATTATGTTTTTTGACCAAATAAATGCCATTTATTTGATTTATGTGAATGGAAAAACGTCAAAAAATTTTTTCACATCATTAAGTGCTCATCGTGGTATGTACACTGTTATATTCGACTATACAGTAGGTTACATTTTTGTCCTTCTAGTGCTTGGCGTCCTTCTACTCTTTCCATCTCTTGCCTTCAAGGATGCCATCCATGCACGATGTCCTCCTGATCTCCATCTGGGGGTGTTTGTTGGCCTTCATTCCTGTCTGTTCCTCCTTGCCTCTTCTCATGGGTTATCTAATTCAGTGGTCCACATGCCAACGCATCGATCCTCACTATGTAGCTGTTGCAGGGTTCCCCCATTTGGACTAAGATCCCCTAGATGTCAGTTAGCTGCTGGCTCATCTTTTTATGTATTCATTGGCATTTAAAAAAAAGAAAGAAATGTCCAGCTTCACCGAGTCCGTAAAAAAGCGATTTCTTTATTAACAAACTTTAAACATGGAGGATACAGACTTCAGCTCAACCATATGGGTAAGAATCTCAACGCGTTTCTGGAGACTAGGCTCCCTTAATCATCCCTTGATGTCATGATTAAGGGAGCCTAGTCTCCAGAAACGCGTTGAGATTCTTACCCATATGGTTGTGCTGAAGTCTGTATCCTCCATGTTTAAAGTTTGTTAATAAAGAAATCGCTTTTTTACAGACTCGGTGAAGCTGGACATTTCTTTCTTTTTTTTGGATCTTGCACGCCTGGACACAGCGGGTCCGTGCTCCCGAGGTTTGGTTGCTGAATCACGGGTGAGCTGGTTTATGTTCCTTCTTACTAAATTCATTGGCATTTGACCTATCTCCCGACCTTGTTTTTCCATCTGTTGCTCATCCTGATTTTTGTCCAGTCTACAGTATTGCCTGTACTGCCGGTCCCAACCTTGGCCTGTCAGCTGTTTTGAACATACTTGAAAAACAAAAATTTCATGATGCATCAAAAGTCTTGGGGGGAAAAAAACACTTTTTTTATTAGATATTCTATAATATGATCTAATACTGTTATATGCCACCATGAAAATGCAGACTACAAAGAATATGCTTTAGTCAATGCATTTCAGATGATTGTGGAACGTCCCACCAGGGCAGCGGGGATCTCGGTACCGGGTCCGGTCTTAAAGGGGATGTCACGGTGGCTGCGACCCGGTCCATGGCCCTGGGCGTCCAATTAAAGGGGAAGGTCTTTTAAGGGAATTTGTAATGTCTATGCTCGTGACACCACCTGTGGTGTTCGGTCAGTAGGGACCGACGTTGCTTAAAGGGGTCCTCTGGGGTGATGTTGTTGCAGCAAGATTGTGACGCTTCCCACAGGTGAAGCGGGGTCCCCAGGGCTTCCCAGGTGTATGGCAGGATGGTGTAAGCCGATAAATGCACAAAGAACGAGGTTTGCAAGTCTTTACCTGGTTTACTGATGGTAGTAGTAGTAGTCCTCAGTCTAGGGTACCAGGTGTAGGGTAACTGTGGCCCGGCCGGCTTGGAGGCATTAAGAGATCCCTTTACCAGGTGAGGTCCGTAAGCCTTTCCTACTAATGCCGTTTAGTTAATTAGGGCCCTGCTGCTTGAAGCTCAGTACAAGTCCCCTCCTGTCCTAAGACAGATGTCTGCACGATAGGCAGTTTGAATCTGTTTATAGGATCTCTTAGATGACTCGGCTCTCATGGTCACTGTTTCACCTCACACTTGTTACGGGCAATTGACATATAGTGCTTTGCCCTCTGGTTCTGTCGTGCGCCCTGGAGAACAACATGACCTCGGGCTCCCGGTACACGGCTTCTGCGCTCTGACTTTGAGGGTGTCCTTCCGCTGTTCCCCTCCTGAGCCCTTTCCTCCTCTATGCTTCTTTCCTCTAAGCTCCTCCACAATTCAACTCTCCTTCTGCATCTCTTTCCAGGGGTAGCAGCTCCCTGCTCGGCCCCCACGTCTGCTCCAGACGTCCTTCTGCTCCTGGAGACCAACTGTCTCCCTCCACTGTCTCTCTCAGACTCCCTGAGACTCACTGGCTCCTCCTCCAGACCAGGATACATAAAGTGTAAGGGAGCTCCCCCGAATCCGGGTCCTAAACTCCCCCTCCTGGCCTAGATTCAGATGTGTTGAATGTAAGTGCCTTACCGGATAGAAAGAATACCCCTTGCCTCCAAGCGTGACATCACCCTCCCCGAAGGGAAGGCAACATCACTGCAGCAACCGATTACCTGGGGGTGCTGCACTTGTCCTTAATTGGGTCATGATTGAGGAAAGCTCTCTGAAAAGTGTTGACTAAAGCATGTTCTCCATACCTGATGGGGATCTAAGGGGTAACTTCTTGCCATGTGGAGACTGCCAAGGTGAAATAAGGAGACTTATAGGCCATACAATGATCCACTGGGAAATGCAATACTGTATGCATATTGTCTCTACAGAGGGGAAGAGGACAGGAACTCTAGTACCAACTATTGGCAGTAGTCAATATTGACCCATGACACACTTTTCAAGATAAAAGCCAAATCAGAAATTCTATTTGCAAACTTGTGCTCAGGAGTGTTTTACCATTTATTAGTGCAAAACATGAGGTCTGATTTGGCTGGATGAAAGGCCTTTGATAGGAGTCAAAGAGCTAACATCTCTCCTTGTAGATAGTGCTAAGCTGGTGTAAGGAGACTTATAGGCCACGCAATGCTCCTCTGGCAAACTAAATATGCAAATTGTCTTTTCAGAGAGGTAGAGGACAGGAATTCTGGTGCCACCTATTGGAAATAGCAATCCTAAAATTAAATATAAAACTGTTAACAAGCCTTACCTCATGACTTAAGATAAAAGCCAAAACAAAAACTCTATTTGCAGATGTGCATTTCAGGGTGTTTGCCAATTAGTACAAAACAAGAGGCCTGATTTGGCTGGATGAGAGGACTCTGATGGAGGTATAAGAGGTAAGGTCTCTCCTTGTGGAGAGTGCCAAGCCGCCTTAAGGAGACTAATAGGCTATGCATAGCTTCCCTTAGATCTCTATTAAAGGCATCTCACCCAGCCGAATCAGACCTTTTGCTTTGAACTGAGGACGGGCAAACACCCAAAACACATGTATGCAAATAGAGTGTATGGTTTGGTTTTTATCCTAAGTTATGTGGTAGGGCCAGTTAAGGGGTTGGTATTAACTTTTTAGGATTTCTAGTTCCAGTAGGTGGCGCTGGAGTTCAAGTCCTCTTCCTCTCTGAAGAGACAATCATTACTGAATTTTTGGGAGTTTTCAAATAGAAAAATAAAAAAAAAGAATTCCAAAACATTTTGGTTCTGGATAAGCCTTTTGTTTTCTTCAGTACTTGTGAAAGATTTTGACCCATGACTCTAGTTTAGGTGAGCTGCATAACAACTCCTTCTGATCTTGTGCTGAATTCTACCTGCTTGTCTGACTATAGTGAATCATAAAGAGGGTCGACACACGGTATTATAGGAGGTGCTCGTAAACAATATCATAAAAATTATTTAAAAATACGGCACTCTCATGTGTTAAATGCTTTAATATAATTCAAAAGATTTAAAGGAAAATATCAAGCATGAAGATAAAGTATGTGAAATTCCCAAGACCTATGGGTCACTGTGACAATATGTGAACAAGGCTCGGGAAAAGCCCAAACTTTATATGTGATGGTCACAGTTGATATACTGTGTACAGAATAACATACATCTAAGGTCGAAAATATATGAATCATTGGAAATTCATAGTGGAATATACGTGTAAACTCACTATCTCCATGGTAAGTTATAAAAAAAACATCTTTTTTTCTTTGGATTTTCATGTACTTTATCTTCACGCTTGTTATTTTCTGGAAATCTTTTGAATTCAATTAAGGCATTTAACACATGAGAGTGCTGTATTTTTTAATAATTTTTGCTTGTCTAATTATGTCTGCTGCCTGCCAACTTGGGTTGTCATATACAGATATAGATAGACAGACAGATAGATAGAAAACAAGAAGCAGCACAACAAGCAGGAAAAAGTTAACACGGGAGCAAATCTTCCAGGCAATGAATAATCCTCCAGATAGCTAAAAAAAAAAATGAAAGCAGCACTCATTTAACCCCTTCACGACATGCGCCGTACTAGTACAGCGCATGCCGTGAATCCCCCTTTGATGTGGGCTCCGGCGGTGAGCCCACATCAAAGTCGCGACATGTCAGCTGTTTTGTACAGCTGACATGTGCGCGCAATAGCGGCGGGTGAAATCGCTACTCACCCGCCGCTATTAACCTGTTAAATGCCGGTGTCAAACACAGACAGCGGCATTTAACTACCGCATCCGGCCGGGCGGCCGGAAATGACGTCATCGCCGACCCCCGTCACATGATCGGGGGTCGGCGATGCATCAGGAAGGTAACCATAGAGGTCCTTGAGACCTCTATGGTTACTGATGCCGGCCTGCTGTGAGCGCCCCCCTGTGGTCGGCGCTCACAGAACACCTCCATTTCTGCTACATAGCAGCGATCTGATGATCGCTGCTATGTAGCACAGCCGATCAGGCTATGCCAGCTTCTAGCCTCCCATGGAGGCTATTGAAGCATGACACAAGTAAAAAAAATGTTTTTAAAACATCCTAAATAAAACATAAAAAAAAAATCAAACATACACATATTTGGTATCGCCGTGTTCAGAATCGCCCGATCTATCAATTAAAAAAAAGCATTAACCTGATCGCTAAATGGTGTAGCGAGAAAATAATCCGAAACGCCAGAATTACGTTTTTTTTTGGTCGCCGCGACATTGCATTAAAATGCAATAACGGGCTATCAAAAGAACGTGTCTGCATCAAAAGGGTATAATTAAAAACATCAGCTCGGCACGCAAAAAATAAACCCTCACCCGACCCCAGATCACGAAAAATGGAGACGCTACGGGTATCGGAAAATGGCACTTTTTTTTTTTTTTTTTTTTAGCAAAGTTTGGAATTTTTTTTCTCCACTAAGATAAAAAATAACCTAGTCATGTTAGGTGTCTATGAACTCGTAATGACCTAGAGAATCATAATGGCAGGTTAGTTTTAGCATTTAGTGAACCTAGCAAAAAAGCCAAACAAAAAACAAGTGTGGGATTGCACTTTTTTTGCAATTTCACCGCACTTGGAATTTTTTTCCCGTTTTCTAGTAAAAGACATGGTAAAACCAATGGTGTCATTCAAAAGTACAACTTGTCCCGCAAAAAATAAGCCCTCACATGGCCATATTGACGGAAAAATAAAAAAGTTATGGCTCAGGGAAGGAGGGAAGTGAAAAACGAAAACGCAAAAATGAAAAAGGGCCGCGACTTGAAGGGGTTAAAGAAATCGAAAAACTGTGGTTTAATAGCCCATTAAGGCGCAGCAACATTTTGGTTTTGTTGAGAAAGGTTCTTCGCCACTCTCTGTGTGTTCCCGTGGCCGTGGAGACTGGTTATGTTACTGATGTCAGCGCTCATCACTGTCTCTGGATGTAGCAGATCGTTGTGGGACCTCCTTATTATGGATTTATGGACCCCTTATGGATTACTTTTATTTTTAGTAATAAGTGGGTAAAAGAGGGTAATTGTCCGGGAATGCGTTTTACAATTAAAGAATTGTTCTCTGTGTATTTATTTATTTTGACTATGGAGATAGTAATGGGGGTGTCTGACAGACTGGGCTTGATGTTAATGAACATTACAATGCTGACATCAACCCCAAAACCATTATCCCGATTGCAAACGCATCAGGGCAATCAGGAAGAGCCAAGGCTAAGTGCCAGAATTGGAGGATCTAAAGGATGCTCAATTTCTGGGGTGGCTGATGGCTGGTATTATTAGTCTGGGAAGGGGCCAATATCCATGACTCCTTAGCAGGCTATTAATCTCAACCTGCAGTTGTCTGCTTAGCCTTTGCTGGTTATTAAAAATAGGGGGGCAGGTCATTTTTTTTTAAGTCCCCCTTTGTAATAACCAAGTAAAGGCTAAGCAGAGAGCCTTGAGCTGATATTAATAGGCTGGGAAGATCCATAGATATTGGCCCCATCCCAGAATAATAATACCAGGTCACAGCTGTCTACTTTCCCTAAGCTGGTTGGTAAAAATAAGGCTAAATAGTGAAATACAAGTATGCAAAAATACTCATGCAAAGCACTGGTTATGTCAGTGACATCTTTTTATCTATGTATTCTGACAATTCATGCTGTGAATTTGCTGGGCTGATGAAATGTCAGGTTTCCTATGAGTTGTGTGAGTAAAAATCGCATGGCACATACAAGGTCTGTGTGTCGTGTAATTTTCCTCTCACACCCATTGACTTGCATCTGTGAATCTCGGCTGTTTTATGCAGCATGTTGTGATTTTTATACTTCACCCTAATTCCAGTTGAGGAAAGATTCGGAGATGAACACGGCCTCACTGAGTAGCATTGGTGCGAGTGCAATGTGATTTTTTTCTCACATCGTACTCGTCGATTTTATACGCAGATGTGAGCAAACCCAAAGGGTGGATACCAAGAAACCCTTGGATCAGCGAGTCCCATAAGCCTGCTCCTATCTGCCTGCATGGGAGTCTCCTGAGCTATCGTTGGTCACCGCCTGTCCTCAAGGTATTCTAATTACAAATTGGGCATCCAGGATGGAATTTACCAAACACAAATCCCCATCAATTACTGTGGGGGCCCAGCTCCTGAACCCCACTGATGGGATCCACATGTAACACCCCTTTAGGGCTACCACGGTACACTGGGTGTTATGGGGGGGTCTCACCTCTAAAGGGCGCAGTGTCTCCACCTGAATCTTGATTGGAGCTCTCTCTCTGGGACTGCAGAAGGACTATTATCTTCTGCCAGGGGCTGACTCGGGAAGCCCCTGCCACACTCAGTACACACTCACAGGGATCAGGAGTAAAAGAGTTTAACAGGTTTATTGCTAGGCAGCATGAATCAGATGGAGTTAAAGGAATAACATGCAATACAAGTAACTGTGCTCTGTAAAAGTCATATACACATCACACTCTAATTCTACCTCAACCCTGCAAGTCTAACGTAGCAGTGTTTTTGTTTCTTCTGGTTTAACTCAGTCCAAACGTTGGGGCCCAGTTGCCGCAGATGTTGGCGCGCAAATTAAAACAGTTGGTGCACTTAGATGAATATTAATGGCGATAGTCTGTAGTGTACTCACTGTAAATAGCGCTGGTAGAACCAAAAGTCTCAAAAGGAAACTCACTGCGCGTCTCCAATGGTCCGATGGTTCTCTGGACACCAGCTGGGGGCGGCCAGATTCAGTCCTTTATACGGTGGGAGTGCCGGCAGAACTCTTCAAGTTCTTGATGTAACTTGCTTCAGAGGGTAAAAAAAAATGCGCTCTCTCCAGCAGAACGGGTATATCTGAGGGGACAGCAACACTGCAGCGTAGAGGGATGCAAATCCGCCGTGCTCAGTCTCTCAAAGCAAGTTGCCCCCCTCTCTCCTTTCTCGGGAACTCTTGCTTTCACTTTCTGCCCAGCTCCTCCCTCCAAGTCCCTCCTCATCCAATCCAGGCTGTGTCATCTGACTGAAACAAGGGTCCCTGGGAATGGTAGTCCACTGCGGCTCAGGGGAAACTCTGCTAATGTCTGTAGGTCCCGTCTAACAGCAGCTGTATAGCTCTTCTTAGTGTCTGTAAGTCCCAGTATACCAGTAGCTGCCCTGACAGTTCCCAGTGCAGGTGTTACACATATATCGTATTGTTCCTCAGGAGCAAAAGCAGCAAATTTGAATGATCTGATCATCCAGCAATATTGTCTCAGTACATCAGTCCTCACTGCTCCCATGTGGATGACGGTGATACACTGCAGGTAATCACTTATACTAAGTAGTGTGTCGGCCAGAATGTGCATCTAATGGGAGTGATTATATGCGTCTGATTATTTATTGTGGCTGCTTCTGAGAACCATTGATTTCCTAATAAAGATGTGTAATGCCCCCCATTTCTGATTGGTAAATGTATTCCGCATATCCTTAGTTAATTGACTGATACTGTAGATTTTACCCATCATGGTATGGACGATACGTTTAATAATGAATCAAAAAAGGTTTATTGTAGCTCTGAGAGTTTTCCTACATGTACATATAGAGCAGAGATGTCATTTAATTAAATATTTGAGGTATGAAGCCTGAGTAGGATAAAATGGAATATGAGAGACAATATCTAGTTATATAGCAACTGAGTGTAATAACTAATCATGTCTGTTGTACTGAACACTGGACAAACTCAGCTCTGCAGCCGCACAAACCACTGCACTCGCACATACCACTGCACTACCAGCTCTTCCATCACACGCTCTATAGACTCACCACTACCTGCCACCTAGTGGCACACAGTGGTATGGCATCTGCTGATGAAAATGGACGAGGCATTTTCAGTAGTGTTCATGAACTGTGAAATTGGTGTTATACTGCCATCTAGTGTGTAAGACGTGAAAATGTTCCAAAAGGTTTTATCTGTACATTTGCAGCTATTGATCAGTGCCAAAGACTGAGGGAAAAAATGTTGGCTTATTCAAATGGATAAAGTGGCAGCTTTGAATGAAAACATCTATGACAATTTTTAAAAAAATTTGCCTGATTTATGAAAAAAATGTTGTGTAAATATTTAAAACAAGCTTAATTTCTTAATGGTTTCAAACATTAGCATCACTACTTGCACCAGTACATCCATCATAGGAACCACACAGTTAGGCTATGGTCACACTAGCAGTATTTGGTCAGTATTTTACATCAGTATCTGTAAGCCAAAACCAGGAGTGGGTGATAAATACAGAAGTGGTGCATATGTTTCTATTATACTTTTCCTCTGATTGTTCCACTCCTGGTTTTGGCTTACAAATACTGATGTAAAATACTGACCAAATACTGCTAGTGTGACCATAGCCTTAGTAAGACATGTCTTCATCAAGAGTATTGGTATGCCATCTGACTGTGTTCTCTGAGACTCCTAATTTTATGACATGGAAAAAGTAATTGGGGCTAAATTATAGCTGTACTCAATCATTCGTCCCTCGCATTGGTTCCAGAGCTACTGCAGGCGACTAGCCGAAATACGGTCATCAGCAAATGAGCCTTTTACACCTGCATTAGGCAGCTCTGTTCTGTTACAGCAGAGACACAGAGTTCATGCAGAGAATACATGACATTATGCAAGCAACGCCAAAAGAAAGGAATGAAACAAGACATGGAATTAGTTTACACATAATGTAAATGAATAAATGACCGGTATATGTCAGTAATTTATTATATGCATTACCATAGTATAATTATTGTAGTTAGGACTGCGCACCCAATAGCTCTTTGCTGTGCTTTCTCCCTTAGTTACTGTATTTGATGTATGCAAATCAGATAACATTTGTGTGTTCTAGGTTGTTACCTTTACTCCTGTTGCTGTCAGAATTACAGTAATTTGTTTAGTCATTCCTTCTTTTCTTATTCAGTTATTTTCCTACGTTCATATATTCATTCTTTCATTCCTTCCTTTCTTCTTTCCCTTCTTTCCTTCCCTCCTATCCTTTCAATATTGCTTTATTCTCCTTTCCCACTTTTATGTTGCTCCTCCTCTTCCTTCCATACTTCCTCCTACCTTCCTTCCTTTTTTCTTATTTCTCCCCTACATGACTTTGCTATTTTCTTCCGCGTGTTGCCTTCTTTCTTTCCTTCCTACGTAATTTCTTCCTTCCCTATTTCCACCTACTTTTCCAACTTTCCTCTTTTATTCTTTTCTACCTTTCTTCATTCCCTCTTCCAATGCCTACCCCTCCCTTTGCTCCCTTCATCATTTCTCTCTTTTTTTTCACATACTTAAGTCCATTCAACTCTTTTCTCCATTCTTTATTTCTTTCCAACTTTGCTTCCTTCCATCCTCCCACATCACATCTTCTTTCTTTCTTCCTTCCTTTTTTCCTATCTTGCCTATTTAACCTCCTTCTCTGCAGACACCTATCTTTCCTTTCTTTTCCCTCCTTTATTAGTTTTTTATTTCTCCCATTTCTACCTTTCTTCTCTCTTCCTAATTTTTCCTCACACTTTTTCCATCCTTTCTTACTTTCATGAACCTTCCCTTCCTTTTTTAACCCTTTTCTTTGTGCTTTTCCTTCTTATGATTCTCTTCTTTTTATTGTGGTACTAAATACTTTCCCTCCTTCACTGATTCCATTCTTTGATCTCCTACTTCTTTTCCAACTTCCACCTACCTTCTTTTCTTACTCTCATCTTTTCTTCCTTGCTTCATTCACCATTTCCAGCCTCTTCCCTCCCTCTCCTCTTCCTTCTTTCCTTTTATCTACAGTATCTATCCATCCTTTCTTCATTGCTTATTCTACTTTTTTCTCACTGTTCCTTTCTACTCTCCCCCCTTTCTTTCCTTCATCTTTTCTTACATTGCTTCCTTCTCTTATCCCACCTTTCCTCTCACCTTCTCTCCCTTCCTTCCTTCCTTCCGTCCTTCCTTCCTCTCTTCATTTCTTGCCCCATTTACTGTCTTTCCATACTTCTTTTCTTCTTTTTCTACCTTAAGTCCTAATATACTTCAACCTATCTTCCTTCTATACCTCTTTTTTTCCAACGTATTTCCTTATTCTTCTTCTTTGTTCCTTTCCTAGCTTTCTTTCCTTCAGTCACCTTATCCCTCCTTCATACTTCTCATTCTTACTTTTTCACCAACATTACTTCCTTACCCCTTTCATCCTTCTCTCCTTACTTCCCTCCTTCCACTCTGCTCCCTTCTCTCTTTCCAGTCCCCCGTTTTTTCTCTACTTCTACATACCTTCCTTTGCTGCCTCTTTTTTCGTGTCCTTTCATCCTTTCCTACCTTCCTCTTTTCGTGCCTCCTTTCTAGTTTTCTTCCCTCGTCCCTCTTTTTTTCTCTACTATTTGAACAGTGAGGGTATGTGCACACGTCAGGATTTTTTCCTGACAAAATCCTGAGAATTCTGCCAGAAATCCGCGTGCTTTTTTTGCGCGGATTTCTTGCGGAATTTGCGCTTTTTTTGCGCGGATTTTTTGGGGATTTTTTTTTTTCTGGAATGACCTTTTTGATAGGAAATCCGCAAAAAATCCGGGAAAAGATAGAGCATGTCCGGATTTTTTGCGGTATGCGTTTTTTTTGCGGAAAAAAACGCTAACATCTGCACAAAAAATGTGGAATGCATTCTAAAAGATAGGATGCATAATGTTAGTGTTTTTTTACCGGATTTATAGCGTTTTTATGGCGAAATTCCGCAAAAAAACCCGCTAAAAATCCTGACGTGTGCACATACCCTTACAGGTCAGATACATGTTTTTACGAGCAGATAGGTTTCTTTTTGACACATCATTTGTTCTTTGCAATTGTAGGGCACAGCTGGAAATGAAGCCAGTGCCACAGAGGAAATGTCTAACCTGGTGAATTACATTCAGCCTGTGAAGTTTGAGTCTTTTGAGACTTCTAAAAGTAAGTGACACTTTGTGATGGCTGATCACTGCTGAGGACCGCTCACTCAGGGACTGGGGTTGAATTCTTACAAATCCCAGCAGAACACATTTATTACACTTTACTCACTCCTAGGACAAATCCAGCGTTAATTCTGGAAGTTTCATCTGTACATGATAATGGGAATGTTTTATGTTACTGTCATACTGTTTATGTCTGGGAAGAATGAGGCTCGCAGGACTATGTGCCCAATTACTGGGCCAATGGACAAGACCTTGCAACATAGAGAAAACATAAGCTGAGAATTAAGGCTGATTCACACATTACCACCTCTACCAATATTGGTGACCATAAGACGTTTTCTAGGGAGAAATATGGAAAACGCAATCAAGTAGTGCAGCCAATGTTAGCGCCATCTGAGAACCTGTATTTTGCATTTTAGATAATTTACCATTTTCTTTGATTTTAAATTAAAAAGGTTTGTCCAGTACTTTGATATAGATGGTCTACTCTTAGGCACATCATCAATGTCAGAATTAGTAAGAAGAAAACAATATATGGAGCAGGAATATCACATCTCCATGGTAACCGTTCTTTGGCACAGTAACAAAAAAGTTACTCAACTCCCATTCACTTCTATGTCAAAGGCTGTCAATATCGAAGTCCTGGAACCCATTTAAAGGGACACTGTCACCTGAATTTGGAGGGAACAATCTTCAGCCATGGAGGCGGGGTTTTGGGGATTTTGATTCACCCTTTCCTTACCCGCTGGCTGCATGCTGGCTGCAAGGCAATTGTGCAGGCATGTACTACGGAGGACAGAGAATGAACTTCAATCCAATATTGCAGCCAGCATGCAGCCAGCGGGTAAGGAAAGGGTGAATCAAACACCCCAAAACCCCGCCTCCATGGCTGAAGATTGTTCCCTCCAAATTCAGGTGACAGTGTCCCTTTAAAGGGTTCCATAACTCTGTTAATATGTGATATACTGTGAAGTGTTACAACAATAAGTCGTAACACTGTGCTATATACATTGGAATATACATGACTTTGTGGAACTTTTCTTATGTAAAGAAAAAGTCTGAAACATGCAGAATTGATTTTAATGAAGGTCCATTGTGAAAATGGTACCTGTGAAGGGGTAGTATATTTTAGGCAGTAAGTAAACAGTCAGTTCTTAGTGTATGTGCACACGTTGCGGATTCCATTGCGGATTTTTCAGTGCGGATTCTGAAAAATCCGCAGGTAAAACGTCCTGCTTTTTACCTGCAGATTTACCGCGGATTTACTGTGGTTTTTGTGCAGAATTCATCTGGGTTTTTACACCTGCTTATTCCAATTATGGAACAGGTGTAAAACGCTGCGGAATCCGCACAAACTATTGACATGCTGCGGAAAATAAACTCCAGCTTTTCCGCGCGGAATTTTCCACAGCATGTGCACTGCAGATTTGGTTTTTCATAGGTTTACATGGTACTGTACAACGCATGGAAAACTGCTGCAAATCCGCAGTGTCAAGTCTGCTGCGGATCCGCAGCCAAATCCGCTACGTGTGCACATAGCCTTAAAATTGGTGTTTTTAAAGGAAAGACAACCAGTAACGGGGTTCTAGGATCCCCAGGCTAATTGATGTGCATAAGAAAAAAATTCAATCCTATCGGGTCAGATCCCATAGAAGAGCAAGTGTAGCAGTAATTGCTCAAAACTCTACTGCTGTTCATGATAGAGAGTTGGAGAACAGAGTGCATTGGCGCTTGTGGTGGTGTAGCTGTAGATCAAATTCCCTTGCTGACCGCTGTCCATCACTGAAAGCATCTACAAATTCATGTGGTCTTCAGAACAAGACCATGAAACAATAGAAGAAGGTGGCTTGGCCTGAGGAATCATATTTTCTAATACTCCATGTAGACAGCAAGTGTGTACAGCATTTAGCTGAGGAAGAAATGGCACCATGGGGCAGTGTCACGCTGTGAACACTGTTCTGCTAGTAAACTTTTGGTTCTGGCATTCTTATAGAAGTAGCAACTAACTAAACATAGCTGCAGACTGACTTTATGCAGACTTTATGGCAGCGGTATTCCCCAATATCAGCGGTCTCGTTCAACAGGATGATGTGCCCTACCTGTCACGAATGTGTCAGAGGCTGCAGACTGTTGCACTGCATCTGTCTGCAGAAGATCTCGTTGGTTTGCTTTGCAGACTAGTGGCCACCTCCCCCGCTGCTAATGACCACACCTGGGCCTGGGTGTTTATAACTCCCTACTTCCTGTTGGGTGGTGTGGGTGTTATTTCCACTTTTCTGTTGCAGCTTGGAGCTGTAAAAGTCTCCTAGTGTCCTCTTGGAGTTTGGAGGGCGTCGGCGTTTCTCTATTTGTCTACTCAAGCTTTATCCTTACTGTCTTTAGTGTTAGTGGGATTCACTAGTGTTCATCCTTTTCTTTTCTGTTGCAGGTCTTAGTGCCAGGGTCACACAGGGACTAGGTATCCGGTGCGGAACCTATATAGGGATGGCAGGACAGACAGGGTGATGTAAGATCAGTCTAGGGGTCTCCACTTCCCCCTTCCCTAGTGTTTGGTTCCCCTTCCCTTATCCCTTTGTGTTGCACTTAGGCCGTCCTACACTGTGCGTGACACAACCACAATGCAAACCATGTCCAGTAATGGTTAAAGAACATGAAAAATAGAATAAGTTGATGACTTGGACTCCAAAGTCCCCAAATCTCAATCTTTTCGAGCATCTGAAGGATGTGATGAAAAATAATTCCAACCCATGATAGCTGCACCTGACAACAACTAAGAGGACTGCCATGGTCTGCTGCTAATGTCTTGGTGTGGATTACCATAGGATATCTTGAGAGATCTTGTGGAGTCCATGTCATGATGGGTCAGAGCTGTTTTGGTGGGACCTTCACAGTATTAGGGAAGTGATTTTAACCCTTTGGGGTTGTCGAGCAATCCAAAAGTTTAATAGAATAATAATCAAGCAGCACAACATGTAGAAAAATATATAATATATTTTTTTAAAAATATCAGTGACCTATATAGCCGCCCTTCTTTTTAACAACAGTCATAAGCCTTCCACCCATAATGTCT
This sequence comes from Ranitomeya imitator, assembly GCF_032444005.1. NCBI lineage: Eukaryota > Metazoa > Chordata > Amphibia > Anura > Dendrobatidae > Ranitomeya > Ranitomeya imitator. Next base: position 74,335,908 of record NC_091286.1, on the reverse strand, counting down.
GTCAGATTCTTACTCTGTTGGCAGTCACCTTTTTGGGAGCATCAACCACAGCCTCTCAGACACTGCTCAGAGAGATGAGTGTTTTCCTTCACCGTAAATCTCCCATTTAAGAAGGGCCAACAAGTTCACAATAGGGTTTGGATCAGGTGAGGAAGAGGCCAACTCATTATTCTTTCATCTTTGAGGCCTTTACTGGAGCCAAACACTGGAGACTTTGATACATTGGATGGAGCATTGTCCTGCATAAAATCATGATTTTGTTAAAAGATGCAGACTTTTACCTGTATCACTTATTATAGAAAGTGTCTTCTAAAAACTAGCAGTAGGTTTGGGAAATGATGTTAAGTCAATCTTCAACCCGAAAAGGTCCAAATAGCTTATCTCTAATAATACCAGCCCATAGCATTACCCCAAACCACTTTGCTGGTGTCTGAGTTAAAGTGGAGGTCCGTGTCTGTTACCATCCAACTGGTCCATCTCACCATCAAGAGTCACTCCCATTTTTTTTAAAACTGTCTTCCAGATATTTTTTTGGCCTAGTATTGATGTTTCAACTGTGTCTTGTTCAGTGGTAGTTGGGTTTCCGCCTTCCTTCCTTTGGCCATGTCTCTGAGCACTGAACACCTTGTACTCCATGGAGATTGCAGTTCTGCAATATGACAGTGTAAACCGGTCCTGGGATGCAACATGCAGAGAAAGACAAGGCTGAAGCAGCAACTAAACTGTTTATTTCACTAATACATGTACAGGGATGGCAGGGGAATAGTATGTGAGCAAAATGTTTACATTAATTCAGTTACAATATACAATGTCGTTAACAAGCACACAAGAACTCTTATAGTGAATTCCATATTCTATCTGACTAATCTCTTATTCAAAATCTTGCGAGTGTTAGAACAATGTTTCCCTTAGTGATACAGGCCCTAGCAGAGCTCTATGGTTCTTCCCGCTAGGCCACAAATCCTTCTGATTTAAAATCAATCAGTGCTCTGAGTTTTTTTACACTGGCCGGTCCCAATCCCATCTGCTGCACTACCCCGGACTGAGCCCTGTACATTAGTGCTGAAAGTGACAGCCTGGCTCACTCACATCTCTGGTTCACTGCTGCGGAAACCCACCTCCAGATTGGGATCCTCACTGAGTCTTGGGTACTTGACCTGCGACAGTCTTTTTTGGGCCTGGAAGGATGAGGACTGGGTTCCAGGTCTTGGCTGATATAGGTCTTGGCTGATGTAGTCTGCTATGCAGGCCTTGATGGGTGCAGGTCTGGGCTTCAGTTCTTGACCAGCATTGTCTGGTCCACAGATCTCGACTGGCATCATCTGGTACCAGTCTACAGCTACGCAGCAACTCACTGATTCAGGCCCACTGGTTGACTCCGGTGCCTTGGCCTCTGTGTACCTCTCTGCACACGTCCTGCTTGTTTAACTGGTTGGTGCCAAATCCCTTCCCGCCTTGCAGCTCCGACTTCTTATATTGAGGAACTGAGTCACACAGGTTGCCGGACTTGGTGTCTCCACTAAACTCTTCTTTCCTGAAACTCTTCCTCTTCCTGTTGGTTCCGCAGGGTTCTGCTTAGACAACAGGTGGCAGCCTTCGGACGTAAATGCTGCTTAGTGCTGGGGAATCTTGTCCTCTATGGTCCACCCTCATACAACAGTACTGTAGGATAATGGCTTCTAGGTCACTTCACGTTTGATTCTTCTTAGATCTTTGCCAGTTAATGTGCATCTTTTTTTCTCAACATGGTTTTTCTTCTTGCAATAAACTTTTTATGGTTCTGTGATCATGTCTCAATAACTTAGCAAATTCAAGAGTGTCAAAGAGCATCTTTCTATAAGACTTTTAACAATTTTTGACTTTTCAAAGTCCATTAAATCTTTTTTTGGTCCATTTTTCTTGAGGGAAACAAGCTGCTAATGTTTCCGCACATTTTGATAAAGGGTGTTGTATTCTTAGGTCTCTCCCTCCTGCATTACACAAATACACATCTGCTGATCTGTTTCATCCAATAGATTTGGAAAATCTGCATAAAAATGATGATTTGGTTAAAATGCTCACTTGCCTAATAATTCTGCACATAGCGGCACAGTTGAATCAAACAGCACCAGAGACAAGCGGACATGTGCATGGCGGGGGTCGGTTCTGTGTGTTTCTTTATCAGCAATCAGCAATACAGAGAGTTGTTTTCATAGTTACATAGTTATTAAGGTTGAAGGAAGACTATATGTCCATCTAGTTCAACCCATAGCCTAACCTAACATGCCCTAACATGTTGATCCAGAGGAAGGCAAAAAAAACCCATGTGGCAAAGAGTAAGCTCCACATTGGGGAAAAAAAATTCCTTCCCGACTCCACATACGGCAATCAGACTAGTTCCCTGGATCAACGCCCTATCAAGGAATCTAGTGTATATACCCTGTAACATTATACTTTTCCAGAAAGGTATCCAGTCCCCTCTTAAATTTAAGTAATGAATCACTCATTACAACATCATACGGCAGAGAGTTCCATAGTCTCACTGCTCTTACAGTAAAGAATCCGCGTCTGTTATTATGCTTAAACCTTTTTCCTCCAACCGCAGAGGATGCCCCCTTGTCCCTGTTTCAGGTCTATGATTAAAAAGATCATCAGAAAGGTCTTTGTACTGTACCCTCATATATTTATACATTAAAATAAGATCACCCCTTAGTCTTCGCTTTTCCAAACTAAATAGCCCCAAGTGTAATAACCTATCTTGGTATTGCAGACCCCCCCAGTCCTCTAATAACCTTGGTCGCTCTTCTCTGCACCCGCTCCAGTTCAGCTATGTCTTTCTTAAACACCGGAGACCAGAACTGTGCACAGTATTCTAAGTGTGGTCGAACTAGTGACTTGTATAGAGGTAAAATTATGTTCTCCTCATGAGCATCTATGCCTCTTTTAATGCATCCCATTATTTTATTTGCCTTTGCAGCCGCTGCCTGACACTGGCCACTGAATTTAAGTTTGTCATCCACCCATACACCCAGGTCTTTTTCATTGACGGTTTTGCCCAGAGTATTAGAATTAAGCACATAATTATACATCTTATTACTTCTACCCAAGTGCATGACCTTACATTTATCCCCATTAAAGCTCATTTGCCATTTATCAGCCCAAGCTTCTAGTTTACATAAATCATCCTGTAATATAAAATTGTCCTCCTCTGTATTGATTACCCTGCAGAGTTTAGTGTCATCTGCAAATATTGAAATTCTACTCTGAATGCCCCCTACAAGGTCATTAATAAATATGTTAAAAAGAAGAGGGCCCAATACTGACCCCTGTGGTACCCCACTGCTAACCGCTACCCAGTCCGAGTGTGCTCCATTAATAACCACCCTTTGTTTCCTATCCCTGAGCCAGCTCTCAACCCACTTGCACATATTTTCCCCTATCCCCATTATTCTCATTTTATGTATCAACCTTTTGTGTGGCACCGTATCAAAAGCTTTTGAAAAGTCCATATACACTACATCCACTGGGTTCCCTTGGTCCAATCCGGAACTTACCTCTTCATAGAAACTGATCAAATTAGTCTGACATGAACGGTCCCTAGTAAACCCGTGCTGATACTGGGTCATGAGGTTATTCCTCTTCAGATACTCCAGTATAGCATCCCTTAGAATGCCCTCCAGGATTTTACCCACAGTAGAGGTTAAGCTTACTGGCCTATAATTTCCGAGATCAGTTTTTGTTCCCTTTTTGAATATTGGCACCACATTTGCTATACGCCAGTCCTGCGGCACAGACCCTGTTATTATGGAGTCTTTAAAGATTAAAAATAATGGTCTATCAATGACTGTACTTAATTCCTGCAGTACTCGAGGGTGTATCCCATCCGGGCCCGGAGATTTGTCAATTTTAGTGATTTTTAGACGCCGCCGCACTTCCTGCTGGGTTAAGCAGGTGACATTTAATTGGGAATGTTTATCACTAGACATTTTGTCTGCCATGGGATTTTCTTGTGTAAATACTGATGAAAAAAAGTCATTTAGCATATTGGCTTTTTCCTCATCCTCATCCACCATCTCACCCAGACTATTTTTAAGGGGGCCAACACTATCATTTTTTAGTTTCTTACTATTTATGTAGTTAAAGAATATTTTAGGATTATTTTTACTCTCTCTGGCAATGAGTCTCTCTGCCTCAATCTTTGCTGCCTTGATTTGCTTTTTACAGAATTTATTTAATTTTCTGTATTTATTTAATGCCTCCTCACTACCTACTTCCTTTAATTCTCTAAATGCTTTCTTTTTGTCACTTATTGCGCCCCTTACAGCTCTATTTAGCCATATTGGTTTCCTCCTATTTCTAGTATGTTTATTCCCATACGGTATATACTGTGCACAGGTCCTATCCAGGATGCTAATAAACGTCTCCCATTTTCTTTGTGTATTTTTGTGTCTCAGGATATATTCCCAGTTAATTGCACCAAGATCCTCTCTCATCCGTTGGAAATTTGCCCTCCTGAAGTTTAGTGTCCTTGTAACCCCTCTACTACACATCTTTTTAAAGGATACATGAAAACTTATTATTTTGTGATCGCTATTTCCCAAGTGACCCCCAACCCTTATATTTGATATGCGGTCTGGCCTGTTGGTTAATATTAGGTCTAGCAGTGCCCCCCTTCTTGTTGGGTCCTGAACCAGTTGTGAAAGGTAATTGTCTCTCATAATTGTCAAAAACCGATTACCTTTGCTGGAAATGCAGGTTTCTGTTCCCCAATCTATTTCAGGGTAGTTGAAGTCCCCCATAATAATGACTTCTCCTTGAGTCGCAGCTTCATCTATTTGCTTTACGAGGATATTCTCCATTGCTTCCATTACTTTTGGAGATTTATAACAAACTATCAGTAATTTATTATTTTTTCCCCCTCCCCTTATCTCCACCCACAGGGATTCTACATTTTCATTAAATTCACCTATATTATCGCGCAGGATGGGTTTTAAGGATGATTTTACATATAGACACACCCCTCCCCCTCGCTTATCTGTACGGTCATTTCTGAACAGGCTATAGCCCTGCAAGTTAACAGCCCAGTCATGGCTCTCATCCAGCCACGTTTCAGATATCCCCACCATGTCATAATTATGCTCCAACAACATTAGTTCTAATTCGTCCATTTTGTTGGCGAGGCTTCTGGCATTAGTATACATGCACTTTATGTTCCTCTCTGTACTTCTATTTCTTAAATTATTAACTGTTCTGACCCCACCCCCCATGCCACCGCCACCCCCAACTTCCTTATTTGTGCCCAGGTCTCTGTCTGCACTATCTTCCCCTCCTATAAAATGAATACCCTCCCCCCCAATTCCTAGTTTAAACACTCCTCCAACCTTCTAGCCATTCTCTCCCCCAGCACAGCTGCACCCTCCCCATTGAGGTGCAGCCCGTCCCTAGCGTAGAGCCTGTAGCCAACTGAGAAGTCGGCCCAGTTCTGCAGGAACCCAAACCCCTCTTTCCTACACCAATTCTTGAGCCACTTATTAACCTCCCTAATCTCCCGTTGCCTCTCTGGCGTGGCACGTGGTACCGGCAGTATTTCGGAAAATACCACGTTGGAGGTCCTTGCTTTCAGCTTGCAGCCTAATTCCCTGAAATCATCTTTAAGGACCTTCCACCTACCTCTAACTTTGTCATTAGTGCCAATGTGCACCATGACCGCTGGGTCCTCACCAGCCCCTCCCAATAATCTGTCCACCTGATCAGCGATGTGTCGGACTCGAGCGCCAGGTAGGCAGCACACCGTTCGACGATCCCTGTCTTTGTGACAGATTGCCCTATCTGTTTCCCTAATAATTGAATCGCCCACTACCTGTCTGGCCTGCCCTGCTCTCCTATTTCCCTCCTTACTGGAGCAGTCACTCCTCCGGCTTTCAGAGGACTCTATTCTCTTATTATTGCTGTGAAAAACAGTGACAGTAAGTGGTGAAGGAACTAAGCCTAGAACCTGTCAGTGGTAACACAAACATTGGGCTGGCTAATACTAATATAGTATTCAATGTGAGTTCTGTAAGATTAATCCTCTGAGATGTCTGTTCTTGCCTTAAATGTCCTACAATGTCAGCGCAATGCAGAATTGTACTCTGAGAGGATAATGTGATAATCCTATAAAGATAAATTATATGAATAGTAATGTCAACATAGATCAGTCCTGATTAATGACTGAAGGCGGCGGTCACTGATAAACACAGATGAGTATTATAAAGTTGTATCTGAGATTCATTTAAATAGGTTGTCCTGCTTTAAAGAATATTACACCAAAGATTTCGGAACGAAGAAAGAACCCTGTGCTCTTACTCAACCTCCTTAATCTTTGGTGGATTGATCTTTGATACAGGACGACCCCTTTAAATTGTTTTCTACCAGCACCCTTTTGAATATTAAAGGGAACCTGTCAGCAGGATTGTGCACAGTAACCTACAGACAGTGTCAGGTGGGCGCAGTTATACTGTTTAAAATGATACATGTCACTTGATGACCATAGATCATGTGATGGGTCATGTGAGGTGCTCTGGGGCACATCTGTGCACGGGAAATATATTTCCCTTATGTACTGCACTATAAATAACATAGCGCTATGCAAAATAGAGCAGTGGTGGACGATTAATTTTCCTGAGGGGCTACATGATACAATATTCTAGAATACACGATGCGTTAGAATCGGACCACCATTTAGTATATATATGACGTCGTGACGTCATGTTAGGTCCTTCTCGCATAGCTTCCTTGGCACCGGAACCTGCTGCTTGCACTGCCGAGGACAGCGCGACGTCGGAGGGTGAGAATAACCTTTTTTTTTTTTATTATTATTATTTGTAACATTAGATCTTTTTACTATTGATGCTGCATATGCAGCATCAATAGTAAAAAGTTGGTCACACAGGGTTTATAGCAGCGTTAATGGAGTGCGTTACACCGCGGTCCGTTAACACTGGCATTAACCCTGTGTGAGCGCTCAGCGCTGACTGCAGGGCAGTAAAGCAGCGGCCATTTTGCTGCCAGACTATGGCCGTCGCTGATTGGTCGTGGGCGTTTTGCCACGACCAATCAGCGACTTGGATTTCCATGACAGACAGAGGCCGCGACCAATGAATATCCATGACAGACAGAAAGACAGACAGACAGATGGAAGTGACCCGTAGACAATTATATAGTAGATAGTCATGTTACACTCCCCTCACTTCTTGTAACCTACAAGTGTACAAAGATATTATACAGTCACCATGTGACAAGTGGGCCTGTGTAACTTCAAATGCCAGGGCTGAATTTAAGTCCCAGTCCGGCCCTGGGTATATCAGCCCTGGCATTTGAAGTTACACAGGCCCACTTGTCACATGGTGACTGTATAATATCTTTGTACACTTGTAGGTTACAAAGATATTATACTATGAAGAGTATACTATAATATACTCCCCATAGTCCTTCATGTAGTATAATACACTCCTCAGTTCTCCTCCATTTATTAAAATACACTGCAATTCCTCCATATAGTATAATACACTCTTCAGTCCTCTAAATAGTATAATACATTCCTCATAGTGCTCCATATAGTATAATGCCCCGCCATTGTCATCCATGTAGTACGATTCACTTCCCATAGTATAATGCTCCCCATAGTTCTTCATATAGTATAATGTATTCCCCATAGTCCTCAATACAATATGATGCAGCCTACATATAGTATAATGATGCCACTCCAGAGTATAATGCAGCCACCCCACAGATTAAATTGTAGCCCCCTGAGTATAATGTAACCCCCCCAGAGTATATAGTTCAGCCCCCTCACATAGTATAATGCAGACCCTGCATATATAATGTAAGGTAGCCCCCTCATAGAGCATAATGCAGCCCCCACACAATATAATGTAGCCCCTCCATAGAATACAATGCAGCCCTCCTCATATAGTATAATGCAGCTCCCCATAGAATATAATACAGCCCCCCATAGAATATAATGTAGCCCCCATAGAATGTAATACAGCCCCCCATAGAAAGTAATACAGCCCCCATATAATGTAATACAGCCCCCCCATAGAATGTAATACAGCCCCCCATAGATTGTAATACAGCCCCCATAGAATGTAATACAGCACAGCCCTCATAGAATGTAATACAGCCCCCCATAGAATGTAATGCAGCCAGCCCCCATAGACTGTAATACAGCACAGCCCCCATAGAATGTAATGTAGCCAGCCCCCATAGAATGTAATGCAGCCAGCCCCCATAGAATGTAATGCAGCCAGCCCTCATAGAATGTAATGCAGCCAGCCCCCCATAGAATGTAATGCAGCCAGCCCCCCCATAGAATGTAATAAATCCCCCCATAGAATGTAATACAGCACAGCCCCCATAGAATGTAATACAGCACCCCAATAGCCCCACAATCCAGTTATCACTCATTGATATATTTAAAAAAAAAAAAAAAAAACACTCTCCTCACCTCTCCTTGTGCCCTGCGCTGCTCCTGGCTCCGGTCTCAGCAGCTGCAGTCTGCCCTCCCGGCACACAGCAGGTACGCACCCGCAGTGTCAGAGGCAGAGCGGGGAATGATGGGAGAGGGAGCGACAGTGGACGCTCTCTCCTCCATGATTACATTCAACTGTACCAGCCTCTTGCCGGTATAGTTGAATGAGGCGGCGCTGGCGGGAGAGTGAGTCGGCGCTGGGGGGGACACGGCCCTGGCAAGCGACCCACTACTGCCACCGGCCCTTCTGGCATTTGCCAGAAGTGCCCCGATGGCCAGTCCGGCCCTGTATATACCCTATATGGTCTGAAGACTTGTGTACTTAGCTTTATGGCACCGTCTTCCCACGCGTTTCCCCCATCTTTTGGTCATTCAGGGTTTCAGCAGGGAATTCCTTCAATCAGGACAAGAAAAAGAGAGCACTGCAATGAGGTTAACAGATCACAGGCCTAGGCAATATGCCCCCACATAGCCCCCTACATACCAGTCTCCACACAGCCCCCATATAGTCTCCAATATATAGTACTAGCTATTGAACCAGTTCTACGCCCGGTTGGCGAGCATTTATATTGGTATATGGTCTCCATCCTGGTATGTTCTGCTTCCATCCTGCGCCCTAATCTTGTCATGTGCCGCTACATCTTGTGCCCCCATCCTGTCATGTGCAGCCCCCATCCTGCACCCTCATTCTGGTATGTGCTGCTCCCATACTGTCATGTGCTGCTCCCATCCTACGCCCCCATCCTGTCATGTGCTACTCTCTTCCTGAGCCCTCATCTTGTCATGTGCTCGGCCATCCTGCACCCCCGTTCTGTCATGTGCAGCTCCCATCCTGCGCCCCTGTTCTGTCATGTGCTGCTCCGATCCTGCGCCCCAATCCTGTCATGTGGTGCTCCCATCCTTCGCCCCATCCTGTCATGTGGTGCTCCCATCCTGCGCCCCATCCTGTCATGTGGTGCTCCCATCCTGCGCCTCATCCTGTCATGTGCTGCTCCCATCCTGTGCCCCCATCCTGTTGTGCTGCTTCCATCCTGCGCCCCCTTCCGGTCATGTGCTGCTCCCATCCTGCGCCCCCATCCTGTCATGTGCTGCTCCTATCCTGCACTTCCATCCTGTCATGTGCTGCTCCTATCCTGCGCCCCATCCTGTCATGTGTTGCTCCCATCCTGCACCCCCATCCTGTCATGTGCTGCTCCCATCCTGAGTCCCCATCCTGTCATATGCTGCTCCCATCCTGTCATGTGCTGCTCCCATCCTGCGCTCCCATCTCATGTGCTGCTCTCATCCTGCGCCCCCATTCTCTAATGTGCTGCTCCTATCCTGCACCCCATTCTGTAATGTGCTGCTCACATCCTGCACCCCCATTCTGTAATGTGCTGCTCCTATCCTGCGCCCCATCCTGTCATGTGCTGCCCCCATCCTGTTGTGTTGCTTCCATCCTGCGCCCCCATCCGGTCATGTGCTGCTCCCATCCTGCGCCCCCATCCTGTCATGTGCTGCTCCCATCCTGCACCCCCATCCTGTCATGTGCTGCTCCTATCCTGCACCCCCATCCTGTCATGTGCTGCTCCTATCCTGCGCCCCATCCTGTCATGTGTTGCTCCCATCCTGCACCCCCATCCTGTCATGTGCTGCTCCCATCCTGCGTCCCCATCCTGTCATATGCTGCTCCCATCCTGCCATGTGCTGATTCCTTCCTGCACCCCATCCTGTCATGTGCTGCTCCCATCCTGCGCTCCCATCTTATGTGCTGCTCTCATCCTGCGCCCCCATTCTCTAATGTGCTGCTCCTATCCTGCACCCCATTCTGGCATTTGCCAGAAGTGCCCCGATGGCCAGTCTGGCCCTGTATATACCCTATATGGTCTGAAGACTTGTGTACTTAGCTTTATGGCACCGTCTTCCCACGCGTTTCCCCCATCTTTTGGTCATTCAGGGTTTCAGCAGGGAATTCCTTCAATCAGGACAAGAAAAGGAGAGCACTGCAATGAGGTTAACAGATCACAGGCCTAGGCAATATGCCCCCACATAGCCCCCTACATACCAGTCTCCACACAGCCCCCATATAGTCTCCAATATATAGTACTAGCTATTGAACCAGTTCTACGCCCGGGTGGCGAGCATTTATATTGGTATATGGTCTCCATCCTGGTATGTTCTGCTTCCATCCTGCGCCCTAATCTTGTCATGTGACGCTACATCTTGTGCCCCCATCCTGTCATGTGCAGCCCCCATCCTGCACCCTCATTCTGGTATGTGCTGCTCCCATACTGTCATGTGCTGCTCCCATCCTACGCCCCCATCCTGTCATGTTCTACTCTCTTCCTGAGCCCTCATCTTGTCATGTGCTCGGCCATCCTGCACCCCCGTTCTGTCATGTGCAGCTCCCATCCTGCGCCCCTGTTCTGTCATGTGCTGCTCCGATCCTGCGCCCCAATCCTGTCATGTGGTGCTCCCATCCTTCGCCCCATCCTGTCATCTGGTGCTCCCATCCTGCGCCCCATCCTGTCATGTGGTGCTCCCATCCTGCGTCTCATCCTGTCATGTGCTGCTCCCATCCTGTGCCCCCATCCTGTTGTGCTGCTTCCATCCTGCGCCCCCTTTCGGTCATGTGCTGCTCCCATCCTGCGCCCCCATCCTGTCATGTGCTGCTCCTATCCTGCACCCCCATCCTGTCATGTGCTGCTCCTATCCTGCGCCCCATCCTGTCATGTGTTGCTCCCATCCTGCACCCCCATCCTGTCATGTGCTGCTCCCATCCTGAGTCCCCATCCTGTCATATGCTGCTCCCATCCTGCCATGTGCTGATTCCTTCCTGCACCCCATCCTGTCATGTGCTGCTCCCATCCTGCGCTCCCATCTCATGTGCTGCTCACATCCTGCACCCCCATTCTGTAATGTGCTGCTCCTATCCTGCGCCCCATCCTGTCATGTGCTGCTCCCATCCTCTGCCCCCATCCTGTTGTGTTGCTTCCATCCTGCGCCCCCATCCGGTCATGTGCTGCTCCCATCCTGCGCCCCCATCCTGTCATGTGCTGCTCCCATCCTGCACCCCCATCCTGTCATGTGCTGTTCCTATCCTGCACCCCCATCCTGTCATGTGCTGCTCCTATCCTGCGCCCCATCCTGTCATGTGTTGCTCCCATCCTGCACCCCCATCCTGTCATGTGCTGCTCCCATCCTGCGTCCCCATCCTGTCATGTCTACTCTCTTCCTGAGCCCTCATCTTGTCATGTGCTCGGCCATCCTGCGCCCCCGTTCTGTCATGTGCAGCTCCCATCCTGCACCCCCATTCTGTAATGTGCTGCTCCTATCCTGCGCCCCATCCTGTCATGTGCTATTCCCATCCTGTGCCCCCATCCTGTTGTGTTGCTTCCATCCTGCGCCCCCATCCGGTCATGTGCTGCTCCCATCCTGCGCCCCCATCCTGTCATGTGCTGCTCCCATCCTGCACCCCCATCCTGTCATGTGCTGCTCCTATCCTGCACCCCCATCCTGTCATGTGCTGCTCCTATCCTGCGCCCCATCCTGTCATGTGTTGCTCCCATCCTGCACCCCCATCCTGTCATGTGCTGCTCCCATCCTGCGTCCCCATCCTGTCATATGCTGCTCCCATCCTGCCATGTGCTGATTCCTTCCTGCACCCCATCCTGTCATGTGCTGCTCCCATCCTGTGCTCCCATCTTATGTGCTGCTCTCATCCTGCGCCCCCATTCTCTAATGTGCTGCTCCTATCCTGCACCCCATTCTGTAATGTGCTGCTCATATCCTGCATCCCCATTCTGTAATGTGCTGCTCCCATCCTGCACCCCCATTCTGTAATGTGCTGCTCCCATCCTGAGCCCCCATTCTTTAATGTGTTGCTCACATCCTGCGCCCCATTCTGTAATGTGCTGCTCTCATCCTGCGCCCCCATCCTGTAATGTGCTGCTCCCATCCTGCGCCCCCATTCTGTAATGTGCTGCTCCCATCCTGCGCACCATTCTGTAGTGTGCTGCTCCCTCATCCTGTCATGTGCTGCTCCCATCCATATGCCCCGTACGCTGCTCCATAAAGGTTGATGGCCCCCATAAGATGCTCCATAGCATAATATAATCCATACACTGCTCCACAAAGGTTGATGGCCCCTATAAGATGCTCCATAGTATAATATGCCCCGTATGCTGCTGCGATTAAAAAAAAAATGACATACTCACTTATCGTCGCTGGGCACCGACTGCCGGGGGCCTGAGCAGCCGGGGACACCGGCGCGCTATGGGGGTGAGGTGCCGGAGTCGCCGCTGGCTAAGGCCCCCGGTACTTGCTATATTCACCTGTCCCCGTTCCACCGCTGTGAGCTGCTCCGTCTTCCGGGTCCTCTGGCTGTGACTGTTCAGTCAGAGTGCGCGCACTAACCACGTCATCGCGCCCTCTGCCCTGAACATCACAGACAGAGGATGCGGAAGACAGAGCGGCGAGCAGCGGTGGAGCATTTTCACCCTCCTGGCACGTCCCTGCTTCTCCGTCGGAGATTGCGGTATGCGTTCAGTGCTTACGCATTCCGCGATCTCCTGGGCTGCGTCACTCTGTGGGGTCCAGACTGCGCAGGTGTTTGCGCAGTCTATAAAGGGGACGGACAGAGTGACGCTCCCAGCGTTATATTATAGATGAGCCCACACATAGCCTCCTATATACAGTATGAGCCCGCACATAGCCACCTATATAAAGTGAGCTCCCATATAGTTTCCTATATTCAGTATGAGCCCGCACATAGCCTCCTATATACAGTGTGAGCCCGTATATAGCTTCCTCTATACAGTATTAGCCCCCGTTTAGCCTCCCATATACAGTATGAGCCCACACATAGCCTCCAGTATACAGTGTGAGCCCCTCTATAGCCTCCTGTATACAGTGTGAGCCCCTGTATAGCCTCCTGTATACAATGTGTGCTCCTATAGCCTCCTGTATACAGTGTGAGCCCTATATAGCCTCCTGTATACAGTGTGAGCCCCCATATAGCCTCCTATATACAGTATGAGCCCGCACATAGCCTCCTGTATATAGTTTGATTCCCTATATAGCCTCCTGCATAGTGTGATCCCCTATATAGCCTTCCAAATACAATATGAGCTCCCACTTAGTCTCCTATATACAGTATGAGCCCGTACATAGCCTCCTGTATAAAGTATAAGTCCCACACAGCCTCATATATACAGTATGAGCCTGCACATAGCCTTGTATATAGTATGAGCCCGCACATAGCCTCCTATATACAGTATGAGCCCCACATAGCCTCCTGTAACAGCGTGAACCCCCATATAGACCCTATATACAGTATGAGCCCACACATAGCCTGCTATATACAGTGTGAGCCCCTATATAGCCTCCTTTATACAGTGCAAGCCCGCATATAGCCTCCTATATATAGTATGAACCCACACATAGCCTCTTGTATACAGTCCCCCCCCATATAGCCTCCTGTATACATTGTGAGTCCTTATATAGCCTCCTGTATACAGTGTGAGCCCCTATATAGCCTCCTGAATACAGTGTGGGCCCCTCTATAGCCTCCTGTATACACTATGAGTTTTCACGTCTCATACACACGTTATTAAAAAAAAGACATACAGATATACTCACCTTGCTCCCATTCCACTAGCGAGGCTTCACTTCTGGTCTGGCCAGTGCGAAGATGCTAGGGTGATGATGTCATCATGCTGGCACAACAGATGTGATGGGATCTCCCCTGGAGCTGAGCTGCCATTCTGCATCATCTGAGGCACAACTCACAAAAGCTCACAAAACATTATAATGAGGGCAATCTGGCAATGGGACCCCCGGAACCTAGACCCCAGGCGGTAGCCCAGATTGCCTATGTGCACAGGAGTTTGAATTCACCATTCAATTTTTAGTTGAATAAAACTACTGTATTTTTCTTTTTTCCTTTTTCTGCCTTTTTTTATTAATTTCATGCAATAATTCTCCACAATCATTAAAATGATTAGATAGGGAGACAACAGGAGAAATCTATTGTTATAATTTTGATTTCATAAAATAATTTTATTTTTTCTATGAAATAAGTGATGTACATTCCATGTGATGTCTCCACCTCCCTCTCTTTTAGCGTTCTCATTGGAATGTTCAATATATTTAAGTGTACGTAAGTTCATTATTCTGTGTACGTGTGATTGTCCTGAAGAAAGGAGTCAGTTGTCTTCGAAACACGTTGACAATTAACCACTTTTAACAAATCTTGGTCCTCGGATCCTTGACCGGAGAATCAGCAGCAGAGAGAAAATCCACTTTCCTGTAATCTTAGCATATAAGAAGTATGAATTCTTAGACAAACCTAAACTATTATTACTTAAATTATTTAAAGGGAACCTGTCACCCCGAAAATCGCGGGTGAGGTAAGCCCACCGGCATCAGGGGCTTATCTACAGCATTCTGTAATGCTGTAGATAAGCCCCCGATGTTACCTGAAAGAGGAGAAAAATACGTTATATTATACTCACCCAGGGGCGGTCCCGCTGCTGGTCAGGTCAGATGGGTGTCTCCGGTCCGCTCCGGCGCCTCCCATCTTCATTACAAGACGTCCTCTTCTGATCTTCAGCCACGGCTCCGGCGCAGGCGTACTTTGCTCTGCCCTGTTGAGGGCAGAGGATAGTACTGCAGTGCGCAGGCGCCGGAAAGGTCAGAGGCCCGGCGCCTGCGCACTGCAATACTTTGTCTGCCCTCAACAGGGCAGAGCCAAGTACGCCTGCGCCGGAGCCGTGGCTGAAGATCAGAAGAGGACGTCTTGTAATGAAGATGGGAGGCACCGCAGCGGACCGGAGACACCCATCCGACCTGACCAGCAGCGGGACTGCCCCTGGGTGAGTATAATATAACGTATTTTTCTCCTCTTTCAGGTAACTTCGGGGGCTTATCTACAGCATTACAGAATGCTGTAGATAAGCCCCTGATGCCGGTGGGCTTACCTCACCCGCGATTTTCGGGGTGACAGGTTCCCTTTAAAGGTTGAAAACTTTTCTATTAATAATATTAATATTATATACTGTACATACATATTTGTATATAATATAACGTAGTGATATAATCCATTGATGTGTTTTCCTTGCAGAAAGAAACAAGAGCTATGAAATGTCCTCCTATGTGGAAACCAAGGGTCTTGAGCAGCTAACGAAATCTCCTGTAGAATTTGTAGAGTATCCTTTTCATAAATGATAATGATATAGTGACCGTTAGCTAGTTGCTAGTGGTCGTAACCATGGATACCTAAGGTTCTGCAATTCCTGCACATGAGGAAAGAGACATAACAAAACAGAAAAAGTATACTACCGGTAAATTTCTAATTGGAGGTATTGACTAATATTAATTTTATTACACCTACTACATATTGGGATAGGATCTTGGAGATGGGAGTACCCCATTAAGCATGTACAAAGTCTGCAATCTCATGTGCATTAGGCCTTTCTGTGTTTCTCCAGAATCCTGGAGTGATGATTTAGAATATTTATAGGTACGTTATGTATATTTGATATTGGGTTGTTGACCTTTTTGTTTGTAATTTTAATGCTTTCTTTTCTGGAGTGACTGGCTTAGAGGAAACACTAATCTTGACGTCAATGATGAAAATCTAATTTCTCCATTTTTCTGTCTCAGTTCTTCAAGATCTTTAACTTGAAACTTGCAGATATAACAAAATGCAGCTTAGTAGAATTTATCCAAAAGGAACCAGAGTAGATTCATCAAACTACATGCCTCAGGTCTTCTGGAACGCTGGTTGTCAAATGGTAGCTCTTAACTTCCAAACAATAGGTAAGAACGATGCCTTGTACTATGCCTTTTATTAGTTTATGAACAAGTGTAGCTTTGGGCAAACAATATTTATCCTTTCAGGGCATCCACACAGTGTGATGCAGTAGGATATCCCACAGTGAAGTCACCCAAACATTTTGAAACTCCAGTGCCCCCCTACATACACAGTATAATGCCCTACAAATGTCCCTTACACACAAATTATATGTCACGACCCACAAGGGTCGGTCCAGCTGATGGCACAACAAACACCAACAATGGGGATAGAAAAAGGGAAAGGAAGGCCCTAACAGTAGGGAATGAGGGATGGGGCACCTCCTACAACAGACTGTGCCTATCCCTAAGCTCCACTAATGCCCTATGTGGGTCTTTCCACCCCCACCGTCACGTGCCTAGTTCCTAGCTGTCACCTCACTATATCCTGGCTAGTGCACTGGCCAGCAAGGATGCTAGTCTCACCACTGCAGATGGTGTAAACACAGGGGGTAGCGACAAGCACGAGACAGACAAAGACAGGGAACAAGAAAACTTAGCTTTCAAGCTTCTGTTGCAAGCTCCACACAGCAGAGGATATAGAACCAGGACATCATGCAGCTCATACACACTGACACCAGAGAGCTCCCAACTCCTCGGCTGGTCTCCAGAGAAAAACTCTATCACCAACATGCATCAGGTGACTATTTAAAGGATGGTGGGAGTGGTCACCACCCACATCAGCTGACCAGCAAACACAGCAGCTGCCAGCAAGGAAACTGGCATTAACCCTTGCTGGCCCAAAAGGAAAAAACACATTTAAATAAAAGCAGAACAAGAGCTGTCACAACTTCCACAAAATGAGTCGTGACATCATAATGCCCCACAGTGTCCCTCACACACATATTATGATGCCCCACAGTGCCCCTTACTCAAATTGTCATGCCCTATGGTGCCTCCTATGCACATTAAGATGTCCCCATGGTGTCTCTCATACAAAAATTATGATGCCCCCACAGTGGCCCTAACACACAAATTATGATGCCCATAATGTTTTCCCTAGCACAGTATGATGCCTCCATTGTGTCCCCCAACACAGTATGATTCTCCACAGAGCCTCCAATATGATGCCCTGAAATATACTGTGTATACAGTATTGTGTTGCCCTCCTTCCCTCACTAATAAAAGTTGTGAAAGACCAAGGCTACCCACATCAGGAATGACCTAGTGACATCATTGTGCTTGATGCACACAGATTGAATGGTGGAGCAATGTGCTAATGGCTGCCTGCTACGCTGTAGTGTTCACCTGTATCTATGTCCTGTGGATGCAGAAGCCATTGGAATTGGGACTCCAAGCATGGGACAGTTACGTTCGGCACTGTCCCATTCTGCTCATCTGCCCTGGTGTTGCCAACCCCTTTATTTCATCTTAATTTCCGTCATCCACATATTTCTGAAGCTCTATTCACACTTGTGTTGTGACTTCACTTTATATGAGAAACCTCGATGCATTGCTCGATCAGCAGTACAGCAGATCCCGACAGCTCCCAGCAGGTTCCATTGACTTAGTCCATGTTTTATTTAATTTTGATTAGAAAAAGTATATCTACAAGTATATGCAGCTCTATTCTTCCCAAAGGAGAATTTGAAAGAATTTGGTACTGAGAGCCTTAACCACAACAAAACCAGACTGCTCTTATTGTAAGTTAATGGGGTCCATGTTGTGAATTCAGCTTTTGGGCTCCCTCCGGTGGTTGTAGAGGGTAATGCAGTTGTGCCTGGACTGCAGGATTGGACAGGTGTATCTACTAATTGCAGAACTGACTGGGGTATATAGCTTTGCAGGACTCTTTAGTCCCTGCCAGTTGTCCATTGTTTTTGGAGAATTCACTTCCCTGCTGGTCTCTCCAGTTTGCTGTGCTTTTCTACAAAGATAAGTCCTGGCTTTGTTTTTGCTGTCCACCTGCTGTGGACCTTATAGTTCTGTGCATATTCATGTTTTTGTCTTGTCCAGCTTTGTCTGTGAAGGATTTTTTTGCAGCCAAGCTGTGTCTCTGGAGATGCAGATATACCCTCCATGTCTTTAGTCAGATGTGGTGATTTGTATTTTCTGTGGTGGATATTTTCTAGTGTTTTAATACTGACCGCATAGTACTCTGTTCTATTCTTTCTTTTTAGCTAGTATGGCCTCCTATGCTAAAATCTGATTTCATATCTGCGTATGTTATTTCCCTCTCCTCTCACAGTCAATATTTGTGGGGGGCTATCTATCCTTTGGGGATTTTCTCTGAGGCAATATAGGTTTCCTGTTTCTGTCTTTAGGGGAAGTTAGATCTTAGGCTGTGTCGAGGGGTCTAGGGAGTGTCAGGTACCCCCACGGCTACTTCTAGTTGCGCTGCTAGGTTCAGGGTTTGCGGTCAGTACAGGGACCACCTTCTCCAGAGTCCGTCTCATGCTGCTCCTAGGCCACCAGATCATAACAGGTCCATCAGGCTCGTTAGCACCTGCAGGTTTGCCAACGTCCAGAACTTCCCTGACAGTCAGTAAAAATATGGCGCTTTATTGACCTGTCTGTAAAAACAATTTAAGGCGTCCCTGATTTTTTTGATGCTGAAGAAACTTATACAGATTAGTTTGACTGTAATTTTCATCATTTTACAGTTCAGAGTGAATGGAACTAAAGTCTTTATATCATAATTATGGGCTGTAGATATGGATCACTTATATTCATAATGACTTATTACAGTTTTTCCAATGTGCCTGTAAGAAATATTGTCTGTTCGTGATTTTTTTGGCAAGCTGACAAGAGAAAATAAAAATTGTATTTGGCAACCTTGGGCGCCTGTTGTACTACAGATCTAGCAATAAATCGATTTTTGTGCGATATCCATGACTTGTTTGATGAGCAGAAAACACAAATGTGAACACAGCCTTTAGAGTAGATAGGGGTTGGGAGAAGAATTTTTAACCCCTTCCCGACCCATGACGCCACGTAGGCGTCATGAAAGTCGGTGCCATTCCGACCCATGACGCCTATGCGGCGTCATGGAAAGATCGCGTCCCTGCAGATCGGGTGAAAGGGTTAACTCCCATTTCACCCGATCTGCAGGGACAGGGGGAGTGGTAGTTTAGCCCAGGGGGGGTGGCTTCACCCCCTCGTGGCTACGATCGCTCTGATTGGCTGTTGAAAGTGAAACTGCCAATCAGAGCGATTTGTAATATTTCACCCATTATAACGGGTGAAATATTACAATCCAGCCATGGCCGATGCTGAAATATCATCGGCCATGGCTGGAAATACTAGTGTGCCCCCACCCCACCCCTCCGATCGCCCCCCCACCCCCCCGATCTGGCCGGTACACTGCTCCGGCTCCCCTCCGTCCAGTGCTTCGCTCCCCCCCGTGCTCGTGCCCGCTCCCCCCGTGCTCCAATCACCCCCCCGTGCTCCAATCACCCCCCCTGCACTCCGATCCACCCCCCCCGTGCTCCGTTCCACCCCCCCGTGCTCCATTCCAGCCCCCCCGTGCTCCGTTCCACGCCCCCCGCGCTCCGTTCCACCCCTCCCGCGCTCCGATTCCCCCCCCCGTGCTCCGATCCCCCCCTCCGTGGTCCCCCCCCACCCTATCATACTTACCGATCCAGCCGTGGTCCCGTCCGTCTTCTCCCTGGCGCCGCCATCTTCCAAAATGGCGGGCGCATGCGCAGTGCGCCCGCCGAATCTGCCGGCCGGCAGATTCGTTCCAAAGTGCATTTTGATCACTGAGATATAATCTATCTCAGTGATCAAAATAAAAAAAATAATAAATGACCCCCCCCCCCCTTTGTCACCCCCATAGGTAGGGACAATAAAAAAATAAAGAAATTTTTTTTTTTCCACTGTTAGAATAGGGTTAGGGGTAGGGTTAGGGTTAGGGGTAGGGTTAGGGTTAGGGGTAGGGTTAGGGTTAGGGGTAGGGTTAGGGGTAGGGCTAGGGGTAGGGCTAGGGGTAGGGTTAGGGGTAGGGTTAGGGTTAGGGCTAGGGTTAGGGTTAGGGTTAGGAATGTGCACACGTATTCTGGTCCTCTGCGGATTTTTCCGCTGCGGATTTGATAAATCCGCAGTGCTAAACCGCTGCGGATTTATGGCGGATTTACCGCGTTTTTTTCTGCGCATTTCACTGCGGTTTTACAATTGCGATTTTCTATTGGAGCAGTTGTAAAACCGCTGCGGAATCCGCACAAAGAAGTGACATGCTGCGGAATGTAAACCGCTGCGTTTCCGTGCAGTTTTTCCGCAGCATGTGTACAGCGATTTTTGTTTCCCATAGGTTTACATTGAACTGTACACTCATGGGAAACTGCTGCGGATCCGCAGCGTTTTCCGCAGCGTGTGCACATACCTTTAGAATTAGGCTATGTGCACACGGTGCGGATTTGGCTGCGGATTCGCAGCAGTGTTCCATCAGGTTTACAGTACCATGTAAACATATGAAAAACCAAATCCGCTGTGCCCATGGTGCGGAAAATACCGCGCGGGAACGCTGCGTTGTATTTTCCGCAGCATGTCAATTCTTTGTGCGGATTCCGCAGCGTTTTACACCTGTTCCTCAATAGGAATCCGCAGGTGAAATCCGCACAAAAAACACTGGAAATCCGCGGAAAATCCGCAGGTAAAACACAGTGCCTTTTACCCGCAGATTTTTCAAAAATGGTGCGGAAATATCTCACACGAATCCGCAACGTGGGCACATAGCCTTAGGGTTAGGGTTGGAATTAGGGTTGTGGTTAGGGTTAGGGGTGTGTTGGGGTTAGTGTTGTGGTTAGGGGTGTGTTGGGGTTAGGGTTGTGATTAGGATTATGGCTACAGTTGGGATTAGGGTTAGGGGTGTGTTGGGGTTAGTGTTGGAGGTAGAATTGAGGGGTTACCACTGTTTAGGCACATCAGGGGTCTCCAAACGCAACATGGCGCCACCATTGATTCCAGCCAATCTCGTATTCAAAAAGTCAAATGGTGCTCCCTCACTTCCGAGCCCTGACGTGTGCCCAAACAGTGGTTTACCCCCACATATGGGGTACCAGCATACTCAGGACAAACTGCGCAACAATTACTGGGGTCCAATTTCTCCTGTTACCCTTGTGAATCTAAAAAAATGCTTGCTAAAACATCATTTTTGAGGAAAGAAAAATGATTTTTTATTTTCACGGCTCTGCGTTGTAAACGTCTGTGAAGCACTTGGGGGTTCAAAGTGCTCACCACATATCTAGATAAGTTCCTTGGGGGGTCTAGTTTCTAAAATGGGGTCACTTGTGGGGGGTTTCTACTGTTTAGGCACACCAGGGGCTCTGCAAACGCAACGTGACACCCGCAGACCATTCCATCAAAGTCTGCATTTCAAAAGTCACTACTTCCCTTCTGAGCCCCGACGTGTGCCCAAACAGTGGTTTACCCCCACATATGGGGTATCAGCGTACTCAGGAGAAACTGGACAACAACTTTTGGGGTCAAATTTCTCCTGTTACCCTTGGGAAAATAAAAAATTGCAGGCTAAAAGATCATTTTTGAGAAAATAATTTTTTTTTTTATTTTCATGGCTCTGCGTTATAAACTTCTGTGAAGCACTTGGGGGTTCAAAGTCCTCACCACACATCTAGATTAGTTCCTTTGGGGGTCTAGTTTCTAAAATGGTGTCATTTCTGGGGGATCTCCAATGTTTAGGCACACAGGGGCTCTCCAAACGTGACAAGGTGTCCGCTAATGATTGGAGCTAATTTTCCATTTAAAAAGCCAAATGGCGTGCCATCCCTTCCGAGCCCTGCCGTGCGCCCAAACAGTGGTTTACCCCCACATATGGGGTATCAGCGTACTCAGGACAAACTGGACAACAATATTTGGGGTCCAATTTCTCCTATTATCCTTGGCAAAATAGGAAATTCCAGGCTAAAAAATCATTTTTGAGGAAAGAAAAATTATTTTTTATTTTCATGGCTCTGCGTTATAAACTTCTGTGAAGCACCTGGGGGTTTAAAGTGCTCAATATGCATCTAGATAAGTTCCTTGGGGGGTCTAGTTTCCAAAATGGGGTCACTTGTGGGGGAGCTCCAATGTTTAGGCACACAGGGGCTCTCCAAACGCGACATGGTGTCCGCTAACAATTGGAGCTAATTTTCCATTCAAAAAGTCAAATGGCACGCCTTCTCTTCCGAGCCCTGCCGAGTGCCCAAACAGTGGTTTACCCCCACATATGAGGTATCGGCGTACTCGGGAGAAATTGCCCAACAAATTTTATGATCCATTTTATCCTACTGCCCATGTGAAAATGAGAAAATTGAGGCGAAAAGAATTTTTTTGTGAAAAAAAATTACTTTTTCATTTTTACAGATCAATTTGTGAAGCACCTGAGGGTTTAAAGTGCTCACTAGGCATCTAAATTAGTTCCTTGGGGGGTCTAGTTTCCAAAATGGGGTCACTTGTGGGGGAGCGCCAATGTTTAGGCACACAGGAGCTATCCAAACGCGACATGGTGTCCGCTAACGATGGAAATAATTTTTCATTCAAAAAGTCAAATGGCGCTCCTTCCCTTCCGAGCCTTACCATGTGCCCAAACAGTGGTTTACCTCCACATGTGAGGTATTGGTGTACTCAGGAGAAATTGCCCAACACATTTTAGGATCCATTTTATCCTGTTGCCCATGTGAAAATGAAAAAATTGAGGCTAAAAGAATTTTTTTGTGAAAAAAAAGTACTTTTTCATTTTTACGGATCAATTTGTGAAGCACCTGGGGGTTCAAAGTGCTCACTATGCATCTAGATAAGTTCCTTGGGGCGTCTAGTTTCCAAAATGGGGTCACTTGTGGGGGAGCTCCAATTTTTAGGCACACGGGGGCTCTCCAAACGTGACATGGTGTCCGCTAAAGAGTGGAGCCAATTTTTGATTCAAAAAGTCAAATGGCGCTCCTTCCCTTCCAAGCCCTGCCGTGCGCCAAAACAGTGGTTTACCCCCACATATGAGGTATCAGCGTACTCAGGACAAATTGGACAACAACGTTCGTGGTTCAGTTTCTCCTTTTACCATTGGGAAAATAAAAAAATTGTTGCTAAAAGATAATTTTTGTGACTAAAAAGTTAAATGTTCATTTTTTCCTTCCATGTTGCTTCTGCTGCTGTGAAGCACCTGAAGGGTTAATAAACTTCTTGAATGTGGTTTTGAGTACCTTGAGGGGTGCAGTTTTTAGAATGGTGTCACTTTTGGGTATTTTCAGCCATATAGACCCCTCAAACTGACTTCAAATGTGAGGTGGTCCCTAAAAAAAATGGTTTTGTAAATTTCGTTGTAAAAATGACAAATCGCTGGTCGAATTTTAACCCTTATAACTTCCTAACAAAAAAAAATTTTGTTTCCAAAATTGTGCTGATGTAAAGTAAACATGTGGGAAATGTTATTTATTAACTATTTTGTGTCACATATCTCTCTGGTTTAACAGAATAAAAATTCAAAATGTGAAAATTGCGAAATTTTCATAATTTTCGCCAAATTTCCGTGTTTATCACAAATAAATGCAGAATTTATTGACCTAAATTTACCACTAACATGAAGCCCAATATGTCACGAAAAAACAATCTCAGAACCGCTAGGATCCGTTGAAGCGTTCCTGAGTTATTACCTCATAAAGGGACACTGGTCAGAATTGCAAAAAACGGCAAGGTCTTTAAGGTCAAAATAGGCTGGGTCTTGAAGGGGTTAAAAAATGTGCATGTAGTCTGGTCATCAACTTATTTAAATCATCTCTTACAGTACTGCAAAATAGATCAGAAGGTCAAAGTAATTGTTAGGGGAGCAATAGATGTTTTCTATTAGAACAACCCCTTCTCTAAATGTAAACTCAATGGCCATCTTTTGACCCTTGAAAGTCTCCAAGTTACCTTTATCCATCTGAAAATCAAAAACCATACATTCGGATATCAGAGCTGCCATGTCATTCTATCAGTCAGGTCCACATTATTGCAAAATGTATTTTCTCTAGATTATCTGTGGTGGTCTGAGAGCACAGATCATCATATTGAATCGATTTCTCTTTAAAGTGACGCTCCGCTGAAGCCCACACGGACACTGTTGAGATAGAAATTCACTTTTAGTTTTGTTTGGGTTTCCAGAATGAGGGTTTTCAGAACAAAAAATGGTTTCTGAGCAGTTTCACCCTCACACTGCCATGAATGTCTTGCAAATTAGATTTCCGAAAAAATGGACCTGACAAGGCCTTACTGATCACCCAGCTCAGCCCACGTGCTGGAATCAGGGCCACCATCACAAGCCTTTACAACAGAAATATGGCAAAGACGAGCCTCAGTGAAATAATATTGTCATACTTTTTTCTTAAATAAGACCTGTCATCAGCCCAAAAGTAGCATTTTTTTAATCTTGTTTTATACTTCGCTGAGTATTCTGTTTTTGTAATCTGCAATACAGTTGCAGCGATATTTGCCTCTTCATTTAGTGCGATTTAGTGCGCTCCATATATTTTTTATGCCCTTTTCTAAGGGGGAATGGTTGTTCACAGGATGATTTGGCAAAGCAGCCTAGATACCACACATCATTTATAATATTGGGGAAATACTAATGTATTTTTTTCATTTACAGATTTTTCTATGCAACTTAATATGGGGATGTATGAATACAATGGCAAATGTGGATACAGATTAAAACCAGAGTTTATGAGAAGGCCAGATAAACATTTTGATCCATTTACTGAGACAACAGTAGATGGGATAGTTGCAAACACCTTGTCTGTTAAGGTAAATCTATCTATCATCTATCTATCTATCTATCTATCTATCTATCTATCTATCTATCTATCTATCTATCTATCTATCTATCTATCTATCTATCCCATTATCTATCTATCTATCTATCTATCTATCTATCCCATTATCTATCTATCTATCTATCTATCTATCTATCTATCTATCTATCTATCTATCTCATATCTATCTATCTATCTATCTATCTATCTATCTATCTATCTATCTATCTATCTATCTATCCCATTATCTATCTATCTATCTATCTATCTATCTATCTATCCCATTATCTATCTATCTATCTATCTATCTATCTATCTATCTATCTATCTATCTATCTATCTATCTATCTCATATCTATCTATCTCATATCTATCTATCTCATATCTATCTATCTCATATCTATCTATCTATCTCATATCTATCTATCTCATTATCTATTATCTATCTGTCTGTCTCATTATCTATCTATCTATCTGTCTGTCTGTCTGTATATGTCTATTATCTATCTATCTCATATCTATCCATCTATCTATTATCTATCTATAGATATATCTATCCATCTATCTATTATGTATCTATAGATATATCTATCCATCTATCTATTATCTATCTATAGATATATCTATCCATCTATTTATTATCTATCTCATTATCTAAAGATCTATCTATCTCATTATCTAATAGAAAAAATTGGAACAGCACAAATCCTTTACTTATCTTCGGGTGCAAAGCCCAGACAACCCGTCCACCGGTTGTTACCAGTCCATATGCATTCACAAAAGAAGGCAGCACTCCATATTCTGTGAGATAATGTGTAGGTGTTTATTCAAGCCCACATCTCCTTGCAACGTTTCGGCTCCAAATGAGCCTTTTTCAAGCCTTGAGAAAGGCTCATTTGGAGCCGAAACGTTGCAAGGAGATGTGGGCTTGAATAAACACCTACACATTATCTCACAGAATATGGAGTGCTGCCTTCTTTTGTGAATGCATATCTCATTATCTATCTATCTATCCCATTATCTATCTATCTATCTATCTATCTATCTATCTATCCCATTATCTATCTATCTATCTATCTATCTATCTCATTATCTATCTATTATCTATTTATCTATCTGTCTGTCTCATTATCTATCTATCTATCTCATTATCTAGCTATAGATATATCTATCCATCTATCTATTATCTAACTCATTATCTATAGATCTATCTATCTATCTATCATTATCTATTATCTATCTATAGATATATCTATCTCATTATCTATCTATCTGTCTATAGATCTATCTATCTCATTATCTATCTATTATCTATATCTATATCTATAGATATGTCTATCCCTCTATCTATAGATCTACCTACCTATCTATTATCTATAGATCTATCTATCTCATTATCTATCTATTATCTATTTATTTATCTGTCTATCTATAGATCTATCTATCTCATTATCTATCTTTCTATCTGTCATCTTGAAATTATTTTTCATAAACTTGGGTTCAATATATATGATTTTTTAGACCTGTCTTGTGGTGTTCTTTGCCTTTTAGATCATTTCGGGACAGTTCCTGTCAGATAAGAAGGTCGGCACATATGTAGAAGTGGACATGTTCGGCTTACCAGTTGACACTAGAAGAAAAGCACTGAAAACAAAGACATCACAAGGCAATGCAGTGAACCCAGTATGGGAAGAGGAACCCATTGTTTTCAAAAAGGTAAATCATTAATATTTTAGATATATACAGTGCTGGGCATAAATGAGTACTCCCCTTTAAAAAGTAAGATTTTAATCAATGTCTCACTGAACACAAGAACAATTTCCAATATGTTGACAAGACTGCATTCCCTAGAACATTTTTTAACCTATAACACGAAAGTAAGGTTAAAGCACCACTCCAACGTTGTTGATTTTTCATTGCAGCACCAGAGTGGTGCTTCTAATATAAGGTCCCGATCTTATAATTACTTGCTGCCATCTTCTATTACCACCGCTCCAGTCGGTTTCCAGCAGTTTGTGACCTGCCGTATTTGCTAGAGCGAGCTGGAGGTCACTTTTCAATGCAAGTCTCGGCCCTCATAATCCTGCATTGAGAGCTGGTGACATAACTTCTGACAACCGACCAGTCAGAAGCTGCGGTTACAAGATGGTGCTGTGGGACCATAGCGGCACCAAAAAAGTTGAAGATGGCAGCGAGTAAGGACAACTCTAGGGTCAGGTACCCTACATTAGAATCACTACTCCAGCTCTGAAAACCCCCCACTGTACTGGAGCTTTAATACTTTAATTACAAAATTGGAAAATCTCCAGTTTTACTCAAATTAATTGATGCAAAAATGAATATATCCCAGAACAAAAACTGCTACATCTAGTATTTTGTATTACCTCAATGATTCTTAAGGACAACACCAACTCTTTTAGGTCTGGAATGAACAAGCTAGTGACATACTGCAACATCTTTTTCCATTCTTCAAGAACGATCTCTTTTAGAGCCTGGATACGCAACCTTTCTCTTCAAAATTCCCCATATGTGTTCTGCTGGGTTCAGATCAGGAGAAATACTTGTCTACTGAATAACTTTCACCCTATTATTCTTCAGAAATGCAACAGAATTGTACTTTAGATCATGATCCTGTTGGAAAAATATGTCTACCAAGGGCAAGGAGTGATGGTAGCATCTTATCTTTCAATATAGAGCAGTGCGTCTGTGAATTCATGATGCCATCAATGAACTGTAGCTCCATGACAAAGGCCACCACCATGTTTCACTTTAGGTAGCATACATTTTGAAAATGCATGATGCCTACAGTAAAACATGGTTAGGGTTAGGTTTGCTGTAAGTTGTAGTTAGTAGCTAGTCCCATAGGAAGTGGAGAGAGACAATTCCAGTGGGTTTTTCATTGTCACCTCTATTAGTCGTCAATAGTGTTTGTGCAGTGTGCGCATTAAAATAGATACCCATCACTGTCTTCTGCTGTTTCCAGTGCCGCTCTGGTCTTCTTCTGCATCATATGACCACTGCTCTTTCCTACCTGCTCACACAGTAGATCATTACTTCATTTCTTATTGTAATTTCCCTTGTTCTGAGTCTCATAGATTTTGATTGAAAAAATGACTCTGTGTCAGCTGGTTAGTAATAACTGCAGTCACATGGCGCAGGAGAGGACCAGAGGAGAACTGGAAAAAGGAGAACACAGCAACTAGTAAGTATGCTTTTGCACACACTACACATATTACTTGTCGCTAACAAATGGGGCAATAAAAAATAAATCACTCGAGTGATCCTTTTAGATAATGAAATTGGATGGGATGAGGTATTCCATATGAAATGGACATAAAAAATACTGTGATCAAACCAATGCACTATATGCATATAACATTTACTCCTCAACACTGAAATTACAACAACAAGAAGAAAATTGTAACACTGGTTCCACAGCCATTGATTTGTTCATGAAACCAGTGGTACGGCCATTTCTCCCAAGTGTCCAAAGAGACGTTTTTCAATACAACAACATCAGGCTGCATGTTGCTTGTGCTGGTGGTGAGCAGTCTGTATGGCCAAGGTGTGCTACCATGACCTGCGGCGTCTCAGGACTTGTCTCCCATTGAGTACATCTGGGACATCATCGATCAGTAAAAGGGAGCTGCCAGCAGCAGATCTTGATGATTTGCCCAAATGCATGCAGCACAGCAGAACATTCCTTAGACCACCATTAATAAGTTTACTGATAGCAGCCATGGCGTGTACGTGCAGGGATTTCAGTACGTGCCATTCATAGTCGACAATGAATAAATTGAAATGTTTTGAATATTTTGTTTACATTTTTCCATCATTTTCATATTATTAACACCTGTACATACTGTGATTTCCATAATTTTACGACTATTACGGTATTTCTTTGTGTTGCAATTTTATTGTCGAGGAGTGTATATTATATTAGGGACTGGCTTACAAAACTGAATCCCAATATTATCTGTTGTTGTGGTGACTCGCTGAATGATCCCTTTAACTTTTATATTAACCCCTTCAAGACCTTACCCTTTTCCGTTCTTGTTTTTCGCTCCCCTCCTTCCCAGAGCCATAACTTTTTTATTTTTCCGTCAATATGGCCATGTGAGGGCTTGTTTTTTGCGGGATAAGTTGCACATTTGAACTACATCATTGGTTTTTAGCATGTCGTGTACTAGAAAACGGGAAAAAAATTCCAAGTGCGGTGAAATTGCAAAAAAAGTGCAATCCCACACTTGTTTTTTGTTTGGCTTTTTTTGCTAGGTTTACTAAATGCTAATACTGACCTGCCATTATGATTCCCCAGGTCATTACGAGTTCATAGACACCAAACATATCTAGGTTACGTTTTATCTAAGTGGTAAAAAAATTTCCAAGCTTTGCTAAAAAAAAAAAAGCGCAATTTTCCGTTAACCGTAGTGTCATTTTTCACGATCTGGGGTTGAGTGAGGGCTTATTTTTTGCGTGCCGAGCTGACGTTTTTAATGATACCGTTTTGGTGCAGATACATTCTTTTGATCGCCTGTTATTGCATTTTAATGCAATGTGCGGCGACCAAAAAAACGTAATTCTGGCGTTTTGTATTTTTGCTCGCTACGCTGTTTAGTGATCAGGTTAATGCTTTTTTTTATTGATCGATCGGGCGATTCTGAACGCAGCGATACCAAATATGTGTAGGTTTTTTTTTTATATCATTGTTTATTTTAAATGAGGCGAAAAGGGGGGTGATTTAAACTTTTATATTTTTTCATTTTTTTAAACTTTTTTTTTTTTACTTTTGCCATGCTTCAATAGCCTCCACGGGAGGCTAGAAGCTGGCATAGCCTGATTAGCTCTGCTACATAGCAGCGATCATCAGATCGCTGCTATGTAGCTGAATTGCAGGCTTGCTATGAGTGCCGACCACAGGGTGGTGCTCACAGCAAGCTGGCATCAGTAACCTCTGGTTACTATGCCGACGCATCGCTGATCCCCGATCATGTGACAGGGGTCGGCGATGCGAGCATTCCCGGCCGCGGGGCCGGAAGCGCCGGTTAAATGCAGCTGTCAGCATTTGACTGCGGCATATAACTAGTTAATAGCGGCAGGTGAATCGCGATTTCACCCGCCGCTATTGCGGACACATGTCAGCTGTTCAAAACAGGTGACATGTCCCGGCTTTGATGCGGGCTCACCGCCGGAGCCCACATCAAAGCAGAGGATCCGACCTCCACAGTAATAGTATGGCGGAGGTTGGTAAGGGTTAAAGTAATTTGATCCATACATTTGTACCATAAGTCATGTCATTTACTTCAGTGTGCTTGTGTTTCCATTAGGTAGTGCTTCCCTCCCTGGCATGTCTGAGAATATCGGCATATGAAGAAGGAGGGAAATTCATTGGTCACCGGATATTACCTGTTTCTGCGATCCGTCCAGGTAAGGATATTATACATTGACTTTATTTTTTCTCTCCATTCAATTAATCTATTTATATAATTGCCATGTAATGTTTTCATTCCCTGTTCTGTCCAGATGTCACCGTATCCCAGAATTCCCATCAGAGGAAGTTCACCGACTGCCATATTGGGACACCCAAGTGATGGGTGTCCCAATATGAAAACTGTTGCTGGTACCAACCTATTGCGCGGTACCACCAGCGGAACACCGTCATACCACACACACACTCTATACGCTGTACGCACCACACACACACACACTATACGCTGTATGCACCACACTCACACACACTATATGCTGTACACGCCACACTCACACACTCTATACGCTGTACGCACCACACTCACACACTCTATACGCTGTACGCACCATACTCACACACTCTATACACTGTACGCACCACACTCACACACTCTATACGCTGTACGCACCACACTCACACACTCTATACACTGTACGCACCACACTCACACACTCTATACGCTGTACGCACCACACTCACACACTCTATACGCTGTACGCACCACACTCACACACTCTATACGCTGTACGCACCACACTCACACACTCTATACACTGTACGCACCACACTCACACACTCTATACGCTGTACGCACCACACTCACACACTCTATACGCTGTACGCACCACACTCACACACTCTATACGCTGTACGCACCACACTCACACACTCTATACGCTGTACGCACCACACTCACACACTCTATACGCTGTACGCACCACACTCACACACTCTATACGCTGTACGCACCACACTCACACACTCTATACGCTGTATGCACCACACTCACACACACTATACACTGTACGCACCACACTCACACACTCTATACGCTGTACGCACCACACTCACACACTCACACACTCTATACGCTGTACGCACCACACTCACACACACTATACACTGTACGCACCACACTCACACACTCTATACACTGTACGCACCACACTCACACACTCTATACGCTGTACGCACCACACTCACACACACTATACACTGTACGCACCACACTCACACACTCTATACGCTGTACGCACCACACTCACACACACTATACGCTGTATGCACCACACTCACACACACTATATGCTGTACACGCCACACTCACACACTCTATACGCACCACACTCACACACTCTATACACTGTACGCACCACACTCACACACTCTCTACGCTGTACGCACCACACTCACACACTCTATACACTGTACGCACCACACTCACACACTCTATACGCACCACACTCACACACTCTATACGCTGTACGCACCACACTCACACACTCTATACGCTGTACGCACCACACTCACACACTCTATACGCTGTACGCACCATACTCACACACTCTATACGCTGTACGCACCACACTCACACACTCTATACACTGTACGCACCACACTCACACACTCTATATGCTGTATGCACCACACTCACACACTCTATACGCTGTACGCACCACACTCACACACACTATACGCTGTACGCACCACACTCACACAGTCTATACGCTGTTCACACCACACTCTCACACTCTATACGCTGTACGCACCACACTCAAACACTCTATACGCTGTACGCACCACACTCAAACACTCTATATGCTGTACGCACCACACTCACACACTCTATACGCTGTACGCACCACACTCACACACTCTATACGCTGTACGCACCACACTCACACACTCTATACGCTGTACGCACCACACTCACACACTCTATACGCTGTACGCACCACACTCACACACTCTATACGCTGTACGCACCACACTCACACACTCTATACGCTGTACGCACCACACTCACACACTCTATATGCTGTACGCACCACACTCACACACTCTATACGCTGTACGCACCACGCTCACACACACTATACGCTGTACGCACCACACTCACACAGTCTATACGCTGTTCACACCACACTCTCACACTCTATACGCTGTACGCACCACACTCACACACTCTATACGCTGTAGGCACCACACTCACACACATTATACACTGTACGCATCACACTCAAACACTCTATATGCACCACACTCACGCAGCCTCTTGCGCGGTACCACCAGCGGAACACCGTCGCGAATACGCCACCGCCGGGATCAGCCGAATGATTCACTGACTGTCGCCATCTTTGTACAGGAGGAGCGCATGCACAGTTTTAATGTGACCGCCGCTATCTGTCTGCACAAAGATGGCGGCAATCTGATTTACTGCGCCTGTGTGAATTACGCGTAGGTGCAGTGAATCATTCGGCTGATCCTGGCGGCAGATGAGCGACGTGTCTACAGGCAGAGGAAGCCGTCACATTAAAGGGGTTTTCCCACGAACGAAAGTTCATTTTAAAAATTGTCTGTGTCTGACCGTGTACGGAGCATAGCACATCTTCGGGGCAAAAGACAATACTGACATTCCGGCAGAGGATCACAGTGGAGTTTTTAAAAAATATTTTACCTCACAAAATGTATCCTCTGCTGTAATGTCAGTATTGTCTTCTTCCCCTGCCCAGGAGCTGTGGTATGTTTTGTCCATGTTCAGTTTTATAAAGCGAGCAGAAAAGAAGGCCGAGATAGCAGAGAGACAGTGCGGGGTTTTGGTGAGTAAGGAGGTGAGGTCAGGTCCGGATAGGTAGATCTGCGTGTCATCGGTGTAGAGATGATATTGTAAACCGTGGGATTCTATGAGCTGTCCCAGGCCGAAGGTGTAGATGGAGAAGAGTAGGGGTCCTAGAACAGAGCCTTGAGGAACACCGACAGACAGGGGGTGGAATGAGGAGGTGGTGTGGGGGAGGGAGACACTGAATGTTCGGTCTGTCAGATATGACGAGATCCAGGATAGGGCCAAATCTGTGATGCCAAGAGATGAGAGGGTCTGTAGCAGAAGGGAGTGGTCCACAGTGCCAAAGGCAGAAGACAAGTCCAGGAGGAGGAGGACCCCTTGTATGGAGCTTTCAATTCAATATAACATTTAGAAAAAGTGCTGCCTATATCATTCACACATATCTATGTAAATATTTGTGAGAATTGGGGAGACTGAGGTTATAGGAGATTACTCATGGGGGCAGCTATGGCTATAAACTTCCTGACAGTCATATTATAAAAGAATAATGTAGTAAGCTGGTATGGTTCAACAGGAATCAATACTGCATTTAAAGGGGTTTTCCAGGAGCATGGTATTAATTATCTATCATTATGATAGGTCAATATCAGACCATTGAGGCCATGTGCACACGTTCAGTATTTTTCCTGTTTTTACCCGTTTTTTCACTATAAAAACGTGATAAAAACGCGAAGAAACGCTTATATATGCCTCCTATTATTTAAAGTGTATTCCGCATTTCTAGTGCAAATGTTGCATTTTTTTCCGCGAAAAAATCGCATTGCGGAAAAAAAAGCAACATGTTCATTAAATTTGCAGAATTGCGGGGATTCCGCACACCTCGGAGTGCATTGATCTGCTTACTTTCTGCATGGGGCTGTGCACACCATGCGGGAAGTAAGCAGATTATGTGCGGTTGGTACCCAGGGTGGAGGAGAGGAGACTTTCCTCCACGGACTGGGCACCATATAATTGGTAAAAAAAAAAAGAATTAAAATAAAAAATAGTCATATACTCACCCTCTGATGGCCTCGGTGTCTTCCCGCCTCTCAGCGGTGCACGCTGCCGCTTCCATTCCTATAGATGCTCTGTGTGAAGGACCTGCTATGACGTCGCCGTCTTGTGATTGGTCGCGTGACTGCTCATGTGACCGCTCACGTGACCATGACGTCATCGAAGGTCCTGCACACACACACCATCTATAGGAACGGACGCCGCTGAGGAGATCATCTGTCTGCAGGTGAGTATAACCTTTTTTTTTATTTTTTTTATTATTTTTAAACATTCTATCTCTTACTATTGATGTGCATAGGCAGCATCTATAGTAAACAGTTGGTCACACTTGTCAAACACTATGTTTGACAAGTGTGACCAACCTGTCAGTCAGTTTTCCAAGCGACGCTACAGATCGCTTGGAAAACTTTAGCATTCTGCAAGCTAATTACGCTTGCAAAATGCTAAAAAAAACGGGAAAAAAAAACACAAAAAAAATGCGGATTTCTTGCAGAAAATTTCCGGTTTTCTTCAGGAAATTTCTGCAAGAAAACCTGACATGTGCACATACCCTGAGTGTCCAACACTCACCACTCCCACTAATCATGAAGTGGCACTGGCAATGGTCTTCCACTAGGTGCCTTGTGCCCTTCATTGTGCACCAGTTGGACGCCATACATTGTTGTGACTGTACCTGGTTTTTCAGCTCAGACTCAGTTTATTTCACTTAAAGGGAATCTGCCACCAGATCTTTGTTCCTCCATCTAAGAGCAGCATGATGTAGAGGCAGAGACCCTGATTCCAGCAATGTTTTGCTTATTGAGCTCCTTGTGGTCATTTTGATAAAATCACTGCTTTCTCGTCTGCCGATCTACCAAGTATCTGAATGTTCAGCTCTGTATAACCCTCACCACTGATTGACAGCTTTCTGCCCATGTAAATGTACACAGAAACCTCTCAATCCGTCCTGGGGGCGGGGTTATTCTGAGCTTATGAATATGGAGGACTACCCAGCAGCAGGTTTACTAGTCCTCCAGTGATAATCTCCTGCTGATAAGGCCTCCTTCACACATCCATTTTTTGTGTCCATATGCGATCCGTGTTTAGGGCCACAAATACTAACATTGTATTCAATGGTGGTGCGCACATGTTAGGTTTTTCACACGTATAAAACCCCCCCGTAGACATGTAAGTTTCTTAGCAGAATGGGCAAAATGCGTGCTGCACACGAGAACACTGATGACATCCGTGTAACATGTGCAGCTCTCATCATTCCCTTTGTCTCCCTGAAATCAGCATGACCAGGAGACAATGATGGGAGTTGTATTCAGGAGCAGCTCTGTCCCTCTTGTGTAAAATAAAGAATTACATTTAAAAAATGGCGTGAGCTCCCGCGTAGTTTTCATAACCATCAGAGGGAAATGATGTTAGCAGTCTGGGACAAGGGACAATGTGTCAAAATCTTCCCAGGCTATTAATAACAGCTCACAGCTGTTTTCTAGCCTTACCTGGTGAATTTATGAGGGAACCCAATAAAAAAATGATAAATTCAAACCAGCAAAGGCTAAACAGACAGCTGTGATTTGATATTAATAGCCTGGGAAGGGGTCAGAGATATTGTTCCATCCCAAGCTATCAACATCACCATGACATGTGACGGAGGACTAGAACATTGATTTTATAAAAACTACACTCAGCAGCCCAGTAAGTGATACTTCACTTTCATCAGCGCCTCTGTCTCTGCATTATGCTTCCCTCTGATTAAGTGGCAAAAATCTGGTGACATATTACCTTTAAGGCCGGTTTCACACATCCTGATATTTCTGGTACTGGAGATATCCTTGTCTGTGTGTCCGTATGTGTAACACGTGCGGCACACATGTGGGAACTGTGTGCCGTATCAGTATCACACGGACGAACGTCAGGGTAGAAGCGCTATAGTAAGCGCTGTTCCCCAGCGGCAGGTGCTGAAGACGGCTGTCATCTTTCTCCCCTGACATTCTCCCTTGACATCCCCTGCAGACTGCTGTTTTTAGGCTGGGGGGCCTATATCAATGGCCCCTTACCAGCCTGAGAATACCAGCCCCCAGCTGTGAGTTTTAGCAAGGTTGGTTGTCAAAAATGGGGGGACCCCACGCCATTTTTTAAGATTATTTATTTAAATAACAGCATGGGGAGCCCTCTATTCTTGATAACCAACCTTCCTGAAGCTGATGAATGAGGTTAATGGTTAAAGAAAATAGGGGGTAGCCCACGTCGGACTTTTCATTTGTTTATTTTGTTATATTGCAGGCAGCGGCTGAGGAATACCCCGATCATCTGCTCCTGCTCTCACTGTTATTAGCGGCAGCAAGTGTCAGATGATGGGAGTAAAGGTATGTGCACACGTAGAATGGTCCACTGCGGATTTTTCCGCAGCGGATTTGATAAATCCGCAGTGCAAAAACACTGCGTTTTTGCTGCGGATTTATCACGGATTTACCGCGGATTTTGTGCGGTTTCCACTGCAGTTTTACACCTGCGGTTTTCTATTAAGGAGCAGGTGTAAAACCGCTGCAGATTCCGCACAAAGAATTGACATGCTGCGGTATGTAAACCGTTGCGTTTCCGCGTGTTTTTTTCCGCAGCATGTGCACTGCGGATTGCGGTTTTTATAGGTTTACATTGTACTGTAAACGCATGGGAAACCACTGCGGACCCACAGCTTCGGAAACGCAGCAGATCCGCAGAAAAATCCGCAGCGTGTGAACATAGCCTTAAAATTCTAATTTAGGCTATGTTCTGACTTCAATATAAGGCTAGGGTCACATTGCGTTATGTGACCACGTTTAACGGACTACGTTATATCGCGGCATAACGCGGTGTAACGTAGTCCGTTAACGCCGCCATTGCCTGTAATGGCGAACGCATCGCTAGCGCACGCCCACATTGGGCGTGCGCTAGCGATGTGCCGTCATTTGAGTGACGGACGGCAAACGCTGCTTGCAGCGTTCGCGGTCCGTTCCTCACTAGCGCAGATCGGGGATCTGCGCTAGCGGGATCGGCTACGCAATCCCTTTTGGGACATTGCGTTAGCCCAGTCCATAGCGCTATGCGCTAAACGGACTGCCCTAACGCAATGTGACCCTAGCCTAATTCTCATCATTCTCTTCTGCTCGCACCGATTGTCGGCAGGGCAGGGGAGAATGATGACAGCCATCTTCAGCACCTGCCGCCGGGGAACAGCGCTTACTGTAGTGCTTTTTCCGTGGTACCGATGCGTGTCACACGGATGATATCAATCTGTGTTCTCCGTGTGCACGTGTGCGGGATGTTTTGCTGCCCGTAAGGACGGTCAAAAATGGACATGTCTACTTGTGGGGCACATGGACACACGGTCCATGGAAATACACAGACTCATTCATTTGAATGGGTCTACGTGTGTCAGTGTCTCCGGTACATGTGAAAACTGTCACCTCACGTACTGCAGACAGGGATGTGTGAAAGAGTCCTAAGTAGGATTCGACTACAGAGAGCTGCAGTGCCGGGTACGGCCACTACAGAATGTACAGCACTGTGCCTGATAAACCATAAAACATAGCCAAGGCTCACCAGAACCAGCTGAACAGTAGGAAAGCCGAGAGTTGGGCGCCCACTAATCTGATCTAATTTTAGGAAAAGACTTTTAGTATATCATTATCCAACACCCAGAAACACCTTTAATTACGCTAACAATGTTTTGAAATAGACTTTATGTTTAGTGTCCCTTTAAGAAACCTCAGAATACAATATTGTGCTCTGGATTTATTTGTGATTGATGCTTCAGTATTTCTATTATGTAGATCTGAAAGCACAAAGCGGCTCGGCTGCTGTTTTTCATAACAGAAAGAAAAATTTCTCTCCATAGCTCTGCCTTTTCTTCAAACTTTATAAAACATCAATCATTTTTCTCCCCAGGTTATCACTACATCTGCCTGAGAAATGAGAAAAATGTGCCACTCACTCTACCGGCAATCTTCGTGTACATAGAGGTGAAGGATTACGTCCCCGACACATTCGCAGGTACGGATCCTCTGTTGGGTTTGTGTTGTGGAAAAGTGGAAATTGTGCAGCGAATCAGGACAGTAAAAAAAACGTAAATTATAATAGGAGATTACACATAAGGCAGCGGCACCAGCCGCTTCCTCCTCAGCCGAGAAAAACAGTCTGTTTATTCTGATCAGACTTTGTTCCATTTTTTATCACAGTGGCATCAGTTTCTCCACCCTCTCCATTCTATCAGTCCATGAAAATCGGACTGCACTGATGTTATCCCACTGTGGTCCTATTTTCTTCATGGACCCATAGACTTGCATTGCTGATTTTGCTCTGACACTCAGATCAAAATCAAACATGTCCCCGTTTTTTTCCATGGACCACTCGGTCCGAGAAAAAGTCGTGAGACATGTGCACAGCCCCATAAAATATCATAGATACAAATGCTATCAGTGAAAAGTACAGGTAGCAGTCGTCCGAGAAAATTGGTGGTGTGCATGAGCTCTAATAAAGAATTACAGAGCTTGTGTCGCTTCCCTTCACCATTACCGCAAATGTATCCGGTTTTCCCGCGTACAAGTAAATGCTGGGATCCTGTGTGATCTGCTGTAAGCACGGAGCAGAATGGTTGCTGAGCACTCGATTAGGCTAGGTTCACATTACGTTATGTGAACCCGTTTAACGGACTACGTTACACCGCGGCATAACGCGGTGTAACGTAGTCCGTTAACGCCGCCATTGCTTGTAATGGTGAATACATCGCTAGCGATGTGCCGTCATTTGAGTGACGGACCTCGAACGCTGCTCGCAGCGTTCGCGGTCCGTTCCTCGCTAGCGCAGATCGGGCATCTGCGCTAGCGGGATCGGCAAACGCGATCCCTTTTGGGACATTGCGTTAGCGCAGTCCGTAGCGCTATGCACTAAGCGGACTGCCCTAACGCAATGTGAACCTAGCCTTACAATCCGCAGCAAATATTGTTTTTCCAATAGTCGCCGTACATCCTAACGTAATTGGAGTCAATGAGCGCAGAAATGACCG
Source organism: Ranitomeya imitator (assembly GCF_032444005.1). Classification (NCBI taxonomy): domain Eukaryota; kingdom Metazoa; phylum Chordata; class Amphibia; order Anura; family Dendrobatidae; genus Ranitomeya; species Ranitomeya imitator. Next base: position 74,296,746 of record NC_091286.1, on the reverse strand, counting down.
AATATGCTTGGAACTGATCATCAAACATAAATTCGGCACGGATAGAGTACCAATATGGCATGAATGTATCAAATTCATATTCGGCGACAGATTCTGGACATATTCACTCAACTCTGCTTATAAGTAAAGGAAACAAAAACCTAAAGAAATGAGCCAGAATGTGCAGCGTGTAGGCGCTTGTTCACACTGGCCACTATGATAGAAATAAATGAGCAAAGACCCTAAAGTAAATGAATAGTAACCGTGCATGAAAATAACACTTAGTTAACATAATTTTGATAAAAAAAATGTAAAAGCCATCCCACCACGTCACGGTGACCCTATTTGGAAGGGTCCTAACCTCAAGTATCAAAACCTTACCATGTGTCATATGACATAATGTGAACAAGGGCTGAGAAGGACCAAGACCCCGAATAAGTAAAGTATTTGTGCTAACTTTAATTATGGAAGTTCATGCTGCATTTTGTAGTTTGATTTTGATTCTTTTCTTTGGTATTTTTTGCAGTATTATTTTTGCGTTTAAAAAAACCCTGTTATCGGGGCTTAGGAAAGTCAAAGAAACACACAGCTTTTTTGTTGGTGCTTTCTGTGTTTTTGGCTTTTTTTTAATTTGTTTTGACTTCTCTAAATTATTTAACTCTCCAGAGAAAAGATGCATTTTACCAATCTAAATAAATAAAAAGCGGCAACAATGTAGCTCGGTAAAGCAATGAAAACACTAGATTGATGGCGTTTGTTAGGTGTAAAAGGCTAAGTGCACACATTGTGAGGATTTCCCCCCTAGAACATCTGCAGTGTAATATAGTACAAGCTAAGTAAATGAGGTTTCAGCAAATCTCATCCTACACATTGCGGATAGTTTCGCTGGGTAAATTGAGCTGCCATGTGGATTTTTAGATCAGCAGCATTTCACATCTTTCTGAAGATTCAGAACAGATTTAACTCTTTGTAGTGGAAAAGGGCAAAATCGGCACCAAATTCTGCAAAGGAGCCTGCATGTACATGATGGATATACTGGACACAAGCTGCTGGAAAACCTGCACTCTTTCCTGCAGCACTACTGTATTTAGCGTGCAGGCGTGCAGTGTCGGATTGGGGATTTCTGAGCAGCGGATTACACTGCATGGTACCACAAGTACTAACAGCAGATGGACAGATGCTGCCATTAGTTTACCAGCAGTTAGTTTATCCTTGTATGCAACATCCTGGCTCTAGCAGCAAATAAAAAAACTTTGTGATTTGTCCACAAGATGGCGACACCAGCTCAGCCTCTCAGCTGTCTTGACCATCACAAAATAGTAGAATTAATACGTATGTATATACAGTATATATATATATATATATATATATATATATATTATCCACATATATCTCAAAGCTAATGTTTTGTGATATATGATATGGTTGAAATGCTGATTATATATATTGATTATATATATATACTAGATGGTGGCCCGATTCTAACGCATCGGGTATTCTAGAATATGTATGTATGTATATAGCAGCCACATAGTATATAGCACAGGCCACGTAGTATATAGGAGTACTATGTGGCCTGTGCTATATACTATGTGGCTGCTATATACATACATATTCTAGAATACCCGATGCGTTAATACAGGCCACGCAGTAAATAACACAGCCAACGTAGTATATAACACAGCCCACGCAGTATCTAGCAGCCACACAGTTTATAACACAGCCCACGTAATATATAGCACAGTCCACATAGTATCTAACACTGCCCATAGAAGTAAATAGTCCCATACAGATTCATATGATACATGACTACTCTGCACAGCTGGGGCCACCGTACACATAGATCACTACCAAAAACACATGGGCTACTTGCATAGTGAACAAGTCTGTAGAAACCTGTTCACACCACCAAAGAACTTGAAGACACAAAAACGCACAGAGAGGTCAAAAATACTCTGTTGTAAAAAAAGTGACAGTAAATAAGCAAGTGCTAGTCAAAAAATGAAAAAATACAGGGTATTTAGTTAATACGTTTTTTTTGCAAAAAATGTATGTTAAGCTGCTCCACCAATCACCAAGGTATACCCATAATAGAGCAGTCATATCTAATGTATATTATCCCTATCTGATGTATTTAAAAACCTGATCATCTGTACAGTACCTGTATAAGCAGGGTTCAGAGAGAGAAAATATACATGTGGATATGCAGGATGGAACAGCTACAATGCAAATGACCTACAGAGGAGTGGTGGACTCCCCAGTCTTGAAGAAACAAGAGAACAATTATATAGAACCAAAAACACATGGGCTACTTACATAGTGAACAAGTCTGTAGAAACCTGTTCACACCACCAAAGAACTTGAAGACACAAAAACGCACAGAGAGGTCAAAAATACTCTGTTGTAAAAAAGTCACAGTAAATAAGCAAGTGCTAGTCAAAAAATGAAAAAAATACAGGGTATTTAGTTAATATGTATGTTAAGCTGCTGTAGAAACCTGTTCACACCACCAAAGAACTTGAGGACACAAAAACGCACAGAGAAGTAAAAAATACATATTTTTTCTCTCTGAACCCTGCTTATACAGGTACTATACAGATGATCAGGTTTTTAAATACATCAGATAGGGATTACCGTATTTTTCTGATCATAAGACGCACTTTTTTTCCTCCAAATTTGGGAGGAAAGTGTGGGTGCATCTTATGGTACGGATGTAGCATGTGGGGAGGGGGGCAGCAGTGAGTGGGATTGCACTGTTATCCCACTTCAGGATGTCCCCGCTGCCGGAATCAGTGCTGGGGAAACCATGTGGTCCCGATGATTAAGTGCAGTGAATATTCATTAGCTACTCCCCGCCCACGTATCAGCTGAGCAGTGAGCCTGGAGAGGCAAATGAATACTGCACTTAAGCAGGGACACACATGGCTTCCCCAGTGCTGATTACTGCAGCAGCTGGGGAGATCTGTGTGTCCGGGGGAGGAGGAGGCAGCAGCAGCAGGGTCCTGGGGAGAGGAGATCGCTGTACCTTCCTGGGCTGGAGCTGAGTGCTGTGCAGTGTGCTCAAGGAGGACCTGTGATGATGTCAGAAATGGGCGGGCTGGAGTATCACATGACAGCACAGAGCCCTCCCTCTTCTTGACATCATCACAGGTCCTTCAGACTCCAACACTAGAATCTGCTGGCTTCCATTACCTGTGCTGTGGAAAGGCAACAAGAGGGAGGGCTCTGTGTGCAGTCATGAGATGCTTTTACATCACCACAGTGTGGCTGGCTGCCACAATTAAGAGGTTAGTCTTTCCAAAACACAATAAAGCACTCTGCCACTTCTTTAGTGAACTATAACTCCCAGCATGTCATAGGATCTGCAGGACATGCTGGGAGTTATAGTTCTCCCATTGGATTTTAAAGCAGCATTCCAGTGTTATTTTTCAGTGCTGGAGTGGTGCTTTAAATATAAGCCCTGTACCCCAATTCTTATACTCACCCTCCAGCATCTTCATATAGTGCTGTACAGACACCACACTGGTCCCGCAGCTTCCAACATAATAACATACTATTATATGTGGTGTTATTATATATAATAGTATGTTATTAAATATTTTACCACATTTTTTTGCTTCAAATATTTTTTCCCCTGTTTTCCACCTCTAAAACCTGGGTGCGCCTTATAGTCCGGTGCGTCTTATAGTCCGAAAAATACGGTATATACATTAGATGGGACTGCTCTATTATGGGTATACCTTGGCGATTGGTGGAGCAGCTTAACATACATTTTTTGCAAAAAAAACGTATTAACTAAATACCCTGTATTTTTTTCATTTTTTGACTAGCACTTGCTTATTTACTGTGACTTTTTTACAACAGAGTATTTTTGACCTCTCTGTGTGTTTTTGTGTCTACATAAATCACTACGCCCGGGCCCGGCCATTCACTGTGTAATTAAAATAAAAAATAGTGATATACTCACCCGCCGGGGTCCAGTGAAGCAGAGCTGATGCTCGCGCGGCTGCCGCCATCTTTCGTTCCCAGGATGCATTGCGAAATTACCCAGATGACTTAGCGGTCTGGGAACGGAAGATGGCGGCAGGCACGAGCGCATCGTCGGATGATGGAAGGTGAGAATAGCAGGTTTGTTTTTTTAAAATTATTTTTAACATAAGATCTTTTTACTATTGATGCTGCATAGGCAGCATCAATAGTAAAAAGTTGGGGACACACAGGGTTAATAGCAGCGTTAACGGAGTGCGTTACCCACAGCATTACGCGGTTCATTAACGCTGGCATTAACCCTTTGTGAGCGGTGACTGGACGGGAGTATGGAGCGGCCGCCAGATTCTGACTGGACGGAAGGGAGGGACTAATTCTCGGCCTGAGTGTGCGCGTCGCTGATTGGTCGCGGCAGCCAGGACAGACAGCTGGCGAGACCAATCAGCGACGCGGGATTTCCATTACAGACAGGCAGACGGAAGTACCCCTTAGACAGTTATATATATAGACTAGATGGTAGCCCGATTCTAACGCAGCGGGTATTCTAGAATATGTATGTAGTTAATGAAGATTTCCGAATAATACATTGAATACACAGGATTCAGCCAGCCGGGCGTGACCAATTAGCGAAGCGTGGTTCAAATCCCACGCCAATTTGCGGCCGGACTGCGCCTGTCACTGATTGTTCGCAGGCGGCCACGTAGTATATAGCACAGCCACGTAGTAAATAACAGCCCACATAGTAAATAGCACAGACACCTAGTACATAGCACAGCCACGTCGTATATTGCACAGCCACGTAGTATATTGCACAGCCCAAGGAGTGTATAACAGCCCACTTAGCATATAACACAGCTCACGTACTATATAACAGCCACACACACGCAGTATATAACACAGCCCACGTAGTGTATAACACAGCCCACGTAGTATATAACAGCCCACGCACGCAGTATATAACACAGCCCACGTAGTGTATAACACAGCCCACGTAGTGTATAACACAGCCCACGTAGTGTATAACACAGCCCACGTAGTGTATAACACAGCCCACGTAGTGTATAACACAGCCCAAGTAGTGTATAACACAGCCCAAGTAGTATATTGTACAGCCACGTAGTATACAGTACAGACCAAAAGTTTGGACACACCTTCTCATTTAAAGATTTTTCTGCATTTTCATAACTATGAAAATTATACATTCACACTGAAGGCATCAAAACTATGAATTAACACATGTGGAATTATATACTTAACAAAAAAGTGTGAAACAACTGAAATTATGTCTTACATTCTAGGTTCTTCAAAGTAACCACCTTTTGCTTTGATGACTGCTCTGCACACTCTTGGCATTCTCTTGATGAGCTTTAAAAATCTTTAAATGAGAAGGTGTGTCCAAACTTTTGGTCTGTACTATATAACACAGCCCACGTAGTATATAGCACAGCCACGTAGTATATTGCACAGCCACGTAGTGTATTGCACAGCCCACGTAGTGTATTGCACAGCCCACGTAGTGTATTGCACAGCCCATGTAGTGTATTGCACAGCCCACATATTATATTGCACAGCCCACGTAGTGTATTGCACAGCCCATGTAGTGTATTGCACAGCCCATGTAGTGTATTGCACAGCCCACATATTATATTGCACAGCCCATGTAGTATATTGCACTGCCCACGTAGTATATTGCACAGCCCACATAGTATATAGCACAGCCACGTAGTATATTGCACAGCACACGTAGTATGTAGCACAGCCACGCAGTATATTGCACAGCTGACGTAGTATATAGCACAGCCCATGTAGTATATAGCAATGTAGGCATCATATCCCTGTTAAAAAAAAGAATTAAAATAAAAAATAGTTATATACTCACCCTGTGGCGTCCCCCCGGATCCAGGCGAGGCGTTTACCGATGCTCCTCGCGACGCTCCGGTCCCAAGAGTGCATTGCGGTCTCGCAAGATGATGACGTAGCGGTCTCGTGAGACCGCACGTCATCATCTCGCGAGATCGCAATGCATGGAGCGGTCACTGAAGCATCGCGAGGAGTGGGAAAGGCCTGTTCTGGATCCGGGGGGACGCCGCAGGGTGAGTATATAACAATTTTTTTTTTAATTATTTTTAACATTAGATCTTTTTACTATTGATGCTGCAAAGGTAGCATCAATAGTAAAAAGTTGGTCAGACAGGGTTAATAGCAGCGTTAACGAACTGCGTTACACCGCGGCATAACGCGGTCCGCTAACGCTGCTATTAACCTTGTATGAGCGCTGACTGGAGGGGAGTATGGAGCGGGCACTGACTGCTGGGAAGTAGGGAGGGACTTATCAGCCGGACTGTGCCCGTCACGGATTTCCAGGACAGACAGACGGAAGTGACCCTTAGACAATTATATAGTACTAGATGGCAGCCCGATTCTAAAGAATCGGGAGTCTAGAATCCATATATACTTTATTTATTCAAATGTAAGAATAATACAATTAATAAATAATAGTAAGAAAGAACAAAAAATGGCTGCACTCACCAGCTCTTGACAATTCTTAGAAGAGGTTAATAAACGGCAGTCTCTCAGTATAACAGTCAGTGAATAATAGGCAGTATATGGAGAAAACAAACAAAAGTTCAAAATTGGTGTGAAAATGTCACTGAACCACTTCACAACTAAATATATATAGTTTTGGTAAATGGTATTATCATTTTTTTGACGAAATTCGGCAGGAGCTTGAAGAGCAACGTCACTGGGCCCGCCTCCACGCAGTAGAAACTTGCTGTGAGGTAAAAATTCAAAAATCACACCAAAATGGCGGGCGGAGTGTGTCACAGTACGGCACGTTTCTGATTGGTCGCTCGCAGCAGGCGGCAACCAATCAGACACTGGACACTGTTGACGTCACTTATCTCCGGACATTAGCTCCGGACATTAGCTCCGGACATTAGCTCCGGACATTAGCTCCGGACATTATCTCTGGACATTATCTCCGCACATTAGCTCCGGACATTAGCTCCGGACAAAGCCACGGAAGTTGGCACAAATTGCAGGAAGTAGTATTCTAGGCAATTAATCTCCGGACATTAGCTCCGGACATTAGCTCCGGACATTAGCTCCGGACAAAGCCACGGAAGTTGGCACAAATTGCAGGAAGTAGTATTCTAGGCAATTATATATTAGATATATCTCCAAATATTTCATATATATGAACACACGTACATGTATAAAATATATATATATATATATATATATATATATATATACACACAGTATATATATATATATATATATATGGATCATGGATCACCCCCAGACACAGGGCCACAGGTTACTTGGTACCGGTCCTTTCTGTCTCAGTTCTGGGGTTGTCACGGTGGCTGGACCCGGTCTGTGACCCTGCTAAGGGGCGTCCAATAAAGAGTGATGGGGCGTAGTGCGAGGAATAACGAGGACACAGGGTTCAGTTTCTTTACCTTTTACTGAAGGTTTCAGGATCCTCAATCCAGGGCACTTTCAACAGGGCTGTCTGAGACCGGCCGGTCCGAAGGCACATCCAGAGTTCCCTTTGCAGGTGGAAATCAGTGTCTACCCACTAGCGCCTGTGTGTTGTAGTGCTTCCCTGCTGAGCATTCAGGATAGTCCTCACAACTTCTGTTCTCGTTCGTTCTAGATCTTTCTCTTCTCCGTCCCCCAGGTATGTTATGGCTAGGACGCACCTTTATGACATGTAGGCCTGGAGTTATTCTGGAACCCTAGTGTCGCCCCTCTCCCACGATTGGCTCCTATGTCCTTCTTAGGTGTTGTATGGTAGACAGCCAACCTGTAATTAACTGTCCTGCCGCTGTTTGAAGTAATGCGTGGAGACTGTTACTTCTTCGGTGCTCCGGCCACCGACTATGCGCCTCAGTAAGATGTTGCCGTTCTCGGGGCACGACTCCTACCGGATCTCCTTTGTGCTGATCTCGTTTCTCACTGTTCCACAATATCCTTCCTTTCTTGTCTCTTTCTTAGAATACCGCCGCAAGGTAGTGCAGGCGCGGTTCCGTAACAATCTGTCCTTTCGCTAGGTACCTGCCAGATTTCCCAGTTCTGACAGGTCCTCCCTGGAGCTCTCCCAGGTCTCGTTCTGCCTAACTTCCTGTCCGACCCCTAGTTTTACCAATGTGAGAAGTGGCCCAGAAAATAAGCCTTTTGCTCCCCCTAGTGGCCGGAGTGTGAAGTGTAGTGTGTGCTTGGTGATACCTGGTCAGTAGAACTCCTTTAGTGCCATCAGACGTACCATCACTCCCCTTAGTGGCAGAGCGACGTTACTGCAACGACCAGATCTCTGGGGCGCTGCATATATATATATATATGTGTGTGTGTGTTTAATGTCCTCATGCGTTCATGTTTCTGGGAAGACATTTGTGTATTACAGATATTACACACTGAACAGGCCTGGCTGTACATTATTATGACCTCAATCTTTTAGGTTATCTATCTGGCACACTGATGTGATACAATATTTGTGTTAATGCAGCATACATGGAGAAACCATATTGATGTTGCACATAATAGCCTCATATATTACCCCAATCTTTGTCATATTCAGGTTGAAAATTGAGCCTTGAGAAATGTCATGATGGCCATGTTCACATTCTACATTGGTTGTTGAACTTTTTCCTGCAATTTTCCAAAAACTCAGAAAATTGCAACAAAAATGACAAAGCAGTTGCATCCTGTGAACATGGCCTTAATGTGGATTCTGTCTGTATTCTGTTCCTGCAGATGTGATTGAAGCCTTGTCAAATCCAATTAAATATGTCAACTTGATGGAACAGAGATCAAGACAGCTGGCTGCCCTCACACTGGAGGATGAAGAAGAGGTGAAGAAAGAGGTAAAGCACTACCACACATAAGTAGTCGTGAGCGCAAGTGCTCATTACTCGCACTTTTCCCATCAGGCCTTAAGTAAGAACGCAGACAGACTACTCACTTACTAGGAGTATATGGTACAGTACCCTGCCACACTAGTCACTTACTAGGAGTATATGGTACGGTACCTTGCCACACTAGTCACTTACTAGGAGTATATGGTACAGTACACTGCCACACTAGTCACTTACTAGGAGTATATGGTACGGTACCTTGCCACACTACTCACTTACTAGGAGTATATGGTACAGTACACTGCCACACTAGTCACTTACTAGGAGTATATGGTACAGTACCCTGCCACACTAGTCACTTACTAGGAGTATATGGTACGGTACCCTGCCACACTAGTCACTTACTAGGAGTATATGGTACAGTACCCTGCCACACTAGTCACTTACTAGGAGTATATGGTACAGTACCCTGCCACACTAGTCACTTACTAGGAGTATATGGTACAGTACCCTGCCACACTAGTCACTTACTAGGAGTATATGGTACAGTACCCTGCCACACTACTCACTTACTAGGAGTATATGGTACAGTACCCTGCCACACTAGTCACTTACTAGGAGTATATGGTACAGTACCCTGCCACACTAGTCACTTACTAGGAGTATATGGTACAGTACCCTGCCACACTACTCACTTACTAGGAGTATATGGTACAGTACCCTGCCACACTAGTCACTTACTAGGAGTATATGGTACAGTACCCTGCCACACTACTCACTTACTAGGAGTATATGGTACAGTACCCTGCCACACTAGTCACTTACTAGGAGTATATGGTACAGTACACTGCCACACTAGTCACTTACTAGGAGTATATGGTACAGTACCCTGCCACACTAGTCACTTACTAGGAGTATATGGTACAGTACCCTGCCACACTAGTCACTTACTAGGAGTATATGGTACAGTACCCTGCCACACTAGTCACTTACTAGGAGTATATGGTACAGTACCCTGCCACACTAGTCACTTACTAGGAGTATATGGTACAGTACCCTGCCACACTAGTCACTTACTAGGAGTATATGGTACAGTACCCTGCCACACTACTCACTTACTAGGAGTATATGGTACAGTACCTTGCCACACTACTCACTTACTAGGAGTATATGGTACAGTACCCTGCCACACTAGTCACTTACTAGGAGTATATGGTACAGTACCCTGCCACACTACTCACTTACTAGGAGTATATGGTACAGTACCCTGCCACACTACTCACTTACTAGGAGTATATGGTACAGTACCCTGCCACACTACTCACTTACTAGGAGTATATGGTACAGTACCCTGCCACACTACTCACTTACTAGGAGTATATGTACAGTACCCTGCCACACTACTCACTTACTAGGAGTATATGGTACAGTACCCTGCCACACTACTCACTTACTAGGAGTATATGTACGATACCCTGCCACACTAGTCACTTACTAGGAGTATATGGTACAGTACCCTGCCACACTACTCACTTACTAGGAGTATATGGTACAGTACCCTGCCACACTACTCACTTACTAGGAGTATATGTACAGTACCCTGCCACACTAGTCACTTACTAGGAGTATATGGTACAGTACCCTGCCACACTACTCACTTACTAGGAGTATATGTACAGTACCCTGCCACACTAGTCACTTACTAGGAGTATATGGTACAGTACCCTGCCACACTAGTCACTTACTAGGAGTATATGGTACAGTACCCTGCCACACTAGTCACTTACTAGGAGTATATGGTACAGTACCCTGCCACACTACTCACTTACTAGGAGTATATGGTACAGTACCCTGCCACACTAGTCACTTACTAGGAGTATATGGTACAGTACCCTGCCACACTAGTCACTTACTAGGAGTATATGGCACAGTACCCTGCCACACTAGTCACTTACTAGGAGTATATGGTACAGTACCCTGCCACACTACTCACTTACTAGGAGTATATGTACAGTACCCTGCCACACTACTCACTTACTAGGAGTATATGGTACAGTACCCTGCCACACTAGTCACTTACTAGGAGTATATGGCACAGTACCCTGCCACACTAGTCACATACTAGGAGTATATGGTACGATACCCTGCCACACTGGTCACTTACTAGGAGTATATGGCACAGTACCCTGCCACACTAGTCACTTACTAGGAGTATATGGTACAGTACCCTGCCACACTAGTCACATACTAGGAGTATATGGTACGATACCCTGCCACACTACTCACTTACTAGGAGTATATGGTACAGTACCCTGCCACACTAGTCACTTACTAGGAGTATATGGCACAGTACCCTGCCACACTAGTCACTTACTAGGAGTATATGGTACAGTACCCTGCCACACTAGTCACTTACTAGGAGTATATGGTACAGTACCCTGCCACACTACTCACTTAATAGCAGTTTATCGCACAGTACCCTGCCACACTAGTTACTTACTAGGAGTATATGGCACAGTACCCTGCCACAATAGTCACTTACTAGGAGTATATGGTACAGTACCCTGCCACACTAGTCACTTAATAGCAGTTTATCGTACAGTACCCTGCCACACTAGTCACACATTAGCAGTGTATGGTACAGTGTCCGGCCATGCTAGCCGCCCATTAGCAGTATATAGTACAGTACCCTGCCACACTAGTCACTTACTAGGAGTATATGCTACAGTACCCGTCCCGACCATACTAGCCGTCCATTAGCAGTATATAGTACAGTAGCCGGCCACACTAGCCACCCATTAGCAGTATATAGTACAGTAGCCAGCCACACTAGCCACCCATTAGCAGTATATAGCACAGTAGCCGGCCACACTAGCCATCCATTAGCAGTATATAGTGCAGTAGTCGGCCACGCTAGCCGTCCATTAGCAGTATATAGTACAGTAGCCGGCCACACTAGCCACCCATTAGCAGTATATAGTGCAGTAGTCGGCCATGCTAGCCGTCCATTAGCAGTATATAGTACAGTAGCCGGCCACACTAGCCGTCCATTAGCAGTATATAGTACAGTAGTCGGCCATGCTAGCCACCCATTAGCAGTATATAGTACAGTAGTCGGCCATGCTAGCCGTCCATTAGCAGTATATAGTACAGTAGCCGGCCACACTAGCCGTCCATTAGCAGTATATAGTACAGTAGTCGGCCATGCTAGCCACCCATTAGCAGTATATAGTACAGTAGTCGGCCATGCTAGCCGTCCATTAGCAGTATATAGTACAGTAGTCGGCCATGCTAGCCACCCATTAGCAGTATATAGTACAGTAGTCGGCCATGCTAGCCACCCATTAGCAGTATATAGTACAGTAGTCGGCCATGCTAGCCGTCCATTAGCAGTATATAGTACAGTAGCCGGCCACACTAGCCGTCCATTAGCAGTATATAGTACAGTAGTCGGCCATGCTAGCCGTCCATTAGCAGTATATAGTACAGTAGCCGGCCACACTAGCCGTCCATTAGCAGTATATAGTACAGTAGTCGGCCATGCTAGCCACCCATTAGCAGTATATAGTGCAGTAGCCGGCCACACTAGCCATCCATTAGCAGTATATAGAACTCTTGCCTGGCTGTAGCAGCTGGAGGGATGCAGATTGCATGACTCTGCTTAGAGTAAATAATATATTGTGAGTGTGCCGTCCGCCCCCGCACACGGCTGTAGATTGAGATTTAATAGCCGTCGTCTGCACTGAAATGACTTTTCTTAATTGTAAGGATAAAAATACTCTGACTTTCCTGTGAATTATAAATGACATGTTGGCGTCTGACCTACATTCGCTGGGATGATAATGCTCACACGCTGGGAAAGATCTATTCCAAGAAATGCCATGTTTCCGCCCTGGTGCAGGGGACATTAGTGTGAATGAGGGCATAAGACTAAACCTGACTCACACCGGTCTCCTAGGACCCTCCGATCTAGGACACCTGTCACTGGAGATGCTATTTTAAGAGGACGTTATTCATCTCTGACCTTTCTTTAGAAAAGAAAAGTGAGAAATTGTTGCCCTAAATGTGGAGCATGATGGGCTCTTAATGCTGCTACATGAGTGCTTGCCACAAACATGGGCCTTGTATGTGATCGCGAACCGACACGTGATCAACCAGAAAGTCTAACCTGAGAAAAAAGGTCCAGATGAGCCTCCTTCCACATAGACCCACAGTGTGTATGAAGAATGCCCTTCGCAGGCCTAAGTCAAGTATAATCTGGAGATGATAGTCGCCAATTTATATCACAGGATGTACAAAAAATAGTCCAACGCCTCCCTGATTAGCACTGCAGCATCCCAGCGCTGCGGTCTTGGGTACAAATCCCAAGGACAACATCTACGAGGAGTTTGCATGTTCTCCTCTTGGGTTTCGTCCCACGCTCCAAAGATACACCGATAGAGAATTTAGGTTGTGAGCCCCAATGAGGCCAGCGATGATGATGTCTGTAAAGTGCTATATAAGGAAGCAGAATAAATAATAATGGCCATACCCGCCAAATTTGAAAGACAGGAAAGAGGGAGACATACTGTGTAGTGCCAGTGTAATTTCTTCTTTTTTTTTAATAAATTCTTTATTTAAGAAAAATACCTAAAAAATTAAACATTTGTTTTCTATAAGGGGTATACATTTTTAGGGAACTGGGGGTAGGAAACAGAGGAAGGGAAGGGGAAAGGGGGAATCAAAGAAAGGCAAGAGGGGTGTAGGTGCGTCTTATAATGAGGATATACCTTACCGGCCGTGGTGGAGCAGGAGTCCCAGGGTCAGCGCTGAGATCTCATCTCCCGAGATCTTGGTGGCGAGATCTCCATCTGCTCATGCGCCACCCCCGGTTGCCATTTTTCTGGAGTCCACCGCATAGTAAATCATGTAACTGCAGGGGCTCTGGGGTTTCACAAAATGTGGGCAGAGCCCCCGCACCACCAAACACCCACAGCAGTGCGCATCCGAACACCCCTTCATCCCAGCCTGCGGCCTGCAGCTACATTCCACTCTTGCCTATTTGCGATCCTAGGACCCCGCTTCACTACAGCCACCCCCCACCACCCCCCCCCACCCCACTCAGCCCCGGTAAGCAGTAAGACCCATGGATTATAAGAAGCACCACCATTTTATTGAAAAAAAAAATTTTCTCCTCAAAATTTGGGGTGCATCTTATAACCCAGTGCATCTTATAATCCGCCAAATGCGGTATATAGCACAAAGAAACTGGTGATTAATTCCGAGATTTAAAGCTTAATCTTGTTTTGGTATTCCTACCATTGCTGCCAGCTTTCTCGAAGTTTGTCTTGATTGGGATGAATCACGCGACATTTTTTCAAATTAATATATGCTATTGGATTCGTTAATCCACTCTGAGAGAGAAGGTGGGGTCAGAGTCTTGGAATAAGGATTTTAGCCACATTAAGTAGATGGGATATTGTAGTATAACCACTAAAATGCTGGTATTGAGGATGGACATTAACTCCTTTCTGCCAGGTGGGCCCTGGACGGAATAGTACGTCATAGGCGGGGTGAGCGCAGCCGATCGCCGCTGGGTGTCAGCGATTATTACTGCTGACATCCGGCACTATGTGCCAGGAGCGGTCACGGACCACTCCCAGCACATTAACCCCCGGAACACTGCGATCAAAGATGATCGCAGCGTTCCGGCGGCATAGGGAAGCATCGCGCAGGGAGGGGGCTCCCTGCGTGCTTCCCTGAGACCCTCGGAACAACGCGATGTGATCGCGTTGCTCCGAGGGTCTCCAACCTCCTCCTCCCTGCAGGCCCGGATCCAAAATGGCCGCGGGTGGCCTTCCGGGTGGCACTGGGAAGCCTCCCTGCAGTGCCTGTGTGATCACTGATCTGACACCGTGCACTGCAAAGTGTCAGATCAGCAATCTGTCACTATAATGTGATGTCCCCCCCTGGGGCAATGTAAAAAGTAAAAAAATTTATATTTATATGTGTAAAAAAAATAATAATACAATTCCTAAATAAAGAAAAAATATATATATATTGTTCCAATAAATACATTTCTTTAAATAAAAAAAAACAATAAAAGTACACATATTTAATGTCCGTAACGACCCAACTTATAAACTGTCCCACTAGTTAACACCTCCAGTGAACACCGTAAAAAAAAAAGAGGCAAAAATGACACTTTATTATCATACCGCCAAACAAAAAGTGGAATAACACGCGATCAGAAAGACAGATATAAATAACCATGGTACCGCTGAAAACGTCATCTTGTCCCACAAAAAACGAGCCACCACACAGCATCATCAATGAAAATATAGAAAAGTTATAGTCCTCAGAATAAAGCGATGCAAAAATTATTATTTTTTATATAAAATAGTTTTTATCGTATAAAAGCGCCAAAACATAAAAAAAATATAAATGAGGTATCGCTGTAATTGCTCTGACCCGAAGAATAAAATTGCTTTATCAATTCTACAAAACGTGGAATGGTATAAGCGCCCCCCGCCCCCGCCCCCAAAAGAAATTCATGAATAGCTGGTTTTTGCTCATTCTACCTCACAAAAATCGGAATAAAAAGCAATCAAAAAATGTCACGTGCCCGAAGATGGTACCAATAAAAACGTCAACTCGTCCCGCAAAAAACAAGACATGACTCTGTGGACCAAAATATGGAAAAATTATAGTTCTCAAAATGTGGAGATGCAAAAACTATTTTTTGCAATATAAAGCGTCTTTTAGTGTGACGGCTGCCAATCAAAAAAATTCGCTAAAAAAGCGCTATAAAAGTAAATCAAACCCCCCTTCATCACCCCCTTAGGGAAAAATAATAAAATGTTAAAAAATGTATTTATTTCCATTTTCCCATTAGGGGTAGGGTTAGGGTTGGGGCTAAAGTTAGGGTTAGGGCTAAAGTTAGGGTTGGGGCTAAAGTTAGGGTTAGGGTTGGGGCTAAAGTTAGGGATAGGGTTAGGGCTAAAATTAGGGTTGGGGCTAAAGTTAGGGTTAGGGCCTACAGTTTGGGTTAGGGTTGGGGCTAAAGTTAGGGTTGGGGCTAAAGTTAGGGTTAGGGTTGGGGCTGAAGTTAGGGTTTGGATTACATTTACGGTTGGGGTTAGGGTTATGGTTGGGATTAGGGTTAAGGGTGTGTTTGGGTTAGGGTATCAGTTAGAATTGGGGGTTTCCACTGTTTAGGCACATCAGGGGCTCTCCAAACACGACGTGTTGTCCGATCTCAATTCCAGCCAATTCTGCGTTGAAAAAGTAAACGGTGCTCCTTCCCTTCTGAGCTCTCCCGTGCGCCCAAACACGGGTTTACCCCAACATATGGGGTATCAGCGTACTCAGGACAACTTCAACAACAACTTTTGGGGTCCAATTTCTCCTGTTACCCTTGGTGGGCTAAAAAATAGTTGCTGTGGAAAAAAAAAAGATTTTTTATTTTTACGGCTCTGTGTTATAAACTGTAGTGAAACACTTGGGGGTTCAAAGCTCTCACAACAAATCTAGATAAGTTCCTTGGGGGGTCTAGTTTCCAATATGGGGTCACTTGTGGGGGGTTTCTACTGTTTAGGTACATCAGGGGCTCTGCAAATACAACGTGACGCCTGCAGACCAATCCATCTAAGTCTGCATTCCAAACGGCACTCCTTCTCTTCTGAGCTCTGCCATGCGCCCAAACGGTGGTTCCCCCCACATATGGAGTATCAGCGTACTCAGGTCGAATTGTACAACAACTTTTGGGGTCGAATTTCTCCTGCTACCCTTGGGAAAATACAAAACTGGGGGCTAAAAAATAATTTTTGTGAAAAAAAAAAAAAAGAATTTTTATTTTCACGGCTCTGCGTTATAAACTAGTGAAACACTTAGGGGCTCAAAGTTTTCACAACACATCTAGTTAAGCTCCTTAGGGGGGTCTTTCCAATATGGTGTCACTTGTGGGGGGTTTCAATGTTTAGGCACACCAGGGGCTCTGCAAATGCGACATGGTGTCCTATCTCAATTCCAGTCAATTTTGCATTGAAAAGTCAAATGGCGCTCCGTCCTTTCCGAGCTCTGCCATGTGCCCAAACAGTGGTTTACTTCCACATATGGGGTATCAGTGTACTCAGGACAAATTGTACAACAATTTTCGGGGTCCAATTTCTTCTGTTACCCTTGGGAAAATAAAAAATTGGAGGCAAAAAGATCATTTTTCTGAAAAAATATGATTTTTTATTTTTATGGCTCTACATTATAAACTTCTGTGAAGTAGTTGGTGGGTCAAAGTGCTCACCACACATCTAGATAAGTTCCTTAGGGGGTCTACTTTCCAAAATGGTGTCACTTGTGGGGGCTTTCAATGTTTAGGCACATCAGTGGCTCTCCAAATGCGACATGGCGTCCCATCTCAATTCCAGTCAATTTTGCATTGAAAAGTTAAATGGTGTTCCTTCCCTTCCAAGCTCTGCCATGCGTCCAAACAGTGGATTACCCCCACATATGGGGTATCAGCATACTCAGGACAAATTGATCAACAACTTTTGGGGTCTAGTTTCTTCTGTTACCTTTAAGAAAATAAAAAATTGTGGGTGAAATGTTCATTTTTGTGAAAAAATATGATTTTTTATTTTTATGGCTCTACATTATAAACTTCTGTGAAGTAGTTGGTGGGTCAAAGTGCTCACCACACATCTAGATAAGTTCCTTAGGGGGTCTACTTTCCAAAATGGTATCATTTGTGGGGGGTTTCAATGTTTAGACACATCAGGGGCTCTCCAAACGCGACATGGCGTCCCATCTCAATTCGTCAATTTTGCATTGAAAAGTCAAACGGCGCTCCTTCCAGTCCGAGCTCTGCCATGCGCCTAAACAGTGGTTTACCCCCACATATGGGGTATCAGCGTACTCAGGATAAATTTTTCAACAACTTTTGGGGTCCAATTTCTCCTGTTACCCTTGGTAAAATAAAACAAATTGGAGTTGAACTAAATTTTGTAAAAAAGTTAAATGTTTTTTTTAAACATTCCAAAAATTCCTGTGAAACACCTGAAGGGTTAATAAACTTCTTGATTGTGGTTTTGAGCACCTTGAGATGTGCAGTTTTTAGAATGGTGTCACACTTGGGTATTTTCTATCGCATAGACCCCTCAAAGTGACTTCAAATGTGATGTGGTCCCTAAAAAAAAATGGTGTTGTAAAAATGAGAAATTGGTGGACAACTTTTAACCCTTATAACTCCCTAACAGAAAAAAATTTTGGTTCCAAAATTGTGCTGATGTAAAGTAGACATGTGGGAAATGTTACTTATTAAGTATTTTGTGTGACATATCTCTGTACGTTAAGGGCATAAAAATTAAAAGTTTGAAAATTGCAAAATTTTCAAACTTTTCGCCAGATTTCCGTTTTTTTCACAAATAAATGCAGGTAATATCAAAGAAATTTTACCACTATCATGAAGTACAATATGTCTCGAGAAAACATTGTCAGAATCATCAGGATCCATTTTGTCAGAATCATCAGGATCCATTGAAGCGTTCGAGTTATAACCTCATAAAGGACAGTGGTCAGAATTGTAAAAATTGGTCCGGTCATTAACGTGCAAACCACCCTTGGGGGTAAAGGGGTTAAGGAGGACTAGTTGGGGTGTTAAAGGGGCTGATGTATTAAGAGATTTTCCTATATCGCTATGTATTGCTTCCCAGAAGGGCTCAATTTTAGCCTTTTCATACTTTATATGGGAGGGTGTTCCAGGTAACAAAACACATACACTCCAGTATATAACCCACACACTCCAGTATATAACGCACACACTCCAGTATAAAACACATTCAGTATATAACGCACACATTCCAGTATATAACACCCATTCACTCCAGTATATCACACACACACTCCAGTATATAACGCACACATTCCAGTATATAACGCACACACTCCAGTATATAACACACTCCAGTATATAACACACACATTCCAGTATATAACGCACACACTCCGGTATATAACACACTCCAGTATATAACACACACATTCCAGTATATAACGCACACACTCCGGTATATATTGCACACACTCTAGTATTTAACGCACACGCTCCAGTATATAACACACACACTCCAGTATATAACACACACACTCCAGTATATAACACACACGCTCCAGTATATAACACACAGGTTCCAGTATATAACGCACACACTCCAGTATATAACACACTCCAGTATATAACACACACATTCCAGTATATAACGCATACACTCCAGTATATATTGCACACGCTCTAGTATTTAACGCACACGCTCCAGTATATAACACACACGCTCCAGTATATAACACACACACTCCAGTATATAACATACACTCCAGTATGTAACACACACTCCAGTATATAACACACACACTCCAGTATATAACACATATGGAGCGCCCGCTAGGACCTTGGGGTACTCCAGTATATATTGCACACACTCCAGTATATAACACACACGCTCCAGAATATAACACAAAGACTCCAGTATATAACACACACACTCCAGTATGTAACACACACTCCATATATAACACATACACTCCAGTATATAACATACACTCCAGTATATAACACACCCTCCAGTATATAACACACACACACTCCAGTATATAACACACACGCTCCATATATAACACATGCACTCCAGTATATAACATACACTTCAGTATATAACACACACACACTCCAGTATATAACACACGCACTCCAGTATATAACATACACTCCAGTATATAACACACACTCCAGTATATAACACACACACTCCAATATATAACACATATGGAGCGCCCGCTAGGACCTTGGGGTACTCAGGCCGGTCGTTAAAGGGGTGGTCACGGTGGCAGTGACCCAGTCCGTGGCCCTGGGCGTCCAAGTTAAAGAGAAGGTCATTAAAGGGGTTGTTTTGAATAAAAATGTTTGTGACGCCACCTGTGGTATTTGGTCAGGGATGACCGACGCTGCTTAAAGGGGTCCACTGGGGATGATGGTACTGCAGCAGGGATGGTATGGCTTCCCACAGGTGAAGCTTAGTTGCCAGAGCTCCTGGTGTAGTGAGTTAAGATGACAGATGGTGTAGTGCCGGAAAAAATTGGAGGACACCAGGTTGCAGTCTCTTTACCTTTACTGGTAGTATGCAGTCACAGTCCAGGGTACCGGTAACAGGTGATGGTGAGGTCCGGCCAGCCTGGAAGCGATTTGGAATTCCCCTAGCCTGTTGGGGTTGGAAGTCTTCCTTACTGTGCTGTGGTTTAAGTCCCTTGCTGCCTAAGGCTTCGTGCAAGGTCCTCTCTTTCTCTCTGTCCTTTTAAGTGGACACTACCCGTATGGCAGGCAACTCGAGCCATTTTACAGGTGTCCCTTCTTGTGGTGACTCCGAGCTCTATCTGCTGCTGTGCCTTCAGGTGTTAATGGTGGCCAGGAGACTTGAAATCTCCTGCTCACCGGTTTTTGCTGTGGAGCATACAGTTACCCTCACAACCTCGGAATTCTGGCCTCCGGTTTCTTGCACTGATTCTGGAGTGAGCACTCTCGCAGCTCCACTCCCAGCATCTTTCCTCTCCTTTGCCTCTTCTCCCCTCACAGTCTCCTACAAAATGCTCTGTTGGGAGCTGCAGCACCTCGTGTCTGCACACCTCCAGCTCTCTTCTTGACTGAACTGCTAACTCCTCCTCCAGCCAGAATATATAGGGAAGCCACCCTGAATCCATGTCTAGAGCTCCCTCTTCTGGCCTGGAGTCAGAACAGTGTTGTGTGTGTACATGTTACCTGTTAAAGGGATCTTCCTCGCTGCCAGGCATGGCATCACCCTCCCAGTGAGGAAGGCAATACCACTGTGACAACCGGATTCCTGGGATGTTACACATACACTCCAGTATATAACACACACACTCCAGTATGTAACACACACACACAGCAGTATTCAACACAGATGCACCAGTACATATCACACACATCAGTATATAACATACACAGTTGGAGCGCCCCCAGACGCAGGGCCGCGGGTTACTCGGTACCGATCCTCTCTATCTCGGTTCTAGGGTTGTCACGGTGGCTGGACCCGTTACCCTGCTAAGGGGCGTCCAATGAAAGGGGTGATGAAAGTCGGCTAAGGTTTTGTGACGCCACCTGTGGTATTTGGTCAGGGTGACCGACGCTGCTTGGGGTCCACTGGGGTGATGTGATGGCAGCTACATGGTATAACTTCCCACAGGTGAAGTAGATCCCCAGGGCTTCCCAGTAGTGTAGGTGGTGATGGTGTGAGGCGCAGTTAATAACGAGGACACAGGGTTGCAGTCTCTTTACCTTTTACTGAAGACTTCGGGATCCTCAATCCAGAGCACTGCTAACTGGGCTGTCTGAGACCGGCCGGTCCGAAGGCACATCCAGAGTTCCCTTTGCAGGTGGAAATCAGTGCCTACCACTAGCGCCTGTGCGTTGTAGTTCTTCCCTGCTGAGCATTCGGGATAGTCCTCACAACTCTCGTGTTCGTTCTTTCTCTCTCTCTCTCTCCATCCCCCAAGTTTATCTGGATAGGACGCACCCGTTTGACGGGAAGGCTCGGAGCTATTCTGGGACCCTAGAGACGCCCCTCTCCATGCTTGCCCCCTATGTCTTCTTAGGTGATGTATGGTAGACAGCCAACCTATAATTAACTGTCCTGCGGTATTTGAAGTAATGCTTGGAGTCAGTTACTTCCTCGGTGTTCCGGTCACCGGCTACGCGCCTCAGTAGGATGTTGCCGTTCTCGGGGCACGACTCCTACTGGCTCTCCTTTGTGCTTTGATCTCGTTTCTCACTTTTCCACAATATCCTTCTCTTCGTGTCCTTTCTTAGGATACCGCCGCAAGGTAGTGCAGGCGCGGTTCCGTCACTCTCTATCCTTTCTGGTAGGCCCCTGTCAGGAACCCACCCCTGACAGGTCCTCCCTGGACTCTCCCAGGCTGCGTTCTGTCCTAACTTCCTATCCAACCCCTAGTTTTACCAGTGTGAGGAGTGGCCTAATACATAGTGCCTTTTGCTCCCCCTAGTGGCCAGAGTGTGAAGTGTAATCTGTGCTTGTGAAACCTGGTCAGGTGAACTCCTTTAGTGCAATCAGACATAACATCACTCCCCTTAGTGGCAGAGCGACATTGCTGCAACGACCAGGACTCTGGGATGCTGCACAAACATCAGTATCTAACGCAAACCTCTATACATAACAAACATCAATATATAACACACAGATCAGTATTACACCCACACAAAGCAGTATAGTTTGCACACACATCAATATATAATGCACACATCAGTATATACAGCTCTGCCCCCCATATGATGCCCCAACAGCTCAGCAGACACAATATGATTCCCCTACAGTCCCACAGCACAGTTTAATACCACTAAAGTCCCCACAAACAGTACGATGCCACCACAATTATCGCACACAGTAAGATGCCCCTATAGTCCCCTCATACATTATGATGGCCCCAAAATCTACTATACACATTATTAGGTACCTAAAGTTCCCCCATGCACATAATGATGGACCTTAGCGGTCTCCCACAGCACATTGCCCCCACACACGCATCACACATGCCTGCCACAACACTACTAGCTGCCCCTGTGTTACGTGTCTCTGCTGTCAGTCATAGTAACACATGAAAACCTGCCAAGACCTTCAGGTCATGTGTCTTCTGGCTCTATCTAGATGCAATAGTGAAGGAAAGACCTTTCAGCTATTTTCTTCACCATTTTTTTTCACCTGTTTTTGTGTTCTGAAGTCGGGACATTCCTCTGACCTTGTGGGACTGCAGTATTTTTTGCAGATGTATTTCAAATGAACATGTACACCAAATAAAATTGTGATTGTAGCACATATGGAACACAAAGGCGGAAATGTATTAGTATACAAAAAACTAACAATCTGTCTTACCCCCATCTGAAGTTAGCAAGGCAGGCTGATTTATCTTGGTACATTTGGAAATACAAGTCTTAACCACTAGAGAGCGACAAAGTCTATTTCATGTTTCAGATAAAATCTGAGTGAGATTTTGCATAACGAGACTAAAAATACTGCGAACATTAAAACTCAAAATCTCCCCTACTTCAAGAGATTTGGCTCCCTGAATTTAGGCTGTATAGAAATAAAGAAAATGGATGTCTGTGTTTTGATTGCAAAACCACAATTTTGTCCAAAGGATATTAAAGAGTTAAAGCGACTGTATCCAAATAGCTGCTTAGGTAATTACTTACTAAGGGTCATAATGCCAAGGACTGTTTTTTAAAATGCCACCCAAAATATGACCATCTAATGGCCAAGTTAATTGAAACGCTAGGAGAGCAAAACTGTCTCAAACAGCTGAGACAAGTGAACAACACGAGTACTGGCTGAATCAAGGGCATCTAAAACATCTGAACACAGGGATCGTCGTCTTCAGGAAAATTGGATGAGACAGGCATCGCCTGGTATGTGCTGCTCAAATGGAAAATCAGTTTGCCACCATTAAGTCTACCTCCCGAACCACATCTTTCATACATGTCTGGAACAACTCCTGAGTCCAACCATTTTCTGCAAAGTATTAGGAGATACAATTCCTCTTTCCAGATGACATACTTTGGTAGGACAGCAGGACTTGAGAAAGCAGGATTTATGCCAACTTTTAAAGTCCAGGGCCAAATACATCACAAAATAGATTCAATGCTTCTTGTATTAATTGAAGTTTGTGAAAGGAGAAAGGTAGCTGTATAAAAATTAAAATTCTCGTCTGCAGTTACAGTAGTTTACATAAGACTTGTTTAATGACAAATGTCTTCTCCAATGTGACATTCACTGCTTCACATAAGTTCTATCATTAACAAATACCCTGTCCTATTTCTAACATTATTTAAC
Organism: Ranitomeya imitator; assembly: GCF_032444005.1. NCBI lineage: Eukaryota > Metazoa > Chordata > Amphibia > Anura > Dendrobatidae > Ranitomeya > Ranitomeya imitator. The sequence goes on along the minus strand of NC_091286.1, from coordinate 74,273,033 downwards.
TTTGTACACTATACAGTACAGACCAAAAGTTTGGACACACCTTCTCATTTAAAGATTTTTCTGTATTTTCATGACAAAAAAAAGTGTGAAACAACTGAAATTATGTGTTATATTCTAGGTTCTTCAAAGTATCCACCTTTTGCTTTGACGACTGCTTTGCACTCTCTTGGCATTCTCTTGATGAGCTTCAAGAGGTAGTCACCGGGAATGGTCTTCCAACAATCTTGAAGGAGTTCCCAGAAATGCTTAGCACTTGTTGGCCCTTTTGCCTTCACTCTACGGTCCAGCTCACCCCAAACCATCTCGATTGGGTTCAGGTCTGGTGACCACCCCATCACTCTCCTTCTTGGTCAAATAGCCCTTACACAGCCTGGAGGTGTGTTTGGGGTCATTGTCCTGTTGAACAATAAATGATGGTCCAACTAAACGCAAACCGGATGGAACAGCATGCCGCTGCAAGATGTTGTGGTAGCGATGCTGGTTCAGTATGCCTTCAATTTTGAATAAATCCCCAACAGTGTCACAAGCAAAGCACCCCCACACCATCACACCTCCTCCTCCATGCTTCACGGTGGGAACCAGGCATGTAGAGTCCATCCTTTCACCTTTTCTGCATCGCACACAGACACGGTGGTTGGAACCAAAGATCTCAAATTTGGACTCATCAGACCAAAGCACAGATTTCCACTGGTCTAATGTCCATTCCTTGTGTTCTTTAGCCCAAACAAGTCTCTTCTGCTTGTTGCCTGTCTTTAGCAGTGGTTTCCTAGCAGCTATTTTACCATGAAGGCCTGCTGCACAAAGTCTCCTGTTAACAGTTGTTGTAGAGATGTGTCTGCTGCTAGAACTCTGTGTGGCATTGACCTGGTCTCTAATCTGAGCTGCTGTTAACCTGCGATTTCTGAGGCTGGTGACTCGGATAAACTTATCCTCAGAAGCAGAGGTGACTCTTGGTCTTCCTTTCCTGGGGCGGTCCTTATGTGAGCCAGTTTCTTTGTAGCGCTTGATGGTTTTTGCAACTGCACTTGGGAACACTTTCAAAGTTATCCCAATTTTTCGGACTGATTGACCTTCATTTCTTAAAGTAATGATTGCCACTCGTTTTTCTTTATTTAGCTACTTTTTTCTTGCCGTAATACAAATTCTAACAGTCTATTCAGTAGGACTATCAGCTGTGTATCCACCAGACTTCTGCACAACACAACTGATGGTCCCAACCCCATTTATAAGGCAAGAAATCCCACTTATTAAACCTGACAGGGCACACCTGTGAAGTGAGAACCATTCCCGGTGACTACCTCTTGAAGCTCATCAAGAGAATGCCAAGAGAGTGCAAAGCAGTCATCAAAGCAAAAGGTGGCTACTTTGAAGAACCTAGAATATAAGACACAATTTCAGTTTTTTCACACTTTTTTGATAAGTATATAATTCCACATGTGTTAATTTATATTTTTGACGCCATCAGTGTGAATGTACAATATTCATAGTCATGAAAATACAGAAAAATCTTTAAATGAGAAGGTGTGTCCAAACTTTTCTTAGGTAGGGTTATTTTTTTTCCTCATATCTGAAAAACACAGTTTGGATTTTCCTTTTTTAAGATACTGAATCCATTTTTGGCCTGTGTGTCAGTAAAAATTTCTCTTATCAAGTCCACAGTGAAAAACAGCACTCAGGTACAACAAAATGCTAAGTCTTTTATGAGCGGACTCATCCACCTAAATGTGCAACTTTAGTGTGCAACTTGGATTAAAATGAGACATTTCTCTGCAAAAAAAAGGACACGTGAGAATGTACATTTACTGTCTATATAATTAATTCATTACATATAGAGCTGTATCTCGATGTACTAGTACAAAGTGCCTATAATGAAAAAGAAGATTTTTAGAAATGTAGCCAAAGAAAATTCTCCTACCCTCAGCAATCACATCAGCATGGGAGCCTGCAGAGTTGGTTTGGGACAGTACCAGTGGATCAAAGACACAGCAGAGCCCCAAAACTCTTTTAGCATAAGCATCAGCACAAAACCTGTGCATTGGGATCTTCATGACTTGGGTTTGCCCAAAAGCTGCATGCAAGCCTTGCATCACCAAGCATAATGTCAAATGTTCAATGGAGTGGTGTAAAGCATGCGGCCACTTTGGATCAGTAGATATGTCTTCTGTGGAGTGATAAATCTCACTTTTATACCTGACCGTTTTATTGACAAGTCGGGGTTCATTAACTTCTTGTCTTCATTGTGCCAACTGTAAAGTTTGGTAGAGGAAGGATAATGCTATGAAGTTGTTTTTCAGAGGTTGGACTAGACTATGAATTTCCATTGCAGGGAAATCTTAATTCTACGACCTGTCAAGATATTTTGTACAGTTTCATGTGTCTAACTTTGTGAGAACAGTTTGGGGAAAGCCCTTTTCTGTTCATATATGACTGTGCCTCACTGCACAAAGCAAAGTCCATAAAGGTATGGTTGTGTGAGTTTGGTTTGGAAGAACATGATTGGTCTCACAGAGTTCTGACCTTCACCTCATCCAACACGTTAGTGATGAAGAGATTGTGAGTCAGGACTCAGGGCTGCCACCAGGAATTTCGGGGCCCCATTCTGGCGAAATGTTTTTTCCCCCTTGATACTCTGCCCAGGCTCCACCTCAGCTCCGCCCTCCAACCCTCGAACCTTCCACAGTCCCACCTCCCACTCATAGAAAAACTCCACATCTGCACCACGTCCTCACCAATCACACATTATCAGTTCCCATCTAACACAAGATCACATACATAGCCAGCAGCTTTTGTTTTGGTTAAAAGATATTGTTTAAGCCGCCACCATGACAATGTAGAGGCCGAGCCATACTATACTCTAACCTATTAAACATTTTTTTAAATATCCAATACTCTTTTTAGGTATATTTTTATTTATGTTTCTTTAAGGGAATGTTTCACATACAAATTTTAAAATGAACAATAATACATAGAATAATAAATACATACAAGGGACAAATACCGCCACACCATGGCCTGACCGTATATATAATGTCAGTGTATAGGTAATACAGTGATTGCTAGTGACATTATACACAGGAACTCTGTATATAATGAATAGTGTACAGGTAATAGAGTGATCACCAGTGACATTCTGCACAGGATCTCTGTATATAGTGTCAGTGTAAAGGTAATACAGGGATCACCATTGACATTATATATAACAGCTCTGAAAAGAGTGACATTATACACAGGAGCTCTGTATACAGTGTATAGTGTCAGTGTACAGGTAGGCTACTTTCACACATCAGTTTTTTGCCATAAGGCACCATCCGGTGAATTTAAAAAAAAAAAAAAACGGATCCACAAATTGTGAAAAGCTGATGCGCTGGATCCGTTCTTTTGCTGGATCCGTTTTTTTTTTTTTTAACCCGGAGATAGAGTTTGGACTTCCTGTTCCGGGGAGGGCGAGAAATCAATGTAAAATGCATGATTTGTGTAAAAAAACAGATTCTGCCCCCGGATTCGATCATATCACCTCACGTTTCATACTTTTTTCACCGGATCCATCGCTGGCTGTTTTTACACCGGACAGAAAAAACGTTCCTATGTACATTTTCTCTGGCAGCCAGAAAAATATTTTTCGACGAAACTGGCAAAAAACGGATGAAACGTGTGGCCATCTGTTGCAATATGGCGCTAATACAAGTCTATGAGAAAAAAACAGATCCGGTGGCAACTTTTGCCGGATCCGTTTTATTCAAAATTCGCCGGATTGTGCCTGATGTTAAAAAAACTGATGTGTGAAAGTAGCCTAACACAATGACTCACCGATGACTTCTCTAGTTGAAGTCCTTCATCTTCGCTTTTCATCTTTATCCAGTGCAAACTGCCATCACTTCTTCCAGCCAGGACTCGTCTCTGCAGAAAATAACACCGTTATCTAGAGCACATTCCTCAATTTTTCACAAACCTCTACAATGTGCCAGATGAAGAAAAAAAAGCGACTGTGTCACCCTGCACAGTCACAGGACATCTATTCTCCCACACTGAAAACAGTATCCTCAAAAATAATACCCTTTAATTATCTCTTACAGTAATAATATCCCACATCCTGGACCCCACATGTCCTCCTATTCTGCCTCATGTCTCTCCATAGTCATCCATAATAGTATAATGCATCCCATAGGAGTATAATGTATCCCATAGTCATATATAATATAATGCACCCCTGTAGCAGTATAATGCACCCCCATAGCGGTATAATGCACCCCCTTAGTAGTATAATGCACTCCTATATTAGTATAATGCAGCCTCATGGTGGTATAATGCAGCCCCATGGTAGTATAATGTAGCCCCATGGTAGTATAATGGACCCCCATAGTATCATAATGCACCCCCATAGTAGTATAATGCACTCCCATAGTGGTATAATGCAGCCTCATGGTGGTATAATGGAGTCCCATGGCGGTATAATGCGCCCCCATAGCAGTATATTGCAGCCCTATACTGTGGCTTTACAAAAAGCCCATCTTTCCAGCGTATGACCGTGACATCATACGTCAGCGACGTGCGCGCTGGCGTCAGCTGCTGGCCTGTGATTGGCTGGCGTCTAACTGTTGCCGCGAGGAGGAATTTCCCGCACAGCAACAGATTTTCACTGATCATGCGTCTGAGGACACACGGGCAGTTACTGAAGCTGCAGGATCCTGCTGCTGGACACCAGTGAGTAGCTGCGGGCCCCCTCTGCTCACCGGGCCCCATACGCCGATAAGGGCAGTAATGCCCTGATGGCTGTCCTGTCAGGACCTCATCCAACATCCATGTCTGACCTCACAAATGCTTTTCTGCATGAATAGGTAACCGTTATCTCCATAGTCATGTAGAAAGTCTTCCCTGAAGAGTGGAAGCTGTTAAAGCTTTAAAGGAGGCACCAACGCCATAGTTATGTCTATGGATTTGGAGTGGGATGTCATAAAAGCTCCTGTAGATGTCATGTGTAGGTGTCACAATACTTTTTTCCCTATAATGGACACATTGTGTTTTTACATTTGACTTTGTATATAGGGTACATAGAGATGTCTGTGCCTGTTTGCCGTTCTGAGCACATAACCTCTGCTTTTCTAGGCAGAAGCGGGTGATGCCCCGTCAGAAACTAACAGTGAACCAAGGCCAGCGCCAGCAGAAAATGGCTTGAATCATGCTTCCACACTGACACCGAAGCCGTCATCTCAGGCTGTTCACAGTCAGCCGGCTCCAGGTAGGAACGTTCTGTTATTCCTATGCCCCATGCTTTTCAATCCACAGCAACATTTAAGAAAATGTTAAATTTCAAAATATTAAAAATGGAATTCTTTTCTTTTTTTTATATACTCACATTAAATTGTAATTTCTAAAAGAGTGGAATAATCTGCCTCTGTAGGAGATAACTGTGATAAGGAGACATTTCCTTATTTAGCAAGACAGTCTCATACTTTGCACTAATGGGGTAGACTATTAGTTTGTCCTAGTTAATCTAGTTGTTTTCTTCTTTTTCTAGGTTCAGTGAAAGCCCCTGCTAAAACTGCCCCTGCTGAGGACCTCATATTGAGTGTTTTAACAGGTAAATGATACACTGATATGATCAGGAAAGAATCCTTGAGCAGAAGTCATTCTAAACAATGTATGAATGGGGAAATGTACCTACAGTATGTATTATACTCCGAATACTTCACCTTTAGCTAAGGTCACACCCAGACTTCAAGTGGGGGTCTGAAATCTGGACAATGGTGCAGTATTCTGAATTATAATAAATTAGTAAGTTTTATTTGTTTACATTTAGACCACAAACAAAGATTTTGTTGTGTGTTGTGGACAACCCCTTCAACACTATTTACTGGGTTGTATTTGGTTAGGAAAGAATTAAAAAAAAAAAGAAATTTCCAACTCCAGGTAAAATTTCTTTAAACTTTATTACATCATAGATTAAAAAATATAATTCTGATACAAAGCAGAAATGCAGAAAGCGACGCGTTTCGAACGGATGGAACCATTCTCTGTCAAAGCTTTCAGATCGAGTGGTGGCATCCATTCGAAACGCGTCGCTTTCTGCATTTCTGCTTTGTATCAGAATTATATTTTTTAATCTATGATGTAATAAAGTTTAAAGAAATTTTACCTAGAGCTGGAAATATCTTTTTTTTTATTTTTTCTCATCGTCACGCGAATATTCGGATCATGATTTCTCTGCATACTAGACTATGTCAATTGGTGAGCTGGCATAAATTTTCTCTACTCACTGTATTTGGTTAGGAACTCAAATTTCTCAAAAGACAATGTCAGTACAATATTGTGACCTGCTAAAACCCATTGACCACCGTCTTTAACTCACATCACAATCACTAGATGGTCACACGATATAATAATATAACATAATAAGGTAAGAGAAACAATTACCAACAGAGTACGGTGAAATCATCTTGTTCTCGGAATATGTGGAGCTAAGCAGCAAGGTAAGGAAAGACATATCTGTACATCACTCTATTATGTCTGGTACCCTTCTCGTTGTAATACATGCAATAGAGCTTTTTTTCATAAGGTTCTGTTCATTTGGCGATATTATTGGTACATTACTGGGCAACTGTTTTAGGCAGGTGTTGAAAAAATGCTACAGGAATTCTTTAAAAAATAGAAGTATTGATAGTTATTTTTATCAATTAACATTAATGTGGCCAATCAAAGCAACATCAAAGTACCAATTTCTCTAGTTACACTAGAACAAAGTTTTTGAAGGAACTCGGCAGAGATGTTGTTCCAAAGATCTTGGAGAACTCGCCACAGATCTTCTGTGTTTGTAGGCTTGTGCAAATCCTTCTCCCTCTTCATGTAATCACAGACATACTCTATGATGTTGGGTTCTGGGGGGACTTTTGCACAGTCAGGAGGACGTTTGCTGGTATGCAATCCTTGTATGATACTGACAATGTATTTAATCATTAGTTTCATAGATTTCTTTAACCTAAACTCATTGAGGACAGGAAGTTTTTTTTTAATACAGGAAAAAAGTAGACATTTACATACTTATTGAAATTTAAAAGTCCATATGCAAAAATACACCAGTTTTCTGGAAAACAGTTCTAAATATATTTCCCTCCATTGAGGAGTTTTTATTTGGATTGAGCTAAAAGTATTTTTATTTTTAATAACCAGCCATGGGAAAGCAGACAGCTGGTGGTCAGTTTTCTGCTTTGCCTTTACTGGTTATTATTAAAAATGAGGGGACCCTAAAAAAAATTGTGTGGTCCCCCATATCTTTAGTAACCAGCTAAGGCAAAGCAGAGAGCTGGGGGCTGATATTAAAAGGCTGGGAAGGGCCATGGATATTCACTTCATCCCAGCCTCATCCGCATCCATTGGATGCGCCAATTTTGGCACTTAGCCTTGGCTCTTCCCGATTGCCTTGGTGCAGTGGCCAAAATCAGGAGTGGAACAATCAAAGTAAAAGTAATGTAAACATGTCACCACCACTTCTGTATTTTTCTCCCACTCCTGCGTTTGGGTTACAAATACTGAGTAAATAATCTCACCAAATACTCATTGTGTGCACATGGCCAGAAACAGAGGCTAAAGATTTGAAATGTTTTCAAAGAAGCCCAATTGTAAAATTATTATTGGCCAAAAATACACACATTGAAGTAATAAAAAAAGGCTCCAAATGTGTCTATTTCTTTTAAGGTGTGCCTAATATTTTAGGAGGAGCAGACCACTACTGCAGGTTTACGCTAAATTTTCAGTCCATTCCTGTCGTATTTATAGTAAATTTGTCAGGTTGTTGTGTGAATAGAGAAAAAAGTTGCAAATTATTGCAGAAATAAAGCAGGTGCCATCATTTTTTTTCTATTACTTTTTTCCCCACCAGAGGTGGAGGCTCAGACTATCGATGAACTGAAACAACAGAAGACGTTTGTGAAATTGCAAAAGAAACATTATAAAGAAATGAAGGATCTCGTTAAAAAACACCATAAGAAAACCACAGACCTGATCAAGGAGCACACCACTAAGTACAATGAGATCCAGAACGATTATTTAAGGAGGCGGGCAACCCTCGAGAAGACTGCAAGGAGAGACAGCAAAAAGAAGTAAGGAATCGATTGCTGTAGATGTCACAGGAGCTGTGAGCAAAATTGGATTTTCATGATATACTTGCAGAAATACAGGTTTCCGGAAATGATGGCGCATAATAAGTTGCCGTCCAGGAACACCACGTCGGTAGCTACTAGGTCAGAGCTCGCAGCGGGGCTGGCCTTATGGGTGTGCCACTTCTATGGTCAAATTGCTAGTGAAGGGACCGTAGGCTTGTGACAAAATGTAATATTAAATTATATGCATTTACTATTAGAAAAACATTACTGCCTTCATCCAAAATCCTCACCAACCCTGCCTGTAGGTTGTTTGTTACTGCAGTGTTACGCTATTCACGTCAATGGAGCTGAGGTGCAATACCAGGCACAACCTGTATGGCAAAGGTAGTGCTGTTTTTCAATGTTTTTCAATCTTTTTAATTTCATAGTCACATTATTTCTACGTCATAGGGCACCTCTGATATACCCGGGTGCAAATGCTTTTATTTGGATAATTTAGGTAGTGCTGTTAAGCTGCCACCTGGGGGCTGTATGATGTCCTTCCTGTAGGGCACTACCACCAAATATGTATTTTTTACCTAATGTAAATGTTTATTTTCTCCTGAATGTGGCGTTATTTATTTTTTGTTCCTGTGCCTCTCTATTTCCGATATATGTCGTCCCCCTTCCCGGTTTATAAATCTAATCTTTATAGCCAACTGAGCATGGTCTTCAAGAAGAAAGATCAAAGGAACGAGGGATGATCTATATATGCACACAAATGATTGTTATATGGTATTGAGGCAGAAGTAGCCATGATTATGTATATGTATCTATAGAAAACAATTTTGCGTGCGTATATACAGACAATAGGGCCGAACAGACTAATAAGTGAATGTATCACAGCATCAAAAGGTATAAACTTTATTAATCAATAGAATTGGTGTGCAGTGGGCATAGAAACAAGCGAGAAGAGAGCGCACATCAAAAATTGTAACAATATAATATGAAATTGTGAATAAAAATTCCTGGGTGAGGGTGATGGAACCTGCTATGTTATACATACATGCAAAGATAGGCAATGCCAGGATGTATATAAAAGGGCTATAGGAGGAGCTATAATATGATGGATGCAGACCACATAATGCAAATAGAAATATGTTTTGTAAGTGGGTAGAAGTTTCACATACAGTGAATGAAAGAAGTATTGAACACGTCACCAATTTTCTAAGTAAATATATTTCTATAGGTGCTGTTGAAATGAAATTCTCACCAGATGTCCGTAACAAACCATCAAATCCACACAGGCAAAGAACTGGAACCATAGATGTCAATAAATTAAGTTATGTGTAGTAATGAGAAATGACACAGGGAAAAAGTATTGAACATGTTTACTGAAATGTATTTAATGCTGTGTACAAAATCGTTTGTTGGTGATGACAGCTTTCAAGATGCCTCTTGTATGGAGAAACTAGATGCATGCATTGCTCAGGTGTGATCTTGGCCCATACTTCCACACTAACACTCTTCACATCCTGAAGCTCCCGTGGGCTCCTTCTATGAACTCTGAGCTCTGTCCACTATCATTTCAGCTTCATCTGCCTGGTAGATGGCAGAAATTTTTTTATCAAGAATGTCTCTGTACATTTGTCCATTCATCATTCCTTTAATCATATGAAGTTTGCCAGTACCATGTGCTGAAAAACAGCCCCTCATCATGATGTTCCCACCTCTAAACGTCACTGTTAGTATGGTGTTTTTGCAGTAATATGCAGTGCCTATTGGCATACAAAAATGTTGTGTGTTATGACATACAAAGAGTTCAATTTTGGTCTCATCTGACAAGACTGTATTCTCCCAGTATTTCACAGGCTTGTCTGAATGTTGTTGAGCAAACTTTAAATGTGCTTGAACATGCTTTTTGCCCTGCAATGGAGTCTTGCATGTTCAGTGTGCATGCAGGACATGGAGGTTGAGTGCATTACATACAGTTTTCTTTGAAACAATTGTACCTGCTAATTCCACGTCTTTCTGTAGCTATCCACAGGCAGTCCTTGGGTCTTGTACATCTCTTCTTGCACAACTCTTTTCAATTCTCTGTCTGAAATATTATGGGGAGCACCTGGTAATGGCCAGTTTATGGTGAAATGATAATCTTCCCACTCTCGATTTATGTCCCTAACAGTACTCACTGGAACCTTCACTAGTTTATAAATTCTTCAGTAACCAATTCCATCAGTATGTTTTGCAACAATAAGGTTACAAAGGTCTTAAGACACCTCATTGGTTTTATGCATCATAAGATGTTTCTCGTCTGGCACCTCGATAATGAGATAACTTTTTATAGTCCATCAGTTTAACCAGCTGATATCAGTTTTCACTGAGTGACAGAATTGCTTTCTAATTACTGATATATTTTGGCTGGTGTCATGATTTTCCACCTCTTTCTTCATGTGTTCCATACTTTTTCCCTTTGTCATTTCTCATTAGTATCTTGTCGAAAACTTGGCACAAAGGCAAATGTTGTAAGAAGATCATTTTATTGTATGCAAGCAATCCAAAAATAAAGAAGACGTTTCGGTCATGCAATGACCTTCATCATTCATACAGATTGCAGTGTACACAGGGTTACAGACAATAATGAACACTTAGGATCAGCAGCACATGATGAATCTTGTCCATCCCCCAGGATGAAACTCGTCAAAACCATTTTTTTAATCAGGAACATTTAAACTTCATTTATGGGGTTACCATTTCATAATCCAGTGTTTAGAGAATCTTGTACATGATTAAGATAAATACCTTTGTGCCCTTTTATGTTGTTATTCATGCCATTTTTTGTTTATCTATATCAAGGGCTTTCCAGAGTTACACTAGAGGGGTAGTCCTGGATTAGTGGGGTTGCAAATATTGCTTTAATAGGCTGCTAACCAGTAGCGTAGCTACCGGGGGGCAGAGAGTTCGGTGGCCCCGAGCCCAGTGCTCAGTGTCATTTAGCTGACTATTTTTGTTTTTGAGTAATTTAATTCTTGTGGTTGGATTCCGTTAAACGGGAACATCTGTTTTAGAAAGATTTAATGAAAATTAATATATTAATATTTAATGTTCCTTCAGTAGTGCGTTTCTGATACAAAATTAATTATACGCACCTTATTTGTTTATTTTGTGAGCCAATATTTGCATTATGTAGTCTGTATCCATCATACTATAGGTCCTGCTATAGGTCTTTTATATACATCCTGCCATTGGCTATCATCGGCTGTATTTGTAACACAGTGGGTTCCCTTCCCCAGTCATTTTTATGTACAATTTTATATTATATTGTTACTCTTTTTGAATGTGTGCCCTCTTTTCATTTGTTTGTATGCCCATTGCACACCATTTTTTAAAAATAAAGTTTACATCTTTTTATGACGTGATACATTGACTTTTTTTTTTGCTCTTTTGGTTTTGTAGCCTTCAAGAAGACTTTCACAAAGAAGAGTTGAGGAACACGCCTACTTAGTTAAAAATGCAGGTTTCCATACAGGAAAAATAGAGATGGATCTCAGGAACAGAGAGATGTAGGAATAAAAGAAACACAAGGCCAGGTTCAGGAAAACAGTGGCATTTTAGGCCAGGCTAAAAAAAACATATTTATATTTGTAACATGTGATAGGTACTTTCAGTAATAATTGTATTGACAGTATTCCAAAATCGATTAAGAAAAAGCTTGATGAATTTTCTTTTATAAAAACCTAGAAATCCTTTATTGACTCTTAAATAAAAAGTTCACTTAGGCATCACAGGAAAAAGGCAACATCATGTTAACGCGTTTCGACCGCAAGTTGGTCTTAGCTGTAACAGATTTCGAGCATATACAATCATTCTCTTAATTAATGCTAAAAACTAAAGTCTGCTAATGTCATCATATCCTAAAATGTGTATATGACATATCAAAAAATTATTTAGCAGATTTTTTTTGCGTCTATGGCTTTTCTTGGCTTTCGAATTCATAGGTATAAAGTGTTGTTTTTTTTTTTTGTTGTCTCATCCTAGTCTTCAATTGCCATCTTAAATAAAGAAGACACATAGGCCCACAGCCGTTATAAAACATTTTCCATTTCTTTATCCATTAAAGTAATGCACCTTTTTATCGTTAAGCTTCAACACATTGAACGTGCCGCGTCTAAACCGGCGGTAAACGTTCAAAGTGAGAGACGGGGCCGGTTCTCACGTTATAGTGGAAAAGTAATTTGTGGCTGGATAGATCTTTCGTTGGCAGCTGCATTCAAAGTACAGTGCGGGTTTATCAATGGATTGTAATAATGATTCTTGTAGCAGAAAATAACACGAGCCACATCAGCATTTTGCTGGATTTTGCAGTGAATGAATCCTTATAAAGACTTTTATTGGTGATATTGTCACCGTTCAGAAAAGAAGGGAAAAAAAACATTTTTGCTGACAGTGAAAATTATGAAATTACAAATCTTATGAGCCTTGTAATGAAAACATGGCAATTTTCTCTTTCACGGATTCCAATATTGAGATCTCCAGAGAGTCAGAGGTTGTAGCTGATATTAAGTGCAATGAAATTGGTGAGGTGCACTGAGCCCGCAGTCCGGGCGATGAACATGAAAGCTATTAATGAACTGCTCAGATCGTAACATATTGCAGAGGGGCAACCACATTTACATATGTCATACATTGTGCATAAATAATACCATATATAAACCAAAAAAAAAAGAACAAGGATCCCTAAAATGTAACTTTTAATAGAACAAGTTAAAAGACTCTATTTATTATTATCATTTAAAAAGGTGAGAAGATATTCAATGTACCTAAACAACCATATGTCACACTACAATGAATCCTGCCTGACAGTGGAGGTTGGCACCCTAATTTTCTACGGTAGGCGCCCCCACTCCTCGACAGCTCAACCTTTAAATTACCTGAAAAACACCTGCAATACAGGAAGACTGGTGAGCCCTAAATCGCAATCCCTATGATACCAACTGCCTGACAGTGGAGGTAGACACCTTAATTTGCTGCGGCAGGTGCCCCCACTCAACGGTGGCTGACCCTAGGGTCCCTCACAATCCCTACAGTAAGGATAGACAAAAGGTAATGTCCCAAATACACCTCTGGTACCCGTAAGAAAAAAGGAAAAAATATACAAAAATAAATAAATATAACAAAAATAAATAGTATGAATATAACTCAGAGTAATATTACTCCAGCTAGACCCAGAAGTACAGATGATTTGATAAAGATGATCGTGATCAGTATCTGTCAGAAAGTCCCCAGACAATGCCCATGGGCATCATACTTTGATTATCTGCATGAGCAAGACGATTGTGTCTTTGTTTTTGGATATATGCTATGCTGGGGAGTTCTCTTTAAATTGTTGCCCATAATTGTTGTCATTACTTTTCTGCTACCTGGAAGACCCATTTATGACTATCTTTGATTATCTGTTCACATCTTGTGGTGGCAAAATAGGTACCGAGTGTTACTCTGTTGATTATTAGATTACAATAAACGTATGGGTGCATATATATATATCCATTTATGATTGAGTGATTGTATCCTCACATAGAGCACTCTTATGCTACAAGACATCCTGTAGTAAGACAAGATGGGACTTTTTCAGCAGATAGAGGAGTGTGTGTAAAATATTTTAATATATTTCTTTTTGAATATTTGTACCTTTACATCAGTGCACTCTCGTGCTGTTCAAAAACTTCATTTGGACAAATATATATTTCTGCACTCTGCTTACCCGTATATCCTTGTGGGTCAAGTCATAGAACTTTGCATTTTCTCCTTTGAGTACTATTACTCTGAGTTTTATTCATACTATTTACTTTTGTTCTATTTATTTATTTTTGTATATTTTTTCCATTTTTTTCTTTTTTTCTTACGGGTACCAGAGGTGTATTTGGGACATTTACCTTTTGTCTATCCTTACTGTAGGGATTGTGAGGGACCCTAGGGTCAGCCACCGTTGAGTGGGGGCACCTGCCGCAGCAAATTAGGGTGTCTACCTCCACTGTCAGGCAGTTGGTATCATAGGGATTGCGCTTTAGGGCTCACCAGTCTTCCTGTATTGTAGGTGTTTTTCAGGGAATTTAAAGGGTGAGCCGTCGAGGAGTGGGGGCGCCTACAGTAGAAAATTAGGGTGCCAACCTCCACTGTCAGGCAGGATTCATTGTACTGTGACATAGGGTTGTTTAGGTACATTGAATATCTTCTCAAGTTTTTAAATGATTATGATAAATAGAGTCTTTTAACTTGTTCTATTAAAAGTTACATTTTAGGGATCCTTGTTGTTCTTTTTTTTTGGTTTATATATTTTCTAGGATTCCGGTTTATTATATTTTGGTTTTCTCTTCTCATAAATAATACCATCATGCAGTGCTCAAAATATTACCATTACACAGAACCCAAATATGTTGGGTTCATACAATAATGCCACAGAATGCAAAGTAAGAAAGTAGATCTGTCACCAGATTTCACAGCCATGTTTTTCTCTGCACATATATACTTATAGCTGAAAGTGTTGGCAACCGTGAAATTGTTCCAGAAAATTAAGTATTTCTCCCAGAAAATTATTGCAATTATACATTTTGATGTACACATGTTTATTTTCTTTGTGTGTATTGGAACAACACACAAAAACAGAGCAAAAAACGCAAATTAGACATCATTTCACACAAACCCCGAAAAAGTTGTCTAGACAAAATTTTTGGTACCCTCAACTTAATATTTGGTTGCACGCTCTTTGGAATAAATAATTGCAATCACTTCCTGTAACCATCAGCAAGCTTCTTACACCTCTCAACTGGAATTTTGAACCACTTTTCTATTGCAAACTGCTCGAGGTCTCTCATATTTGAAGGGTTCCTTCTCACAACAGCAATTTCAAGATCTCTACATAGATGTTCAATGTGATTTAGATCCGGACTTATTGCGTGCCTTTTCAGAACTCTTGAGTGCTTTGTTTACATCCATTTCTGGATGTTTCTTGAAGTATGTTTGGGGTCATTATCCTGCTGAAAGACCCATGATCTAGGACGCAAACTGAGCTTTCTTACACTGGGCACTACATTTCGACCCAAAATTCTTTGGTAATCTTCAGATTCTATGATGCCTTGCACACAGTCAGGGCACCCAGTGCCAGAGACAGGAAAACAACTTTAAAACATATTTTAACCACCACCATATTTAACTGTAGGTACTGGGTTCTTTTATTTGTAGACCTTATCCCATTTTTGGTAAACCGTAGAATGATGTTCTCATCTGTCCACAAGACACTTTCTCAGAAGGATTTTGGCTTACTAACGAACATTTTGGCAAACAGCAGTGTAGCTTTTTTATGTGTCTGTGTCAACAGAGTGGTTCTGCTGGGTCTCCTGCCATAGCATTTCATTTCATTCAAATGTCAACGGATAGTTCGTCCTGAGACTTATGCACCCTGAGCCTGCAGGACAGCTTGAATTCTTTTGAACTTGATTGGGGCTGCATATCCTCCATTTGGACTATCCTGTGTTGCAACCTTTCATCAATTTTTCTCTGTTATCCACAACCAGGAAGATTAGCTAAAGTGGCGTGGATTGTAAACTTCTTGATTATGTTGCGCACCATGGACAAAGAAACATCAATATCTCTGGAGATGGATTTTTAACCTTGAGATTGTTGATATTGTTCAACAATTTTGTTTCTCAAACCCTCAGACAGTTCTCTTCTCCTCTTTCTGTTCCCCATGCTTAGTGTGGTACACATAGACACACAATGCAAAGATTGAATCAATTTCTCTCCTTTTATCTGGTCTCAGGTGAGATTTTCCTATTGCCCACACCTGGTACTTGCCACTGGTGAGTTTGAAGGAGCATAACATGCTTGAAACAAAGTTGTTTACCCACAATTTGGGAAAGGTGCCAGCAGTTTTATCCTGCCCATTTTTAGCTTTTGTGTGAAATTATGTCCACTTTGCCTTTTTTTCACTGTTTTGTTTGTGTTGTTCCAATACACAGAAAAGGAAATAAACGTGTTTAGAATAAGACATGTGTAATTGCAATTATTTTGTGTAAGAAATACATTATTTTCTGCAATATTTTCAACGGTGCTAACACTTTTGGCCATGAATGTATATACTTTCACAGCATCAAAATTTTTGCTGTTTAATTTATTTCATCCCAACTGAGTTGCAGTCCCCCCCTATTATATAAAATTGGATCATCTGATCTCCAGTCTGACAGCCTGTCCAGAACATGCACTAACGTGTAGACTGGATATCAGTCTGTGATTTCCTGTAAATTACACAGTGACAGCATCATTTATCAGATACCTGCATACTGAGACTGCTGGAAATATCACATAGGATACACCAAAACTGCTCTGTACATCACATAGGAAACACTGAGACTGCTGTATATTCAATACATAGGTTACAATCAGTCGGATAGAATACGTAGGATACACCGAAAAGTATGATAGTGTCCATAAAGTAATTAAGTGGACAAAAAAGAAGAGATCTATTTAATAATAAAACCTTAAAAAGTTTATTACAGTATTACATTAAAAAAACAAGTGAATACATAATGTCTTAAAACCGGGAATAGTTCCAAGGACATGAACATGCTGGTTATAAAGCATTAATACATACGGCTGAAATATGGAAAAATTATAACTGTCCAAACGTGGCAAGGCAAAAACTAGTTATTGCAATTAAAAGTGTCTCTTAGTGTGTAATAGCAAACAAAAAAACCCCAATATAAATCTGGTATTGCTGTAATCGTGCCAACCTGAAGAATAAAGTCATCTAATCACTTATACCGCACAAGGAACGGCGTAATAAATAAAATCAAGTCTTCACCTGCAATTGCTTTGTTCATTGTGCCTCCCAAAGATCGCAGTAAGGCTCAACGCACATTTATCCTGCGCTTTGTGCTGAGCGCTTACATCGGGGTTTCTGTGCAAATATGTGTAAATATTTGATTCAGACGGAACTCCCAGCGGAAGATTCCCTATAATTATATTAGATAAGGGTTTAGGGTCCTCCCAACCTTTGCAGAAGACCCACCCGATGTCATGTCTGATGTAATTTTAATACATATCATGATATCAGGCTTCAGCACAGGAGCAATAACATATAATGTTTCTAGTAGGGCTCATGTGTCGTCATATTTATGGCATTTTTTCTTACTTACTTACTTGCAGGTGTGAATCTGGGAGTCCAGATCATAATTCCTCTGCTGTAGAACAAGATTTAGCTGCACTAGATTCAGAAATGGCTCAGAAGTTAGTTGAGCTGAAAGAACAACAGCAGCAGCAGCTTCTCAATCTCCGACAAGAACAGTATTACAGCGAGAAATACCAGAAAAGAGAACATATCAAGCAGGTCAGTAGGAGCACGCTCTCTTCTGCATGTGCATTGTGTTTCCGATTATTTTTGTTAACAGTAGAGATGAGCAAATTCATCGGATGTAAATCAAATTTGAGTTGTATTTTTAAGAATTTGATGAACCCGTCATTACAAAAGATCACATCAGCTGGAGAAGAATCACATGACCTTGTCTAAGCTTCCCCATAATGCCTTGCAGCTATCATATGGTATAGCACAACCAATCAGGAGGGACCATCATAGCCTGTATAAAAGAAGAGGTAGAGAATGCAGCAGTCATTATGAATCTAAATAGTGAGAGGATGCCACAACTAACTGAGAGTGTGTGACAGCAAAGCAGTGAGGGAGTCTAGGGTCTGAGGTAAAGAGAATAGTGTATTTTGTGTTTTTCAGGGCAATTGGAAGCAATGCATTACTCTTTATTCTGAAAAATTTGGCCAATCTATCGATTCGAATTTCAAAAAGTTTGCTCATCTCCTCTCATGACTGCATTGGTAATTGTCAGTTACCATAAGGCTCTTTGTTTTTCCATGATCCTTTTAGTTCATAAAACTATGTTCATAGAAACTGTATTATGTTTAAGGGGTTCTTAATTAAGGTCCTCACGGATCAGCTGCCACCAAGTCTGGCAGCGGCTGGATGTAAACAATATAGAAGTGGAACACCACTGCTCCATCATACTGATTAGTGGCTGCTCCCCGGTGCTGCTGATAGCTACCAATCAACAGGAACTGATATGCATTACTTGGATCTGATATGCAGGACCTGGTAGCAGCCATTAATCAGTGCGATGGTGCGGTGGTGTTCCGTTTCTGTACACTTGCCACCGCCAGAACGGTAACAGCTGGTTGGTGGGGGCCAGGTGTCAGCTGCCACACCAATCTGATGTTGATGGCATAAACATAGGTCATCTATTCCATACAAGAGGACAACCCCTTTAAGGTTCCCATAACAAGTCATGCATTACCTGTGTTTGAATACTGTACTGTAGCTCATGATATAACATGGAGACGTGCAGCTTCCGCACATAAGCCTTACTTGGTTCACAAGAAGCTGTTTGCTGCTCTGGGATTCAATAGGAATCCTATTAAACAAATCACCTGATCTTTTAGGAATGAAACCTTCATATTTTATATGCAAGTCAACACGTATTCTTTACCTAAAATAGCAATTCACAATTTTCGCAATTAATCTAAAAGTATTTTTAGGCAATTTCCATTCTCGGATCATTTACAATAATTATCCTTGGTGTTTCTGCTATGTACTTGGGGTAGGGTTACAATTAAAGCATCCCCCAGGGCGCCATTTAAATTAATATTTGTTCAGAATTAAATCTACTTCACACATGAATGGGCCAACTGTTCCTGTAATAATTATTTCATAGATGAATTGTTCATTGTTTTAGAATGCAAAGGTCTTCTCTCACAAATAACAATACGGTAATTGCGGTTTCCGTGTGTTCAGCTTTGGGCTAATTATTGCCTCATTTTTGGGCAGTTTAGAATTTCCATGTGTATAGAATGTAGAAACAATTCTCTGTGGAGGTCCACGCCGTCAGCAGTAATAGGGATTTTCACTGCAGTGGAAGCTTCCAGGAATGCTATCAATTTATAGAATGTTCTCGGCATCACTTCCAGAGCCCCGGGTCATAGGGCCTTACTTACAAGGCACAGCTGAGGGTATCTCACTAGATTATGGCACATTGGACTACATTGCAAAAGATATTGTTTCTATCTATGCTGCATAATAGGTACTGAATTAGACTACTGGAATAAAGTACCGTATTTTCTGGTGTCTAAGATGACTGGGTGTATAAGACGACCTCCAACTTTTCCATATAAAATATGGAGTTTGGGATATGCTCGCCGTATAAGACGGGGGTTATCTTATACGCCCAGTCATCTTATACGGCGTATGCGGTGCGGATGGTTCCCAGGGTCTGGAGGAGAGGAGACTCTCCTTCAGGACCTGGGATCCATATTCATGTAAAAAAAAGAATAAAAATAAAAAATATGGGATATACTTACCCTCTGACGGCCCCCGGCTCTCACCGGTGCAAGCAACGGCCTCCGTTCCTAAAGATTCTTTGAGCGAAGGACCTTCGATGACATCACAGTCGTGTGACCGGTCGCGTGACAGTGACGTCATCGAAGGTCCTTCGCTCAATGCATCCTTAGGAACGGAGGCCGCTGCTTGCACCGCTGAGAGCCACGGGCCGTCGGAGTGTAAGTATATCCCATATTTTTTATTTTTATTCTTTTTTTTACATGAATATGGATCCCAGGGCCTGTAGGAGAGTCTCCTCTCCTCCAGATCCTGGGAACCATACAGGACCGCTCCCTGCACATGCCGTACCTGGCGTATAAGACGACCCCCGACTTTTGAGATGATTTTCAGGGTGTTAAAAAGTCGTCTTATACGCCGGAAAATACAGTACTCTATTCTGCATAATAATCGCAGTTAAGTTACATTTACTTCAAGGGAACCTGTCAGCAGATTTTGCCGCTATAAGATGCGGCCACTGCCTTTCAGGGCTTATCTATAGCATTCTATAATGCTGTACATGAGCCCCCGGTCCGACCTGCAAGTGAAGTAAAATAAGTTATGTTATACTCACCCAGAGGGGGCGGCCCGGTAAGATGGGCGTCACAGGTCCAGGTCTGAGATGAAATCAGGATAAACCTTTCCCGTTTTAGGTCAATTAGGATTACCATAATTATTAATATTTGCCAAATGCCAGAATAATGAGAGAGAAATAATTTTGAAGGCATTTTTATTACTTACTGCAAAGTCAAAAGTTTACATACACTAAGATTACTATTTCTTTAAACAAGCTTCTGATTTTTTGGCAACATCTGAGTTAACTAGAGACACACCTGTGGATGTATTTTAATGCACACCTGAAACACACTGCTTCTTTGTGTAGCATCATAGGAAAGTCTAAAGAAATCAGCCAAGATATCAGGAAGAGAATTGTGGACTTGCAGAAGTCTGGTTAAAGGTACCTTCAAACATAACGATATCGTTAAGGATATCATTGCAACGTCACGCTTTTTGTGACGTAGCAACGATCCCGCTAACGATCTTGTTATTGTGTGACAGCGACCAACGATCAGGCCCCTGCTGGGAGATCGTTGGTCGTGGGGAATGATTAGGACCTTTTTTTGGTCGCTGATCACCCGCTGTCATCGCTGGATCGGCGTGTGTGATGACGATCCAGCGATGTGTTCACTTGTAACTAGGGTAAATATCGGGTTACTAAGCGCAGGGCCGCGCTTAGTAATCCAATATTTACCCTGGCTACCATTGTAAAAGTAAAAAAAAAACAGTACATACTCACATTCTGATGTCTGTCACGTCCCCCGCCGTCCACAGGGTTAGAACTGCTTTCGGCAGGAGCGCTGCTAATGCAAGCGCTCCGGCCAAGAGCTTCCCTGCACTGACTGTCAGTGCCGGCAGTAACAGCGGTGACGTCACCGCTGTGCTCTGCTTTATGACCGGCGCTCACACAGTCAGTGCAGGGAAGCTGTCGGCCGGAGCGCTTGCATTAGCAGCGCTCCTGCCGAAAGCAGTTTTAACCCTGTGGACGCCGGGGGACGTGACAGCCATCAGAATGTGAGTATGTACTGTTTTTTTTTTTTTTTTACTTTTACAATGGTAACCAGGGTAAATATCGGGATACTAAGCGCGGCCCTGCTCTTAGTAACCCGATGGTTACCCGGGTGCTGCAGGGGGACTTCGGCATCGTTGAAGACAGTTTCAACGATGCCTAAGTCTTTCCCCTGATCGTTGATCGCTGGAGAGAGCTGTCTGTGTGACAGCTCCCCAGCGACCACACAATGATTTACCAACGATCACGGCCAGGTCGTATCGCTGGTCGTGATCGTTGGTAAATCGTTTAGTGTAACGGTACCTTTATCCTTGTGCACAATTTCAAGATACCTGAAGGTGCTTCGTTCATCTGTACAAACAATTATACGCAAGTACAAACAAGATGGGAATGTCCAGCTTTCAGGAATGAGACGGGTTTTGTGTCACATAGATGAAGGTACATTGGTCCCACATGTCAAACCAAGGACAAAAGCAAAAGGCCTTGTGAGGATGATGACAGACTTTGGAAGTACTATATCAACATGGCCTGAAAGGCCACTCTGCCAGGAGGAAGCCATTACTCAAAAAGAAAAGAAAAACAGATTGTTTGCAAATGCACACAGGAACAAAGACCTTGATTTTTGGAGACATGTTCTGTAGTCTGATGGAACTAAAATTAAACTGTTTGGGGAAAAGGGAGAAGCTTGGAAGCCTAAGGAAACAAACACAACTGTGAAACACGGGGGTGACAGCATCATGTTGTGGGGTTGTTTTGTTGCAGGCGGGACTGGAGCACTTAAAAAAATAGATAGCATCATGATAAAAGAAGATTATGTGGCAATACTGAAGCAACATCTCAATATATCAGTCAGGAAGTTAAAACTTGGCAGTAATGGGTCTTCCAAATGGACAATGAGCCGAAGCATACTGCCAAAATGGTAACAAAGTGGCTTAAGGACAACAAAGTCAATGTTTTGGAGTGGCCATCACAAAGCCCTGATCTCAATCCTATTGAAAAGTTATGGGCAAATATGAAATGGCCGGTGTGAGCAAAGTGACCTACAAACCTATATCAGTTACACCAGTTATGTCAGGAGGAATGGGCCCAAATTCCGACCAACTATTGTTAGAAGCTTGTGGAAGAATATCCCAAACATTTAAACCAAGTCATTCAGTTTTAGGGCAATGGTACCAAATACTAATGACATGTATGTAAACTTTTGACTTTGCAGTATGTAATAAAAATGCCTTAAACATTCTCTCTCTCTCATTATTTGGCAAATGTTAATAGTTACGGTAATCCTAATTGACCTAAAATGGGGAAGGTTTATTCTGAATTCATGTCAGATATTGAGAAAAACATCCATATGTGTCTTTTTATGTAGTGTATGCAAACTTCTGGTTCCAACTGTACCTCGTGGGTGGCCCATGGCAGACTGCTTCTCTGCCATTATCAAATTTCTACTGTGGGTCTATTGATGCCACAATTCCTGGTGTCTATCCCTAATTTTTGGAAATGTATGGACTCTAAGTTGGGTCTCCTACATGTGTGTTGCCTGAATTTGGCAGGGCTCTTAGAGCACCAGGACTACACCTGTCATTCATTCACCTGTTACTGCTCAATGTTAAAGCTAGAAATGCTAACCCAAGCCTTGTCCCATGCATTCATGCTGTGCAGTTATACTATTGTACTCTGGGTCAATTGATGCCACATTTCCTGGTGTCTACCTCTAGTTTGAGCTGTTTTGGAAGATTTTGGCCCCAATGAAGGTGTTGTCTATGCGTGTGGTTTTGCCTTCTATTGTATTTAATGAGGTTCGGATATGTATGTTGAACTGTCCAGCAAACATGTTCGGAGAACATTGGCGAGTTTGCCGATCCAAACCTTGAAAAGTTTGCTCATCTCTACCCAGGAGGCACGACCTCTTGAAGATGCTCTAATAAATCCTTAATTATCATCAGAACAGAGGTCCTAATTGTGTGATATAATGGCTCCCTATCTAGATGTATTCACCAGGAAGGACTTCAGAGGCCTTTCATCATGTAAATAAAGGCAACCACTCAACCATCAGATAGTCAGCATACCGGGTTTCTTTACAGATAAAGGCAGATATCCAGTGGGAAATAGAAGAAATATTGAAGCTGGGGGTTAGACGAAAGTCCAAAAGTGTGTGGGCCTACTTAGTTGTAATTGTTCCAAAACAGAACCAGGCGACCATATTTTGTGTGTACTACCAAACTTGCAATCATCTAATCGCTTGTGGCTGTGGCACACCAATGCCACAGGATTGCTGTATATAACAAAAATCATGGTCCCCTATGAACGCCAGCCACGGATTGGTTTTCACAGGAGAACCATCATGACCGGCACGGGGGTCATCAGCAGACTGCCGGTCATAATGGCAATCCATCAACGAACCACGATCACTTCACTAGGGCACCAATAGACACATAGAACGGTGAGCCCTCTGCCAGTGTACATTAAATGCTACTGTCACAGATTGACAGCGGCATTTAACAGTTTAACAGCCACGGACAGAGCTCCGCTCCTCTTGGCTGTTCAAGGCAGATGATGGTTGAATAACACAAGTAGACAACAATGATTGTAATATGTAACAGTCATTGATTTTCAGAACAAAATCCAAAACTAGAAATAATTAATATATTTATTGTTAATGGTATTTATATCTAACTCAGAAAAATTAGAAGAAAAAAAAACAAGTTATAACTATTAAAGTTCAGATGTCCAACGCCATATCTATTTCTGAGCAGGTCTGAGCAAGAAAAACACATGTAGAGATTCTCCAGGTCTTGGAAACTGTATCTGGTCATGTTCTCAGTGCAGGTCGGTGCAGGTATTCACTTTTATCTTCCAAGATGTGTCATGCCTGTATAGAAGTGATAAGTCACATTTCTCATTAACCTGAAAACAATTAAAAGACATGTTTTTAAAACAATTGACAATATGTACAGGCTATCAAATGAAACAATCTAAGCAAAGGCAACTTCAACATTATATTTTTGGTCATCAGCTGAGGTTGAAATAGACATGAAATATTGCATTATACATTGTCTACAAACAAGGCCAATTTGGAAATTCAAAATAGGAAGTTGCCAATATTAGTGTAATGTTAGAAAAATGCAACATGAACCATACAACTATGGTGAGTGTACTCATAATAGATCTATACGGCATGTAATGTTTGAGGGACTTATCTCGCCCGTCAGATTGTGTGTTGGCGATTGTTCCGCAGCAGTAGGCTGATAACTTTCATCAATTACTTCCTTTCTCAGCCAGAATTAAATAATTGTACAGCAAGAAAAAATAATAATTGTTGAAAATTAATCCAGCAATAAAACCTATATTGCATTTCTTCTATTATTACACCTTGCTTACATTATCATGCCCACTTGCACTTCTTGAAAACAAGAATGATTGTTACTTGCAATGATTTAGTATTGACATGAAGAACGTATATAAATAGAGGAAAAACACAAAAATACCTGAAAAATACATGTTCGAAGCTTTGTGTCATTCTGAAGAAGTGGATTCTGAACGTTTGCTGTTAGCTGCTTGTGATGGAGATGTAAACTGATTGTCTCCCTAAGTGATGAGAAAAAGGCAAAATATATAAAAGAATTTAACTTTAAATGATAAAACTCAATAAGAGACTAAATTAGAGACTTAGGATTCTCAATACTGTAAAAATCACTTATTACTGATTGCTGACGATAGTGGAGGATTCATTCTTACCTCCATCACAGGTAGATGAGATGAAGATATTTAGATAAATCTCAAATCACATCAAATAATGAACCTGGAAATATAAAGAAAAATAATTACATCCAACAAAGCTTAAAATCATAGAAGGTTTTCCAAAGCATTGTAGATAATTGCTGGGAATTGTCAATCATTCCATATCCAGCGAGTTATGGGAAATGTAACCAGTAGTGTTGAGCATTCCGATACCGCAAGTATCGGGTATCGGCCAATACTTACGGTATCGGAATTCCGATACCGAGATCCGATACTTTTGTGGTATCGGGTATCGGTATCGGATCCATAGGGATGTGTAAAATAAAGAATTAAAATAAAAAATATTGATATATTCACCTCTCCGGCGGCCCCTGGACATCACGCTGGTAACCGACAGGCTTCTTTGTTTAAAATGAGCGCGTTTAGGAGCTGCGAATGACGTCGCGGCTTCTGATTGGTCGCGTGCCGCCCATGTGACCGCCACGTGACCAATCAGAAGCCGCAACGTCGTTCGCAGGTCCTAAATTCCTAGCATTAGGAGTTTAGTGAATGAGAATGACGTCGCGGCTTCTGATTGGTCGCGTGGCGGTCACATGGGCGGCACGCGACCAATCAGAAGCCGCGACGTCATTCGCAGCTCCTAAACGCGCTCATTTTAAACAAAGAAGCCTGTCGGTTACCAGCGTGATGTCCAGGGGCCGCCGGAGAGGTGAATATATCAATATTTTTTATTTTAATTCTTTATTTTACACATTAATATGGATCCCAGGGCCTGAAGGAGAGTTTCCTCTCCTTCAGACCCTGGGAACCATCAGGATACCTTCCGATACTTGGTGTCCCATTGACTTGTATTGGTATCGGATATCGGTATCGGCGATATCCGATATTTTTCGGGTATCGGCCGATACTATCCGATACCGATACTTTCAAGTATCGGACGGTATCGATCAACACTAATAACCAGGGTTTATCTGGTAACCTGTGAGGACGGATTCTGAATCATTGCTGCTAATTACTTGTGCTGGTGATGAGCACAGATATTGTCTCGCTACTCAGGAGAAAATATATATAAGGGTCTGAAGTATAAATTATAAAAAATTAGAGACTAACTATTCTGAAGGATAATTACATGTTTAGCTGACGGACAGTTGAGATAATCGGCTTCTGCACCGGCAGCAATAACATTTCTTGTCAGCTATTTTTTGAAAACGCCCAAATCTGCAAAGATAAGAGAAATATTGGTTACCGGACTGGAATGAATGTTCATTAATACCAAAGATTATATTATAAAGTCGAAATTGAAACCAATATATTAAGAACTGGCCCCAGCCCAGAAAATATAACATGTAGCATCATAAACCCTACAGCCCCCGACGTCAGTCCGCTCTGATAGTAGTGAAGTATAAAAGCATTATACCAACAGAACCGCACTGACGTCTCCGTAGTGATTGTGTTTCATGAGGCGATAAATCACAAAATCTACTTACTGTTTATCACACAGGGAGTATTTGTAGTTGTACTTATAGTGGATGGTATAGCTGTGATGTTCTGTCACTTTTGGCAGCTCGGGATGGATACGATTTACCCATCTTGTGACAGCCTGCCATAACGGCCCATGGTTGTCTCTGCCTTCACCGAAGCATATCCAACAGGCGGCATGGCACAACTCGTGAGCAAGTGTGGATTGTACTCACACTAAAACAAGAGTTTATACAGTTATGAGAAAATCTGAGTACACCCTGATTAACCCCTATCTGACCTTGGACGGGATAGTACGTCCAAGGTCAGATCCCCTGCTTTGATGCAGGGCTCCAGCGGTGAGCCCGCATCAAAGCCGGGACATGTCAGCTGTTTTGAACAGCTGACATGTGCCCGTAATAGGCACGGGCAGAATTGCGATCTGCCCGCACCTATTAACTAGTTAAATGCCGCTGTCAAACGCAGACAGCGGCATTTAACTACCGCTTCCGGCCGGGCGGCCGGAAATGACATCATCGCCGACCCCCCCGTCACATGATCGGAGGTCGGCGATGCTTCTCCATTGTAACCATAGAGGTCCTTGAGACCTCTATGGTTACTGATCGCCGGTGGCTGTGAGTGCCACCCTGTGGTCGGCGCTCACAGCACACCTCCATTTCTGCTACATAGCAGCGATCAGCAGATCGCTGCTATGTAGCAGAGGCGATCGGGTTGTGCCTGCTTCTAGCCTCCCATGGAGGCTATTGAAGCATGGCAAAAGTAAAAAAAAAAAGTTGAAAAAAATGTTAAAAAAAAAAAAAAAATATAAAAGTTTAAATCACCCCCCTTTCGCCCCAATCAAAATAAATCAATAAAAAAAAAATCAAATCTACACATATTTGGTATCGCCGCGTTCAGATTCGCCCGATCTATCAATTAAAAAAAGCATTAACCTGATCGCTAAACAGCGTAGCGGGAAAAAAATTCGAAACACCAGAATTACGTTTTTTTGGTCGCCGCGACATTGCATTAAAATGCAATAACGGGCGATCAAAAGAACGTATCTGCACCGAAATGCTATCATTAAAAATGTCATCTCGGTACACAAAAAATAAGCCCTCAGCCGACCCCAGATCACGAAAAATGGAGACGCTAAGAGTATCGGAAAATGGCGCAATTTTATTTTTTTTTAGCAAAGTTTGGAATTTTTTTTCACCACTTAGATAAACAATAGCCTAGTCATATTAGGTGTCTACGAACTCGTACTGACCTGGAGAATCATAATGTCAAGTCATTTTTAGCATTTAGTGAACCTAGCAAAAAAGCCAAACAAAAAACAAGTGTGGGACTGCACTTTTTTTGCAATTTCACCGCACTTGGAATTTTTTTCCCCGTTTTTCTAGTACACGACATGCTAAAACCAATGATGTCGTTCAAAAGTACAACTCGTCCCGCAAAAAATAAGCCCTCACATGGCCAAATTGACGGAAAAATAAAAAAGTTATGGCTCTGGGAAGGAGGGGAGCGAAAAACGAACACGGAAAAATGAAAAATCCCATGGTCATGAAGGGGATAAACTGTTTGGTTTTACATATCAGGACAAAATACATTCTGAGATGAACAACACGTGACAAGTCAACCGTGCCATTATTTATACACCGAAAACTGCATCAAAATGCAGAAGCAGCGAGTGAAAAATAAGTACACCCCATGAATCAATAGCTTTTCCAATCATCTTTGGCAGCAATAACTTGAAGTTGCATCAATGGTGTCCTTAATTTATCACATATTGCTCTGGCATTTTGGCCTACTTTTTGTTAAATAAATAATGATGTAATATTTTATCATGTTGTTTTCTGAGATTGTATTTCCCTACTTTTAGGACCTTCTATGGACCTGATACTTTTTTTTTCTTCTGGTATGTAAAATATTAGAATTCAAAGAGGGTGTACTTAGTTTTTCTTATGGTAGTATGTACAATGAGTTTATAAGATGTACTGCATCACAAGTAGCAGTTTTTTGCCCTGTATACAGGTTGTTTTATGAAGCTGGAGGATGGATGTGATGTGAAACCTACCGGCAGAATCACAGACTTTTTCAGAAATGTCAATCACTGAGTAGCGGCGGTTGTTATCCAGCTTTTGCCTGCATATGCCGGATGCTGATGTCAGCCTCTTGCTCCACGAAATCTCCATTTTCTCAGGGAGCTAAAATAGAGGAAAGAAATTCCATTGCATCTGTAAACTCTTTCACCCCAATCTTACAAAGTACCCAACTCTCATTTGTGATTTACATCACTGGTCCACGTGAATTGGGCATGGGGTCTACCCGGAAGTCCAAGATGTGAGAACAAAAATAAAAATAAACTTTTTCTAAAATGTCCAGATAGCAACTAAATGGTTTTATATATAAATGTAAAAATCCTGTGAACTTCAAGCCAAAAGTTGCTAATCTTTTTGTCTCTGCATGGTGGATAATAATCTAAGGTTTCCACTCATCCCACAGAAAAGAAGACGGTGATGACATTTACCAAAATAAGTGAGATTTACCGGAGATATTCAATAAATATAATACAGAAACATGACAAAGGGGTTAAGATGCCTTTCACAAAGTTAGAGCCATTTTTCTTGGAATCTATTGTTTAAAGGGGGATATCATAGCGAAGTCATGTATCACCCAGAAACCCATGATAAGATGTGATACCTGATTATCGAAGACTGTCCTGTTGTATAGCTTGTATAGTCGCTCCACCAGCTCCTTCTTTGTTTCCTGGAAGTTGGTAACATAGATGGAAGTTGGAGAAATAATGTCTTCCAGGAAACAGCCGGGGATGTTACATAGTGGTGTCCTGGGAAAGATAAGGAATCATATATAAATCCACAGGAAACATCTTACCTAGTTCATGGTTTTATATAGAGGTAGATGCATCTGGTATAACTTACCTCTCCTCTGTAGCAGAGCTCTCCTCCCTATCAGATGGTAACTTATCTACACAGATATATGGAAGAGTGAAAATACTTTTTATAAGGCTCAAATCAGACATGTTAGTATGCAGGTCTATACTAGAGAGAGGACTATACATAGAGTGTAGAGCAGTAATAAGACTATGAATATGGGATCAGACCAGAGCAGAACACATAGCTGACCAGACCACCAGAAATCCACAGGATCATCCATTGGGATCAGGTTCTGAAATTATAATGGGGTTCAACAACAACAGGGTCCATAAACTTTCTCAGACGTCTATCCCACCTGTTGCTCAGGTAATCTATCCTTATTAATGTTGTATGTGCTCAGTACAAGATCAGAAGTGAACATGTCCTCAATGGCCAGAGGGTGGACCATCAAATGGTAGGGGTCCGTTCTCTGGGACCTTCATGTCAAATAAGACTAGAGGTCTTATCACCTCATTTGCTGATTCATGGAAGGCTTCATTGGTTTTAATGGAGATGTGGGATTTCTTGTGCAGGGCTTTCTCTATTGATGTCTATTGGATTTCCGAAAAGAGACAAGCAAATGTATTCCACATCTATAATAAATTCTATAAGGACAACAATGGCCATAAGTCAACAGGGCGGTGAGTTGTTCTCCCAATATGGAAGTGTCCGAGACATGGGACCCACACCAATCAAGCATGTGTTAAATAGGATTACCTCTGTAAGGTATCTTTAATTTAACCCCTTAGCAGCCACGTACAGCGCTCATCAGTAGAGAATGAATGGAGAGGGCTCAGGAGTTGAGCCCACCTCTTAGCAGATGATGGTTGTGTCGTTCAGCCATCATCTGCCTCTAACAGCTGAGAGTGGATTGGAGCTCTGCCTGCTTGTGTTAACCTCTTAAATGCTGCTGTCATTCTATGACAGTGGCATTTACAGCACATTACCCAGCACATTTCCCAGGTGGCTCGCTGTTCCAACTCCTGATCAGCGCCCTTGTAATTGTTTGATTTGTAAACTGACCTGTGACAGTACAGAAAACTTATTGTTATTTCTACAATAACATAAACCTGGATTGTGTCTAGAAATGATAACTTACTAGCAGTGGCGTAACTACAAAGTTATGGGCCCCGGTGCGAACTTTCAAATGGGGCCCCCCCCCGCCAAAATATTTTTCACCCAAATCCACATCCTGCCCATGCTCCTGCCCCATCCGACTCCGCACTCTGCCCCATCTGACTCCGCACTCTGCCCCATCAGACTCCGCACTCTGCCCCATCAGACTCCGCACTCTGCCCCATCAGACTCCGCACTCTGCCCCATCAGACTCCGCACTCTGCCCCATCAGACTCCTCACTCTGCCCCATCCGACTCCTCACTCTGCCCCATCCGACTCCTCACTCTGCCCCATCCGACTCCTCACTCTGCCCCATCCGACTCCTCACTCTGCCCCATCCGACT
Source organism: Ranitomeya imitator (assembly GCF_032444005.1). Lineage (NCBI taxonomy): Eukaryota > Metazoa > Chordata > Amphibia > Anura > Dendrobatidae > Ranitomeya > Ranitomeya imitator. The sequence continues at coordinate 74,242,370 of NC_091286.1, read as the reverse complement.
CCTCACTCTGCCCCATCCGACTCCTCACTCTGCCCCATCCGACTCCTCACTCTGCCCCATCCGACTCCGCACTCTGCCCCATCCGACTCCGCACTCTGCCCCATCCGACTCCGCATTCTGCCCCATCCGTCTCCGCATTCTGCCCCATCCGTCTCCCCATTCTGCCCCATCCGTCTCCGCATTCTGCCCCATCCGTCTCCCCATTCTGCCCCATCCGTCTCCTCATTCTGCCCCATCCGTCTCCGCATTCTGCCCCATCCGTCTCCCCATTCTGCCCCATCCGTCTCCACATTCTGCCCCATCCGTCTCCACATTCTGCCCCATCCGTCTCCTCATTCTGCCCCTGTCTCCACATCTCACCAGAACAGCAGGAACCGGAAATCTGCTGCTGGTTGATACCAGAGACCACGAGCTGCACACAACCAGGACTGAGCTGCTGAGAGCTGAAGGACCTGTGGTGACGTCATCGTCATGTGATCAGGAGGCGGAGCTGATAAATGGTGAAAGACCTATGATAGTGATGACGTCACCACAGGATCTTCAGCTCTTCCTTTCAGATCAGGCGTCGGCTGCTGATCTGATGTGTGCGCCCGGCAGGTCAGGTGGAGGGCAGGTCTGTCTGTTGCCGTGCGGGAGGAATCACCTGCACGGCAACAGTTTTTAACTTTTTGCTGGTGTTGGCGTGCATCTGACCTGCCGGGGCCCCTGACTTCCCCCGAGCCCGGTCGCAGTGGCGACTGCTGCGACCGTGGTAGTTACGCCACTGCTTACTAGTATACGTGGAAGTTCCTCCAGTATTTGATTCGTCATCATCAGTATTACTGATGGCATCGGAGCTGTGGAATAAATGTAACAGAATATGAGCCACCATGAGTCATTAATCCCCATCCTGTATCTAGTAATGGAGGAGATGTAAGTCTTACCAGGTGGAACTGTCCGGATCATCTGAAGGTGGTACAATCAGATCTGTGGGGGCAACAAATCTCTTATAAGACTATTGTAATAGCATCGACTGAGGCTCAATATCAAATAAATAAATCCTAATAAAGTATCCAGTGTTCCCCTATATGTATATGGGGCAAATAATCACATTCACCTACAGTAACCCGCTCTGTGCATGGCCACCATCAGAAGCAATCCCCAAATCCCATTTATGGCTGATATAGAACAAATGTATGAATAACGCTCTTTACCAAATTCTGAAAACAAATGTTTTTCTCCCGATATGGAAGTGTCCCAGACATTGGACCCGCACCAATAAAGCTTGTCTAAAATAGGATTATCCCTTTAATGTAACTTTAATTTAAAAATGCACAAACCCTTCTATAATTTACCTTTAATTGTTACATTTGGAATCTGATCTGTTACAGCACAGAAAATTCAGTGTTCTTTCTACAATAACCCAGATGGTATCTAGAAATGATAACTTACTATTGTGTGGAAGTTCCTGCCCGATTGGAATCATCATCATCATCATCATCAATAAGAATGATGGCATCGGAGCTGTGGAATAAATGTAACAGATAATCAGCCACCATTAACCATTAATCCCCATCATGTGCTTAGTAATGGAGGAGACGTGGGCCTTACCAGGTGGTACTGTCCGGACCATGATCTGAAGGTGGTACAATCAGATCTGTGGGGGCAACACAACATTCATTTCTCATTAGAATATTGTAATAGCAAAGACTGAGGCTCAATATCAAAAGAAATAAATCCTAATAAAGTATCCAGTGTACTCCTATATGTATAGTAGGCAAAAAAAAATCACATTCCACTACAGGGACCTGGTCAGTGCACGGCCTCCATGAGAAGCAATCCCCAAATCCCATTTCTGGATGACGATATAATGCCTGCATGAATATCCCTGACCAAATACTGAAAATAAATGGTTAATATGAGCTCATTTACTGTAGGCGTACAATAGAAATAAATCCAAGCCCTGATCACAAGGTGCGATCTGCACCCAATGACTACAATGTGGCATCGATATGTATCAGAACCTTTACTGGATTAGGGTATCTGGTAAACTCGGGGTCAGGCACGAATTGAAGCCACTGATGTTTTCTTGGCCTGGAGACCTCGGAATTGGCCTCTTTCTTGGATGAGGCTGAAAAAATGAGATAGAATCTATAACCATGAACATCTCCAATTGATAATCACTCCACATTCTCTTGATGAGCTTCAAGAGGTAGTCACCGGAAATGGTCTTCCAACAATCTTGAAGAAGTTCCCAGAGATGCTTAGCACTTGTTGGCCTTTGTGCTGGTGGGGCGGCGCGGTGTGGAGTCATGGGGACTCAGTCTTGCAGCATGGGTGCTGTGGGGCAACAGGCCGTCCGCCCTGCTGGTGCATTGCCGCTGTGGCAGTGGGCGCCGCACCGCTCCGCTCCGTTAGGGCGATAGGACCCACTACGAGGTTTACCGTGAAGGGGCAGTGGGCTTCATACAGTCTGATCAGAATGTTAAACTGAAAACCTCATATTCAGTTATATAAATTTTTGCCTAGCGGCTTTAGATCAACGTATGATTTTGGGATGTGCGGTTCATGCTCTTTTTTTTTTTCTTTTTTGCAAAACTCCACATGTAATTCACGAGAACCGGCTTCATGGAGGAAGTCCGCAGCCCCCCGCAGCTCCTCAAAGCGCTAGTGTGAAACTAGCCTTAATTGTATTATTGCCACATAGAAAATACTTATAAAATTGAGATACCCAGCACACAAATTAATCAATTCATGTGTGCCCATCAGCCACGACAAGGCATAATATTGTTTGATTAACATTAATCCTTCTACTGTATTCATGGTGGATAGGGAAGAAATGTAATTTATGGACAAAAACGCACCCTTTAAGCTTTACAGAACACAAGTCCTTGTTTAATGCAGCTTTGTACCTTGAAGTAAAGCGTTCATGCTCCCAGGAACATACTAGCTCACCTGAATGTATTAAACCCAGTGTTTATTGGATTATATATAATTTAACAACCGTAAAGAGGACAATATGAGGACATGGAATGTTATGTATAATGTAGTATTGTTTCTCAAACAAATGTAGTGAGCGTGAAGCGATCTCTCTGGGTGCTATGCAATTAACCTTGCGTGCCACATCGCTCTGCCCTTTTTATGAGTGCAGACGCTTGAATGCAAAGTGTTTAGTTCTTATTGCACTTTCAGATGATTCTTATATCTGCACAAGGAATAACCTGTATCTGCTGAAATTATGCTCCCCCAGTGAATAGTGTAATATCCCGAGGTCGGGGCTATTATTGCTGGTTAATTCTCCACTATACCTTATTGTCTCCCTTATTGACATAAATGCTTTTCCATTGCAGCTAATCCAGAAGTTGACAGATGTGGCTGAGGAGTGCCAGAACAACCAGCTGAAAAAGCTCAAGGAAACGTGTGAAAAGTACAGTAATCTCTTTTTGTCTATAAATATACTCATGGGTTCTAATTAGTGTTGAGCATTCCGATACCGCAAGTATCGGGTATCGGCCGATACTTGCGGTATCGGAATTCCGATACCGAGATCCGATATTTTTGTGATATCGGGTATCGGTATCGGAAGTGTAAAATAAAGAATTAAAATAAAAAATATTGTTATATTCACCTCTCCGGCGGCCCCTGGACATCAGCGGGAGGATCCGGCGTCCGGCACGGCTTCTTTCTTCAAAATGCGCGCCTTCAGGACCTGTGGAATGACGTCCCGGCTTCTGATTGGTCGCGTGCCGCCCATGTGACCGCCACGCGACCAATCAGAAGCCGCGACGTCATTCCTCAGCTAAAGTCCTAGAATGAGCGCCTTCTAGGACCTGAGGAATGACGTCGCGGCTTCTGATTGGTCGCGTGGCGGTCACATGGGCGGCACGCGACCAATCAGAAGCCGGGACGTCATTCCACAGGTCCTGAAGGCGCGCATTTTGAAGAAAGAAGCCGTGCCGGACGCCGGATCCTCCCGCTGATGTCCAGGGGCCGCCGGAGAGGTGAATATAACAATATTTTTTATTTTAATTCTTTATTTTACACTTTAATATGGATCCCAGGGCCTGAAGGAGAGTTTCCTCTCCTTCAGACCCTGGGATCCATGAGGATACCTTCCGATACTTGATGTCCCATTGACTTGTATTGGTATCGGATATCGGTATCGGCGATATCCGATATTTTTCGGGTATCGGCCGATACTATCCGATACCGATACTTTCAAGTATCGGACGGTATCGCTCAACACTAGTTCTAATATAATTTGCTTTTTTATCTATAAACCTTTTACTTATATTTTGCAGGGAAAAGAAAGAGTTAAAAAAGAGGATGGACAAGAAGCGGCAAGAAAAGGTCACAGATACGAAATCGAAAGATAAGAATCAGATGGAGGAGTAAGTGTGGGGCGCTACACACATTTTTGTATTTTCATAGAGGAAATTTTTTCATATCATATAAATATCTGTGCAGGTTTTTTTTATATATATAAATGGATGTTGAAATAATAACATTATGATTTTTTACTGCATTCAGATCATACGTATGTGATCTCCAAAACTCTAAAGTCTGAGTCTTTGAAGTATGACCTCTTGTTCGTCTGGCAATAGGGCTTCATTAAACAAACATATTGTGGTTCCATACAACCTATTTTTATAAAGCACTGTGGTGCCGTGGTAGCACATTATGTAGTGATGAGGCAGTGACCCAGCAAAGTTCAAAGCAAAATATCTGTTTAATGTTCAACTCACAAAAACACAGCACACAATATCCTCCGTATCTCAGCCGGGAACCATATCCTCTGGATTGCAGCCAGTCCACCTCTGAGACCAGTTGCCGTGGGCAACTGCACCGCTGTAGCACTGTGGGTGCCAGGCCTCTCAGCTCCCTTGGCTGTTTAGCTCTGCTTGCCTGTGTTACCTCACACAGGTGGAGCTCTGCACTCTAGCAAACATCAAACTGACACTGAACCTGACACACCCAAACCCTCTACTGCAGGATTTTTAACAAGCAACCTGTGGCCTCTGGCCACATAGAAAACCAGGCCAGGAAGGAAACGGACTGCCACACTACTATCCTGTAGTCCATTTCAAAATGAAAGCCCAGCAGGTTTTCTCAAATCTGCCCTGGACAAATAGCTTGTCCAAGAACTAACACTTACTTTTATTTTGCATTGCAATCACAGCTATGCCTGTGACTGCAATGCGCTCTTATGACCTCAATACTCCTTTGTGCGCATCCTGGGGGAACACAGAGTGACCCTTACATGTAACACCAGTCACTGCCTCACAGCACCCATAAAAGTCCCAGGGGCTTACACTGTAGCTTTATTTATGGAAACCAAAAGAAAGGAGATATGCTCCACACCATCAGGCTATTGCTACATGGTTACTTTAGTGATGAGACAAAGCTAAGGTCAAAGATCACAGTAACACCATTCTGCAACATAGTAAATGAGGTCACATTGTAACCTGCGAATTGCTGAAAGTATTGTGTGGCTGCAGCCACCTGCGTGTCCCAACACAACCACATTAGCCATCATTATGTTGCAGTGTAGCATTGTCATTTTGCACTCTTTGGCTACACTAAAAATCACACAGCCATGTAACCCTATCCTGGAAAAATTTTAGTTTAACCCCTTTCTGACATCAGACGTACTATCCCGTCGAGGTGGGGTGGGCCCCCATGACCAGCGACGGGATAGTACGTCATGCCCTTTAATGCGACACTGCAACTTAAGTCACGGTGATCGCATTAAAATTCTGACGCCATCTTACCTCAGGGAAGATGGCCTCGGCATCCTGGGGTATGGCGTCCCCTCCCCCGCCTCCCGATCGCTGTGATTGGCTGTTCAATTCTGAACAGCCAATCACAGCCTTTCTCATTGTTTCAGCCAATCAGCTTGGCTGAAACAGTGAGGTTCCAGGCTAGGATCGAGTACCGATGTACTCGATCCTGGGGCCGGTGCCTGGCAACCCAGGCACCGGCCAAAACCCCCCGGATTGGCGCGATCGACGATCACATCGATCGCGCCAATCGCAGGGCATAGCGGCGGTGTTACCGCGCTGTGCCCTGCCTGAAAGTACCTGATCCGGAGCCTTCCTCAGCTGCCCTGCGGCTCCGGATCCTGCAGCTGTGATTGGCACGATCGATGTGATCGTCAATCGCGCCAATCAGGAACAGGCCCGCCGGATCGGCGTGATCGACGATCACATCGATCGCGCCGATCGCCGGGCACAGCGGCGGTGTTACCGCGCTGTGCCCTGCTTGGAAATCCATGTGCCGGGCCTTGCCTCATCTTCCTGCCACCTCCCCCACCACCTCCTGCAGCTCTGCCAAATAGGGAAAAACAGCAGCGGTGTGCCCGCGCTGTGCCCTGATGGTGACCTGCCGGTCACCTGCCGGTCACTTGCTGGTGACCTGCCGGTGACCTGCCTATGATCGGAGCTGTGAGCTCCGATCATAGGCTGGTGCCTAGCGACACCGGCGTCACCAGGGCCACCTCTGATTGGTGGGATCGATGTGATCATTCGATCCCACCAATGACAGGTCACAGCAGCGGTGTGACCGCTCTGTGACCTGTCTCACCTGTCCCTGACCTGTCTGACTGCTCTTCAGGAATCCTCACACTTGGTGAGGATTCCTGAAGAGCGGTCACGCTGACAGATCCCCTCCTGTGCTGAGACTTTTGGTGCCACAGTAGCCTGTGACACCACAATTCTTGCTAAAGAAAGAAGACAGAAGAAAGAAGACAGAAGAAAGAAGAGAGACTACAACCGTAAGTGTTCATCCCCGATCCCGGCCCGATCTTACTTTACACCCCCCTTACCCCTCCCCCCCCCTTCCCCTTCCCCCTCCACCCCCACTTTGCGCCGCGTCCGTCCATGCCCAAATTTAGCAGCCGCCGAGCGTTGATTGGTGACGCAGTTCACCGATCAACACTCGTGCTCGCTTTTCTCTTTCACCCCCCTTAGCGCCGCCGAGCATTGATTGGTGACGCAGTTCACCGATCAACACTCGTGCTCGCTTTTCTTTCCCACATCCCCGTCCGCGCACCCAAACACTGCGTCCAAACCCGTGCCTTTCATTTTTCTTTTTCCACATCCCCGTCCACGCACCCCGCCGCTGCGTCTGAACCCGTGCCTTTCATTTCTTTTTTTTTTCCCACATCCCCGTCCACGCACCCCGCCGCTGCGTCTGAACCCGTGCCTTTCATTTCTTTTTTTTTTTCCACCTCCCCGTCCACGCACCCCGCCGCTGCGTCTGAACCCGTGCCTTTCATTTCTTTTTTTTTTTCCACATTCCCGTCCACGCACCCCGCCGCTGCGTCTGAACCCGTGCCTTTCATTTCTTTTTTTTTTCCCCCATCCCCGTCCACGCACTCCGCCGCTGCGTCTGAACACGAGCCTTTCATTTCTTTTTTTCCACATCCCCGTCCACGCACCCCGCCGCTGCGTCTGAACCCATGCCTTTCATTTCTTTTTTTTTTTCCACATCCCCGTCCACGCACCCCGCCGCTGCGTCTGAACCCGTGCCTTTCATTTCTTTTTTTTTTTTTCCACATCCCCGTCCACGCACCCCGCCGCTGCGTCTGAACCTGTGCCTTTCATTTCTTTTTTTTTTTCCCACATCCCTGTCCACGCACCCCGCCGCTGCGTCTGAACCCGTGCCTTTCATTTCTTTTTTTTTTCCCACATCCCCGTCCACGCAACCCGCCGCTGCGTCTGAACCCGTGCCTTTCATTTCTTTTTTTTTTTCCCACATCCCCGTCCACGCACCCCGCCGCTGCGTCTGAACCCGTGCCTTTCATTTCTTTTTTTTTTTCCCACATCCCCGTCCACGCACCCCGCCGCTGCGTCTGAACCCGTGCCTTTCATTTCTTTTTTTTTTTTTCCCACATCCCCGTCCACGCACCCCGCCGCTGCGTCTGAACCCGTGCCTTACATTTCTTTTTTTTTTTTTCCACATCCCCGTCCACGCACCCCGCCGCTGCGTCTGAACCCGTGCCTTTCATTTCTTTTTTTTTTTCCCACATCCCCGTCCACGCACCCCGCCGCTGCGTCTGAACCCGTGCCTTTCATTTCTTTTTTTTTTTTCCACATCCCCGTCCACGCACCCCGCCGCTGCGTCTGAACCCGTGCCTTTCATTTCTTGTTTTTTTCCCCACATCCCCATCCACGCACCCCGCCGCTGCGTCTGAACCCGTGCCTTTCATTTCTTTTTTTTTTTTCCACATCCCCGTCCACGCACCCCGCCGCTGCGTCTGAACCCGTGCCTTTCATTTCTTTTTTTTTTTCCACATCCCCGTCCACGCACCCCGCCGCTGCGTCTGAACCCGTGCCTTTCATTTCTTTTTTTTTTCCCCACATCCCCATCCACGCACCCCGCCGCTGCGTCTGAACCCGTGCCTTTCATTTCTTTTTTTTTTTTCCACATCCCCGTCCACGCACCCCGCCGCTGCGTCTGAACCCGTGCCTTTCATTTCTTTTTTTTTTTTACACATCCCCGTTCACACACCCAGCAGCCGCCGAACTTTGATAAGTGACACAGTTCACTTATCAGAGCTGGGCCTGCTGTTTTAGACTTTTCCTTTTACAGGTATTTTTTTTCCCTTTAGCTTTTTCCTTTCAGAATAGTTTGCACCAAACACTATCCCCCCCACACGTACACAGTTACCAATAAATATTACACCCAAGCACCATACTCACACAAAAAATGTCCCGTTCGTCCCATCAGCGCTATTCATTGGAGGAGGCATATGCTTTCCTTGCCTCCGACACTGATAGAGAGGGAGAGGATCCCACATTCCTTTACTCTTCAGATTCTTCATCTTCTTCCTCCTCCTCCTCATCTTCCTCCTCGGGTCCTGCGGAACCGCCACGCAGACGCCCCAGGAGAGAAGATCAGGCAGCGCCCACTCCTGAAAATGAACCAGCGCGACCCTCTTTGGACCCCATATGGACCTCGCCCCCCGAAAATTACGAGCCACTGATTCCTGATTTTGTGGCAGAATCAGGAATCAAGTTTGACACCACCGACCTCACAGAAATAGACTTTTTCAAAGTCTTTTTCTCTGAGGCTTTCGTTAACCTCATGGTGGAACAAACTAATTTGTATGCTCGGCAATTTTTGGAGCAAAACCCCCGTTCATCATTTTCTAACTGGTCTCCTGTAGACACAGTTGAAATGACGCAGTTTTGGGGCCTGGTCCTCCATATGGGGATCGTGAAGAAGCCAGAAATTCGTCAATATTGGAGTGTAGATATTTTATATAACACTCCAGTGTTCCGAATGGTCATGGTTCGGACGCGTTTTGAGGCCATCCATAAGTTCCTGCATTACAACGATAATGCACGGTGTCCCGCACGAGATGACCCCAATTTTGACCGTCTGTTCAAAGTTCAGCCGGTCATCGAACACTTCAGCAAAAAGTTTGCTGAAGTGTACGTGCCCAAAAGGGACATCTGTGTGGATGAGTCCTTGGTTCATTTTAAGGGGCGGTTCAGATTCCGTCAATACCTGCCCAGCAAAAGGGCCAGGTACGGAATCAAACTCTACAAGCTGTGTGAGAGTACCTCAGGGTACACCTACAGCTTTAGAGTGTACGAAGGGAAGGACAGCAGGATTGAACCGCCTGAGTGTCCTTTCATCCTGGGAGTGAGTGGGAAAATTGTGTGGGATTTGGTGCACCCACTGCTGGATAAAGGTTATCACCTCTACACCGATAACTTTTATTCCAGCATCCCACTTTACAAATCTCTCTCTGCGCGAGGTACCGCAGCCTGCGGTACTGTCCACAAAAATCAGAGAGGCCTCCCGAAGACGCTACTTGGGCAGATGCTCAGAAAAGGTGAGAGCAAAGCCCAATGTAGCGACCACCTGCTGGTGGTCAAGTACAAGGACAAGAGGGATGTCCTTCTCTTGACCACCATACACGGTGATGGCAGTGCCCTCAGCAGTGTACGGGGTACCTCAACACAGGTCTGCAAACCGGACTGTGTACTGGGGTACAACAAAAACATGGGGGGCGTTGATCTCTCCGATCAACTCCTCCAACCGTACAGTGCTTTGAGGAAGGCCAAGGTGTGGTACAAAAAGCTGTCCGTGTACATCGTACAAATGGCAATGCTCAACGCTTTCCTGCTGTCACGATGTGCACGACACACTGATACGTCGTACCTTCAGTTCCAGGAGGTAGTGGTTAAGGCCCTGATATTTGACACGAGGGAAGGAGCGGGCCCCAGTACTTCCGGAACTGAGGGTGCTCGTATCATACCAGGTCAGCATTTTCCGGGGGTGGTCCCGCCAACTGATAGAAAAAGTAAGCCGCAAAAAAGGTGCCGAGTGTGCTACAAAAGAGGAGTACGCAAGGACACCATCTATCAATGCGACACCTGCCCCGACAAACCTGGCCTGTGTATGAAGGACTGCTTCAAATTGTACCACACCTCCGTGCACTACTAATTTACTTAACAGGAACCAGTAGATTAGTTCCAAAGAGGGGGCACATCTAAGTAAGTTCCTTGGGGGTCTAGGTTCCAAAATGATGTCACTTGTGGGTTTTTTTTTACTGTTTAGGCACATCAGGGGCTCTGCAAACGGAACATGACGCCCTCAGAACTAGTCCATCAAAGTCTGCATTCCAAATAGTCACTGCTTCCCTTCTGAGTCCCGAAGTGCCCAAACAGTTTTTTCCCACATATGGGGTACCAGCGTACTCAGAACAAATTGGACAACAACTTTTGGGGTCCAATTTCTCCTGTTACCCTTGGGAAAATAAAAAATTGGGGGCTGAAAGATCATTTTTGTGGGGGAAAAAATAGAATTTTTTATTTTCACGCCGGGCATCATAGACTTTAGTGAAGCACTTGGAGGTTCAAAATTCTCACGACACACCTAGTTAAGTTCCTTAGGGGGTCAAGTTTCCAAAATGGGGTCACTTGTGGGGAGTTTCTACTGTTTAGGCACATCAGGGGCTCACCAAATGGCACATGATGTCTGCAGACAATTCCATCAAAGTCTGCATTCCAAAACGTCACTACTTCCCTTCCGAGCCCCGAAGTGTGCCCAAACAGTAGTTTTCTCCCACATATGAGGTACCAGCGTACTCAGGACAAATTGGACAACAACTTTTGGGGTCCAATTTCTCCTGTTACCCTTGGGAAAATAAAAAATTGGGGGCTGAAAGATCATTTTTGTGGGGGAAAAAATAGAATTTTTTATTTTCACGCCGGGCATCATAGACTTTAGTGAAGCACTTGGAGGTTCAAAATTCTCACGACACACCTAGATAAGTTCCTTAGGGGGTCTAGTTTCCAAAATGGGGTCACTTGTGGGGGGTTTCCACTGTTTAGGCACATCAGGGGCTGTCCAAACGCGACATGGCGTCCTATCTCAATTCCAGCCAATTTTAGCTTGAAAATGTCAAATGGCGCTCCTTTCCTTCTGAGCCCTGCCATGCGCCCAAACAGTGGTTCCCCCCCACATATGGGGTATCAGCGTACTCAGGACAAATTGGACAACAACTTTTGTGGTCCAATTTCTCCTTTTACCTTTGAGAAAATAAAAAATTGGGGACTAAACCATCATGTTTGTGGAAAAAATAGGATTTTTTATTTTCACGCCCGGGCATTATAAACTTTCGTGAAGCACTTGGCGGATAAAAGTGCTCACCACACACCTAGATAAGTTCCTTAGGGGGTCTAGTTTCCAAAATGGGGTCACTTGTGGGGGGGGTTTCCACTGTTTAGGCACATCAGGGGCTGTCTTAACGCGACATGGCGTCCGATCTCAATTCCAGCCAATTTTAGCTTGAAAATGTCAAACGGCGCTCCTTTCCTTCTGAGCTCTGCCATGCGCCCAAACAGTGGCTCCCCCCCACATATGGGGTATCAGCGTACTCAGGACAAAGTGGACAACAACTTTTGGGGTCCAATTTCTCCTTTTACCCTTGGGAAATTAAAAAAATTATTGCTGAAAGAACATTTTTGTGACTAAAAAGTAAAATGTTAATTTTTTCCTTCCATGTTGCTTCTGCTGCTGTGAAACACCTGAAAGGTTAATAAACTTCTTAAATGTGGTTTTGAGCAGCTTGGGGGGTGCAGTTTTTAGAATGGTGTAACTTTTGGGTATTTTCTGCCATATAGACCCCTCAAAATGACTTCAAATGTGAGGTGGTCCCTAAAAAAATGGTTTTGTAAATTTTGTTGTAAAAATGAGAAATTGCTGGTCAAATTTTAACCCTTGTAACTTCCTAGAAAAAAAAAATTTTGTTTCCAAAATTGTGCTGATGTAAAGTAGACATGTGGGTAATGTTATTTATTAACTATATTGCGTCACTTAACTCTCTGGTTTAACAGAATAAAAATTCAAAGTTGGAAAATTGCGAAATTTTCAATATTTTCGCCAAATTTCCGTTTTTTTCACAAATAAACGCAAGTTATATCGAAGAAATTTTACCACTATCATAAAGTACAATATGTTACAAGAAAACAATCTCAGAATCGCCAAGATCCGTTGAAGCGTTCCAGAGTTATAACCTCATAAAGGGACAGTGGTCAGAATTGTAAAAATTGGCCCGGTCATTAACGTGCAAACCACCCTTGGGGGTAAAGGGGTTAAATACAGTGGCTTGCAAAAGTATTCACCCCCTTGGCATTATTCATGTTTTGCTACCTCACAACCTGAAGTTTCACTATTTTTTTGAGGGTTTGCATCAGTGCATGCCTACAACTGTGAACCTTTGGTTTTCTTTTAATTGTGAAGTAAACAACACATAGGACAACATAACTGAACACTTCAGTGTGCATAATTATTCTCCCCCCTAAAGTCAGTACTTTTTAGAGCCTCCTTTTGTGGTAATTACAGATGTAAGTCGCTTTGGATAAATCTCTGAGCTTTCCATTGGGATTTTGCCCTTTCCTCAAGGCAAAACTGCTTCAGTTCATTCAAGTTAGATGGCTTCCTCTGGTGAACAGCAATCTTCAAGTCTAACCACAGATTCTCAATTGGATTATGGTCTGGGCTTTGACTAGGCCACTCCAAAACATTTACACATTTCCACTTAAACCACTGGAGTGTCTCAAGTCACTTGGAGACTGAAACAGGTTTTGCTCAAGAATATCCCTGTATTTCACACCATCCATCTTCCTCTTGACATGGACCATTTTCCCTGTTCCTGGTGCCAAAAACATGCCCACAGCATGATGATGCCACCACCATAGATCACTGTGGGGATAGTATTCTTGAAGTTATGAGCTGTATTGGTTTAGCACCTCGCATAGCGTTTACCTTGTTGGCCAAAAAAAAAAAATTTTGTCTCATCTCACCTTCCCGCATGCATTTGGGGAGTCTCCCACATGTCTTTTGGCAAACTCAAAATGAGCCTAACAATTTTTGTGTGTAAGTAAAGGCTTTTTTCTGCTCACTTTTCCATAAGAGCCACCTCTATAGAGTGTATGTCTTATTGTGGTCATATGGACAGATTTTCCAGTCTCTGATTGGGAACACTGAAGGTCCTTCAGGGTTACCTTTGGTCTCTGTGCTGCCTCTCTGATTAATGCCCTCCTTGCCCGGGCTGAGAGTTTTAGTGGTCGACCCTCTCTTGGCAGGTTTGTTGTGTTACCATGTTCTTTACGTTTGATGATAATGGATTTGATGGTGCTCCGAGGGATCATCAGAGATTGTTTTTTTTTTTCAATAACCCAACCCTGACTTGAACTTCTCAACAACTTTTGTCCCTGACTGGGTTGGAGATCTCCTTGGTCTTGGTCTTCATGGTGTTTGGTTAGTGGTGCCTCTTACCTAATAGTGTTGCAGCATATGTGGCCTTTCAGAAAAGGTAAAGTTTATATACTGACAGACCAGACATTTTTAGGGGCTTCATAGCAAAAGAGTTGAATACATGTGCACATATCAGTTTTTATTTATTTTATTCCATAAATGTAATGTATGCGTATATATTTTTTGCACTTCACTTCACCAACTTAGACTATTTAGTGATGTGTCACACACAACTCAAATTGCAAAACTATTTAAACACAGTTTGTAATGTAACAAAATATGTAAAAAGCCAAGGGGTGGGATACTATCGCAACCCATTGTATTTCCATTATAACTGTGCCAACCATTACCATGGAATAGCATGTGAGGTATGGAGCTGCATGGACTCTATGCTATGATATATTTGTGAAACTGCCGGACTACTTGGACTATGTGCATAAAGCCTCATCATTCTGCTATAGGATTTTTTGTGACCGCCAGGTCCATTTTTCCGCTTGTAAACAGCAGTATATATGTTTCTGTCGATTTTGCTGTGGATTTCTCTGAACCCACCCATTTAAATTTGTACACACTTGGGCAGATTTACTGATCCTACCTAAAATTTAGATACTATAAATTTAGGGTTCATTTATACGAGCAGATAATCATTAAAACGATGAATGATGCGATCGTAACTCACGACCAACAAATTATGTCAGACAAGTGTTTCTACAGGACCAGAATAAATAGTTGAATAACGATCATTATATTGTAACATCGAACATCATGCTCTATGTTGACACAGACAGATAATGACTTGTAGATTTCTGCAATGTTCAAATATCAAAAGACTGACCGTCACTTCCAAACAGAAAACTGGTGTGTACAGGTGCAAGCTGGGTGTATATAACCAACAAATAAAGTAGCACTCTGTAGCGCTATAGAATGAAAACATGAGATACTTGAAATTTGAATTGCATTACTGCTCTAGAAAATACTGTAGGGAAAATGAGAATAATTAGCACATAAATTGACCAACTCATACATGCCCTGCAGCCATGATAAGGTGATTATCTTTGCTGTGAACCTGTCCTAACGAGAATCATCTCCTAGGCTGAAGCCTACATTTGCATGGGTAGATAGGACCCCATATAAATTCCATAAGTGATACTAGTTATTTTGAGTATATGAATTTGTATATTATTGTACAATCTTTTCAAGTATTCCCATCGATATTGTATAAAAGAATGTTTCATCGAATTAACAAAGCAATTTTTTTGCTAGTTACGAATATATATTTGCTCCATTTACAAATTTCCAATGCTACAATTCATACTGAAGTATTGCCTTGGAACTTGGTCAAACCTATTTATGACTGAATGAATTTATGAATCTTGAATTTCCCAGCCTCTTGTTGTAGGTTAATCTCCATTTACACGATCTTCAAAAATTTTTACTCTCCTAAAATGATTTCATGCTCGGTGAAGGAGAATTTTTGGACACATTGTTCAGTTGCTCACCATATTAACATTACACAATTATTGTGACTGATGGGTCATTACTGTTCGAATCTGACATATTATCAGCCAGGGTAAATGGGCCTTTAAACTAGACATAAGTCTGAGAGTGTGGTCAAATTTATCACAGTACAATAACAATATAAATATAAATTAGTCCACATGGAAGAAACATTTTTAACTTCTTGTTCCAATGAAATTATTATAGTATTATTTTTATTAGGTATTGTTGACAATGAAAAATGTGATATGCCTGACACTAAAAATATTCTTAAAATATAACTAACTTGTGGTCTAAATCTTTTGTGTGTATTTTCCAATATTGCGTTAGATCATTATTCCTCCACTTTCCAATTGTTGCAGTAATTATGTTGGTGGTGTGTTTGTAGTACAGTGCAAGGGACAGGGACAGCCACTACAATTGTTAAAACCTAAAAACAAGTCGTCCCGACACGTTTCGCTTTTAATCTGGCTTCATCAAGGGGATAGTGGTTTATAGCTATAAGATCCTGTGGAAAATTTGGTGCATTTGTGGACAGATGTTTCTAACCCTTGCATCCCTTATTTGTTGGATTAGTTTTCATGTTATTTTTCAGATCTTGTCACTCAGCTAGCATTCTCCCATACTAGTTATTTCTCAGATTATTACTATATTGTCTCCGTTTGTACTGGAATTGTTGAGATGCTGTGTATACAATATTATATATATATATATATATATATACTTTTTTTTTCAAATTTTGCATGTTAAAACATTGATGTATGGAATTATCTTTCTAATAATGTCCAGTCTGCTGTAATGTTATATAGTGAATTCTAATGTCATGTCCATGTTTGTCTATAGGGAGAAGACAGAGATGATCAGATCCTATATCCAGGAAGTTGTGCAATACATTAAAAGGGTACGGTATCTGCCTTGATTGCATTTATATGGAAGATTCATGTTCCACTCAGTAATAAATATGTGGTTACTGATCCAATGCAGATAGACACAATGTTTTTCAGTTTTAATTATGACAGCTACATTTCAGCCGGATAATGACTCTAATACATCAGGTAGTGGTAAAGTAATAGAGGTTGCTGGAGAAAAATAATGGAATAAAAATCTAATATAAGACGGTAAGGAGGAAATGTGTCTGGAGAAACCTAAGGATGAAATATTTTTCTTGTTCAATATTAAGATATAAAGACAATGTAAATGGATTTCATTTCATTTTCTATTGATTTATTCCCAAGCTAAGAGGAAGCTAGAGTATGCAATCACATCTATCTATCTATCTATCTATCTATCTATCTGGAAGCACACCAAAAATTAATGCAAAAAGTGTTTTTTAATGGCCAACTGTGGTGACGTTTCGCATCAGAAATGTGAACCTTTCTCAAACTTGTGCTGTTTCCAGTTGCTTTTCTTTTCTGGATCATTTGGTTTTTGCCAGTGAGGCTTTGCACCCTCATTGTTCTCGTGCTGCTCTAGTTTTTCCACTTATCTATGTATCTATCTAAAAATAGTAAAAGCAGCCAGCATTCCAGTATTTACCAAAAAAAAGTGAATTTTATTTAGCCCATGTGTCATGGTGACAGTTTGGTTGCAGTGAACCTTTTTTCCAGAAAAAAAGGTTCACTGCAATCAAACATCACCATGCCATATGGGCTAGATCAGGGGTCCCCAACTCCAGTCCTCAAGGCCCACCAACATGTCATGTTTTCAGGATTTCCTTAATCTTGCCCAGGTAATAATTGCATCACCTGTGCAATGCAAAGGAAATCCTGAAAACATGACCTGTTGGTGGGCCTTGAGGACTGGAGTTGGGGACCCCTGGGCTAGATAAAGCCCACCTATTTTTGGTAAATACTGGAATGCTGGCTGCTTTTACTATTTTTATATATTTTCCAAAAAGTGGATGTTTTACATGGGAGGCCTTGCACTGATCATTTATTCAGTCATAGTGTACTGTTACAATTGATCTTATCTATCTATCTATCTATCTATCTATCTATCTATCTATCTATCTATCTCACATGCAAGTGCTTCTCTCAAAATTAGAATATCATCAAAAAGTTAATTTATTTCAGTTCTTCAATACAAAAAGTGAAACTCATATATTGGATAGAGTCATTACAAACAGAGTGATCTATTTCAAGTGTTTATTTCTGTTAATGTTAATGATTATGGCTTGCAGCCAATGAAAACTCAAAGGTCATTATCTCAGTAAATTAAAATACTTTAACACCAGCTTGAAAAATTATTTTAAAATCTGAAATGTTAGCCTACTGAAATGTATGTTCAGTAAATGCACTCAGTACTTGGTCGGGGCTCCTTTTACATCAATTACTGCATCAATGTGGCGTGGTATGGAGGCGTTCCGCCTGTGACACTGCTGAGGTGTTATGGAAGCCCAGGTTGCTTTGATAGCTGCCTTCAGCTCGTCTGCATTGTTAGGTCTGTTGTCTCTCATCTTCCTCTTGACAATACCCCATAGATTCTTTATGGGGTTAAGGTCAGGTGAGTTTGCTGGCCAATCAAGCACAGTGATGCTGTGGTTTATAAGCCAGGTATTGGTACTTTTGGCAGTGTGGACAGGTGCCAAGTCCTGCTGGAGAATGAAATTTATATCTCCAAAAAGCTTGTCGGCAGAGTGAATTATGAAGTGCTCCACTCTTCCTCCAGACTCTGGGGCCTTGATTTCCAATTGAAATGGAAAATTTACTTTCATCTGAAAACAACACCTTGGACCACTGAGCAACAGTACAGTTCTTTTTCTCCTTGGCCCAGGTAGGACTCTTCTGGCTTCTGACGTTGTCTATTGGTCATGAGTGGCCTGACACAAAGAATGCGACACTTGTAGTCCATGTCCTGGATACGTCTGTGTGTGGTGGCTCTTGAAGCAATGACTCCAGTAGCTGTCCACTCCTTGTGAATTTCCCTCCATTTTTGAATGACCTTTTCTTAACAATCCTTTCAAGGCTGCCGTTGTCCCAGTTGCTTGTGCACCTTTTTCTACCATACTTTTTCCTTCCACTCAACCTTCCATTAATATGCTTGGATACAGCACTCTGTGAACAGCCAGCTTTTTGAGCAATGACCTTTTTTGTAGCTTACCCTCCTTGTGGAATATGTCTATGACTGCCTTCTGGACATCTGTCAAGTCAGCAGTCTTCCCCATGAGTGTGGAGCCTACTGAAACAGATTAAGGGACCTTTTTAAATCCTTAGGAAGCTTTTGTAGGTGTTTTTTCTTAATTATTCTAATTTACTGAGATAATGACTTTTGTATTTTCATTGGCTGTAAGCCATAATCATCAACATTAACAAAAGTAAACATGTGAAATAGATCACTCTGTTTCTAATGACTCTATATAATATATGAGTTTCACCTTCTGTATTTAAGAACTGAAATAAATTAACTTTTTGATAATATTCTAATTTAGAAAGAAGCACCTGTATAATGATTATCTACTTGTATCTATTTATTTATCTATCTCATATCCATTTATCTACTTATCTCTCTCCCTTACATCTATTGATCATAAGAATGATGAACGTTCAATTTCGCGGCACTTTCTCCTGTTGGATGGAGGGGTCATTTTGGACGCAATTCCAAGTTCTGCTGTAGGTTCCTTGTTTATTTGTTAGGCTGTTTATCTATTAAAGGGAATGTATCACCTATGAATTTCGATTATTTTTCTGTTTTCTATATATGATTATGAGGGCTGCCAGCTTCCCTGAGATTTAGTTATATACTATGGGAGACACGTGGATCAAAGCCACTAGTAGTCAATAGCTGGTCATTGGCTCCTATGGGAGAATTTTCTAAGCATTCTCTGTTATCTGTGCACAGCTCATTGTGCAGGAAGGGTGAGGAAGTGAGCTGTGTTAATCACCTATTATGAATGATACTGTTAGGTGTTGGGATTCTTCCTCTGCACGGGATAGATCCCAAGCCCAATCTTCTTCTGCGGTCTCCCATTCAGTCCCGACTGCAGTGGATGCTGCTCAGCAAAGACGTTGGTCTCGTCGGCTTGCTCAGACTCAGTCTGTGCGGATGATTACCACTGCCTCTCCAGGTTAAGCTATGGTAACTAATAATAGACAGCAGCGAGCGATCTCTCCTGAGACTAAGTCCAGGATTTGCTCTACAGAGCATGCTCGTGAGGCAACTTCTCATTAGTAGTCGGCCGTCACATGCTCAGGTCCTGGTCCGGCTTCGTATTGGCCCATGAGCAAGGTGCTGTCTGATTGGCAAAATCTATAAAATGATTGTTGACGAGCCTGCCAGCGCGCTAAGATCGTTGATGTGAGAGTGTGGAACCTAACAGTAGTGTGGACTTGTTTGAATGTGCACAGGACAGGCCTAGAACCTTTAGGGTATGTGCACACGATACGGAAAACGCTGCGGATCCGCAGCAGTTTCCCATGAGTTTACAATTAACAATGTAAACTTATGGGAAACAAAAAACGCTGTGCACATGCTGCGGAAAAAACTGTGCGGAAACGCAGCGGTTTACATTCCGCAGCATGTCACTTCTTTCTGCGGATTCCGCAGCGGTTTTACAGCTGCACCTATAGAAAACCGCAGTTGTAAAACCGCAGTGAAATCCGCAGAAAAACCGAGGTAAATCCGCGATAAATCTGCAGCAAAAACGCAGCGTTTTTGCCCTGCCGATTTATCAAATCTGCTGCGGAAAAATCCGCAGTGGACCAATATACGTGTGCACATAGCCTTAGAATTCTGGCACCTCCGGAGAGGAGATTGTGTGGGTTCAGAGCTGGCGTTTAGCCTTAAGAATTCTGGCTTCTCCGGAGAGGAGTTCTGTGTGTGCACGCCTTGTGTTTGAGTCCACTAGTGGTTCCCTTGCCTCAGTGAGGTAGCGAACACCTGTGAAGTTAACAGGGTTTGTGTTTTGCATCTAAACAACTCTGTGGCAGTGTGCTTATAACACAGCTCTGCTGCAGAGTGTCTTTCCGTCGCTGTATGCGATTGGCACAGCACGTGTTTCAGCACTGGATGACATTTAATTCTGTGCTGGCAAACTACGTTCACTGCTTTGTTTCTCCATTGTCCTTACTAGTTGCAGTTTACCATTCCTGCATGGTGGAAACCGTGTGGCGAACGCACTTTATTATTATATTTTATTTAGTGCGTTCCGCCAACCCTAACAGATACATCTTGTGTTATTTAAATGTATGTATTGTAGAGAATTTATCGAGAAAACTTGGATTGACCTACTAGTGCAATTTTATTTTACTTTCACGCAAAGTTATTTCTATGCTTTTATTGATGTTTGATGCGATACCTTTTTCTTTTCCTACTACTTTTCTTAAATGTAATAATAACATACACAGTTGCCTCTATGCTCCCTTCTCGAAACTCACATTGCTGTGTAAAGAGTTAATTCCATCTGCAACTTTATCTGTTCCGAATGCCACTGCTTAAATTAGATTTTTTCTTATTGATCATTAATATGAAACAATTCAAGTATAGTATGAGTTATTTGTTGTTTTTTTCTATCGAAATAATGGTACGTACTCTATATGTTTGTCCTTTTACTTGCAGTTATTTTAATTTATTGATGTATTATCATTAAATGTAATGAAACAATATTTCATGCCTTCGTATTGAGCTATATAACACAGATTCTTGTTTCTAGAGCATTATTGTATTAATCTTCATATCGTGCATGCGATCTACTTTCTGTGTTTGGTTACTTTGTTTTTCCCCACACAACTAAAAATATTTCAAATTATTATTACTAAGTGTTGTATCACTTGTGTTACTGGGTGCAGCAGTTGTGATAGAATCACATTTTCTTCTGCTGCAGATCTAGCAGAGCTCAGTTGTTGAGCTTTGTATAACCTGCTCACGCCACTACTTTCCCTGTACATTGTATAGTGACAGAGAGCTGCTAACCAATGCTGGGTGTGCAGACTAGGAGGCACAAGGAAGCTTGTCTCTAGTGATAATGTTTCCCTGATAAGAGACTGATTATATTGAAGCAGCAAAACAGACACCAGTAAGTGACACATCACTGGAATCGGGGTCTCTTCCACTACATTATTTTGCTCTCAGATTGTCATAGCAAAAACCTGGTGACAGAATCTCTTCAAAGGGTTAAATCCAGGGATCTGCTGAACAGAGTTGCCAAGGCAAACTCTGGCTGGGAAAGCCCTGTATGAGCTGACAGTTCATTAAAACACTAAAACCGAACATAATAGATCCCATTCTAAATCAGTGGGATCCATTGGCCACTATAGGTGTCAATCATGCAATGGATCTGGCTCTGGCACCATGTCATATATTTTACAACTGTGTTGACAGTGAGTCCATTGAGTTCAGTGGGCATCACGCTATGCTTTGTAGAAGGGGCTGTCCATTGCAGCACCCGGGCAGCATTATGGAGCTGAGGCAGGTGATTGGTAGGTGAAAATACATTATATTTTTACTTTCAGATCATACTTGGCTTTGTTTTAAAAAATAAAGTGCTGGATGAATCCTATGAATAACGTAGACCTTAATATCAATTGTTACTAATGATCCACCGATACAGCCATGGCAGGAATTTAAGAGAAAAATTGACCCCCAAAAAGTTTGCCAGTGTGGGTAGAATGACATTGATTAACCAATATTATGAGCAATGTATATAGTATCAACAATTGAGTCTCCTCAGATGTACAGTATATATGTGGCATGAAGAGATCAATATCAGATAGTCGCTGAACCAGCCAAAGCTTCAAAGATAGCCCTTCCCTCCTACAGCGAGTCGTTGCCGTGTGTGGCATTAGCATTTTTTAATGATAAAATTTGATAAGTCTAGATCGTACTTCAAGCCAATTTTTATTTCTTAGCATTTTAATTACCTAAAATCATTCTAATACATATTTGCATAGACCGCCTGGAAATGTTTCCTCACAACCTGGCTGTAATTTAAAGCATATCACCAAGTAAATCCAGGGAGCTCTGCTAATAAGGTGGCTTGAAAGCAAAGGCAATGGGGGATGTGAAATCTACTAGTAGAGGCCAGCGGTGATCAAGAAAGGTGCATTCACGTCCACCAAATGCCATATTGCATGCCAGCTCTGCAGCCTCTAATGGTGTCGTTGTAGGAGTACTTTGCCTTTATTCAGTTTGTCGTTGTGTTGTTCCAACATATAAAGGAAATAAACATGTGTATAACAAATCGTGTACTTGCAATTATTTTCTGGGAGAAATGCCTCATTTTCTGGAACAATTTCAAGGGTGCCAACACTTTTGGCCATGACTGCAGATAGATATCCTTTACATGTACTATTGTACAGAATATTTTTCAAATTAACTCTTTCCTAAAAGGAAATGATCCTGCTAGTGCTGAACAGAAGCGGCAGTTACCTTTAAGTCAAGAGCCCACCTTTAAGTGAAATTTGTAATATGATATTAGCCGAGCTAGACACCAATCTATGGATAGCTGTTTCATGGTACTTAGCCCTCATCAGTGCAGATCAGGGTTTGACTTGCTGATTGTAATGTGATTAAAGGGATCCTGTCAGCAGGATTGTGCCCAGTAACCTGCACACAGTGTCAGGTTGGCACCATTATACTGATTACAATGATACCTTGGTTGATGGAATCTATCTTGTGGTTGTTGTTTAAAGGGACTCTGTCACCCCCAAAATCGTATATGAGGTAAGCCCACCGGCATCAGGGGCTTATCTACAGCATTCTGGAATGTTGTAGATAAGCCCACGATGTATCCTGAAGGATGAGAAAAAGAGGTTAGATTATACTCACCCAGGGGCGGTCCTGCTGCGGTGGGCGTCGCGGTCCGGTCCGGGGCCTCCCATCTTCTTACGATGACGTCCTCTTCTTGTCTTCTTGCTACGGCTCCAGCGCAGGCGTACTTTGTCTGTCCTGTTGAGGGCAGAGCAAAGTGCTGCAGTGCGCAGGTGCTGGGAAAGGTTAGAGAGCCCCGGCACCTGCACACTGCAGTACTTTGCTCTGCCCTCAACAGGACAGACAAAGTACGCCTGCGCTGGAGCCGTAGCAAGAAGACAAGAAGAGGACGTCATCGTAAAAAGATGGGAGGCCCTGGACCGCAACACCCATCGGACCGGACCGCAGCGGGACCCCCACTGGGTGAGTATAATCTGACCTCTTTTTCTCATCTTTCAGGATACATCGGGGGCTTATCTACAGCATTACAGATTTTTAAAAAATCACCTTTTGTGGTTGCGCCTGCACTGCAGCATGATCGCTGTAATGTGTATTTAATAATTTTTTTATGGTATACCTAAATTCTTAAAAACAAGTCAGTCTGAAAATGACGCCGGCCGTGTCTGCGCAGCAGCAGTTACCGGATTGCCAATTGCTGCTACTGTGCAGGCTGTGCCATCTTGCTAGAGAAAAAAAGATTGCTTCCTCCAAGATGGCGCCATCAGCACCTGCGCAGTAGAATCCTGCTTTCCCCCAAAATTACAGTATATTGTAACATTATTTTACTGCAATGGGGGCAGTGCATTCAATTATTGTAGGCACCTAGATACTCTAGAAAAAAAACACAATCAGAATTGTCCTCACTGATCTTTCTTACCTGCTACCAGTAATCTGTAGAAAGCAATAGCAATCAATTGTAACACCGATTTAAAAGAAGTTGTAAAGGGTCAAATTTAAGAAGCATTTTGTATGTTAAAATTCATCTAGTAAACCTGGAAAAGTAATCTCTATAATCATAGCTATTATCAGTTATGCTATAACATTGTATGTAGTGTTGCCCTCAGTGCCAGTCTTCTTGAGAGAATTACCAATGTCTTTTTCCTCTTAATTAAAGTTGACCCCTCTGGTATGGTTTTTCTCTGCCTCTTCCTCTGGAGCCACACTGTAGTCGCATGTTCACACAGAGTTATTGATGTGGATTTTGAAGCAGATCCAGCAGTAGGGCTCAGCGCCATGACTTGTTAAAATGCATCTTCTTTATTGTAGATCAGTAGAATAAATTATACAAAAGTTAAAAGTTACAAATGTTTCAGGGTTATTCCTTAATCGTTGCTTTTTGTATGATTTATTCCGAATTGCTTTATTGATCTACAATAACGAAGATGCATTTTAACCAGGCATGAGTCCTACTGCTGGATCTTATCTCTTCCTACGTTCTTCTGGCCGTGCTCCAAATGTTCCATGCACAGGACGGGCCTGACCTGTAGTATATGGAAATTTAGGTGAGCTGACTTTGATCCATGTCGAAGAGTATTCAATGAGAATTTGAAGTGATTTTTCATGTGGATTTTGAAGCACATCAACTTCAAAGTCTTTGTAATAAATGGTGTGAACATACTCTATAAGTTTGTCCTCCTGAATGCAGTGAGCATTTTTTTAAGGGGCTAATCTTCGTAGAATGAGGACAAACATTCACATTTTTGTCGAGGGATTATCAAGGCACTCTAGGTTTTATATTGCCTCCTACCCTGTGAACGATCTCTTTTCTCATAGACCATATTCCTGCCTTGATACGAGTAGGTCTGATGTTTGCCATGTTGTTATTAGTCAGCCACTGGTTTGTCGTAAAGTTGTGGTGACCATTGGGGTAGTACATGCCACTGTTTTAGCTAATAATGCCAATGTTAAAATAGCCTGACAGGTCTACCATGTCGTCCAATCCTCCAGCATTTCTCTATTTTTTTTAAAAACACCCTGCCTAACAAGCCACTTATAATGTTTGACACATAAACAGATGTTTAAAGGAAAAAGTCGTTTTGCACTCCATTTTTCATATGCTAGTTTCCCATACACTAGTTGATGGGGCTTTTGCTTCCCCAGACTGGTGGTCCCACTCAGCATGTTATCACACCCATGTGGGCATGATAGCATGGTTTGGAATAGCCAGTGTTGTCGCCGTCTCTCGTGCCTGCCACTTTGCTGCCTACACGTCATTGCTCCTCTGAGGGCGGGTGTACGCTTCCCAGCTTCAGAGGAATGTCCGGAAGCAAAGAAGATCCGTTTCCATAGGTGATCTTCAGCTCCTCTCTGGACATCGGCCGACTTCTTCACTTCCAGACATAAGCAGCGCGCCTCTGAAGCCAGGAAGCGTCCACTTCAGAGGCGTCACACACGTGCAAGATCTGTAGATAGCAGGCCATAACGCCAGCTATTGTAAACCATGTTATCACATCCATAGGGGCTTGAAAGCTTGCTGATAAAGGGCTTGTTAGGAAGGGTGTTTAGAAATTAATATACAAATGCTGGTGGGTTGGTGGCCTTCCCTCTAAAAGGAAGTTCCACTGGGTGCTGATTTCTGGAGGTAGGCTACCGAAGAAGCCCTGCTGTATTATTGTGCAGCAGAGAGGCACCTTATGGTGGCACACTGGGTTCCTGCTTTTCAGTATGTAGCTGCAGGGTCTCCATGTTCATCTGTACCACTTAATTCACATGCCCCTGCCTGCCATATGCATGCATTTAATCCATGTTCTAATGCTGGATTTGTAATTGAGGACCTGTCGGCTATGCTTCTTTATGAGCTGGTTAGAATGTAAACTTTTACTGGTTGCAGTGGGACATGGTCTACACTAGCTGTCTGAGCTAGTTGTGTTATACAAGATTGATTACAAGGAAGATTCCATTATATTAATCAAATACATTGATTTTCTGGTGGAATCTTCTGTTCAGCCAACGGAAGGAAGTAGATTATATTGACACTACCATTATTCAGTTGCGGTATTACATGTCCTTATACTAGTGAAAAAAGGAAATAAATTAAATAAAGGAGACATTTGTAGATATGGTGGATAGGTACATTTTAATAGGATATTTCTGACTGAGGTGCTCATAGGCTTGGGGTATACTACTCCCAGACCAGAGTAATATATAATGCCATCAATAGGAATACAATAGTACATTCTTGCACTCTTCTAAAGCCGAGAATCCACTTCAGTCCATTGGAAATTCTTCATAGCTTTAGTTTCCCTTGTTGCTCTGTTCTCTCTGAGCTTTGGAACTGGTTGAGTTAAAAATCACAAATTCTGCAAACAGGTGGAGCTGTTATTGGGAACTCTTAGATAGATACGTTTTTTAATCTTGGCTCAATAGATTGGTTCTTTTTATCACTGGGGATGGAGTTTATACAGAGACCCTCAGCAATTACAATATCGCTGTGCAAATGAATTATTACATAGTATGTTTGGTCACTACATTCACTGTCTATGGGAGCCACTCATATAGACATCATCTGATGATAACTGTCACCTGTCTGGACCTTACTAGTGTCCATTCACATAGCGTACAAAGCTTCATTTTGGAAAATTAAAGCATTGGAAAATAACATAACAGTTAAAGGCTCTAGAAGGGTTGAGCGACCTTGACCTTTTTGGAGTCAAGCCGAGTTTCGCGAAACCCGACTATCTTAAAAGTCGAGTCGAGTGGAATCGGCCGATTATCGCGAAAAGTCGGGTATCGACCGAAACACGAAACCCAATGCAAGTCAATGGGGGAGCATAGTCGGCAGTGAGTGGAGGCCAGGAAAACACCTACACTGCCCATTTTAAAGGCAAAAACATCCATTCTTGTTACAGAAGCTTGTCAATCGTAATTTAGCTTATAATAATTGGAAGGCATTTGAAATTGGGGGTCATTTGGCTAAAGTTGTGGGGGGTAGGGCTGGTTCAAGTAATTAGTGGGCCCAGTAAATCTGGACCACATCACGGCAGTGGAGCAGGGAGAGGTAAGTATTTCAACTTTGTAAGTGCTGTGATCCTGAGCAAGCAGGGGGGGCCCACTCGTTGGCATTGGCACTGGCACAGAGCCCCTCAAAGTACAGCGGTGTGTTTGCACGGCGGGGGCGCCTCCCACCGGCAGCAACACTTTTGCGTACTATGAGAGGCCCTGTGCCAGTGACGTCGCCAACTAGTATTCCTCCCCCCACCTGATGAAGGAACCTGCACTTTCATCTGCACCTTCCTCTTTGTCCCCGTGTAAGGTGGTATGGTATGCGGGAAGGGGGACCTGAATTTCAGCAGGGTCACAATCTTGCAGTGTAGCGTGCACGGGAAATGTTGCGTCATGGGTCAATGTACCAGCAGACTCATCTATCACTGGCTGGGCAATGGGCAGGATGAGGAGGAAACACAGATATAGGCCCAAAGAATAAAGTTGGCTAAATGCAGTTCAAAATTGGTAACACAGGACTAATCAGGGGGCATTGCAGTGGAGGACAACTGGAATGAGAGGTTGACACAGAGAGTAGGCCCAAATCAGTAAGTAGTCGAAATGCAGTTCAAAATTGGCAACAGTAGTAAACAGGCGGCACAGCTTTGTTCAGTGGAGGAGAACAGCAAGGAGTGGCAGACACCGATAGTAGGCCCCAACCCAACTAGTAGGCCAAATGCAGTCTAACATTAACAACTACTTAACGAGAGCCTGAAAATGGAATTTCAGGACAGGAAACCAGGAGAACAGCAAGGAGCGGCAGACACTGTTAGTAGGCCCCAAACTAACTAGTACGCCAAATGCAGTTGTTCCATTTAAGCACTATTTAACAAGAGCCTGAAGATAGAAGCTCAGGAAAGGCAACCTGGAGAACATCTTGGAGCGGAAGACACCGTCTCTACACCCCATACCAAATTTGTAGGCCTAATGCAGTGTAGTTTTCACCAACTACTAAACGAGAGTAGGAAGATCGAAGCAATGTGGACGAAACATGGGGAACACCTTGGAGTGTAACACACCGTCTCTCTACACCCCATACCAAATTTGTAGGCCTAATGCAGTGTAGTTTGCAACAACTACTAAACGAGAGTAGGAAGATCGAAGCAATGTGGACGAAACCTGGGGCACACCTTGGGGCGGCAGACACCGTTAGTAGGCCCTACCAAAGTTGTAGCCCCAATGCAGTTTTACAATTCCTAGAGGCTGAAAACAAGACTATTGACGCTCTGCTTTTTTCAATGGAAGACAGCTGTATTGAGTGGCGCAGACAGACACAGGTAGTAGGCCTTAAACCAGCAGTGGTCTGGTCAGTGGAGGAGTAGTAGAAAGAACGGGCCACAGACAGGCTTCTAAGGCCTAACATAATAAAATTGGGCTGTAGGCACTTTTAAATAGGTTCCAGGGGTACACGGGCAGCAGTGGTCTGGTCAGTGTAGGAGTAGTAGAAAGAACGGGCCGCAGACAGGCTTCTAAGGCCTAACATAATAACATATGGCTGTAGGCACTTTATAATTGGTTCCAGGGGTACACGGGCAGCAGTGGTCTGGTCAGTGGAGGCCTAGTGGAAGGAGGGACCGCAGACAGGCTTCGAAGGCCTAACATAAAAAAGAATTGGGCTGTAGGCACTTTTAAATAGGTTCCAGGTGTACACGGGCAGCAGTGGTCTGGTCAGTGTAGGAGTAGTAGAAAGAACGGGCCGCAGACAGGCTTCTAAGGCCTAACATAATAACATATGGCTGTAGGCACTTTATAATTGGTTCCAGGGGTACACGGGCAGCAGTGGTCTGGTCAGTGGAGGCCTAGTGGAAGGAGGGACCGCAGACAGGCTTCGAAGGCCTAACATAAAAAAAAATTGGGCTGTAGGCACTTTTAAATAGGTTCCAGGTGTACACGGGCAGCAGTGGTCTGGTCAGTGTAGGAGTAGTAGAAAGAACGGGCCGCAGACAGGCTTCTAAGGCCTAACATAATAACATATGGCTGTAGGCACTTTATAATTGGTTCCAGGGGTACACGGGCAGCAGTGGTCTGGTCAGTGGAGGCCTAGTGGAAGGAGGGACCGCAGACAGGCTTCGAAGGCCTAACATAATAAATTGGGCTGGCTGTAGGCAATTTAAAATTGGTTCCAGGGGTACACGGGCAGCAGTAGTCTGGTCAGTGGAGGCCTAGTGGAAGGAGGAACCGCAGACAGGCTTCGAAGGCCTAAAATAAAAAAAAATTGGGCTGTAGGCACTTTTAAATAGGTTCCAGGGGTACACGGGCAGCAGTGGTCTGGTCAGTGTAGGAGTAGTAGAAAGAACGGGCCACAGACAGGCTTCTAAGGCCTAACATAATAACATACAGTTAGGGCCAGAAATATTTGGACAGTGACACAAGTTTTGTTATTTTAGCTGTTTACAAAAACATGTTCAGAAATACAATTATATATATAATATGGGCTGAAAGTGCACACTCCCAGCTGCAATATGATAGTTTCTACATCCAAATCGGAGAAAGGGTTTAGGAATCATAGCTCTGTAATGCATAGCGTCCTCTTTTTCAAGGGACCAAAAGTAATTGGACAATGGACTCTAAGGGCTGCAATTAACTCTGAAGGTGTCTCCCTCGTTAACCTGTAATCAATGAAGTAGTTAAAAGGTCAGGGGTGGATTCCAGGTGTGTGGTTTTGCATTTGGAAGCTGTTGCTGTGAGCAGACAACATGCGGTCAAAGGAACTCTCAATTGAGGTGAAGCAGAACATCCTGAGGCTGAAAAAAAAAAAAATCCATCAGAGAGATAGCAGACATGCTTGGAGTAGCAAAATCAACAGTTGGGTACATTCTGAGAAAAAAGGAATTGACTGGTGAGCTTGGGAACTCAAAAAGGCCTGGGCGTCCACGGATGACAACAGTGGTGGATGATCGCCGCATACTTAATTTGGTGAAGAAGAACCCGTTCACAACATCAACTGAAGTCCAGAACACTCTCAGTGAAGTAGGTGTATCTGTCTCTAAGTCAACAGTAAAGAGAAAACTCCATGACAGTAAATACAAAGGGTTCACATCTAGATGCAAACCATTCATCAATACCAAAAATAGACAGGCCAGAGTTAAATTTGCAGAAAAACACCTCAAGAAGCCAGCTCAGTTCTGGAAAAGTATTCTAAGGACAGATGAGACAAAGATCAACCTGTACCAGAATGATGGGAAGAAAAAAGTTTGGAGAAGAAAGGGAACGGCACATGATCCAAGGCACACCACATCCTCTGTAAAACATGGTGGAGGCAACGTGATGGCATGGGCATGCATGGCTTTCAATGGCACTGGGTCACTTGTGTTTATTGATGACATAAGAGCAGACAAGAGTAGCCGGATGAATTCTGAAGTGTACCGGGATATACTTTCAGCCCAGATTCAGCCAAATGCTGCAAAGTTGATTGGACGGCGCTTCATTGTACAGATGGACAATGACCCCAAGCATACATCCAAAGCTACCCAGGAGTTCATGAGTGCCAAAAAGTGGAACATTCTGCAATGGCCAAGTCAATCTCCAGATCTAAACCCAATTGAGCATGCATTTCACTTGCTCAAATCCAGACTTAAGACGGAAAGACCCACAAACAAGCAAGACCTGAAGGCTGCGGCTGTAAAGGCCTGGCAAAGCATTAAGAAGGAGGAAATCCAGCGTTTGGTGATGTCCATGGGTTCCACACTTAAGGCAGTGATTGCCTCCAAAGGATTTGCAACAAAATATTGAAAATAAAAATATTTTGTTTGGGTTATGTTTATTTGTCCAATTACTTTTGACCTCCTAAAATGTGGAGTGTTTGTAAAGAAATGTGTACAATTCCTACATTTTCTATCAGATATTTTTGTTCAACCCTTCAAATTAAACGTTACAATCTGCACTTGAATTCTGTTGTAGAGGTTTCGTTTCAAATCCAATGTGGTGGCATGCAGAGCCCAACTCGCGAAAATTGTGTCACTGTCCAAATATTTCTGCCCTAACTGTATGGCTGTAGGCACTTTATAATTGGTTCCAGGGGTACACGGGCAGCAGTGGTCTGGTCAGTGTAGGAGTAGTAGAAAGAACGGGCCGCAGACAGGCTTCTAAGGCCTAACATAATAACATATGGCTGTAGGCACTTTATAATTGGTTCCAGGGGTACACGGGCAGCAGTGGTCTGGTCAGTGGAGGAATAGTGGAAGGAGGGACCGCAGACAGGCTTCGAAGGCCTAACATAAAAAAAAATTGGGCTGTAGGCACTTTTAAATAGGTTCCAGGGGTACACGGGCAGCAGTGGTCTGGTCAGTGTAGGAGTAGTAGAAAGAACGGGCCGCAGACAGGCTTCTAAGGCCTAACATAATAACATATGGCTGTAGGCACTTTATAATTGGTTCCAGGGGTACACGGGCAGCAGTGGTCTGGTCAGTGGAGGCCTAGTGGAAGGAGGGACCGCAGACAGGCTTCGAAGGCCTAACATAATAAATTGGGCTGGCTGTAGGCACTTTATAATTGGTTCCAGGGGTACACGGGCAGCAGTAGACAGGTCAGTGGAGGCCTAGTGGAAGGAGGGACCGCAGATAGGCTTCGAAGGCCTAACATAATTAAATTGGACTGGCTGTAGGCACTTTATAATTGGTTCCAGGGGTACACGGGCAGCAGTAGACAGGTCAGTGGAGGCTTAGTGGAAGGAGGGACCGCAGACAGGCTTCGAAGGCCTAACATAATAAAATTGGACTGGCTGTAGGCACTTTATAATTGGTTCCAGGGGTACACGGGCAGCAGTAGACAGGTCAGTGGAGGCCTAGTGGAAGGAGGGACCGCAGACAGGCTTCAAAGGCCTAACATAATAAAATTAGGCTGGCTGTAGGCAATTTAAAATTGGTTCCAAGGGGTACACGGGCAGCAGTGGTCTGGTCAGCGGAGGCCGATTGTAATGAGTGTCTGCCAGTTAGTAGTCCAAAACAATAAATGTGAATGTCTCGCATTAAAACAAAATGAAAACACTAAAGGGTGCAATCATTAGGTACAGGGGTGGGATCCTCTGCGTAGTTTCAGACCTACTAATTTGGCGCAAAGTATTTACATTGGTAAATAGAGGACACTGCCCCTGACTATGTTAAGTACCATCATACATGTCAACACAATGGTATTGTCAGTGCATAGACTAAACATTGGTGGAAGTGTGAGAGATAACTGTGGAAGTGGTAGAGCAATGTTTGACCTGGGGGTGGGTGAACTCTCTTGTGGCCGGCGGTACAGGCCCAGGGCCCCTCATGTTACAACAGTGTGTCTGACGTTGGGTGCGCACCACCACAGCCGGAGACACTTTATTGTACTATGAGGGACCCAGTGGCAGTGCTGTCGACCAAAAGCGGGCACACCCACCTCTTCAGACAAACAGCACTCTCACGGGTGCTTGCGCCAAGTCGCGATACCACGGCCCCGTGTGGGGAGTTTGGCCATTTAGGGAGGTGTAAACATGTCGTATGCTGGACAATCAGCTGCAGCAAATTAAGACATTAGAAAAGTAATTCACAGTAGTCCACAGGCAAGAGCTTTTCATAGGAAAGCTAGGTATCGGCCGGGCAAGGTGGGGCAAAAGAATTCGAAATCCAGTTGTGGTTCATTTTAATGAATGTTAGATCATCAACATTTTGGGTAGCCAAACGAGTCCTTTTTTCGGTTAATATTGAACCTGCAGCACTGAATACTCTTTCTGATAGGACACTAGCTGCCGGGCAAGCAAGCTCCTGCAATGCATATTCTGCCAATTCTGGCCAGGTGTCTAATTTGGATGCCCAGTAATCAAATGGGAATGACGGTTGAGGGAGAACATCGATAAGGGATGAAAAATAGTTTGTAACCATACTGGACAAATGTTGTCTCCTGTCACTTTCAATTGATGCAGCAGTACCTGTCCTGTCTGCGGTCATAGCAAAATCACTCCACAACCTGGTCAGAAAACCCCTCTGTCCAACGCCACTTCTGATGTGTGCACCCCTAACACTCCTGGTCTGCTGCCCCCTGGAGCTCGTGTGAGAATGATCACGGGCGCTGTGTGCTGGGAATGCCTGAAGCAAACGGTCAACAAGAGTTGATTGTTTGGTTGCTAATATTAGTTCCAAGTTCTCATGTGGCATAATATTTTGCAATTTGCCTTTATAGCGAGGATCAAGGAGGCAGGCCAACCAGTAATTGTCATCGTTCATCATTTTAGTAATGCGTGTGTCCCTTTTGAGGATACGTAAGGCATAATCCGCCATGTGGGCCAAAGTTCCAGTTGTCAAATCTGCGGTTGTGATTGGTTGAGGGGCAGTTTCAGGCAAATCTACGTCACTTGTGTCCCTCAAAAAACCAGAACCCGGCCTTGCCACGCAACCAATTTCCAGTGCCCCCGGGAAAGCTTCCTCATTAAAAATATACTCATCCCCATCATCCTCCTCATCCTCCTCTTCGCCCGCTACCTCGTCCTGTACACTGCCCTGAACAGACAATGGCTGACTGTCATCAAGCCTTTCCTCTTCCTCTGGTGCAGACGCCTGATCCTTTATGTGCGTCAAACTTTGCATCAGCAGACGCATTAGGGGGATGCTCATGTTTATTATGGCGTTGTCTGCACTAACCAGCCGTGTGCATTCCTCAAAACACTGAAGGACTTGACACATGTCTTGAATCTTCGACCACTGCACACCTGACAACTCCATGTCTGCCATCCTACTGCCTGCCCGTGTATGTGTATCCTCCCACAAAAACATAACAGCCCGCCTCTGTTCGCACAGTCTCTGAAGCATGTGCAGTGTTGAGTTCCACCTTGTTGCAACGTCTATGATTAGGCGATGCTGGGGAAGGTTCAAAGACCGCCGATAGGTCTGCATACGGCTGGAGTGTACAGGCGAACGGCGGATATGTGAGCAAAGTCCACGCACTTTGAGGAGCAGGTCGGAGAACCCAGGATAAGTTTTCAATAAGCACTGCACCACCAGGTTTAAGGTGTGAGCCAGGCAAGGAATGTGTTTCAGTTGGGAAAGGGAGATGGCAGCCATGAAATTGCTTCCGTTATCACTCACTACCTTGCCTGCCTCAAGATCTACTGTGCCCAGCCACGACTGCGTTTCTTGCTGCAAGAACTCGGACAGAACTTCCGCGGTGTGTCTGTTGTCGCCCAAACACTTCATAGCCAATACAGCCTGCTGACGCTTGCCAGTAGCTGGCCCATAATGGGACAACTGGTGTGCAACAGTGACAGCTGCCGATGGAGTGGTTGGGCGACTGCGGTCTGTGGAAGAGCTCTCGCTTCTGCAGGAGGATGAGGAGGAGGGGGTGCGAATGCCTACAGCCAACTGTTTCCTAGACCGTGGGCTAGGCACAACTGTCCCGAAATTGATGTCCCCTGTGGACCCTGCATCCACCACATTCACCCAGTGTGCCGTGATGGACACGTAACGTCCCTGGCCATGCCTACTGGTCCATGCATCTGTAGTCAGGTGCAACTTTGTACTCACAGATTGCCTGAGTGCATGGACGATGCGCTGTTTAACATGCTGGTGCAGGGCTGGGATGGCTTTTCTCGAAAAAAAGTGTCGACTGGGTAGCTCGTAGCGTGGTTCAGCGTACTCCATCAGGGCTTTGAAAGCTTCGCTTTCAACTAACCGGTAGGGCATCATCTCTAACGAGATTAGTCTAGCTATGTGGGCGTTAAAACCCTGTGTACGCGGATGCGAGGATAAGTACTTACTTTTTCTAACCAGAGTCTCATGTAGGGTGAGCTGGACTGGAGAGCTGGAGATCGTGGAACTAGCAGGTGTGCCGGTGGACATGGCAGACTGAGAGACGGTTGGAGACGGTATTGTTTCCGCCTGTGCCCTAGATGCAGTATTTCCTCCTACAAAACTGGTGATTCCCTGACCCTGACTGCTTTGGGCTGGCAAAGAAACCTGCACAGATACTGCCGGTGGTGCGGAAAATGGTGGCCTTACAGTGATGGAAGGGATGTTGCGTTGCTGACTAGCTTCATTGGCCGAGGGTGCTACAACCTTAAGGGATGTTTGGTAGTTAGTCCAGGCTTGCAAATGCATGGTGGTTAAATGTCTATGCATGCAACTTGTATTGAGACTTTTCAGATTCTGACCTCTGCTTAAGCTAGTTGAACATTTTTGACAGATGACTTTGCGCTGATCAATTGGATGTTGTTTAAAAAAAATGCCAGACTGCACTCTTCCTAGCATCGGATCCCTTTTCAGGAATTGCAGACTGAGCTTTAACCGGATGGCCACACTGTCCTCCAACAGGTTTTGGCTTTGCCACGCGTTTTGGGCCAGATACGGGCCCGGCAGATGGAACCTGTTGCGATGTTGATGCCTGCTGCGGCCCCTCCTCCACCTCCGCTTCAGAACTACTGCCGCCTGCACCCTGTTCCCCCAATGGCTGCCAATCGGGGTCAACAACTGGGTCATCTATAACCTCCTCTTCTAGCTCGTGTGCAACTTCGTCTGTGTCACAGTGTCGGTCGGTGGTATAGCATTTGTGACGGGGCAACATAGTCTCATCAGGGTCTGATTGTGGATCAGTACCCTGAGAGGGGCAATGTTGTGGTCTGAGTCAAAGGACCAGCATAGTAGTCTGGCTGTGGCTGTGCATCAGTGCACTCCATGTCAGAATCTACTTGTAATGGGCATGGCCTGTTAACTGTTTCACTTTCTAAGCCAGGGACGGTATGTGTAAAGAGCTCCATGGAGTAACCCGTTGTGTCGCCTGCTGCATCCTTCTCTCTTGTTGTTGTTTTTGCTGAAGAGGACAAGGAAGCGACTTGTCCCTGACCGTGAACATCCACAAACGACGCGCTGCTTTTACATTTACCAGTTTCAGAAGAGGAGGCAAAAGAGCTAGAGGCTGAGTCAGCAAGGTAAGCCAAAACTTGCTGTTGCTGCTCCGGCTTTAAAAGCGGTTTTCCTACTCCCAGGAAAGAGAGCGTTCGAGGCCTTGTGTAGCCAGATGACGAACCTGGCTCCACAGCTCCAGACTTAGGTGGAATATTTTTTTTCCCACGACCACCTGATGCTCCACTACCACTACCATCATTACCAGCTGACAATGAACGCCCACGGCCACGACCTCTTCCACCAGACTTCCTCATTGTTTTAAAAACTTAACCAAAGTAACTTTATTTGTTGCTGTCAAACAACTTACACGGTGAGCTATAACTTCAGTATGATTTCGATATCCCTTTACAGGTTGGTGAGACCGCAAGGAAAATCAGGCACAATGTTACACACTCTGTTTTCTGTGGCACCAAATCAGAGCGATGCCACACACGCAGGACTGTCACTCAAGCACAAATGTCAATATTAATCTCCCATTTGTTTTTTGTTTTTCAGGGAGAATTTAGAAACAAAATAAAATAAAATGATTTTTTCAGGAAGAATTTAGAAACCAAATAAAATAAAATGATTTCTTCAGGGAGAATTTAGAAACCAAATTAAAAAAAAAGGCTTTCTATGGCCCACTGAGTGAGAGATGGCACACAAGCCCAGAGGCCAATATTTATCTCCCACTGATTGATTTATTGATTTTTACAGGTAGAATTTAGAAACCAAATCAACCACAAAAAAAAATAGGCTTTCTATGGCCCACTGAGTGAGAGATGGCACACACAGGAGTCAGGGGTGGCACACAAGCCCAGAGGCCAATATTTATCTCCCACTGATTGATTTATTGATTTTTACAGGTAGAATTTAGAAACCAAATCAACCAAAAAAAAAAATAGGCTTTCTATGGCCCACTGAGTGAGAGATGGCACACACAGGAGTCAGGAGTGGCACACAAGCCCAGAGGCCAATATTTATCTCCCACTGATTGATTTTTTGATTTTTTCAGGTAGAATTTAGAACCCAAATCAACCAAAAAAATAAATAGGCTTTCTATGGCCCACTGAGTGAGAGATGGCACACACAGGAGTCAGGAGTGGCACACTAGCCCAGAGGCCAATATTTATCTCCCACTGATTGATTTTTTGATTTTTTCAGGTAGAATTTAGAAACCAAATCAACCAAAAACAAAATAGGCTTTCTATGGCCCACTGAGTGAGAGATGGCACACACAGGAGTCAGGAGTGGCACACAAGCCCAGAGGCCAATATTTATCTCCCACTGATTGATTTATTGATTTTTACAGGTAGAATTTAGAAACCAAATCAACCCAAAAAATAAATAGGCTTTCTATGGCCCACTGAGTGAGAGATGGCACACACAGGAGTCAGGAGTGGCACACAAGCCCAGAGGCCAATATTTATCTCCCACTGATTGATTTATTGATTTTTTCAGGTAGAATTTAGAACCCAAATCAACCAAAAAAATAAATAGGCTTTCTATGGCCCACTGAGTGAGAGATGGCACACACAGGAGTCAGGAGTGGCACACAAGCCCAGAGGCCAATATTTATCTCCCACTTATTGATTTATTGATTTTTACAGGTAGAATTTAGAAACCAAATCAACCAAAAAAATAAATAGGCTTTCTATGGCCCTCTGAGTGAGAGATGGCACACACAGGGATGGCACTCTAGCAGAAATGCCAATCTTAATCTCCCACAAAAAAAAAAAAAAAAACAGGGACTGTCCTACAATTACTATCTCCCTGCAGTAATCTCAGCCAGGTATGGCAGGCAGCAATAAGGAGTGGACTAATGCACAAATGAAATAAAAAGTGTGGACAAACAAAAAAGAAAGCTGTGCAGAAAGGAAGGAACAAGAGGATTTGTGCTTTGAAAAAAGCAGTTGGTTTGCACAGCGGCGTACACACAGCAATGCAGCTATCAGGGAGCCTTCTAGGGCAGCCCAATGAGCTACAGCGCTGAGAAATAAAAAAAAAAAAAGGAGCTTCCACTGTCCCTGCAAACCGAAGGTGGTGTTGGACAGTGGAAATCGCTACAGCACAAGCGGTTTGGTGGTTAATGGACCCTGCCTAACGCTATCCCTGCTTCTGACGAAGCGGCAGCAACCTCTCTCTAAGCTCAGATCAGCAGCAGTAACATGGCGGTCGGCGGGAACGCCCCTTTATAGCCCCTGTGACGCCGCAAACAGCAAGCCAATCACTGCAATGCCCTTCTCTAAGATGGTGGGGACCAGGACCTATGTCATCACGCTGCCCACACTCTGCATTCACCTTCATTGGCTGAGAAATGGCGCTTTTAGCGTCATTAAAACGCGACTTTGGCGCGAAAGTCGCGTACCGCATAGCCGACCACACACAGTGGTCGGATCGGGTTTCATGAAACCCGACTTTGCCAAAAGTCGGCAACTTTTGAAAATGAACGACCCGTTTCGCTAAACCCTAGGCTCTAGCACTTTGCAAATTAGGTTGTTTTGGAGGAACAAGGGAAAAGTAGGGGCTCAAAGAAGAAAAAGGAAAAAAAGAAAGATACATAGACCTAGGGAGAAGAAGAGCCAGCCTATAATAAGTTTCCAGTAAAACAAGGGTGGGGAAAGTTTTTTTCTGCCAAGGGCCATTTGGATATTTATACCATCATTGGGGGCCGCACGAAAATATCAACTTGAAAATTGCCCTGCTATATTTGGCCAAACAATTAATGAAATCACCCCTAGTGTGGTGGCTGGAGCTGCGTTTCTTTAGTGCAGCTGTGATGTTAGGTGATATTGATCATGTACCAAATGTGTTTCATGAGGGCACCACAAAAAATGTAGAGGGATACACCCAAGATCACTGCAAAAATTATAGAATACATACAAAGAGAAAGCTGCAGACCAAAAAATGGGGATCACCAAACACAAGTACAAAAAATAATAGTAGTTTTATTGAATACAAAGCCAACAAACATTTTAAAAACAATTAAAGGTCAAAAAACTTTGACGTGAGAAAATCCAGAATGCTTATAGTAAAGTTTAAGGCCACCTTTCCCCAAGGCAAAGTAGAAAATCCAAATAACATGATTAGTGCAGTAGGTAAGTAGCCAGAATCACTAATTTAGGACACTATATTTACTGTGTATATGCCAAAAGTCATATAGAAACTAATAACACAAATAAATGGTGAACATAGATACATATCCACAAACTGGCAATACAGTTAGGGCCAGAAATATTTGGACAGTGACACAATTTTCGCGAGTTGGGCTCTGCATGCCACCACATTGGATTTGAAATGAAACCTCTACAACAGAATTCAAGTGCAGATTGTAACGTTTAATTTGAAGGGTTGAACAAAAATATCTGATAGAAAATGTAGGAATTGTACACATTTCTTTACAAACACTCCACATTTTAGGAGGTCAAAAGTAATTGGACAAATAAACATAACCCAAACAAAATATTTTTATTTTCAATATTTTGTTGCAAATCCTTTGGAGGCAATCACTGCCTTAAGTCTGGAACCCATGGACATCACCAAACGCTGGGTTTCCTCCTTCTTAATGCTTTGCCAGGCCTTTACAGCCGCAGCCTTCAGGTCTTGCTTGTTTGTGGGTCTTTCAGTCTCAAGTCTGGATTTGAGCAAGTGACATGCATGCTCAATTGGGTTTAGATCTGGAGATTGACTTGGCCATTGCAGAATGTGCCACTTTTTGGCACTCATGAACTCCTGGGTAGCTTTGGCTGTATGCTTGGGGTCATTGCCCATCTGTACTATGAAGCGCCGTCCAATCAACTTTGCAGCATTTGGCTGAATCTGGGCTGAAAGTATATCCCGGTACACTTCAGAATTCATCCGGCTACTCTTGTCTGCTCTTATGTCATCAATAAACACAAGTGACCCAGTGCCATTGAAAGCCATGCATGCCCATGCCATCACGTTGCTTCCACCATGTTTTACAGAGGATGTGGTGTGCCTTGGATCATGTGCCGTTCCCTTTCTTCTCCAAACTTTTTTCTTCCCATCATTCTGGTACAGGTTGATCTTTGTCTCATCTGTCCATAGAATACTTTTCCAGAACTGAGCTGGCTTCTTGAGGTGTTTTTCTGCAAATTTAACTCTGGCCTGTCTATTTTTGGTATTGATGAATGGTTTGTATCTAGATGTGAACCCTTTGTATTTACTGTCATGGAGTTTTCTCTTTACTGTTGACTTAGAGACAGATACACCTACTTCACTGAGAGTGTTCTGGACTTCAGTTGATGTTGTGAACGGGTTCTTCTTCACCAAATTAAGTATGCGGCGATCATCCACCACTGTTGTCATCCGTGGACGCCCAGGCCTTTTTGAGTTCCCAAGCTCACCAGTCAATTCCTTATTTCTCAGAATGTACCCAACTGTTGATTTTGCTACTCCAAGCATGTCTGCTATCTCTCTGATGGATTTTTTCTTTTT
This sequence comes from Ranitomeya imitator, assembly GCF_032444005.1. Taxonomy (NCBI): domain Eukaryota; kingdom Metazoa; phylum Chordata; class Amphibia; order Anura; family Dendrobatidae; genus Ranitomeya; species Ranitomeya imitator. The sequence continues at coordinate 74,202,156 of NC_091286.1, read as the reverse complement.
TTTTTCAGCCTCAGGATGTTCTGCTTCACCTCAATTGAGAGTTCCTTTGACCGCATGTTGTCTGCTCACAGCAACAGCTTCCAAATGCAAAACCACACACCTGGAATCCACCCCTGACCTTTTAACTACTTCATTGATTACAGGTTAACGAGGGAGACGCCTTCAGAGTTAATTGCAGCCCTTAGAGTCCATTGTCCAATTACTTTTGGTCCCTTGAAAAAGAGGACGCTATGCATTACAGAGCTATGATTCCTAAACCCTTTCTCCGATTTGGATGTGGAAACTATCATATTGCAGCTGGGAGTGTGCACTTTCAGCCCATATTATATATATAATTGTATTTATGAACATGTTTTTGTAAACAGCTAAAATAACAAAACTTGTGTCACTGTCCAAATATTTCTGGCCCTAACTGTAAGTCTAAAATATCATAACTACTATACACAAATGCTGCCTGATAATGAACACACAACTACTACATAAACTGGCTGAAAAAATGCAGATATAACTGGATGGTGCTTGCTTGTGCCAAAAAAACCATGCAGTGCACTATGACATGGTGGCAAATACAAACCAGATGCCGCAGCAAATAGTGTATATGAAAAGCCTGGGAACAAGGGGCCCGTGGAGATGCCCGACGCGTGTCGCTACCGCAAGGTAGCTGTAGCTTCATCAGGGGCTGGAGATGTAGTTAGCTAGGTATTCTTAAATACACCATTAAATACTAACAGATATACAGCAGCTGCGGTAATTACCACCTAGTGTGGAGCTTGCTAGGGACATACTTCCGGAACGCTGAAGAGGAGGCATGCCGTGTGCAACTCCCGGTTACAAACAAAATTTCTTCCAAGTCTACAATAGAGGCCACTGCGCATGATCAGTGACTTCATGCTGGTGCAGCTGCGCAGTAGAAGCCGGCCATCACCATGGTGACATACACCGCTCTGCGCATTAAAATCTGGCGCAGCCTTAGATGCTGCTATGAGAATATAGAAATGCATGATCGTACGGCGGTACATATAGCTGATAACAACAGACCTGTATTATACAGAAAATTACCCAAATACAATGTAGAAAGCTATGCGACATGAACGCTGTCATAATGCTGATATAGCTGCGGTAATTACCTCATAGAATGGAGCTTGCTGAGGACGCACTGGTACGCTAAAGGGGAAGCACGCTGTGTGCAACTCCAGGTCACCAACAAAATTTCTCAAAGTCCATGATAAAGGCCACTGCGCATGATCAGTGACGTCATGCTGGTACAGCTGCGCAGTAGCCGCAAACCATCACCATGGCAACATGTACCGCTCTGCGCATTGAAACCCGGTGCAGCTTTGAGCGCAGCTATGAGAATGTAAATACGTAAACCCATATGGTGACACATATTACTGATAAGAACAAGCCTGTACTGTACAGAATGTTTCCCCAAGTACAATATACAGGGCAATGCGCATAAACGCTGTCGTCATACTGATACAACTGCACAATAAAGATTAAACTTCACCCTGGCAGCGAGCCCTACTCCCGGCTACATTGAGTTTACACATCAAAACCCAACATGGCCTAAGGTGTATCTGAGAAAATGATATTGATCATGTTGATACTTGCAACTGCTTTTCCAGGTTTTATTTGTGATAAGTTTTGTATATAACTTATTTGAGCAGTAAGTTGGCCTGTCTCTTCACATCACATAGGAGTCGTTGGGGCTGCAGCATATACATCATATAGGAGACACTGGGGCTGCAGCATATACATCACATAGGAGGCGCTGGGGCTGCAGCATATACATCACATAGGAGACACTGGGACTGCTAGTTATACATCATGTAGGAGACACTTTGACTGCTGTGTATACATTATATAGAAGACACTGGGGCTGCAGCATATACAATAGGAGACATTGGGGCTGTAGCATATGCATAAAAGGAAACATTGGGGCTGGAACATGTACTTCACAGGAGAAACGGGGCTGCTGCTCTCTTCATCTCTGGGATGGGGTGCATCGCGCACTAACTCCAACCACAAAGTACATCCAGACGCTGGAACTATCTAGCTGTGTGTGAGTGTGTGCTCACAGTGCAAGAAAGACTTCAGAGCCGGCAGTTGGAAAATACAACCACTGGCCCGAGCACTACCGCCACTGGGAATCTGCCCATGGGGCCGGAGAAAAGGTCATCACAGGCCTCATATGGCCCTCAGGTCAGAGGTTTCCCATCCCTGCGGCACCAATATCTGTTTTAGATAACAGATTGAAAATAGTAATGAGTTTCTGCTTGAATGCATCAGAAATAAAGGGGACATTCCCATTTTCTGACTAGTCTTGTTGAAAATCTGCTGATTTACTTTTGGTCTGACAGCTGAAACAAAGGTGAGCCTCCTATACTGTAGTGTTATATGACATGGGATGAGATAAAACATTTAAATTGATACCTGCTTTAGGTTTTTTTTTTTAAAGAAAATTTTTACTGAATTTTTTTTATATTTATCCATCTAAGCTCACTGCATTTACATTTTACAGCTAGAAGATGCTCAAAGCAAAAGACACGAAAAGCTGGTGGAGAAACACAAGGAGATTCGACAGCAAATACTGGATGAAAAGCCCAAGGTAAAGTTATGTGTATCTCAACTGAACCTCTTGATTTTCATTCTAAAAAAAATAAAATTATTTTAGAAATCGGGTAGTTTTACTTTCTAATATAAAAACTGGACTTATGGTTTAGAGTGAGGTCACGCTGGTTGTTATTGTACCGTAATGTTTCCTAGACTCCAGTCCTCACGGGCCCCAACAGATCGTGTTTCCAGGAATTCATTAGCATTGCACAGTTTAGAGTACCTGTGGCAATTTCTGATGGCTTGATAATAATTCCAGAATAATAATTCCATCACCTGTGCAATACTAAGGAAATCCTGAAAACTTGGCATGTTGGTGGCCCGTAAGGACTGGAGTTTGGGAAACACTGCCGTAAAGGATATCAAATAAAGTTAAGGTGTGATGGATGATCCCCGACTGGACTTTTTTATTTTTGTTTTATTGTATTATTTTAATGATAAAGTTGCTTTGTTGGAAAATGAATCATTTTCAAAGGTTAAATCTCTCCTGGATTCAGCAATGAAAAAGTGCGAAGTGGTGTGTTGGATGAAGGGAACAAAAACCCCTCCTCATCCCACAACAACATCACCTTACTGGATATCACGATCGAGCTCTACGCCATGGTTTCCATATGTTTCACCAGTTACTTTTATTCTGCTGTAGATTCTAACTTCTGACCTTGATTATAATAATGGTTTTTATTCTTGTGTTGCTCTGCATTGCTTGCTGCACTAGACTTGCACCATTGGCTTTATACACATATTTGCTTGCTGCAGTTACTTTGACTTCACTCCTGTCTGTCTATGAGCATTTACATGTGTGCAGAGAGGAAATATCTATTAAAACATCTTTCAGTGTCCAAAGTTGCCCTATTTAAGAGCAGCCTATCATATGTTAGGTTCGGAAGTGCCCTATTTAAAGGGTTGTCCGGCCTTAGGGTACCAGTCTGCAGTCACTTTGTGACTGCAGACTTGTGAAACCTCACAGCGTGTGTACTGCCCAACAGAGGATTCTCAGTTGCCGGGAGCAGGTAGTCATGTGACCGCAAGTATATCATTTGCATATTTACTTCCACACTCGACTAGATGTGTTTGGCCTCACTCAGTACACTTCCATTTAGCGAGGCCACACACATCTAGTCTTCTTGTGACCGCATATATGCAAATCACGTACTTGCGGTCACACTCTCGGCAGTGTCACCAGAGAATGTCCACAAGGTGAGGATTCACAAACTTGTACCCTAAGACTGGAAAACCCCTTTACGTGTAAGAGCGCTGTTTTTAATGGATACATTTTATTAGCTTTTAGTGGATTTCTCAAAGTGCAGTAGGACTCTTTCGCTCCATTAGGCTCTGGGTGTGATGTGGACAAACCACTGATTTTTGAGCAAGTGTCACAACGGTGTCCACGTCCCCCTGGAAGACCTAGAGTTAGACGGTCATGTCGGGTAATGAATCACAGGTCTTCTTTAGGGATGGTGTGATTTGTGTCCCATATTAAATGGATTTAATTTCCTCTGGTGCTGAAGAGGTTAATGACCCTTTCTATGCTGTCAGAAACATGCAGCTCCATTTCAGCTGCTTCTGACCTGGTCATTACTAGAGATGAGCGAATAAATATACTTGTTACTCGAGATTTCTTGAGCACGCTCGGGGGTCCTCCGAGTATTTTTTAGTGCTCGGAGATTTAGTTTTCATCGCTGCAGCTGAATGATTTACATCTGTTAGCCAGCATAAGTACATGTGGGGATTCCCTAGCAACCAGGCAACCCCCACATATGTAAATCATTCAGCTGTGGCAAGAAAAGCTAAATCTCCAAGCACTAAAAAATACTTGGAGGACCCTCGAGCGTGCTCGAGAAATCTTGAGTAATGATGAGTATATTCGCTCATCACTAGTCATTACATCTTCCTATAAAAAGGGCTTATGAAATATTCGTTTTCCTGCGCTGTGGCTAAAGTTAAGTTGTTGGATTAGGTTTGTTGTAGTAGTGTTCTGTGGTTTGCTGTAGCACGTGTGTGTTTATCTCCTGGTCCCTGTTACCATTTAGCTTATTCCTCCCTGTCCCTATCCCTCCCTATTGTTGGTTAGTGCTTTTGTATGATAGAGGTTTTCTGTTATCCCTGTTTTGCCTTTGTGTCTTGTTTAACTTACATTTCTGGCATCATGGGGTGGGGAGGGGACAGATCAGGGTTTTTCCAGGAGCATAGTAAGGTCAGAGACTCGGGCATCTTTACCTTCAAGAGTACCCCGGGACTGTTCAACGCCCCCTTTAATTACTGAAGACCATCACAGCGTGACAGCCAGGCTTAAACAGTCACTACCAGTTTTATCTACCCAAAAATAAGGCCACAGGCACACTAAATATAGTGAGCATCCACTTGTTGGGCACATCTACTACTTATTGACTATTTTTTTGTTTGAAATATATTCATTTTTGTTTTTTTCTACAAGTGCTTTCCTACTTTTCTGCACATTGCAGTCCTATATCAGTGCTGTTTCTCATGTAATTTGTAATTTATCTTTTACAGTAAAGTAAATTATTGTTTTAATAGTAGGAACTCAAAAAATCAAGTACGGTAGCTCTTGATATAAAATGTAGTCATGTAAAAAGTATACAGATGTAGCTCTTGATGGAACATCTAATTATACAAGGGGTGCAGAAGTCAGTATACAGTTTATATAATAGCTGAATTCTAACAGTGCTATCAAATGTGTTTGGGTTTCATGAATATACCTAATCTTTGATAAATAGTAATACCCAAAAGAAAAACTCAATTTGGGTAAGGTCTTGTGAACGTTGTGGCCATTTATAATGCATATAATTGAAAAGCTATAATAATTTCCCTAAGGAACAATAAACTAAAAATGGGTGTTGAGAAATAAATGGATGTTAAGAGATTTTAAAAGTCTAATAGAAAAATAAATCCCAGTCAATAAGCAGTAATCAATAAACATTTTAAACAACTCCATATCCTCTGAGAAAGAGAAAAACAATAACGATTTCAAGGTGTTATATTTTTTTTATCCCATGACGTCATTTTAAGTTTTACGTTCAGATTTATTTAGGTTGCACATCTTAAAACCTCTTAGGGTATGTTCACACAGGTCATACAGTATATGCAGTGGATTTTCTGCTTGGATTTCTGCATTAGCGTTCAGAAATAGAGCCTGCAAAGGGGGAAAAGGGGTGAAAAATTCAAGATATAAGTCATATACTGGCCAAAAAAATATTGTGGAATTTTTTATTTTTTCCTAAATGTAGAACTTCTTTCCTTCCCCGTGATGAGCTCTTTAAACATTTTAGTAATAGTTTTTTGAGCCAGCGGAGCCCGTCCCTCTAAATTCATTTCACTCTCCTGATATATATAACTTGATGGTCACAGACTGTATTGTATCTGTTGATGTGATCGATGGTCACAGCTACTGTAGTGTGCTAAAAAATAATGAACTCTTCACAGAGCCCAAACTTTGATTAAGAAACTCTCCACGGCGAATCCAATGTGAAATGACAGTGAGCAGAGGACAATGAACATTTACTATCTACCTTGTATAAATTACATATGGTGACACACCAAAATGTCCATGCTGCCATTTTTATATGAAAACTGTACAGTGCACAGTTTTAAGCTCCTGCGGTTAGAAAAATCTATCAGAGACTTTTAGGTAGTGCGTATTTGACCATATCATCATTTTTATGCAGATTTTCCAACTCTGAGCTGTATAAACTTGAAGGGTTATTGGATGAAGCAGATCAGGTGATGTGTATTTGTGTAACGATGGATGGTGAGGCTTGAGGATACAACACCCTTAATCAAGCTGTGCAGAATTACTATGCATCTTGTTTTCATCAAGCAAAATGAGCCAAAAAATGAGATTTAATTGAATCCGAAAAGTCAAAAATTGTTCCAAGTTTTACAGAGGGATGCAGCACTCTTGCAATTGCAAAGATATTGGGGCATGGTCACAGGACTATCAAGAGTTTTGCTGAAAATAGTCAACAGGGTCACAAAAAATGGGATAAAAAAGACACACACTAGCTACCAAAAATTTGTGAAGAATCAAGCGTGAAGCGACAAGGAAGCCATTATTTTCCATTGCTGTCATATTCCAGAACTGTAACCTCCCTGGAGGCCCAGAAATACGAGGTGTTCAGTGCTCAGAGACACGGCCAAGGTGAGAAGGCTGATACCCAACAACCTCTGATCAAGATGCAGCAGATGAAATGTCAAGACTGGGCCAAGAAATATTTGAAGACAAATTTTTTAAAAGTTTTTATGGACTGATGAGATGAGTGTAATTCTTGATGGACCAGATAGATGGATGGGCCCATGGTTGGATCAACCATGGGCACAGACCTCAACTTTGAGGGATTACTGCTATGGTTGGCATTATTAAAAGTGAGCCAGTTGGACCTTTTTGGGTTAAAGATGGACACAAAATCAACTCCCAACCCTACTGCCAGTTTTTAGAAGACACTTTCTTTAACCAGTGGTCCAGGAAAAGGTCTGCAGCTTTCAAGAAAACCATGATTTTTATGCAAGGCAATGCTCTACTGCAAGCATCAAAGTCTCCACTGCTTGGCTGCCAGTAAAGGGCTGAAAGATGATTACATGTGTGAGGGTGATCCCTTAAAGTGAGATCTATATGATTGCTTGTACCTGACCAAATATGAGCTGAGTGCTAGCTTAGAGGCAAAGAATGTATCGGATACACAGAGACATATACACACTTCCTCTCTTAGCAAATGCTTGCACACAACTACTTTACTCTCAGAGCAAAAGACCATGCTACAGGCAGGAAATGGGGGTTGCACAACTTCTGAACAGTTAGTGTCACTCTGATTGGTCCATTCCAACTTCACTCCCATATATGGTATTCAGTCCAATGTCCAGTGACTACGTCACATTCTAAAAATTCCTTCCAGTGTGCTGCTGCTCAGGAAATAGTCTCCATCTTGCTACACCATGTCTGAACTAACTTATAGAGAAGATAGTATTCTGCTACAGATGGATCTGGATAAGTTGGAAACTTGGGCTGAAAGGTGGCAGATGAGGTTTAACAATGATAAATGTAAGGTTATACACATGGGAAGAGGGAATCAATATCACCATTACACACTGAACGGGAAACCACTGGGTAAATCTGACAGGGAGAAGGACTTGGGGATCCTAGTTAATGATAAACTTACCTGGAGCAGCCAGTGCCAGGCAGCAGCTGCCAAGGCAAACAGGATCATGGGGTGCATTAAAAGAGGTCTGGATACACATGATGAGAGCATTATACTGCCTCTGTACAAATCCCTAGTTAGACCGCACATGGAGTACTGTGTCCAGTTTTGGGCACCGGTGCTCAGGAAGGATATAATGGAACTAGAGAGAGTACAAAGGAGGGCAACAAAATTAATAAAGGGGATGGGAGAACTACAATACCCAGATAGATTAGCGAAATTAGGATTATTTAGTCTAGAAAAAAGACGACTGAGGGGCGATCTAATAACCATGTATAAGTATATAAGGGGACAATACAAATATCTCGCTGAGGATCTGTTTATACCAAGGAAGGTGACGGGCACAAGGGGGCATTCTTTGCGTCTGGAGGAGAGAAGGTTTTTCCACCAACATAGAAGAGGATTCTTTACTGTTAGGGCAGTGAGAATCTGGAATTGCTTGCCTGAGGAGGTGGTGATGGCGAACTCAGTCGAGGGGTTCAAGAGAGGCCTGGATGTCTTCCTGGAGCAGAACAATATTGTATCATACAATTATTAGGTTCTGTAGAAGGACGTAGATCTGGGTATTTATTATGATGGAATATAGGCTGAACTGGATGGACAAATGTCTTTTTTCGGCCTTACTAACTATGTTACTATGTTACTATATCAGGTTTAATAATTGATTTCATTAGCCATTCTCTCCTTCACACATGGCCCCTTCCTCACTTTTCCTAAACCCTATTGAAAATTTGTGAGCACCTTACAAACGGGAGATTTAGGGTGAAAGAAAACAGTATCTGGGAGGTTGTGATTGGTGCTGCCCAAAAAGTTGGTCATCAACAGACAGACTCCATGGATGGAAGCTACTGTATATTGTTAACTGATATTTTTTTAAATGTCAGAAATATATTTTTGGACATTTTGAGTTGTTGGTTATTATTCTCACTTTATCACATGAACAAATAAACAGACGAGATGTGAAAATTTACAATTTTCATTTCGTTGCATAATAATTCTGCACCCTAATAGTTGGCCAATAATTCTGCACACAGATATTCTCCTAAGAAAGACAAACCACACTTTTACTTTCCTAAATAATCAGGTTTATAAACCTTTTAGATTTACTGTCAGCACTGTAGTTGTTTAATAATAAAATTAATCACCAAAAATACAAATTGCCTATTAATTGGGCACACAGTGTATAAATGCACAATTTCTGGACTCTCAATTTTGGATGGAGTTTAGCTAGACCCAGCTCTCTTTAGAACGGATTTAAAATGCTATTAGATGCTTTTTTACATATCTTCTTTCTTTGTCAGTGGTACGCATGCGGGCTCACCTCCCATTCACTTACATCGTTGGTCACGTCTACACCCATAGTGACGCTGTGCTTGTCTGGCCTGGTGCCTGCTCACATAATTGCGGCATCTCCATAACTCATCTGATGATGTGATTGACGAGCGGGTGCCAACTTTTGCATGCACCATTGCATACCCCACATTGCTGGTATGTCAGATACTATTGGCTGTAAGCATATATTTATGGACTCTGGGTATAATATGTGGCCACTCGCCTGGAAGAAGGTCGGAGCGCCAAAGCGCTCGGCTGTTATACATGGCTGACACTGCTCCATTCACACTTCTCCTAAATGTGACTGTGCTGCGAGGAAGAATAGGATGCTGAGTCCTTCTATTCTAGCGGACGGTGCCGCTGTAGGTTGGTAATACATTTCCATATTGGGAAAATCCTTTTAAATGCGCTGACAGACAAACATCTTTGAACAGGTTGAATCTATCTACATATGGACTGTAAAGGTGGCAGGAGACACAACGTCATTGTTCAGGTCACCATCTGACCCAATTACAAGCGATCTTCCCAGAACCCTGTTTGTCAAATACAGGGGGGGGGGGGGTAGATTCATTCATGCAAGTCACTGCAGGATGAGAAGGCAGCGAGGAGGAGGATTCTCTTATTCTGACTGACTGCCAGTGACAGCTGTTCTAGAACTAGCAGAGACTTTATGATGCCTGGTCCACCTACAAGGGGGCTCTTGGCACTGTGCCATTAGTGATCCGCCTAAGACCTTCAGATGTCCATGTATCACACTTTGAGTATGGACCACCATGCACGGACTGGCTATGGGTCTCCTGACCAGAACTTGACAGCATCATAGGCTGCCAAACACATCTGCTATAAAGGAAATCAGGCTTATGGTCAAGCACAGATGTTATTTTCAGATATCTCCTTACTATGTTAAGGGATACATTTAGCTGGAATTCCACCTTTTACACACACTATACGGAATGTACTGGGTGATGTGTCGTAGCAGGCTGAATTCAAAGGTTGTCAAATATCGGATTAAATGGAAAAGAAGCAGCTATTTAATGTAGATAAAACTCGCCTTACACAAATTGTTATACAATTCTAGATCTTTATAAAGGTAACTCTTATTGTTATTCTTAGTAGATATTTTCCATGCACAGAAGCTTCATCATACCCCAGAGTTTCCTTCCTATCGGAAAGCCCTCTCAAGATAATTTCCTACTTTATAGCCCTTAATCAAATTCAGCATTTATAATGTCATTAGGTTATAGATTCTTTTCTGAAAACCTTGGAGGACATAACCTGCGGCTTTGGCACTGGACCATCTTTAACAGCTGAACGACTCGCGTTTACTAAGGATATTGCAGAATAAAAAGGAGAGTCCGATAAATGTCAGTATAGAATCCTTCACCTTTCACATCTTGTGTAGAGATTCTTTGGGCTATATGCACACGTTTGGAATTGCCGTAGAAATTTCCACGGCAATTCCGGAACTCCCTCCTGTGGGAAAAATGCTTGCGGAATTGGCATGTGTTTTCCCGCTAAACACTAGCGTTTTACAGGCGGAATTAGCTTGCAGAATGCTAGCGTTTTCCAAGCGATCTGTAGCATCGCTTGGAAAACTGATTGACAGGTTGGTCACACTTGTCAAACAGTGTTTGACAAGTGTGCCCAACTTTTTACTATTGATGCTGCCTATACAGCATCAAGAGTAAAAAGATCTAATGTTAAAAATAATAAAAGAAAAAATCATGATATTCTCACCTTCCGGCATCCCCGGCAGTCTTCCCGCTCCTCGGGATTCTCGCGTTCCCAGTAATGCCTAGCGGCAATGACCCCAGATGACGTAGCATCTCGCGAGACCATACGTCATCACAGGTCATTGCTGCAAAGCATCCTTGGGAATGCGAGCATCTCGAGGAGCGGGAAGACTGCCGGGGACGTCAGAAGGTAAGAATATCATGATTTTTTATTTTAATTCTCTTTTTTTTTAACAATTACATGGTTCCCAGGGCCTGGAGGAGAGTCTCCTCTCCTCCACCCTGGGTACCAACCGCACATGATCCGCTTACTTCCTGTGTGGTAGGCATAGCGGATTAATGCATTCCTACGTGTGCGGAATCCCTGCAATTCCGCACAAAGAATGAACATGCTGCGTTTTTTTCCAGAAAAAACGCAGCATGTGCACAAATAAATGCGGAAAGCATTCTAATAATAGTATGCTTAATGTATGCTTTTTTTGCGGTTTTATTACGTTTGTATAGCAAAAAAAAGCGGGAAAAAACGTGAAAATACCTGAACATGTGCACATAGCCTTGCATCAATTTTTATCTTCTACTTGAATACACTTTGAGGACACGTCAGTCCTGTGCTGACCTCGGGAATTATTATGCACACATTGACAGGTTAATGATAGAAGCCAACTGGAAGTCTTTTGACATTTCAATTTGCGAACTTCTTCAAATTTTTCCCCAAAATTGGATTTACAGTGACTTATTTCTCCATGAATCACAATACATTATGTTTTGCTGTGAATCGCAAAGCCCCCAACTGTTCACTGAAGACACTTGCAACTCTCTAAGTTTTCCCAGGACTGGATTGAACTCCTTTGACACATCATGCAGTTTATGAGGTGTTCTGTACAGTGGAAAACCTTCATAACAGTCTAAAAAATTGATGAGTTTCCCATAAGAGACGCTTAATGCCATAAATGTCAATACAGCACTGACTCAACTTTGGTAACCTCCAATAACTTTTATGGGAGATGGTCAAATCACTAAATTAGGCCATATTTACCTACAATTTGGGCACTACTTTTGACACATGCTAGAAACTTAGCAATGCATATCCTTAAAGGGAAATTTTCACCAGGTTTCATCAGCATGATATTCGGGTAGAGACTCTGATGCTCAGTATCACTTACTGGGCTGTTTGCATTACTTTTGATAAAATCACTGTTTTAACTGCTGCAGGTTTACCAGTTCTCTGATCGTTGAGCTGTGTATAACCCCGCCCTCACCACTGATTGGCAGCTTTCTGTGTACACTGTGCATAGGCAGGAGGCTGGCAATCCGTGGCAGGGGCCGGGATTATACAGAGCTCATGAATATGGAGGACAACATGACAGCAAGACTAGTGATAGTCTCCTGCTGATGAAACAGTGATTTTAACAAGACTACAGCAAGCATCCCAGTAAGTGGTACATTACTGGAATCAGGGTCTCTGCCCCTACAGTATTCTGCTCTCAGATTAGGTGACAAAAGCCTGATGACAAATTCCCGTTTAAGGTACCTTTGGTGTTCTTCTAGCCAAACATCTGCATGATTGTGTCTTTTGGACATGTACTTGTCCCGTGCATTTTTTTTCAACCATATTGAAGAGTGTAGTAGACAGATTTCAATACCAAGTATTTTCTTTGGTAGTCATTTGTTATGGCAAAGTTCAAACAGGTACATCCATTGCAGAGGCAAAAGATGATCTATGCTTTTTTGACATTTGATATTTTTAGATAGATGTTCAAACAGTTGCTGTGTAATTCGGCACCAAAAAGGATTGCTAGTTACACTTTAATTCTATCTAAGACACGCACACCATTAGTGAGCAAGGGTCCGTAAAAAGACCTTTTTGTGCAGGGCATGCATCCTTACTCATTGCTATAGGTACCCTCTGGTCTGTGAGTGCCCCAAGCATCATTGTCAAGATGGATCTTGTTTTGTTCGTTACTGCTAGGTTGATGACCTTTGTCTTTTATATTTTTAGGTTCTAGAGTCATAAAGTTAAAGTTTTCTTTTTAGAATACCCCAACACTTTGTCTTCTGCTATCTCAAAAATGAATCTGTGACTTTTTGGTTCACTATACGTGTAGGACCTGGAAATACGTGAAGAACATCAGTTCAAAACTCATAATTAGAGTTGAGCAAAGTTTTTAGCATTCAGTTCCCATTATGATTGGCGGCGGACGCCATTGGAGTCAGTGGGAGCAGAAATGTTCGGAAACGATTGTCAAACATAAATTTGTCACAATTAGGGTACCAAAATGGCACAAATATGGCGAATTCAGATTCGACGACCGATTCCGAACATATTCGCTCAACTCTACTGGTAATATCAGGAGTATGACATGAACACTTGAGATTGAGCAGAGGGAAAAGGTAATACAGTTATCACTAGTAAAGACTTTCAAAATGTTTTACTCGTTCGTTCCAGTCAACTTGTTAGAAACATTCCTAGAATGTTATTTTTTGTAACCGGCATTGAAAAAAAAAAGGTAATTTCTGGTACGATTAGCATATTTTATTAGTAGTAGTCTTTGTAGTGATTGGAAATGGAGGCTGGTAATTGACATTTCCTGGGTTTCTTGTTCCATTGCTCCTATTCAGCAATCAGTCAAGGCCAGGAGTTGTTAAGCTGGAAGAAATGGCATCTTAGTGCTTGTTTACTGGATTTGCTGTACGATAAACTGCTATAACACATATCAAAATCTGTGTAATGATTAGCAGGAGACAGAGTTGAAGATAACAAAAGGCTGGCCCCTCCGATCCCTATCTCTGACTTTTTACCAAATAATGTTTCAGAACTAATGGAGGGGAATACACCCTAACAGAATATAGTAAAGGAATGAAGTTACCATAGTACTGCTAAGGACAGCCTAAAACAGTATAATGATTTACGACTTAAAGGAACCTCCTGCATAGTACAAACAACTCGATGTATGGACAGCTTGATATAGAGAAGGAGAAGCTGAAAATATTTAGTATAACTTTTATTTTACTCACTTACGGTATATTCCTGTTGTTTGTATGTATGTATGGGAGTCCAATGGGAGAGCCACCCACTGGACTCATAGGCATGCAAACAGCAGGGATTACAATAAATAAAATACTTTAAACTTTTCCCATAAAAATTAATATTAACCTGATCATCTCCTCGTGCTCCATAACATCCTGCCTGCCATTCAGATCACGTTTTTGACATGAAAGGTTCCCTTTAAACATATATACAATATAATCCCTGCTGGGACAGTGTTTGTGTCGTTTTATTAGATCTACTCCAATGATGCAGTCTTTACTGCAATGGCATTATTCTTTAATATTCAGACTCCTACAACAACCTATAATTGTGCTTTCAGAGTTCTGTTTTAAGGCAGATTTAAAGGGAAAATTCAATGTACTCTGTAGGTTTTAGGTTGGAGGACCCAGAGAGCTGAATGTATAGTTTTCTTGGAAAAAAAATCAGCACATCTTATAATATATTGATCTAAATCCCTGCTAAATATGCCCTTCTAAGTCCAGTGGGTGGTCCAATGACAAGACTACGGCTATCTTTGTATGTAGACCCCTACAGGTAAGGCTGTCAGTCATTGACTGAAACCTCCTACTGGGCTCCTAACTAGAAAATAAGCACAGATTTAGATTATTAGATTACAAGTTATGCTATATATTTTCTCACATTATTATATATCACTCTCCAGTGATATTAGCTCCTCTTTTTCTATAACATGCTGCGCCAATAACTAGAAGAGAGAAACCATATTCTCCAGTCAAGGCGGCATTCAGGCAGAAAATTAATGGAGATGTGACGGCAACATGTGCACAGTTTGCACATATCTAGCTATGGAAATGGCTGGGCAGGTACACCACTTCACCAGGGGTCACGGGACCACTGATCTCTAGATATGTATAGGTGCAGCTCCCAGCTGTGGGTATGTCGTGAATATCTATCATTGGAATATTAACCCTTTAACTTTTAACATAATTTCCTAAATGCCCCCAATACCTTGATGACATAGAACCTCCTGCCATAAATATCACATATTGCGTTAATGTATTTGGTTACGATTACTCTTCTCCGGTCACAATCTGCATCCTCGGCATATTTCTCTTTCCCAGGTCCTGTCTAAACTAACAAAACAATCGATAGACATGTAATTTAACTCTGCGCTAATTTGATTCTGATCACTAGGACAAGAACGAGGACATCAGACACCTGGCTTTAATCAAATTGGCTGAAATAATGGATCTCTAGAATTACAGTCTCATTGTGTTATATCATTTTATGAGTCTGGAAATTGCGGTTAATTAAATATAATTGATCTATTAGATTGCCACAAAAAGTAGACATATTGTCAGATTTTTCTTAAACAGATGTATAAATATATAAACTGCAGGATATACGAAAAGAACAGAAGAATAAGTAAAGTAAGTCCAGCCCCGAAAGGAAATTAAAGACAAAAATACAATTTTATCTAAATAATCGAGTACATAACTGATAGTAGTTCCCATAAACTTTGTGCAATATACAATCTTATTATACAATATACGACCATGCTAACACAGCAACATTTTGTAAAGGGTCCTCTACCCTTTAGTATTAACTTACATAGCAGCATGCATTTCTTTTTCATTACCTAAGGGAAATTTAAAAGGTTTGTTCCACATTTGGACGTTAGGGGGTAACTTACCGATTGCTATGACCCTCACTGATCGCAAGGGCTGTGAAGAGCCTCGTTGGAAAGGAGTATTGGTTGTGCATGCATATCTCTGCTCTATTTATTTTCAATGGGAGTGTATCAAGATTGGAAAACTTCCAATTCTGCCACAAACCCTTTAAAGGGAATCTGTCAGCAGGTCTTTGCTATGTAATCTGAGGGCAGCATAATGTAGCAGCTTGTACACGGATTCCAGCGATGGGTCACTGATTAGGCTGTGTCCTGTTGTTTACTTACAATGAAGGTTTTATCACCAGGACATTATCACTGCCAGGACTGGTGCTCCTGTGATCAGTTGTCCAACCACACCCCCTTCTCAGATAAGCGGCTCTCAGTCAATAGAAAATGTACATAGAGAGCATGGTGTGGGCGGTGACAGCTTTCTGAGCTCTGCTTCATGCTACATCTAAAAACTCTGAATGTATCACAACTGCTGCACCCAGTAAACTAAGTGATACATCGTTGGAATCAATGTATCTTTTCCTACATTATGCTGGTCTCAGATGAGGTAGCAAAAACCTGATGAATAATTCCCTTTAATGGTCGAATCATACCTTTTATTATTATTACTTGATTGCTGATACTTGTTTTGATATTGATTTGGCCACCGCATATAGGAGCCATCAAACATCACTTTCATGAGTCAGTCACAAATATGAGTGGGATTTGTTTGTTGGGCTTATTTTCTATAAGTATAAGCTGTACTTGTAGAATAAAGCAGAATTATTTTGGACTTTGAATAATGCTTTATGAAAAGTGACAACTTCATCGTGAATTTCCTTATCCCCCTGGATTCCATGCTCAGCTTCTGATTAGCCACATGCCACACAGATGACGTTACACCATGCCAGCGAGTCAAACCTGTGTAGGGGAGCCCAGAAGCTCAGGAAATTCACACAGCTCCTGTCCACGACCAGAGAAGGCTGACCTGGACCATGGATCGGGGTTGCGTGAAGGCATCCGCTCATCTCTACTGGCTGATGAAAATACATGTCTAGGTGGGAGAAGATAAGCAGATGCCCTGATAAGACTTTTTCTATAGAACACTTAAAGGCTCAAAAAGTACTCATTTATATTTACTTCTGTGACATTTCCAAAATAATCCTTTAAGTATAAGAGTCAGCTGGACTCTACGATTAAGAGTCAGCTAGACTCGAAACGCGTCAGTATATTTTTTATGCCCATGCTACTGTTTTAATGGTCACTAAAGTACAGCATTTTTTATTTTAATTCGCTTTGCCAGATTGAAAAATCTCTTTTCACAACTTTAATCTTTTAAATATATTGTTTTAGATTGTGAGTGGAGATTAATAAAATAGAAACATGCTCTGCGTGTGATAATGCTGCCTCATACAGCGAAATAAGCTAAACTGCAATTCCAGAAAACACCCATGAGTTTTAGACTTGTTCAATATCTGCCTCATCAATTTGAAAAAGTGTCTAACAGTATATATATATATATATATATATATATATATATATTGTGAGGCTGTGGCCTCTGATACAGTTAGGGGGCGCTGTTTGTTCTCCCCAGAATGTGCATGCAGACGGATGAAGTCCATAGGTGTGCATGAGAGTCACGGATCTCCGGTCCGGGTTTTCCATGTTGCTGGAGGCCACAGGTTTGTGTGTGTTTAAAAGCCCTGCAGTAAGGGGTATGGGTGTGTCAGGCCGTGCAGGCCGTGTCAGGTGTCTGGCCAGGAGAGGCCAGGTGCACGTCAGTGTCATTCTGGTGTGTGCTGGACTGCCGAGTGCTTGGAGGCCAGCAGAGCCAGCACCCAGGGCAGCTGAATAGCCTGGCACCCGCAGCGTACACAGAGATGCAAGTCGTCCATGGTACTGGTCTCGGAGGTGGACAGTCCTGTGCCCGGAGGTGGATATCCTGTGCCCGTAGGAGTCGGATGTGGATAGTCCTGTGCCCGGAGGTGGATGTCCTGTACCCGAAAGAGGACTAGCATGTGCAAAGATTGCAAACAGGTGGATATGGTGCCCGGCTGCTATCCGGAGGATATCCTGAACTGTGTACGACTGTGTGAGTAAAGAGTCTGTAAAGAGACTGTGATACAGTGATGCAGGACACCCACGAGAACTAGTCGGAGGAGGGCTGGCGTGTGTAGTGTCTGCAACATATGAGGCTGTGTGTATGGAGACGTATAGAGACTGTGAGATGGCGTGCGGTCGCCCGGGGAAACTGGACAAGGGAAGTCTGGCCTGTTTAGGGACCGCAAATCTAAAGCCATGTGATATGTATTGCTTTGAACTGGTGTAAACTGATCACTGAAGTTGTATGCATTTATGTGGAGTGGACTTTAATGCTATGAAGTAACACATTAAACGAGACTTTTGTGTTTGAATTTGTGGGTCACTGCTTCTTCACTGCGTACGAAGCTACTGCAGCTTTACAATATATATATATATATATATATATATATACAGTATATTTGTTTAAAATGTAGGATTCCTTTTTTCTCAAAATTTTGGCGAAGTTTTGACTAACATAACAAGCAAGCAGTGCCAACTTTATCATGGCCGAACATTCGGGAGATCCGCTTCCTCTTACGTCTATTTTTGATCACTGGCAGAATCTCATAAAAATATGCGCAAGATAGAGTGAAAACATCCTTTCAGAAAAAGAAAACTGGTCATGCAACCGAAATAAGGCACAAAGATGAAAATATTGTGGAAAATAAGCCATTTGTTATTTTTTTGCATTGGCATTTTCCTTTTGTGTTGCCAAGGCAGAGGCAGGCCGAAGAATAAATGAGCAGAGAAACTTCCCACCATTGAACGTAGGGTTATAATAACTTGCCAAAGGAAAAGAAGCGGTGCACAAAATAAACAGAAAGTTCCCCGTTGCCTTGTCATTACTTCAACACTTAGCTCCCAAGTGTACGCTCTATTATTTTTAAAGATTTCACATCTTGAACCTCCACCCTGTCCCTGCCTGGTATTTCAATAGTTTCTTGCTTTTGATTATTTCTATGCCAAGCTGGTACATTTACTTCCAAAAAAATAATCTCTTCTTTATATCGAGCATCTTGGCTTCAAGTAACTTTCCTAAGCTGTCGGCACAACATGTGTTTTTCCCCCCTTTACACTCACAAGATTATATCGACTTATTGGCCATGTGGAACACATACTTGTTCTGCTTCATAATGTATTACATTTAGCATACAGGCAACTGCAGAACATTCTTAGCCGCAGATGACAATCCGTACAGGAAATTTAAAGCAGATCTGTCACCAGATTTCACAATTCAAACTTGAACCTGATGAGGCTGATGTAGATGCTATGAAAATCCTTGTCATAATGGCTGTATGATTTTAAGTCAAAATAACCATTTTATATTCCTAAGAAGTGATACTTTCAAAAAGGATTATGCAACCATTCTCATGTGGAGTTTCAAAGTAAGTACACTTGCCTCATCAGGACTCGCTTATGTATTAATGGGAGCATGTTGTATTGCGAAATCTGGTAACAGATCCTCTATAGGTGGTAATCTGAACCTAATTTTAGAGGCATTTATTTGTATGTTTTCTGATCATTTGTATTCGTTTTCCATGGATTTCCCATTTTGTGTTCAGATGCCTTCTTCTTCCCAGCTCTCAGTAACCTCCTGCATTGGTGAAATGGTGACCATGCTATCTAGAAAAGTAGATGACACAATTGCGTGGTTTCTAGTAGTTGTTCTCTACAAGCCCGTGGCCCACAAAATAGTGCTTAATTTTTGTAAAATTTTTGAGCCTAGTCTTAACTAACAGATATAGAGAAAGGACTCAGGAGAAGAATACCAAGTATAGTATATCTGCTGTATAAAGGATTCTGTTAAGAACTAGGCCTCATGCTAATAGCCTGCCTTCATGGGCACGAACTGCACCTCCAATTTTATTCAGACACACTAAGTTATTTTTTTTTCTCCTGAAAAAATGAAGTAAATAACAAAAAACGGACTTGCTAGCTAGTTTTTGGCATTAGGAATAACCTGTTGGTACAACCTGTCTCCTGCAGCACTGTAATAAAGCGCTAAAGGAGCCCACATCATTGTCCCATCGTGATTTCTTTTATTTTACTTGCTAGTGTAGCGCCCATTGGAGCTATCCAATCTAAACTGCTGATCAGTATGTCTTTGGATTATGGGAGGAAACCCACACAAACATGGGGAGAACATATAAGCTCCTTATAAAGCCCATGACAAAGGACCATGCAGGTCTGACACATGGGAGCACAGATTATATTTCTGTTCTGCCTTTTAAATTTTGGTGCTGTTGTGTACAACCATTTTTTTTACCTTTTATACTACTGGATAAATAAAGCAATTTTAAGAAGATGTGAGTGTCAGTTATCGTGGACTGTGAAAACTCCATGCAGATGTTTTCCTTAGTGGGATTTGAACCCAGGACCCTAGCGCTGCAAGGCTATGACTAGGTTCACATTGCGTTAATGGGTTAACGCTAGCGTACTCCGTTACATGGCGAAATTGTCGCAATTACCGCCATGCAACTGATCCGTTAGCGCACCCATTGACGGCAATTTGCTAACGGATCTCTAGCGCATGCCACTTTCGGCACGCGCTAGCGATGTCCCGTTCGTTTCGGACGGGCCGCGGACGCTGCTTGCAGCGTCTGAGGTCCATTCCTCGTTAGCGCAGATCGGGTATCTGCGCTATTGGGATCGGCAAACGCGATCCCTTTTGAGACATTGCGTTAGCGCAGTCCGTAGCGCTATGCGCTAAACAGACTGCCCTAACGCAATGTGAACCTAAGGGTTTTTCTACCTCAATTTTTTTTTAAGAAGTGGCCCGCGAGGAAGCTACATAGCGAAACGCGCGTTGGTGTTCTCTCTCCGCGTCCATTCAAGGTTGGTTTATGTTTATGGCATTCTATTGCGGTTTATCTACCTGACTTTCTGGCATATTACTATCTGGCATTAATGTCCTATAGGCATAGGTTGCGGCACACTATATCTTTGGGCAGTGATTTTTCTTATAAAGGGACTTCTTAACTATTACCATTGGTATGCACTTGGCACTTTATATGGTATTATTTGAGTCTCCTATATATATTCATTTTCTGTACTTTGTACCGCTATTCACCATTGGCATTTTTGTGCTATTTATATACTTCATTCTTCAATATAGATTATAGCTTATTTACCATTGTAGCCTGCCAACACTGGTTTGATATATTTATAGGCCTCCTCTTCTTTGGACGTGGCACCCAATGGTGTCACTTCTCTTTTTTCCATTTCGTGGTTTTGTATTTTTAATGTATTTTTTCAATAAAAAATATCCTTGTGATTTACCTCTCATACATTGCTCTGTGGTCCATATATTTTTTTGGTTTTCTAGATGTCATTTATGGATGAGCTCTAATTGTTTGGCCTCTTGTTTTGGTAAATAGTCTTAACTAACAGATATAGAGAAAGGACTCAGGAGAAGAATACTAAGTATAGTATACTAGATGGTGGCCCGATTCTAACGCATGGTGTGTTCTAGAATATGTATGGCCATTTAGTATATTGCTCAGCTCACGTAGTATATTGCTCAGCTCACGTAGTATATTGCCCAGCCACGTAGTATATTGCCCAGCCACGTAGTATATTGCCCAGCCATGTAGTATATTGCCCAGCCACGTAGTATATTGCCCAGTCACGTAGTATATTGCCCAGCCACGTAGTATATTGCCCAGCCACGTAGTATATTGCACAGCCACGTAGTATATTGCACAGCCACATAATATATTGCCCAGTGACGTAGTATATTGGCCAGTTATGTAGTATACAGCACAGAGCCACGTAGTATATTGCCCAGTGACGTAGTATATTGGCCAGTTACGTAGTATACAGCACAGAGCCACATAGTACACTGCCCAGCCACATAGTATATTGCCCAGTGACATAGTATATTGCCCAGCCACGTAGTATACAGCACAGAGCCACGTAGTATATTGCCCAGTGATGTAGTATACAGCACAGAGCCACGTAGTATATTGCCCAGTGACGTAGTATACAGCACAGAGCCACGTAGTATATTGCACAGGGACATAGTATATTGCCCAGTGATGTAGTATACAGCACAGAGCCACGTAGTATATTGCCCAGCCACGTAGTATATTGCCCAGTGACATAGTATACAGCACAGAGCCACGTAGTATATTGCACAGCGACATAGTATACAGCACAGGGCCACATAGTATATTGCACAGCTACGTAGTATATTGCCCAGCCACGTAGTATAAAGCACAGAGCCATGTAGTATATTGGCCAGCGACGTAATATATTGCCCAGTTAGGTAGTATATTGCCCAGCCACGTATGTCACAGGTTAAAAAATAAACATACTCACCTAACGATCCGAGGGCCCCTTGTAGTTGAACATACTCACCATTCTGGTTGCTGCTCCTCAGCGTCCTGTCTCTCGGCCTCCTGGGATCCAATGGCGCTGTGTCGATGGGCGCGCAGCTGCCGCCATCTTCCGTTCCCAGGATGCTTTGCGAAATTACCCAGATGACTTAGCGGTCACTGGGAAAGGAAGATGGCGGCAGGCGCGAGTGCCTCAGCGGACAACGGAGGGTGAGTATAGCAGGTTTGGTTTTTTTTTACATTACTTTTTTTTTACTATTGATGCCGCATAGGCAGCATCAATAGTAAAAGGTTGGGGACACACAGGGTTAATAGCGGCGGTAACGGAGTGCGTTACCCGCGGCATAACGCGGTCCGTTACCGCCGGCATTAACCCTGTGTTGGCGGTGACCGGAGGGGAGTATGGAGCTGGAGCTGGCGCCGGGGAGAGTGACTGCGGGGAGTGGGGAGTATGGAGCGGGCACCGAGGACACTGCGGGGAGTATGGAGCGGGCGCCGGGGACACTGCAGGGAGCGAGGAGTATGGAGCGGGCGCCGGGGACACTGCGGGGAGTATGGAGCGGGCGCCAGGGACACTGCGGTGGAGTACGGAGCGAGCGCCAGGGACACTGCGGGGAGTATGGAGCGGGTGCGGTCCACTGACTGCGGGGAGTAAGGAGCGGCCATTTTCTTCCAGACTGTGGCAGTCGTTGATTGGTCATGGCTGTTTTGCGGCGACCAATCAGCGACTTGGATTTCCATGATAGACAGAGGCCACGACCAATGAATATCCATGACAGACAGACAGACAGAAGGACAGACAAAAGTACCCGCTAGACAATTATATATTAGATCAGCTGTATAAAGGCTTCTATTAAGAACTAGGTCTCATGTTAATAGCCTGCTTTCATGGGCACGAACTGCACCTCCAATTTTATTCAGACACACTAAGTTATTTTTTTTCTCCTGAAAAATTGAAGTAAATAACAAAAAAACGGACTTACGGTAATTACCTGGTAAATCTCCCACTTGCACCTGCTTAATTATTCTGTTAATATCAACACAAAAGACTGAGCAAACAAGAGGAAAATATTAAAGAGACACACTCTGAAACTAATCTACCAACCAACATCTAAAAATGAGTGCACACAAAGGTCTCATAAAAACTAACAGTTTATTAAATATGTTTAAAAAAGATTTAAATACAAAATACGTACATATTCCAAAACAGAATGCTCCTAGAAGTGGCACCAGTAACATGTACAAAATGAGAGATGTAAAGTAACACGACAGATTCCAAATAGGATAAAGAACCCGATCTACGTAATAATTCAAATCAACTAACAAGTGTCATGACTGGCACTAAATAGTTTAGTGAAAAAATGCATAAGGTAAGTACTTACACACAAGATGTTTTGTCAGTGAAAAAGGGGGTTCTTGTACATGTGTCCTGGTCCACCAGCCCCAACGCACGTTTCTCCCAGAAGCTTTCTGGGGTCTCACAAAGCTTTCTGTTTATCTTGCGGCAGCAATGACTCACCGTACCAACACACAAATCTGGAGTGGTTCGCTATTTGTACCATTTACATACTTAGCTAGTTTCTGGCTTTAGGAATAACCTGTTGGTACAACCTGTCTCCTGCAGCACTGTAATAAAGAGCTAAAGGAGCCCACATCATTGTCTCATCATGATTTCATTTATTTTACTTGCTAGTGTAGCGCCCATTGGAGCTATCCAATCTAAACTGCTGATCAGTATGTCTTTGGATTATGGGAGGAAACCCACACAAACATGGGGAGAACATATAAGCTCCTAATAATGCCCAATGACAAAGGACCATGCAGGTCTGACACATGTTGCCTGTGAACGCAGGGGATATTTCTGTTCTGCCTTTTACATTTTTGTACTGTTGTGTTCAACCATACTACTGGATCAATAAAGCAATTATTTTAAGAAGATGTACATGTCAGCTATCGTTTGGACTGTGGAAACTCCATGCAGATGTTTTCCTTGGTGGGAGTTGAACCCAGGACCCCAGCACTGCAAGGCTATGATTAAGGGTTTTTCTACCTCAATTTTTTTTTAAGAAGTGCACATTCTGCCATTTTTTTTTATCCTAGATGATTATAGACTACTTTTTAACTACTTAAATTTGGTACTGAAGAACATCCCTTTTGGACCATTGAGACCAACTTAGGATACCCCTTTCTTCCAGCTGATATCACCATGGAAGATTCACATATCGGAAGCTGCAGAGAAATATTAGTATGATTTATCAGCTAATTAAATGAATGGTCTGTGGTCTCTATGATGATGTCCTAGCTAATAGAGGGGAGTTCTGGGCGGCACAATCCCCTCTAAGGCTTCTTTCACACTAGCGTCGGAATCTCCCCGTCGCAATGCGTCGGGGAGAGATTCTGACGCTAGCGTTTGCTGCATTGCACAATGGAGGCAGCGGATGCATTTTTCTGGCGCATCCGCTGCCCCATTGTAAGGTGCGGGGAGGTGGGGGCGGAGTTCTGGCCGCGCATGCGCGGTCGGAAAAAGCGGTCCGTCGGGAGAAAAAAACGTTACATGTAGGGTTTTTTGCTCCCGACGGTCCGCCAAAAGCACGACGCATCCATCGCAAGACGGATGCGAAGTGTGCCAATCCGTCGCAAATGCGTCGTCAATAGAAGTCTATGGGGAAAAAACGCATCCTGCAAGCACTTTTGCAGGATGCGTTTTTTCTGCAAAACGACGCATTGTGACGGATTTAAAAAAACGCTAGTGTGAAAGTACCCTAAGATGCTCAGTGCCCTAATTGGTCTATTTCTTTATAAATCTGTGGCATGGAATAG
The DNA here is from genome assembly GCF_032444005.1 of Ranitomeya imitator. Lineage (NCBI taxonomy): Eukaryota > Metazoa > Chordata > Amphibia > Anura > Dendrobatidae > Ranitomeya > Ranitomeya imitator. The sequence goes on along the minus strand of NC_091286.1, from coordinate 74,177,362 downwards.
CCCATTGTTTGGTTTTGCAGTATATTTAGTTGGCCAGATGATAACTGACCGAGAAAAGAACACTTTCAGGGAACAGACAATGGCTGACTGGCAGTATATGACAAAGTGGGCTCTGCTGCATATGTCATAATATTTTTTTGGCGTCTTCATCTGCTGTTGGCCTCATGGTAAAAAGCACAAAATAATCATCCTTGATAAGTAGGATTTATCGAGTTGCTCCTTTTGCTCACGAGAAGCTTTTCAATTTACTGCTAAACTAAAAAGTATTTTGCATAGGAATATAGTTATAATTACTTCTACACAACATTGCCCAGTGGTTCATATGAAAATGACTTACTTTATGTAAAGACGGAAATGGAAGTGCTCTGTGACCTACTTTTTAAAGCTTTTAACTTATTCTAGAATACGTTTTGGCAATGTTGGAGAAATATATTTCTAACGGGAAAGTAGTTATTGTAGCCAATGAATACAAGCCGATTACCCATGTATTGTTTAGTTTATGAATAGGCATTTAACAAGGAGCAATGCTTTCTATTGATAAGGCATAGAACGGTAAATATATTCTGAAAATCTGACAGTGCAGGAAATTAATTTTTGTTTTCTTTTTTTAAAATTCCATTTTTTTTATTACGGATTTTATTTCTATTCCATATACCAGGCAATAAACCAATAGAAAAATATCCAGGAATATATGTTACAATTAATCTACAGTAATTCCGGTATACACATTATAGAAGGTAAAGATAATACTGAGCTATCATTCAAGTAGTCCAGTAAGGCCCTCTTCCATGTCAGTGTTTCCAGTATGTGAGGTGCCAGTTTTAACACGTACTGGAAACACTTATACACATACACCCATTATTTTACTTATGGGGCTGTGCACATGTCCATGTGTTCACATGGACCCTGTGTCTGTATGACCCACAGGTGGACATGTTAGTTTTTTTTCGGCAGTACAACATCAATCCCAGCTGATGGCAGCTGACATCATCCCCAATAGCAATGCACCTGGGCAATCGGCAAGAACTGGGCAAAGTGACAGAATTGGAGCATCTGATGAATACACCAATTCTGGGGTCGCTGCAGGATGGGAAGGGCCCAATAACCATGGATCTACCCCATATCTATCTCATATCTATCTCATATATTTCTATCTATCTCAGTATCTATCCATATCTATCTGCAGTGATGCAATGGAGGCAGAGCAAGGGTTAACAGATTAACAATTTAATTTAGAACAATGAAGAGGCTCCTTGCAGGGAGATAACAGTTAAAGTTGTAAGAGAAAGTTATAATGTAACAACAGTCCAGTTATCAAACTTATCGTGTCCTTTGGTTCCTCAGACGCAGATGATCCGTTGGGGGTTTTAGTACTGGCAATGGCTGGCGTAATGTCCTCAGATGGGGTCCCAAAACTAACGGTCCAACTTTTGGTGACAACGGGTGGTCTCCGGTTTTGCCCGTAGTCCATTAGCCTATGCAGCTAAAGCAAAGAGAGCTGCAGAGATCCCAGTATCAAACGTGGGCTGTAACCGGCTCATGTTCTCCTGCACAAGCGCGGTCTTACCCTTATCCGGGCGCACGGCGCTTCCCACCCTCGCTTCCCCGCTGGAGTGTCCAGGAAGTCTCGGCCGCAATGCGTTGCGGCGCTGCTGCTCTGGGTGTGGAGCGCGCTGCTCATCCTCCTGCACTCTCCCTGATGGTGGGAAACTATCTGCACCTTTTGGCTCTGTTTCCTGTCTAAACACGCTCCTTCTTCCCGGGTCATGGGGCCTGTCTGGTCCCCTATTCCTTCCCCCGAGCAACATGGGACACAGCCTCGACAGTTCCAGACCCGGCTGAATACAGGTACCTGCAGCCCAGTCTTCCTCCTTACATATGGACAGCACACGGATGACACACAGACACAGATAGCACCGATACTGGATTGTCCACTGCCGGAAATTTTAGGACATGTGAAGTGGGCCTAATATAGTGATATTTAGAGAACATTCCCATGAAAACAGACAAGAACAGGAGATATTGTAAAAGAGGGTTTAGTAGCAAACCAGAGGAGCTAGGCTTACTTTCAACGGACACGTAGGTTCTGATTGCAGGCCTAGCCTTCTATCTAAACATTCTCTAGTGATGGCAAAGGCTGGATTCATCAAGATTCATCAATACTGATGATTTTCTCACATCTTCATGAGTCAGAAGCATCTATCCAGTGGCGAGCGCCAGTAGTGGACACAGACAGAAGGGGACCCCTGTGTAAGAACAATATCTGGGCCATTTGCAGCCCAACAGCTCATCATAATGCACAATTCCACCTGTTTTGTAGGAAGAAATAGGCCCCCTTACCACTTGGGCCCCTGTGTAGGTATATAGTGCTCACCAATGATATGTCCGGCGGGCGCTTCTGTGTGCCATACTAGAAGCATTACTCACTTTATTCCTTGACTGGAATGAGATTTCTGGCATAATGTACATCACAATTCATCATGAATTAGACAAGCTGCAGTGTCATGTCCCATGCTAGCTCTGCACATTTTGACAGCGCTAGGTGAAACGGTTAAAAAGTCTGAGTTTTGCTAAAATTTTGTGAATTTTCAAAGCAATTTCAACCCAAATTCAGAATAAATTGCTTTGATGAATCATGGCCAAATTGTCTTGTTGGGGAATACCTGCCAGCCATGGCAATGCTCCACGAATGTCTGGGAGGCTCATGCTAAAAAGAGAGACCACCCAAGTCTACGGGAGTTGTGCACGGCACATGGACGCTTTGTGATTACTCTGAAGCCCAGCATCCAGATGCACATTCAGTGGTTGGAAGATGAGGGCCCTTGAGAAATGTGAGAGGGCATGGTTTTAAGGGAGTGTGGTGATGTTACATACTGGAGTCTTCCACAAAACTACGTAAAAAGGCAAGTTTGCCTTAAATACTTATTTGTAGCACTCTACCAGTAGACTTGAAATATTGGATTTAATAGGCACAGAATTTTGTGTTGATACATTTTATAAAGCTTGGTTTCGCCTTTTATTGTTAAAATACTGAAGCCACCACTAGAGGGGTCTGAGATGCTGAAAGAGTTGGACACTTTAGGGCATTTTACAAATGTAAATAAAAAGTGTTGTGTTCTCACACAGGCAACTCTCAATCCCTCAATTTGTTACATCATTGGAAATGTCCACGTGCACTGGACTCAAGATGATGGCGGGCACATGATTTACCCATCTGACTGCTTCCATAACTCTTCCTCTTAGCAGATGCTGGGCAGTGGTTAAATGGGATAAATGCATGTACAGATACAGGGAGTAGTTTTCCCCTTTTTCTGAGCATGCATTAAACTAGAAAATCACATTACTTCCACTATCATTAGTCCTATAGATGGTGACACTGCCGCCATCTGTTAAAGATCAAGGCTTCAATTAATCAAGATCGGCAACTTTCACGTAGTGATATGTGCCTCTTAATGAATCAAGAACATTGTTGGACTGTGCTGCTGTGTCCCTACCTCTGAACACACCAATCTTGTTTAATGTGAATCGTGTCTTGTGTTTCTATGCATGGTGTGTGGTAATGTTTTAGGACATGTTGGTAATGTATAATGATGATAGTGTACAGTATAAGGATAGGACATAACATAAGAACAATAGGCTTAGTACATACTGTTATAGGATAGTAACTGTAGTCATGGGATAAGATATAGTTAATATTTAGGAGGGGGATAGTGCTATTGAAAAGCAGGTACTCCTTGGTAGGGACCTAGATGGAGAAGTACAGTAGCAAGGTCAAGCTGAAGTGCAGTGGGCTGCTAGGGTCAGCATGTATCTATCCTTCAAGGCAGTGGGACACCGTACTAGAATCCCGTGCAGACATTCCGGCAACATCAGGAGCTCAAAGCACGATATAGGGGCTAAAGGGCCATGTGCATTGCAGACATGCACAGGGAATCCCTGGGGCTGACAGAGCCAGTAAGCATAGGGATAGTCCAGGAGGACTGAAGATGCGTTGTGCTAAGGAAATAAGGAACAAGAAGAGTTGTGCCCAATCCCAAATGTCACAATCTGATGAATGTGAACTGTCCAGTAAGCGACTATTTGTTGAAATGAATTTGGTGTCACCTGAACTGTTGGCGGCAGCTCCTGAAGATGGAGACCTGGAGACAGTGGAAGCCTGTGGCCTATAAGTGAGTGTGATCCACCCCGCACCTGACAGCAGACTGGGACACAGTTTTCCTGTAAAGTGCCAGGGCGCTATGGAGCAACAACTTGGCTATGGCTACTGCCCACAGTTACTTTAGAGCATCTGACAAGTGACGTGGGCCTCTGTGTGTGCTTCGCCAAAAATCTTACTTTAATTTCTGGTGAAAGGAACACCACAGCTCCTTATGAATTTGATAATTTGTCTGTCTAACCCAGCTCTTCCCACTTGGAGCTCTTCCCACTTGGAGCTGGGAGAAACTGAGGTGAAAACACCAAAAATTGTAAAATTTTTGCGCAACTCAGAGTTGCACAAGAATTTTGCAACTTTTCAGAGCAACGTACCCCAGAATTCTGGCAAAATCACTTTGATGAATCAGGGCCTGAGTTTAAGGAATGGAGTTATTCAGAGTTGCTTGTGTCAGAACCTGAGCTGTGGAGTCAGTAAGCCAAACCTCTGACTCCCGACTCCTACTCCACGACTCTGACTCCACAGCACTACCTCACTACTGAGCATGTACATAAAGTGCAGCACAGATTCATCTGAACTAAAAGCCGAGATCCTTAGCTCAGGAACAGAACAGACATTTATAGAACATTTCATAACTTTCCAAATTCTTATGAAATAATTTACAGCACATCCTGCATTGTACTACTGTACCCAGTTTCTGAGATATTTTAGAAGTCTGAGTCTGTCCATTTTATACCGACTCCGTAAGTAAAATCTGCATAGTGGGCAAGCTGCCAGGTTAAAGCATAAATGTACCATGCTAAAATTTGTTTTTATTTTTTTCCCAATTTGTTAGCTATCAGTAATGTATGTTCAGTGTAATATAATTATCGTTCGATGTCTCCTGCCACGTCCCTCTCCTGCTTCACGTGTTCGCAGTCCTTTCTTGCTAACTTAACGGATTGTTGCTTCCTTTCTTAATGTAATAAGCCTATGAGAACCTTGTCCTAAGTCTCATACCTTTACATTGAGATAGTGACTGACTACCACGCAGAAGATAATGTGTTAGCCGACTGTTCACAACTGTGGTCACGTGATGCAGGAGAGGAACCGGAGCTGGAAACAACAGAAGACCGTGACCGGTAAGTATTTCAATGCATACAATTAACACTACTGATAACTAACATATGAGGAAATTAAATAAAATAATAATAAACCCTGAAGTGATACTTTTAACACTTTGGTAGTAAGTATGGGAGCTGGAAAACTCTGCAAAAAATTGAGAACCCTGAACCCTACTTCCAGCTTGGTAACAATGATTCGAGGGTGGATGAATGAATACATCAACAGTGGAAGTATAGACACAGGTTACTGCCATATCTCTAAGCTGGAAGGAAAAAGCTCTGAAATATTATTGTGAATTAATCTTTTAATACCTTAATTGTACACGTACAAAGAGAAAATAGAAGTACCGACGGGTTATTTAGCTACTGAGGTAACTTGCAGACTCCATTACATTCATTGCGGTAAGACTTCCCTAACAGAAATGAGGATGAGCATATTTTAATAAATTATCTCTAACATTCCTACAATATTGAGACATTGAGAGTAAAGTCACAGACAGATTAATGTGTCTCACATCTATACTAGTAGCATGCAAGTAAAAAGCAGAGGGGCTTGCCGTGCAGGATTGTATACAGACAATGCCATTTGATGGAAGCTGCACATTTTGCACTCGCCAATGATGACTGTGTTGAAGGCTCAATACTTTTCATGGTTCTGGTTAATTGTTTCTGCTGACGATGATGCTCACATTTGCAGGTTTGCTATACGCAGGTTCTTGAAATCACTGATAATAGAAGAGGAACTGGATCCTTCTCAGTGCTATCATCAATGGTTAGGAGACCAGGTTACAGTTTAAATTCATTATTTTACTTTTTGATGCACATGTTCAATTTAAGGGGAATTCATTGCCACCTAGTAGTCCATTAAGTTGGCTCAAATTCCTCTTTAAATGAACATTTGGTCTGTAAGATTACAGATCTGCTGAAATATGACCGAAAATGGGCTGAAAAACCCACTGTGGCTTTCCTATTTTGGATATTTGTGGCACGTGGATTTCTGACAACACATGACTCCAACAGCTTTGTCTGAGGACCAATAACGGCAGCATCAAAGGATGACGTTTCTCTAATATTACCATTGACAGATCACTAGGGTAAAACACAGAATATGTTACCTATTGCCTTGTATGAACCTATATTAAAGTTTTGATTTGGAAGATAAGCACAAAGAAGGTTTCTCAGGGTTTATCCCAGAGTCCATCGTAATAGAGAGACATTCTCCCCAAGAAGTGGTGTTGTATGGAGGCAACATGGAGTGACGTAGGGGACCCTGCCAGTACACACTGTATTGTTTTTAAAGCAAATCACAATAGTTTGGCATATTCCAACTGCTCCCAGCAACCAACGTAAGAAGCCAGGCATTGTATAACTGTACGTATCTCTGTCGAACTCTGTTGGACTAAGCTCTTGTGCTCCACCTTCTATACTAATCTAGATCAGTTCCCATAAAACATACATGTTAGTTTTAGTGAATACTGTGTCATTAAAATAATACTGCAAAGAACGGTGTTGTATTCTTCCAGGGTCAAATTCATAAACTGTATCAGCAAAAGGAACGGGAAATAACTCTTAAAGATTGAATTCAGGTTGGTTCAGTCCCATTGCCACAAGCGTATATATACAGATTGGAAAAGAAGGGCTCAGTCTAGAGATCTTGGTCATACCAGCGCGGTCCTGAAATAGGAGGTCAACTGCGTAACAAGTCGGTGCATGAAACTTCTTCCCTCTTAACTTTTCCACGATCAACTGTGACTGGTATTATTCAGATATGGAAACATTTAGGAACCACAGTTACTTAGCCACAAAGTAGATATCATATAAATTACACAACGAGGGTCACCTAGTGCTAAATTGATAAATATTTTCGAGGTTTATGGGAAGTTGCCTATGTGTAGGACCAGGTGACAAAACCTTAAAGAGGACTTGTCACTTTCACACATACTATAGTATATTATAGCAGGAGACTGTATATATGAATATATATGAAAAAAACTATACTATAAAAATTACTATAATTATATGAATTATGTTATGAGAGAATCAGTTTGTGTGAGCTGCCATATTGGGATTGGCAGCTCAGCGTTCTGTGTTCTAATGATACACGCCCCCAAATTGCTCATTTTGCCTTTCTACCCAGCTAAATTATCTCTTTTCCATTAGGGCTATAACATCACATAGTTAAAAATGTACTTGCTAAATATTATGAAGCTCTATGTAGAAACAGGAGGTCAATTTTTCCTGTATGAGTCATGAGTCACTGCAAAAGTCTCTGGCATGGGGGAGGAAGAAGCAGCTGGGTCAGAAGTTGAGGAGGGAGATGATTTTTGCAGGGAAATGAGACTTCCTGTTTCTATATAGAGCAGAGAAAAGAGAAGAATTAGCTGGGTAGAAAGGCAAAATGACCAATTCTAAGTACACAGTGCTATATAATATGATGACTGCAATATATTAAGAGGATAAAAACTTTCATGCTTCTTTAAAGTGTTTCGTTTTTACATATTTTTCTCTATGTAATTTTACATCTATTTTTCAACAATAATAGTCATGAAATGTTTCAAGCACCGTTTTGTAATCTGTTTCTGCAGCAACACGTCAGACATAATCAGACGTAGATATAAGAGCCACTGCTGCATAAGTCTTTTAAAATAAAAAAAATCAAAACTACATTTACCGACCGCTCGATGGAAAGCGGCAGATTGTTGGGTCTTTTAAGTAGGTCACATTGTATAGGCTGAAAGTGCTTTATCCTTTTGCCATCTGGCAACACAAGTGACATCCGATTAACGCAAATAAAGTATAGAAAGTTGGCCACGGTTATGTCATCGATATAAGCGGCAGGGGCGAGCCTGCACTAATGAGTTGTGCATTTATCACCTCCCCGGGGTATTGTAGTATCCACTGCAGCTGCCTCTCAGGATTACAAAAAAGTATACAAGAGCTTTAAGCACCCGCCTGACACGGAGATGACAGTTATGTCTGGGATTTCTAGGTGGAGCATCAGTGTGCTCATTCAGATGGATCCAGCATAGAAAAAAGATGTTTCCTCCAGGCTACCTACACGAAGAAATAGGCTTTTATCCCTTATGATTAGTCATGGATTTTGATGTGAATGCTTGAACATTTCTAAAACACGTTGCCTATTTGTAATCACTGTGACAATTATTTTCCTTGACTGCCGACCGGAGGGATGAAGCTGACAGAACTTACTTTAATGTTACAAAATATATTAATTGGTGCACATTAAAGCTTAACAATACAGAAACGAAATATGACAGGTAAAAAGGCAAAAAAGGAAGAAAGGTGCCCATGCTGCCTCCCCTTTTTTCTGTAACCCATCAATCATTTTTCTGTTCAATATATAGCAAAAGTGATGCCAAATGTGGATCTTCTAAAGTTTTAAATTGAAAAGGAGATGGAAATGTTTTCCTGTCTAAATAAAGCTCTAACAATGTATTTCTTATACTTATTAATAAAGGCGTTGTCACATCTGAAGACTGATAAGACCCGTTTCTTTTAGTTTAGTGCAGCCGTCCATTTTCCTGTAGGAAATATCTGGCATTTCATGCCCCCTATTCCGATGGCTCGCCTATGGGGGAATGTTTATTGTAGTCTCCAGAATAAAAGCCGCTTGTTACAGCAGTTCTGCAATTAGTTTAATGAGGGCATTTGGAAAGCCGTTTCCATATTCGAGAACCTATTTAATATTATTGCAGTAAAAATTGTTAGAATTATTGAATTACATTTATAAATACTTTTGCTAAAATTTTATATTAATTAAAACTATCATTTGGTAACTATTATGATAAGTATGCAGATTAATATTGTTGATTTATGAAGCTAACACCTTAAAGAGAATCTCCCACTAAATGTTTGCTACCTCATAAGACAGCAGCCTAATGTAGGAAAAGAGACCCTGATTCCAAGGATGTATCACTTAGTTTACATTGTACAATCATTGTGATACAATCAGAGCTTTCAGCTGTGGCAGGTAGCAGAGCTCAGAAAGCTGCTCCTGCCCACTACAGGATCTCTATGAACACTGTCTATTGACACTGAGCTGCTTATCAGAGGAGGGGGCGTGGTCGGACCTCTCTGCTCGAGGGAGCTTGTCAAAGCAGGGATAATCTCCTGGTGATAAAACATTCATTGTATGGAAATGACAGCACACAGCCTAAAATCTGTGTCTCAACCCCTATCTCATGCTGTCCTCAGATTACATAGCAATATTCTACTGACAGATTCTCTTTAAGAATTTAAAGAAGTCTCAGTGAAAAAAATTTCCCTTAACCCCCCGATTATGTATATGATGCAATGCTTGTGTATCAAAATACTTAACGATTGCTGTGTTCCCTGGTTACCAGCGCTGCTCCTGTCCTCTTCTGGCCCACTTGACCTGCATACAGGCTAACTGGCTCACACAGGGGTTTACATGTGGAGCAGATGTCTCTTTCTCACTGTAAGTCTATGGAGCCTCTTTGTTTTTTTCACATAGATTAACATTGGAAAAAAAAAAGTATCGCCCCTCACAGTGTGATCCAGTAAAGCTGGAGTGTGATCATGTGGGCCAGAAGAGGACCAGAGTAGCGCTTGCATCCAGGAAATATGGTGATCAGTGAGAACTTTAATATACTTGCACTATATCATTTACATAATTAGGAGGGTTTAGAGATAAAAATCATACTGCGGTGTCATCTTTACGCTGTACGATGCAGTTGGTTGATGGCCCCCAGAGCTTGCAGTTGTTGTACTGTAGAGCTACGCCACCTAGAGAGCCACTGATTGGGGTAAATCTGCTGTTCCCTGCTCAGTTTTATTTATTTGCATTTATTCTATCCATCAAACTTAAGTCCATCCCATTACCTTTACTGCTGATGGTGTATAAATCTAGCATTAAATTGCACACATAAGCCCTAATTGTAGCTTAAGCATTAATCGTGGGCAGCAGGTATTTTTCATTGGGTAATTCTATTGCATGTTAGCCAAACTGTGTTGCATGAGAGGGTTACAAAGCAGCTCCTATGGGGTCTCGCAGGCAGGGGTGCACATACCATTGGTGCCATCACTTAGTTGAATTGTTTGTGGACTAACTGGGGTCAGCATATCACTTTATCTAAGGCTACTTTCACACTAGCGTTAACTGCAATCCGTCACAATGCGTCGTTTTGCAGAAAAAATGCATCCTGCAAAAGTGCTTGCAGGATGCGTTTTTTCCCCATAGACTTGTATTGACGACGCATTGCGACGGATTGCCACACGTCGCATCCGTCGTGCGACGGATGCGTCGTGCTTTGGCGGACCGTCGGGAGCAAAAAACGCTACATGTAACGTTTTTTGCTCCTGACAAACCGCTTTTTCCGACCGCGCATGCGCGGCCGGAACTCCGCCCCCACCTCCCCGCACCTCACAATGGGGCAGCGGATGCGCCTGAGAAATGCATCCGCTGCCTCCGTTGTGCAGTGCGTTAAACGCTAGTGTCGGAATCTCTGCTCGACGCATTGCGACGGGGAGATTCCGACGTTAGTGTGAAAGTAGCCTAAGAGCGTTTCAGTAGTCCAGGTGTTTATCAACATTGATAGGTATTTTGGTAGAATAAGATGCTTAATTATTGCATTGTTCCTCAGATGGTAGAGCGAGGTGTTGCTAATAGCAGTTCCCAAGAGTCAGCTCTCCATCATTAATTACATCCGACTTGGTCAATAGCACAAGCAAATATAGGAAACAAGGTAATATATCATAGAAATATGTTTCGCTCTCCATTTTTGAGGCAGAGAGATAAATCATGCTGCTGATTTCCAAAGTGTTTTGCTTTTCCCAGGGCTGGATTCATAGCTACACTGCTCAGTGATGCTTTAGATTGGCCTCATGTTGCTGAATGTGTACATACGCTACATAGAGACATGAGAGCGGAAATCCCTCATGTATGTGTGACCTGTGTATGGAAGACCTCATAACAGCTAATTGTCACCTGCTATGTCAGAGACAAATGACACAAATAGAGCCTTTACTTTTAGTTGACTTGGGGGACTTGCACCTGCGATCGTGTTCTATGTACAAGACGAAGCATGGCAGTGGCTGCCATTACAACCCATCGGTACCCTGTAATTGTGTTGTGGGAAGAATGTGGACCAGTTCACGTGTGTACTGGTAACTAGTCTGTTTAAATACCACTGTTGAAAATTGACAGCAGCATTTAAATGGTTAAACTGCAGCAATCAGAGCAGGCATCACCCAGATAAAGTGCGGGCTCCGTTGCTGAGCCTGCTCCGTACACCTGCACCAAATGTAGGATTATCTACTAACGTCCTACGTCTGAAAAAGGTTAAAAGCAATTACTGCTCCTCAGAAAACCCCTTAAAAGCATTAATATCACTGTTATTGGGGCCAACAAAGTCATTCTTTGTTATTTCTTGGATGCTAGGCCAGTATCTTTGTCAGATGCAGAAGCTTTGTCCATGAATTAGTGGGTGAAGGTATAATTTTCAGAGTATATATAAGTGTTTTAGTCTTTGACAGTAATGCAAAATGAAAATTGTAAATTATCGCACTACAAAAACAACAGAGACGGTAAATATACAGTTTCCTCCATTATTTGTGATGGATTACTGATGACTCCAAACATTAGTAGATCATCTCGTGGTGTAATTAACATTCCATTATCTGTACTCTGGCGCCTTATCACCACCAAACCTGTGTGTTGTCTGCCTTGCATTTATACTACTGGCAGTGCAATGGGGGATATCAGATCTGGATCCAGAAAGGATATGGTGAGCCCCCCATCAGACCAGAACATTTTGGCTTTGAGAACCCAAAGAATGTTTTTGAATTTGCCTTCTTGAGTTTGTGCCATTTTTTATGTTTAGATCAATGTAGCTGTAGGTGATTTTGCTTTCGGTAGAATGACTTTTATTTTGCTTACCTATCAGCTAATAGAACATATATAACTTTAGAATATATATTTGATATATTTTGTATGTTAAAGGAAATGGTGAAAAAACTCAGCCATAAAAAAATGGTAAAAAAAAAAGTTTGATGTACTAAGTTATCATTCTTCATTATTTATTGCACTTTAATTGCACTTTTACGTCACTTCAATTCATGAATGATTCAGTATGGTATCATCTCAATCTGCTTTTGTTTGCATGTTGAGGAGTCGGGAAGTATATTTCTATTTTATGATTTTAGCCAGGAAAAAAATATATTTCCCTGGTTTTTTTTTTTTTGTTTGTTGTTTGATAGCAATATAAAAACTAACCAATTTATTATTTTCCTGTTCGGTTAAGTTCCCACATTGAGTATTTGGTGTATTTTTGGTGTAGTGACTAGATGGCTCATGAGTAGTTGTCCGACTCCGCCCCCTCCTGTGATAAGCAGCTCACTGTCAATAAACAAATGTACATACAGAGCCCGTTGTGGGCGGGGGCAGCCTTCTCAGCTCTGCTGCATTCTACATCTAAAAACCCTTGTTGCATCACAGCAGAGGCACCCAGTAATGTAAGTGATACATCGCTGGCTTTAGGGTGTCTTTTCTTATATTATCCTGCTTTCAAATGAGGTAGCACATGCTCACGTACAAAAAATTTTTGGAACCAGAGGAGCTAGTTTAAGTACAGTCTTTGGGCACAGCAAAATCAAAATGTGACGTTGCTTTTAGTGTCATTATTACATAGTTTAGAGGTTATTATTCATCTTTTAAGGGGTTTTCCCACAAAAATACATTTATCACCTATTAAAAGATAATATGAGAGTGATTTGACTACTGTGAAAGGGCACAAAGGAAAGGTCAGGAAGAATAGCCGTCAGTTTTAGTCTGGCCTGTTGTCTGAGCCTGAAATCATTATTGCTTACATCCCTCTTTCCTATGCCCTCTATGCCACCCGTCTTATGTTGTGCGTCTGTATATACTGTATGGTGAAATATATGTTGAAGACTGTGGAAAAAACACTATTGTCATTTGTAATAGATGAGACCAGAATAGCACAATTCTCTTTTATTTATATAATTCTCTAAAACTTGTATAATTTTCTAATGTATGTACAATTCTATAATACTTGTGTTTTTCTTTTTCATACGGGGCAAGAAAATCGTGTTAATTGAGAGAAGTTTGTAATCAGCAGTCATCATGTGGTAAGTTTCACATTATCTGCCGATAAAAGGAATGAAGAGTAGAGATGAGCGGATCAGGCAAAATTCTAATTTGCTTGTTCATGTGGATTTTAACAGGAAATTTGATTAGCTGAGAAGTTATTCTCTGCAAATTGCATGTCTCTTGATACACATAACAACTGTAAAATCTAAAAAATAAAAAAAAATCCTTATACTCACCTTACCGCTCACCTCGCTGGCCTCCCGACTCTTCACCATCACCCATCTGTCCTCCTTGCATCTTCTTATCGTCGTCAGCTCTGAATCCTTGGGCCTCTTCATGCTAGGTCAGTGCTTCCAGTTCTAAAAAATCCCGGGAGGGTTCTGCTCAAATGCATGTTAGTTCATGATGCCATGGTTAGGACACTTATTTTCCACCATAATATGCAAATAAAATGTTAAAAAAACAGACAATGTGATTTTCTGGATTTTTTTTCTCAGTTTGTCTCCCATAGTTGAGGTCTACCTATGATGTAAATTACAGACGCCTCTCATCTTTTTAAGTGGTGGAACTTGCACTATTGCTGACTGACTAAATACTTTTTTGCCCCACTGTATATGTGTATGTAGCATATTGTCAATGAATTAATATCCTCAACTACAGAGTGGGCCATTTATATGGATACACCTGGGTGGGCCATTTATAAAGATACATCCAAAATGGCCAACTTCAAAATGGCCGCCATGGTCATCACCCATCTTGAAATGTTTTCCCCCTCCCATATACTATTGCCGGAGTACGTGACAGAGCACGTAGCGGCAGCTTTGTTCTCCGCCATAGCTGTTAACAATACCCCGCCAATACCATTAACAGAGTCGCAGTCCGGCCCCGGTCAGTGATGTATTTCACAGATATGTTGTTGTTTATTCTTAACCATGATAAATAAAATTCTAATAAAAGTTGTACAACCTCATATTGTATCATGCAGTCTATTATGTATAGTCATGGGAAAGACTAATTGTGGATTTGGAAATCTTTCTTTTTTGTGAAAATAATTCGGCTTTTGACTTCTGAGAATTTGCTTTGCGTACTGTGTAAACTATGTATGTTCCCTTGTAGATCTTCTTGGGAAATAAGCCCATTGGTTATGGCAATTGTATTAGGCATTTTCAGTTGATTTCATGGGATGGAGAGCCAAGTCTTAGTTTTATTTTATTCCATATGATACTGATTCTGTTATGCTATTACATTTCTTTTTGTGATTTGGATGTCTTGAATTTGAAATTAAGGAACTGACTGATGTTCATATGTTTAAGGATTACAAAAATAATTAGATGGCATAGTAGAATCATCACATTTTTCTTTAGTGAGATATCGGGCTCTGTGAAGGCATACTTGCTCATCACTTCCCAATAACTCAATAGATTATTATTATTATTATTATTTATTATTATAGCGCCATATATTCCATGGCGCTTTACATGTGAGGAGGGGTATACATAATAAAACAAGTACAATAATCTTAAAAATACAAGTCACAACTGGTACAGGAGGAGAGAGGACCCTGCCCGCGAGGGCTCACAATCTACAAGGGATGGGTGAGGATACAGTAGGTGAGGGTAGAGCTGGCCGTGCAGCGGTTTGGTTAATCGGTGGTTACTGCAGGTTGTAGGCTAATAGATGTGAATAATGGAGTCATTGATATGAACGGCCAACTTCTGCACCTGGATTCAGCAATCAGTGTCTGCCCTGCCAGGTGCTGATAACATCTGAGAGCATATGCACCCTATGAAAGAGATATTGAACTGGTGTACTTCAAAGGTGGGGTTTTCCCATTTGGCTATGTTCACCTTGTCTACCGAGTCTCCTTTTTCGAGTTATGCTGCATCTAAAAGACTTGCCCACTACTTGGACATCACCTTCTTAATCCCTATGTTTCCCCCTTGTAAAATAATAACGCCTATACTCACCATTGATATGTCACGCAATTCCTGCAGCCAATCAATGCTGGCTTTATTCTCGGCACCTTCAGATGTATCACGTACATCTGGAAGACGTGAGAGAGCAACAGATGTGATGTGATTTGTACGAAGGTGGGGAGAGTGAAGGCAGCACTTATTGGCCACAAAGATTTGTAGGAGAGCCAGTGGAGATACTGCTGGAACAGCGCCGATTCCGGAGAACGAGTAGTCGACAACTCCTTTAATATTAGTAATGGTTGAAATGTTGCATGTGTGTAATTGAATTAACAACTTCTATTTGGAACATGATCAGGGCTCTGTGGTCCCTATCTACTTACATGGTTCACAAGTTTTCCATAGACTGGAACACTTCTAAACTAATTTGCTAATGTGGTACTGCTGACTTCTGAACTAGTAATCTAAAATAGCAGCACAAGTGGCAGCTACTGGCTAAGCATGAGTAAGGAAACCACACAGAACCTGTATTGTGCTATTGGATGGTTTGGATCCGACACATGTGGATCCGACACTATGAAGTCACTTGTACATCAGAAGAGAGAAGAGGATTTACTTTAGACTGCGGACACAGACAGTCACTCTGGCCTTTGGGGCACCTTGCCAATGCAGGACCCTTGATATGCAGGGACTTCCATTTGGACTATTTGCGCCTCTTGGCACTTATTTTCATTGAACTCCCCTGATGATTCTCCATGACTGGAGTTGAAACGCGTAGGGAGGAAAAGGATCTATGTCTGAGAGAAGAAATTAACTCTGCCTTCACTTACATTTTGGTGTGGCGGGTTCCCATAGGAAGGTCCATGTGTGGCCTGTCCTTGTGAGGACAGGAGTTACACAGTGGTATAGAGGGTAGATTCTGAGCCCTGACCCCATTTTACAACCCTGGACCTTATTCCCACAGCTGGAAGCATACGATTGTCCATCATCTTTGGTGAGATCAATCCAAACTTCACTTGAGCACTTTAATTGGTTTTGTTTGTGTCTTTTTTGGGTGTGCAATGTTTTACACTTATTATTAAGAGTTATGTTTTAATAGTGGATATCCTCCACAGCTGATTCTATCAGAAGAAAGTTAGAAGGCTCATTAGATACAAGAAACTAAGCGTGCCAGGCCAAGGCAAGTTGTTCTGTATCATCAGTAATAGTGTACTGTCCTGTTAGACACTTGTGGGAGGCAGAACAAGAAATTGGGACATTTTTAAATGTGCTAATATTTGACCCACTTGCTTAATTTTACCAGTTTGGTTTACAGATGGTGGTTTTATGGTCTCGGAACACTCCTTTAAATTTGTAAAAACACAAGAGGCAGAGAGTTAACTTTCACATGCCCTTATATAAAGGCTATCAAGGCCTGCTGATACAGCATGTACATAGTGGTTGTTTACTGAGGGGAAGTGCAGGCTCGTAGCTTTTCTATATTTTCTCTACCCATAAAACTGGATTTACAGGTTTACGCACAACTTACTGTATCATTTCAACAATAGTCTCTCACATGTGTTCAATTGGTGTGTCGGCTTTTGTGTATTATCCCTAAGCATATTGTGTGTACAGTGCAGACTGACATATCCTCATTAACAGGCCTGTACTTTTATATACTCATTTATAATAACCAACCTTTCCCAAAGTAGTGGAAAATACGGTTAAATTACTAAAAAAAAAACTCACTATCGTGTAACAAAATGTTACTTGCTAATATTGGGCCTATAAGTGCTGTTTGTTTTGGACAATTTATTTATTAGAAGGGTCTACTATAATTTGTAAGGGAACTGAACTAGAAATACTGGGCCCCCCATAAGAAGAGAGACACGAGGCAGATTTAGTAATATTGGCTTACATTGAATTAGCCTAAATCTAGAAGTCTTACAGTGAATATGCAGCCAAGTTCGGTGCTGATTTGCCACATTTTTCTATGTTAGACACTTTTTCTTCAAGACAATGATTGAGTGGTTTACACTATTTTTTGCTTGCTGGGGGGAATAATAGTGTGCACTCAGGTCAGAGGTAAGTAGGTGCTGGTAAAACAGACCATATGGTCCAAAACAGTCAAATATCAAATAAAATTGTCTTTTGTTTCATATAACTTATTGGTGGTGTGCAGATTATATTGTGGCTTCTTTTCCTTTTGGTTAGATTGCTTTTGGCCACTTTACTGCACCCCCGTTTGATATTAGTGCATAGGTAGTATTTGTAGTGCGCCAGCATTTTTTCTGTGTATAAATATCAAATATTACCGCACACTTGAAGCTGGTATGATGCAAATATAGAACAAGTTTATTGTGTTCACAAAAACAGGTTGCCATAAAAAGGAAACAAAAAGTACAGATAGAAACCCAACGTTTCGACCCTCCCAGGCCTTATTCATGGGGTTACTTAATGCACGCTAGGATACATATGTCAGTGGCAGGCATAGGGTAGGAGGGCAAGTCGTTTGGAACATAAACTGTCGCTTAACACGGAACAGGCTGGGGCTATGCTGATTTGTAATGCAAAATGGTAGTGGCACACAGGGGCATGTCGCAGCAGCAGGGCGCAGGAGCGCCACTCATTCAGCACCCCTAATCCACGCCATCACAGGTCATAGGAGCGCTGCCCACACAGGTCATTCAGCCATATACAGGCCCACTACGGATGTCAAAGCCCCTGTGTGCCACTACTGTTTTGCAACTGTTCCCTATGAGAGGGGTGCTATCATCCCCTTAATCATCTAATATCCATTCTCTGTTAGGCTATTACATTTTATTATAGACAAGGTTCGTTACATTTGTATACTGTGTTTTCATCTCTCATCTTTCGTATATCTTTTCCTGCCTGCTTATAACAGGGACAGCCAGGGAAGACAGGGTCAGCCACCGACGAGTGGGGGCATCACATCTTGTACTTTTTAGGGTGCCAACCACCGTGGTTAGGTCGAACAGTCCAGGATACTTCTAGGAACTTTGTAGGTATTTGTAGGCTGTTAACAATTATGTTTAAAAGATGTTATGGAGTTACAGTATATAGAACTATCCATGGTCTGATTTTATAGATTGTTGTATTCTATTCATGCATCCTTTTTTGAGTGTCTGTTATACTGTGTTCTGGGTTTTTTAAAGGAATTGGAAATAACAACATTATTTTAAGAGATTACTATGTTCAGTGATGTCCTTCTCATAAGTGCACAAAACTGTTGTCAACCGCACTTTTATGCACTCTTTAAAAGACAGACATCACCAGATTATAGGCTGGACAATGTCCACAGTGCCTCCGTCTGCCTCATTATAGGGAATCGTCTGCCGGGGGTTCCGTCTGAATCACGTATTTCAAAGATTTACATGGAAACACCAGTGTAAGCACTCAGAATATAATCTGATTTTTAATGAACACAGACATAATCCAAATGATATTTGGTAATATACAGTGGGGCAAAAAAGTATTTAGTCAGTCAGCAATAGTGCAAGTTCCACCACTTAAAAAGATGAGAGGCGTCTGTAATTTATATCATAGGTAGACCTCAACTATGGGAGACAAACTGAGAAAAAAAAATCCAGAAAATCACATTGTCTGTTTTTTTAACATTTTATTTGCATATTATGGTGGAAAATAAGTATTTGGTCAGAAACAAAATTTCATCTCAATACTTTGTAATATATCCTTTGTTGGCAATGACAGAGGTCAAACGTTTTCTGTAAGTCTTCACAAGGTTGCCACACACTGTTGTTGGTATGTTGGCCCATTCCTCCATGCAGATCTCCTCTAGAGCAGTGATGTTTTTGGCTTTTCGCTTGGCAACACGGACTTTCAACTCCCTCCAAAGGTTTTCGATAGGGTTGAGATCTGGAGACTGGCTAGGCCACTCCAGGACCTTGAAATGCTTCTTACGAAGCCACTCCTTCGTTGCCCTGGCGGTGTGCTTTGGATCACTGTCATGTTGAAAGACCCAGCCACGTTTCATCTTCAATGCCCTTGCTGATGGAAGGAGGTTTGCACTCAAAATCTCACGATACATGGCCCCATTCATTCTTTCATGTACCCGGATCAGTCGTCCTGGCCCCTTTGCAGAAAAACAGCCCCAAAGCATGATGTTTCCACCACCATGCTTTACAGTAGGTATGGTGTTTGATGGATGCAACTCAGTATTCTTTTTCCTCCAAACACGACAAGTTGTGTTTCTACCAAACAGTTCCAGTTTGGTTTCATCAGACCATAGGACATTCTCCCAAAA
The DNA here is from genome assembly GCF_032444005.1 of Ranitomeya imitator. Taxonomy (NCBI): domain Eukaryota; kingdom Metazoa; phylum Chordata; class Amphibia; order Anura; family Dendrobatidae; genus Ranitomeya; species Ranitomeya imitator. The sequence goes on along the minus strand of NC_091286.1, from coordinate 74,157,843 downwards.
CTCCTCTGGATCATCCAAATGCTCTCTAGCAAACTTCAGACGGGCCCGGACATGTACTGGCTTAAGCAGTGGGACACGTCTGGCACTGCAGGATCTGAGTCCATGGTGGCGTAGTGTGTTACTTATGGTAGGCCTTGTTACATTGGTCCCAGCTCTCTGCAGTTCATTCACTAGGTCCCCCCGCGTGGTTCTGGGATTTTTGCTCACCGTTCTTGTGATCATTCTGACCCCACGGGGTGGGATTTTGCGTGGAGCCCCAGATCGAGGGAGATTATCAGTGGTCTTGTATGTCTTCCATTTTCTAATTATTGCTCCCACTGTTGATTTCTTCACTCCAAGCTGGTTGGCTATTGCAAATTCAGTCTTCCCAGCCTGGTGCAGGGCTACAATTTTGTTTCTGGTGTCCTTTGACAGCTCTTTGGTCTTCACCATAGTGGAGTTTGGAGTCAGACTGTTTGAGGGTGTGCACAGGTGTCTTTTTATACTGATAACAAGTTTAAACAGGTGCCATTAATACAGGTAATGAGTGGAGGAAAGAGGAGACTCTTAAAGAAGAAGTTACAGGTCTGTGAGAGCCAGAAATCTTGATTGTTTGTTTCTGACCAAATACTTATTTTCCACCATAATATGCAAATAAATTGTTAAAAAAAACAGACAATGTGATTTTCTGGATTTTTTTTCTCAGTTTGTCTCCCATAGTTGAGGTCTACCTATGATGTAAATTACAGACGCCTCTCATCTTTTTAAGTGGTGGAACTAGCACTATTGCTGACTGACTAAATACTTTTTTGCCCCACTGTATATATATATATATTATGTCTAGTATATGCACATCTCTTATGTAGAGCTTTAGCCATGAACAAAGAATGCAATATCATATGGTAATAGAACAGTTGAAACATTTGGAAATTTACATTTTCCTTTTTTTTTTTTTTTTTTTTAGTTTCAGGTCGAGCTTGATCAGGAATATCAGGATAAATTCAAACGACTTCCAATGGAAATTCAGGAGTTTGTCCAGGAGGCCATGAAGGGAAAATTCAGTGAAGACGGAGAACATAGCTCTTCTCTCTTAACACCCGACAGTGGAAAGTCTCCGGTGGGGAACTCGGGAAATCACAAAAGTCCAGATCATGAAGAAGAAGGTGAAGAAGAGCCTCCCGTAAAAGCATTTGACACATCACTTTAACCGGGACTTATAGCTTGCAACATGTCTGTCGTGCTGTCGGAGGAGTGCTTACACATTGCCTGTTATTTCTCTTTGGCAATCTGATACTGCCTCTGTACAGTGTTACATGATGGAAGCTTACAGTGCTTTTTTGAATGCACACTTCCAAGAGAAGCAGTTTTCTATTGCACTCTGCTGTCCATTTTTTAGGTATTTATTAATATTTGGAGTCTTGGTGCATTTATTGTGAAGAAGTAACACGCATAACCCTGTAATGCTTCTTTGTTGGTGTATCTGAATAGGCAAAAAAGTAACAAAAAGGTAACTTCCAGACTATACATACTGTATAGAATGGAGGAGGCGTGTTTTCATACTGTGTAGACTCCTAACATAGAGGGAAAAGGCCAAATCAGGCCAAAGCATAAGGAAGTAATGGTGACTATTCCACCTGGTCTTCGAGAGTTACCCATATCAAGTAATCCACTGGCATCATTTATTTACCAGTTTGGACGATTCTACCATTGGCCACAGTAACCACTGGAGGAGTATTCGGTGATATCTCTGGTTGTTTAGTTCTTCATGTACCTAAACTGCTCAATATTTGCTTTATGTTGCACTGAGAGATTGAACGTTTTGCTTTGCAAGCACTGGTTGCTTGCTTTTTTGATATTTTATGTATCTGTAATATAAGTGAATAATATTTTTGGGGGCAATATGGTCCCTAATCAGAGGGAAACCATTGGAGCAAATATTTATTGACATACAGTACACTCTACCCACAGCATATCACATCAACGCAGAGGTGTCGAACTTGTGGGGTTTTTTACGGGACGCAGATTCCCACAGGAAGGAAGAAGTCGAGTGTGCATGTCAGAACAAAGAATACTAACTTCAGGGTTAGATTCTGCAAATTAGTAACAAAACAGGTGTAAGAAGCGTCGTTTTCTGTGGTATTCATTAGTGTTGTAATGTATGTTGAATCAGTCTTTGGATATAAATTTTAAAAAATATAGATATATATAAAATATATATTTTGCAGGATCAAAAATACTGATTTTAAACTATTATAGTTTATGTAAACTTTTCTGAAAACTGTACACAGTGCAAATAGGAAACCCTGGAGAAATGTATGTTCAAAATATTGTACTGTATTCGGAAATAAAGTTACTAGTCGTTGTGACTACATTGTGCGTTCTTGGTAAAATTGTGAAATAAATATTACTAGTAAAGGTGGCCTGTCACCGCTCCCGGCATGCCTGTTTTAGTAAATATTCGCATAACATAAAATAACAAATCTGGAGTACTGTTTATTCCAACTCCAAGGCCTCCGACTCATCATTGTCTTTGCATCTTTTTTCTGGAGTAAAAAAAATGGTTTAATAATGATTTTTATGTTTTCGCCTGATCTTTTATTCAATGTGTGCCTTTTTTTTAAAAGTTTACTTACTTAGTCTCATCTGTTAGTTTTTGTCATTTAGGGCATAGCTTCACTTATCCATTTTCGAAATGTCAGAAACTTTTTACACAATTGCACTCCAGTACCCTAGTGAAGTACAAAGACTACTTTATTTTTCAGCAGATGAAGACTAACATGCAGCATTTTAAAGAAAAGTTTGATTTTTTTTGCTATAAAATAGCATAAAAAAGTTAAAAAAAAGAGCATATTTAATTTTCTGCTAAATTCTTTACAACAATATGCCTTTTTAAAGACTGCAACAAAAATGGCAACGAAGACCACAGGACAAGAAGGAAAAGTCTCTTAAAAAATGCAAATGCTGAATCAATCCCAAATTGTTATGCCTACTGGAAATATATGAATGAATGGACAATGTGATATTTAGAAAAGCTGTCAAACAGCAGTCTCTTCCTACTCCTGAGCAATAGGCTATGTTTACATGTTCAGTAATCCTCAATTAGAAGGGATCCAGCAGCAATCAACAGTTAGAAAGGATCCAGCAGCAATCATTAGTTAGGAAGAATCTAGCAGCAATCATCAGTTGCATCAGTTGGAAAGGATCCAGCAGCAATCATTAGAAAGCATCCAGCAGCAATCATCAGTTAGAAAGGATCCAGCAGCAATCAGTTAGAAAGGATCTAGCAGCAATCATCAGTTAGAAAGGATCTAGCAGCAATCATCAAGTTAGAAAGGATCCAGCAGCAATCATTAGAAAGCATCCACCAGCAATCATCAGTTAGAAAGGATTCCGCAACAATCATCAGTTAGAAAGGATCCAACAGCCATCATTAGTTAGAAAGGATCTAGCAGCAATCATCAGTTAGAAAGGATCCAGCAGCAATCATTAGAAAGCATCCAGCAGCAATCATCAGTTAGAAAGTATTCAGCAACAATTATCAGTTAGAAAATATTCAGCAGCCATCGTTAGTTTGAAAGGATCTAGCAACAATTATCAGTTAGAAAAGATTCAGCAGCAATCATTAGTTAGGTAGGATTCAGCAGCAATCATTAGTTAGGATCCAGCAGCAATCATCAGTTAGAAAGGATCCAGCAGCAATCATCAGTTAGAAATGATCCTGCAGCAATCATCAGTTAGAAAGCATCCATCAGCAATCATCAGTTAGAAAGGATTCAGCAACAATCATCAGTTAGAAAGGATTCAGCAACAATTATCAGTTAGAAAGGATCCAGCAGCGATCATTAGTTATTAAGGATCTAGCAGCAATCATCAGTTAGAAAGGATCCAGCAGCAATCATTAGAATGCATCCAGCAGCAATCATCAGTTAGAAAGGATTCAGCAACAATTATCAGTTAGAAAAGATTCAGCAGCAATCATTAGTTAGGATTCAGCAGCAATCATCAGTTAGAAATGATTCAGCAACAATTATCAGTTAGAAAAGATTCAGCAGCAATCATTAGTTAGGATTCAGCAGCAATCATCAGTTAGAAAGCATCCAGCAGCAATCATCAGTTAGAAAGGATTCAGCAGCAATCGTCAGTTAGAAAGGATTCAGCAGCAATCATCAGTTAGAAAGGATTCAGCAGCAATCATTAGTTAGGATTCAGCAGCAATCATCAGTTAGAAAGCATCCAGCAGCAATCATCAGTTAGAAAGGATTCAGCAGCAATCGTCAGTTAGAAAGGATTCAGCAGCAATCATCAGTTAGAAAGGATTCAGCAGCAATCATTAGTTAGGATTCAGCAGCAATCATCAGTTAGAATGGATTCAGCAGCACTCCATTGAAAAAAAGTTGTGCAGACACCACTTTTTTTCACCAGATAAAAAAACTGATTTCAACTGGATCAGTTTTTAACATCGAAGTCTGTGGAAAATGGATCCGTTAAATAGCCGTCCATTTTCTTCTATTTGAAACGGATCCTTTTCAATGGAAGAAAAACAGATGGCTATTTAACAGATCAGTTTTCCATAGTCTAAAATTTTTAATATTAACCAGATCCAGTTGAAATCAATTTTTTTCAGGCAGACAAAAAGTCGTGTATGCACAACTTTTTAGTTAACGGATTGCTGCTGGATCCTTTCTGGCTGATGATTACTGGACATGTGAACATAGCCTTAGATGTATTGTCTGTGGGCAGAGGGAGGAAAGCTGCTGTAGAAAACCTTTGGCAGCCACTTAACTCATGGGAACGTGAAAAGATTGGAACTATAACATTATATAACAGTTGTTAGATTAGCTCAGGGGTCAGCAACTTGTGACTGCCAGGGTTGCACAATAGCTAGAGTATTGCAGGTTGTAGACCCCTGAAAGGAGATGGTTATCTGGTCTCACTAAAGGTACCGTCACACTAAGCGACGCTGCAGCGATACCGACAACGATCCGGATCGCTGCAGCGTCGCTGTTTGGTCGCTGGAGAGCTGTCACACAGACAGCTCTCCAGCAACCAACGATGCCGGTAACCAGGGTAAACATCGGGTTACTAAGCGCAGGGCCGTGCTTAGTAACCCGATGTTTACCCTGGTTACCATCGTTAAAGTAAAAAAAACAACCACTACATACTTACCTACCGCTGTCTGTCCCCGGCGCTGTGCTTCTCTGCTCTGGCTGTGAGCGCCGGGCAGCCGGAAAGCAGAGCGGTGACGTCACCGCTCTGCTTTCCGGCCGCTGTGCTTACAGCCAGTACAGGAGGAGTGCAGAGAAGCAGAGCGCCGGGGACAGACAGCGGTAGGTAAGTATGCAGTGGTTGTTTTTTTTACTTTAACGATGGTAACCAGGGTAAACATCGGGTTACTAAGCGCGGCCCTGCGCTTAGTAACCCGATGTTTACCCTGGTTACCAGCGAAGACATCGCTGAATCGGCGTCACACACGCCGATTCAGCGATGTCAGCGGGAGATCCAGCGACGAAACAAAGTTCTGGACTTTCTTCCCTGACCAGCGACATCACAGCAGGGGCCTGATCGCTGCTGCCTGTCACACTGGACGATATCGCTAGCCAGGACGCTGCAACGTCACGGATCGCTAGCGATATCATCTAGTGTGACGGTACCTTTAGGTTATGTGAGAGAACCAAATTTAAGGATTTAAGGGGGTTGTTCACCTTTCTGGAATTGTTTATATTATGATGCATTTATATGAGGGTTAAAAATCTTTTTTGCAATTGGGATCCATAGAAAATTTTGTCCTAGTTGGATTTTGCAAACTATTTAGTTCCCAACACATTCATCTTTGACATGGTCTGTGGTCAAATATCAGCTGAGAGACGTTCATAAAAAGACAGAAAAGAGTTATAATTCTCTCGTCAGAATGAACTCACTGACGGATTCGCAGATAACTCATTCTACAGCCAGCAAAAGTACAACACAGAGGCTACAAAAGACAATTGGTGGAACTTTTTTAAGGCTTCCTAAATGCAAAAACGATTTTAATTCCCAAATACATACATCTAAGAAAAAAAAAATCAGAATCTAATGTGTAGGCCAAATGTATTGATGATGTGAACGAAATTAAAACAGACATGTCCAGAGAACTGACAGCTCCACTTAATTTAATGATTTGTATTAATTAGATTTATTTTCTTTTACCAAATATGCACAAATAACATTTCTCTAAGATTATAGCATCTGCCAAGATTGTGCAAAGCAGTCATCAAAGCAAAAGGTGGCTACTTTGAAGAACCTAGAATATAAGACATAATTTCAGTTGTTTCACACTTTTTTGTTAAGTATATAATTCCACATGTGTTAATTCATAGTTTTGATGCCTTCAGTGTGAATGTACAATTTTCATAGTCATGAAAATACAGAAAAATCTTTTAATGAGAAGGTGTGTCCAAACTTTTGATCTGTACTGTACTTATAAAGAGAAAAACCAGACAAACTGAACATTTTGCCGTGGTCTCTTAATTTTTACCAGAGCTGTATATGGCCTAATACTCCCATTAACATAAAGTTTCAACTTAATTAGGGGGAACAATAAAAACAGGTCACTTATCAAAGCCGTCTTTGTTACCCATGTCTGCCAATCACTGCGCAGCTTTTATAAAACTTTAAGAAATTAAACCTAAATTGTGATTGGTGGCCATAAGCGAAAAGGACATACCTTTTGTTAAATATTTTTTATTAATGAGCCCCGCTATTATTGTACGTAAAAAAAACCAGCTTTACCCATATCACCCAATCAGAGTGCAACTCTTACATTTCTAAGACTTACTGGTTGCAGTCGGCACCTTTCCACTTTTACTACATTGTCCTCCTTTTTTCCTAACATCTTTCCCAGCACAGCTCAGATTTCATTTTTACCAAAACCATTTAAGGAAGGGAAAGTTGAGTCCCGATTAGTTTTCATGGGCACCAAGACCAATTTGACGTCTTAAGGGGAATCTATCAGCAGGTTTTTGCCGTGGAATTTAAGAGCAATGTAATGCAAGGTCCGAGAGCCTGATTCCAGTGATGTATCCCTTACTGGGTTGCTTAGTAAAGTTTTGATAATATCACAGTTTTCTATACTGTAGATGTAGCAGTGCTCAAATGCTGAGCTTGTATAACCCCGCCCACACCACTGATTGGCAGCGTTTTGTGTACACTGTGAGCAAGCTGCCAATCAATGGTGGGGGTGGGGTTACACTGATTAGCCTGACTCCCTGACACATGACACTTAGTCCTGCAGTAATAATTTCCTGCTGATAAAACACTGATTTAATAAAACTACAGCAAGCTGCTGAGCAAGTGACACCTCCCTGGAATTAGGCTCTCTACCCCTACATTATGCTGGTCTCAGATTATATAGCAAAGTCTTGCTGACATTCCCTTTAATAGATAAAGCATCCTATTAGTTCGCACATAAAAGCTGCTTTGTGCAAGGTAGTTGGCCATATATACAATTAAGTTGAGATTTTTTCGTTTTCCTATGTCCGGCAATACTTATTTAATGAAAAGGCAGAGCAGGAAATGTAAATTTTGTCATTGTCTTAAGCATTTATAGTTATCGGAGGGCATGCAATTAAAATAATTGGATCATTATGTTCCTACTACATTTATGGCGTAAACTTTTTGATGCATCATACTATATGGAAGATGTCAGAAACAGTGGTGTTTGTTCACCATTATAAAGTGTAACCTTTTATTTATATATGATCGGCTGGATTATTCTGGTATAGAATTAAATATGGGATATTGTACAGTATATATATTTTTACTTCTTGTAGGAATAGTTGTGCAATAATGTTCTGTGGTTATTATTCTGCCATCATGAAAACTCATCCAGACAATTCAAACAGTTATATTGTAATGGGTGATATGAATTAGTGTAAATAAAATATGACTTCAAATAGTCACTGTAGTTTCAGCACACTTTGCCTAAATAGTTAGCACTTGCAAATATATGAATCTTTGTAAAATATCTTATCAGATAAATTTCCTTCTTTCTCCACTTTTGAGGCACCTCTTCTCCTCCCTCTACCTCCTGAACTCATCATTCATTCTGAAACACACTTTAAAATCTATAATGGTCAAAGTAAGGTGGACTTCCAGCTCACTTAGGGGTCAGATTACAGCTCCCTATTGAGGTCTATAGAAAGGGGAGGAGCAAAGTCAGAAAGACAGAGATGCACACAGACCCATGCAGCTGCTTTCATATAAGTGGTAACGTCACCTCGTTGCTGGATTCACAGCTACACTGCTCAGTTCTCCGATATAACAACCTCCAAGCTGTTTCTGATAATGTCCCACTTACTGACAAGAGAGCAAAGATCTCTCATGTCTCTGTGTACTGGGTACGGGAGACATCATAGCAACTATTCTCTACCCACCAGCTCATAGAGAAATAAAAATTAGACATAGAGTCAGCAGAGCGCAACACTGATGAAAATGCAGGATACAAGTCATATAATGCAGGAAAAGTATCATTAAAAATGTATATAAATGGTAATTTATGCTGAAAGGTCAGTTAAAATGGCAAGTATCATTTAAAGCCTAATTAAAGTGGACCTCTCACAAGATTTTACAATACAAACCATAGAATTAAATAGATTTTAGACCTGATGAAGCTGGTGAACTTATTTTGGAGATCAATGTCATAAATGCCTACAAGGTGACCGTGAAAATCAGATGTGTGAAAGCCGTAACTGAAAGTAGCTTTGGTGTTAATTGTTTGCTATCTATAGGATGAAAAAAAGTCAGTAAAACGACAAATCGCTCTTTGCCGCATCTACAGTTTTGTAGTAGGCGAATGGGATTTTGCATCATCCAAAACATTTTCTATTTTTTGATTTATGACTACTCAAAAATGCACTTTATAAGATATAAATATCCATAGGAAACATGGTGCTCTACTAAATCTTAACAGCTACACCCCTCAAAAAAAACAGGTCCATGCTGAGATTGGATAGCCAGGTCCTGTTTCAGTTATGTAAGGTCCCCTGGGCAATTAAGTTAGGGCTAGGTTCACACGAGCACGTGAATCTTTCTCCGGCCAGTCATGGCTACAAATTGGGGACATGATTGGTAGTTCCAGGCATGCGCAGCATCATAGATGGGCGAAGTCCCGTGTGCCATTTTCCACAATTTAGCACAGCCTCTCATCCACAAAACAGAAATATGAATTTCCCATTGAAGAATAGGATTAATGGTTCCTTGTAGCCATTGATCATGCTTTATTATAAATTTATTATTGTTTATGCATGGAACATTTCTGTAATATATTGATACAATATAGGATCTATGATTGAGAGAGTGAGAATTTGTGTTACAATGTTATAGCAAGGTCTAATATGTAGGGTCTGATTTCTACAAGAGATTCCATGGAATAGATTCACTCGTTGCACTAGCTTTTCAACTTCTACAAATTTTAATCCCCATTTCATTTCAGACTGCACTTTTAAGCAAAGCAGATGTAATAATCATTGACTGTACATAACTTTTTATATTGTATGTATGAAGTGATGCCTTCTTTTTACAATAGCAATGTGACTTGTTATATATCTTGCATTGATTCGTGTATGACCAGGTAACGTGGGTCAGTAATGATTTTCAAGAACTCCTGACACCCAAAAACATTGAGGGCAGACAGTGCTTAAGTCTTGAACAGATGTAGAAGAGCAAAATATCTTGTTTTAAGGGTTATTGGACAAAAAATCATAACCCAATCGCAGGATAACTGGGAACTCCATGTCAAGGACATTCACCAATTACTAGAATGTGAATCTCTTTCTCTAAGGGTATGTGCACACGTCCGGATTTTTAGCGTTTTTTTTGCGGAATTTCGCCATAAAAACGCTATAAATCCGCTAAAAAATGCTAACATTATGCATCCTATCATTTATAATGCATTCCGAATTTTTTGTGCATATGTTAGCGTTTTTTTCCGCAAAAAAAACGCATACCGCAAAAAATCCGGACATGCTCTATCTTTTTGCGGATTTTCTGCGGATTTCCTATCAAAATGGACATTCCGGAAAAATCTGCAAAAATTCCGCAAAAAATCCGCGCAAAAAACGCGCAAATTCCGCGAGAAATCCGAGAGAAAAAAGCACGCGGATTTCTGGCAGAATTCTCCGGATTTTGTCAGGAAAAAATCCGGACGTGTGCACATACCCTAAGAGTTCTGGAAAGTACAGGCACTTGGTGCAGCCTTGATGGGGCCAAACATTAAAGGTACCTTCACACATAACGATATCGTTAACGATATCGTTGCTTTTGGTGACGTTGCAACGATATCGTTAAGGAAATCGCTATGTGTGACAGCGACCAACGATCAGGCCCCTGCTGGGAGATCGTTGGTCGCTGAACAAAGTCCAGAACTTTATTTCGTCGCTGGATCTCCCGTGGACATCGCTGGATCGGCGTGTGTGACGCCGATCCAGCGATGTCTTCACTGGTAACCAGGGTAAACATCGGGTTACTAAGCGCAGGGCCGCACTTAGTAACCCGATGTTTACCCTGGTTACCATCCTAAAAGTAAAAAAAAACAAACAGTACATACTTACCTACCGCTTTTTTTCTTCCATCGCTGCGCTCTGCACTCCTCCTGTACTGGCTGTGAGCGTCGGTCAGCCGGAAAGCAGAGCGGTGACGTCACCGCTCTGCTTTCCGGCCGCTGTGCTCACAGCCAGTACAGGAGGAGTGCAGAGAAGCAGAGCGCCGGGGACAGACAGCATTAGGTAAGTATGTAGTGTTTGTTTTTTTTACTTTTAGGATGGTAACCAGGGTAAACATCGGGTTACTAAGCGCGGCCCTGCGCTTAGTTACCCGATGTTTACCCTGGTTACCGGCATCGTTGGTCGCTGGAGAGCGGTCTGTGTGACAGCTCTCCAGCGACCAAACAGCGACGCTGCAGCGATCCGGATCGTTGTCGGTATCGCTGCAGCGTCGCTTAATGTGAAGGGGCCTTTAAGCTCACCTTCATACCTGCTTGTTTTCCATTTATCTCTGTGTGTCTCTGTAAAGCTGTTAATCAAATAAGAAAGGATGGAGATAGAAGAAAAACAAGTAGGTGGGAAGGTGCACTTAAATGTTTGACCACACCAAGGGTGCACAGAGAGCCTGTACTTGGTCTGAACAGTCATTCTGTGCTGAGAGTCCCTTTAAGCTGCACTTGACTATCTCCATCAGTTTTATAATCTTTGAATGGAGTGTCATTTAATTAAAACTTAAATGTAGGGGCTTTAGATCTCTTTTGCAGTGAGATCCTGAAGAAGCATTGACTCATGCGAAACAGCTGTCGCTTGTTCTCTCCTTCTTGTTTGTGCTTCTCATGTGTTGACCTAATAAAATTGTCGTTTTTTATGTACCTGTGGTGAGTGCTGCTATCTACGACCATCAATTCTTCATGCTCATTTCCAGTGATCAATTTGGATCCCAGAGGTCATACCCCCTATGGTCACACATAAATCATCCATCCTGTAAATCGGTTATAATTGATTTTTGTTGTAATTGAAAACCCTGTCCGGTGTGGCTGCTAGCACTGGACATTTATACCAGATCATTAGCTAGGTGACCCAAAAGTACTGTCACCAGTAATAGTCAATTTAGATTTTACCAATGCTCCAGATATCATCAGAGCTTTACGATATTGGAGACTAAAAGAATCCAATGAAAGTATCTACAGAAGGAAATCCGAAGTCATATCACAATGGGTTAGATACCAACTGCATATACTGTATATACGGTAAGATTTTAGATATCTTTTGAAAGGAAGCTCTAGACTTTGCTTAGATTGCTACATATTATTGGCTCCGGCCACGAGATTTCTGCCTCCATTGTTTGTAAGGGTCAGTATATTTTAATAATACTTGAACTAGATTTTAAAGAATTACAAAGGGTCTTTCTGATGTACTAGTCTCGTGCCTTTCTGTGTTTGCCTCGTTACATGTTTAATGTGTGAAATTGCTCATTCTGAACTTTGTCATGTACACAAATATATACAGTGAATATTCCAGATTGTATACTTTGGTTACCTACTACTGAAATTAGTTAGTTTTTTTCTAAATCAAAACCGGTTGGACACTAATCTGTTAACCAATTGCCTCCGTAATAACATTATTGTTTTTTTTTTTAATGTTACTAAAGGATCACTCACTAAAAGGGACATTGTCTAAAGTTGCAAAATGAATGTTATACAGTATTTAGCAGCGTGATAATAATGTAATTTAATAAAATTGTGATTTATATGTCAAAAGCATAGGAATAACAGTTGCCTATGTAATTACATGGTTTATTTCCAATTGGTTTATAGTACAAAACTTCATTTTACTCTTGGGTCAAAATTCTATGCAATTTTGTGGCATGGTGTTTCTTCCAGTTGTAACTTTGTGCTTTCAACACAGATCCAAAGGACAAATAAAAATATTAACACAAGAATGGATGATAATGATGATGATGGTTATTTTATTATTATTATTATTATTATTATTGTCACGGATCCCACCGTGCTGCCACCCAATATGTCATGGTTCACACCATGCTGCCAACAATAAGTCAGGGATCCAGGGGAGGATACCTTTATTGTCCCCACTACTCACCCCAATTTGTCATGAACCGGGGTTGTTTGGTTGCCCCTGTTTCCTTCTGAAGGCGATTTATCTATATCCCACTTCCCAGTTCCGGTTTGGGACTTGCAGCTCTCTGGCACCCCCATTACCCTCAGGTTAGATCAGGTACTGCACCTATGGTAATTAGTCACCAGCAAGACTGCCTGCAATGTGCTGGCTATTGGGCATGCTGCAGCGAGGGCGATATAACTACTCCCACTCAGGCAGGAACAATAATTATCAACACCGCCGGTCACTACAGAGATTCCCAATCGCACAGAACAAAGTATGCTGCCACCAGCTCTGATTTCCTAAGGATTAACGGGTCCGGAGCCAACCGAAATCAGTAGTGTAATTCACCTCACAGGACGCGACAGTTCGTTTAGCGCATGAAGAGACAAGCTAGTAAATTATATATTTTACTCCAAAAAAGGTAGGCAGTGTTTACAAAGTATTAAAACGATATTATAAAGAAGACAAAATCATGTGTACAATACAGATTACAAATAAAATAAGGATTAAAATTGAAAAAACACTTACGTAGCGTTCAGATCATTTCATATCATCATGGCTGGCCTGTGGGCTTTGTAGGATTCACACATCTAAATGCATGTCCCATCTATATATCAGCTGCCCCCGGACACAAAGACACTGAAAACTCCTGCTTCACACAGTTATTCCTAGCCTCAAGCCCAGGCACTCCCCTGTGGTGACATCACTTAGGGGCTGAGTTATGACAGGCACTCCTCTTTCTAGTATTTACGTTTTTGAGTCACCACACAAAGACATTCCTGGGAGGAGGGAGGGGCAGTGTAGGGAGACTGGTATGTGCAGGTCAAGCCATAAACTTCTTCAGTGATTCTAGTGAGGGATTTGAATTACACACACACAAGCAGCAGGCAGGGTGAGAAGAGGGGGGGTCGGAATGGCCAACAGCATGTGTCTTGTAAAGTTAGGTAGATACTCAAACATGGCATATTCACATTGTTGTGAGAATTATTATTTGAAAGGCAGAAAATAATTGAATAGTAAAAAAAGGGGAACGTGGTAGTGATAATTTCTTATTTTGAATTATAAAAATAGGTTCAAAGCAACTTAGGCATACAATGAAATCAATGGGAGAATGGCTTCCCTTTATGGATTTAAAGGGAACCTGTCACCCCCAAAATCGAAGGTGAGCTAAGCCCACCAGCATCAGGGGCTTTTCTCCAGCATTCTGTAATGTACATGCATGTAATCAACATGCTGTAATGTATCCTGAAAGATGAGAAAAAAAGTTACATTATACTCACCCAGGGGCGTCCCGCTGTGGTCCGGGTCCAATGGGCGTCGCGGTCCGGGGCCTCCCATCTTCTTACAATGACGTCTTCTTCTTGTATTCACGCTGCGGCTCCAGCGCAGGCGTACTTTGTCTTCCCTGTTGAGGGCAGAGCAAAGTACTGCAGTGCGCAGGTGCCAGGAAAGGTCAGAGAGGCCCGACTCCTGCACACTGTAGTACTTTGCTCTGCCCTCAACAGGGAAGACAAAGTACGCCTGCGCCGGAGCCACAGCGTAAATACAAGAAGAGGACGTCATCGTAAGAAGATGGGAGGCCCCGGACCGCGACACCCATCGGAATGGACCGCAGAGGGACCGCCCCTGGGTGAGTATAATCTAACCTCTTTTCTCATGTTTGAGTTTACATCGGGGGCTTATCTACAGCATTCCAGAATGCTGTAGATAAGCCCCTGATGCTTGTGGGCTTAGCTCACCTTCGATTTTGGGGGTGACCGGTTCCCTTTAAGTAAATATTTCTATTTCCTCTTAGGATATGTTTCCACATTCAAGAAACGCGTGTTTGATGCTGCGTAGAGCCGCGTCAAACACGCAGCGTTCAGATGTTACAGCATAGTGGAGGGGATTTCATGAAATTCCGTCTCCACTATGCATTAAAAGACGCGTGCGGCATACCCACGGAAACGGACATGCGGCGCGTATTTTCAGAACGCAGCATGTCCTTACATTGCAGAAACAACTCAAGAACAACACAGGTGACCTGCCAGTGACCTCAGGTGCAGATTTCGTCAGGATTTTACCTGCATAAAATCCTGATCAAATCCTGATGCAATCCTGAACGTGGACACATACCCTAACATAAGAATTTGGAAGTGCATTTTTCTAAAACTCTTCATTGCTCTGTTCATCTGTTATTTTTCCTGGAAATTTCAAAATAAATTTAAAATCGTATATTATTCCATATTCGGTAGTGCTTTGCATTTCAGTGATTATATAAGCAAAGTCATTACATTACATAACAATCTCACAAGAAGTGAGGGGCCTGCTCCCAAGAGCTTCCAATCTACAGTATGAAGAAATTGTTGAATAAAGTGATGATAAAAGGACAAGAGTAAAATTATAAATTGTGATACTGATAGGTCTAACTAAAAGATGTTATTTGGGCATCCTTATAATGGAGATGTTGAGTATTTATCTGAATGTCCAAGGTCCAAGAAAAGTGATGCAGCAAGAGAAAAGTCTTGAAGTTGAAAATGGGATATTGAAGTTATGGAGAAGGGTAAACTTAGATCGCTGGCAGACTGTAGTATGATGATAGACAGAAATGAGGATGGAGATACAAAGAGGAGTTTTAGGGTTGCCAGCCTACTATTTAATTTCATGTGAACAATTATATCAAAATTAATGGACAGTTCAAAATTGTTATGGAAATTTGCCACACCGCTTAAAAAAGATTACGCATGCAGATTAAGATCACATCCCCTGAAACGTCCAGAATAAGAGCAGACACGTATGCTTAGTAGAAGGAACAGGATACATGGTATTGCGTGTATGTGTATCTATATATATCTATATGTATATATATGTTGTGAGGGTTCGGCTCTGCAATTGATGCTGGTTCACACACAGGACTTAGTTCAGTGGTTCAAACAAACATGTGGTTTATTAAAAGAAGTTCATAAACCATCAGGGTTATCAGGTAAAGCAGCCTCTTCCAGGTCAACAAAGGTGTAACAGAACAAAACAGAAAATAATAAGTCCATATTACACATGGCCGCAGCAATTACACATGTTTTGTTATACACATGTCTATTCCCTTTGTCCGTATTTTTGCCTTATTGGAACAACACAAAAGAACAGAGATTAAAAAGTCAAGCTGGACATAAATTCACATAAAAACAAAAACAAAATGGGCTGGACAAAATTGTTGGCATCCTCAACTTAATATTTGGTTTCACATTAGTGATGAGCAAGCACTAAAATGCTCGGTTGCTCGTTGCTTGAACCGAGCAATTCCTAATACTCACATGCTCATTTGGAGTAAAGCGTATAATGGGCGTCAATGGGAAAGCCAAGCTTTTTTTATGCAGACCCTACAAAGAGGGAAAATGTTGAAATGGATGGGAAAGGTGCTGAATGGAAGGAGAACAGCATGGGGAAGAATCCAGGAAGCATCTGACTCCAAGATCGCTGCTGAGAACAATGGTGTCACACTTTTGCTCCACTTTAATGACTAACAATAAAACATTCCAAATCAACGAGAAATTGCATTTTACAGGAAAAAAGTTAAGAAACACTTTTTTCCTGTATAATGATTTGTATATAAGGTAAAGCTGAAAAAGGATTTTAAAAAAATTTAAAATTTCAGTGTAATTTATGGAGGAAGCAAGATCTGCCAAAAATTAGAGACTCAGAGGTACTCAGATAAACCCTGTATTAGACAAAAAAAGAGGCCTCATACACATTCTGTTCAAATTGTCATGTATTGGCACTCCTAGACTCATAAAAGCTATCCACTAAGTGCAAAACCTGCCAGAAATGACAAGCAGAGTAATCCATACACTCTTGAAGGCACCAACTGTATTGCTTCATTCAAATATTGTAAAGAAAGTGTAGTTGTGGTACTCCTACACTCATAAAGGCTTTGCACAAAGTGCAAAGGCAGGACAAAATATAAGTAGGGTCAATCATAGACCCTGGAATGCAACAACTGGCAGGCCTCATTCAAATATGGAACATTAAAAACACTTTATGTGCTGCTATCATTTGGTGGTGTGTTGATGTCAAATCTAAGCTAGGCTTTGTTCATTGATACCAGAGTGAGCTTCTCAGCACTTTCTGTTGACAGGCAAAAGTGAATGTCTCTTATGACCCCCCTGTGGCACAAAAACCCACACAGAAAAGATGTTAGCAGTAGAGAGGAGCGAATATTTCAATGTTCGGTCTGGATTGCGATTGACAAATTTGCAATATTTGCTGATTTATTGGTTGGAAATTCACCGAACATAGCCGAACACAGTCGAACACTGTTCAAGTCAATGGGAGCCAAAAACAAACATATACACAACACCTTCAAACGGGCACAAAATCTGCCAAAACACATCAAATGAGGGACAGATGCTAGGAAAGTGTCCCCAATTCTCCCACAGTACAAATTGTAGCATGTCACGGTAACAATCATCCATGCATGAGATATTAGGGTCTGGGCCAACATTTACAGCTTTGAATTGAATGTCAAATAAAGACAAGGTGGGTAAGGGATCGGTGTAGGCCGGGTGTGCTGAAAGCCCTGATACCATATGCTCAACCTGTTTTCATGCTCAGCGATTCTCAGGTGGCACAAATATCAGTTTCGTACTCTATTATTGTCTGAAAAATCTAAGGATAGTAACACGGATAGTTGACTCAAAGGTGGAGGCCTGACAGTCTCAGAGACCTACTGCTACAGGCAACATGCATGAAGCAGACCCAACCAGGAGTCTACACATTTACAAACATTGGTGGCAGACACCAACAAAGTGGTATCAAACTCACCACAGTAGAAACAGTATAATAGGGACCAACACCTCTTACACTACAGCCAACCCAGCAGATGGAGACTGTAATGGGCAAGATAGTGGAACCACTGTGCCATATGCGTTGGAAATCCTGCAGGGGCATAACTAGGTGGCTTACCAAATCTTCACTCTGATAAGTGGCAGCAGGTGAAAAATGTTACTCATGGAGGGACAAGGAGGTGGCACCAAGTGCTACTCCAGGGCTGACCTACAGAGGGTGGCAGATGACCCCCTAGAGCAGGTAGGATGGTAAGGCCTAAAGGAAGGATGAAGAATGTAGGCAGGCATTGTAGGGACTTTGGAACCATGGGTGCAGATAGGACAGGCTGAGGAACAGAAAAGCACTGGCAGGTGCGATCTGGACTGGGTGTTAGACAGATGGGCACTGGCAGGTGCAACTGGACTGGCTGATGGACAGAAGAGCACAGACAGGTACAAACAGACTGGTACAGGGTAGACAAGAAGATGGGTGGACCTGGGGAACCTGAAAACTAGCAAGCATGCAAGGCAACCCAATAACCCAGCTCAGGCACCTCCATATTGGAGGAGGAGTCTTAAATAGAAGGTGTCTCTATAGACTGGGGAGACATTAGGTTGATGCGGGCGGCCACTTTAAGAGAGAGAGAGCGCGCATGCCCTAAGCGTAGTGCCCGGGCCTACAACTGACCCTTAGGGGATGACACATAGGGGGCGAGATGAGGAGGTGGTACGTGAGTGGAGACACTGAATGTCCTGTCTGTTAGGTACGAGGAGTTTTAACTAATATTCAGTTGTAATTTTCTTTAAAGACAGATTTTATTCTGAGTTGAGATGTAGAAAAAAAAAAGTAGAGGAGGACAAATTGAAAATTTGGATTTTTAATTCTACTATTTGCTGCTCATTGCCTAAGTTACCAGTCACCACTATAGGCTTACAATCTCTTTGCAGTACAGCTTGTAAATGCTGCACTGTAGCTGACCAGATCGTTGGATCCAGCTACCGCTGTGCTCCTATGATCCTGCTGAGGCAAAGCTACCCTTGTTTGCATCATGAGAGTAATAATAATAATAATAATCTTTATTTATATAGCACCAACATATTCCGCAGCGCTTTACAGTTTAACAGTTTCAAACACAACAGTCATAGGTAACAACGTTAACAATACAATAAAGCAAAATAAGACGAGTATAGTTTGAGTCAACAGCAGAACCATGCAGCTGGTCCTAACCAATCAGCAGTGAATTATCATCCATGCAAGCTCTGAAAGCAGGGAACCGGTGCACCGTTCTGTCAGGTCCCTCTTGCTTAGGGTGTTTCTTAGGCCAAGGGCTTCTTTCACATAATCATATTTTTCATGCATAACGTAAAAACCCAGCATATACTATTTGTATTTATTTTGTAGATGGATCCATAAAAGTGAACTAAAAATGGCCACACATTTGCACTACTGTTCCCATCTTAAGAGCTGTAGAGGTCTCCATAGTCAGATATCCGATGACCATACATTTACCACCTATCCAGTGGGTTATGTTTATAGAACGACCCTTTTATTATGTCCATATTGTGGTTCTACATTTTGCATTTTTATCAATACATTTGTGTGAAATGGACCTAAGAGCCAAAGAACAAGGCTCCATTATGTAATATGGTGCTCATAGATTTTTCTAGGTCCATGTTGTACTGGACGGAGGTCATGATCCGAAGCATAGAATATAATGGAGGTATTCTCATTGTGGCAGCATATGGTTGCACATGGAGTGCCTTTTCGTTTGTTGGTCCATGGACCAACCTGTTATTCTCCACTGAAGAACCTCTATAAATAGTGCTTTGCATTGTACAGGTTAGATGAGTGTGACATCTACATCTTTGTTTCTATTTTATTTTTACTGTTCAAAAGTGGTTTATTGCTGCGAGACTACATATCAAACACAATGACAATGCATAAATACAAACATAAAAGCTTAGAACATTCCAGGAACCATCAACATATTATATTGTTTCTGCTGTCTTCTATGTAAGTGTCCTTCAGCTGATGTTTTCTTATTAGGTGAATATAAAAGCAGCATTTCAAGGAAGTTTTATCTATACAAAGCTCCTCATTGAAACAATTGAACAAAATTCAACAAACCAACTTCTTTTTTTTTGTTTGACATGGAAACAAATATTTATTTTCTTGTCATCCGTCTAAGATGTCACTTTGAATTATTTTAAGGCTTTTTTGTATCCCCAAGTGCAGGACCTGAATGGGCAAGGCATGATTTGTATCTTTATTGTTCCTTAAATCCCATGCACCCCCCCCCCCCTAAGGTTCTACACTAAGCAGAAAATAAAAAAAATTAAAAAAAATTACTAATAGCTGAAAATGTGTTAACTGCTTGTGGGCCACCTAATGTTTTAAAACATGGAGCTTATTTGCATATAACTCTGCAGTGACATTTTAGAATGTCACTGCAGAGTCATGCAATTGCAGTAGTGAAGAGCTGGATGTTGGATATAGTCAGACTCCCCAAAGGGAAAGCAAAGATGGTGTACTACTATCTCTACCTTGTTTATTGTCATGTACACAATGCTGAACAAGTGCTGTATATAAAGAATATGAAATGCTAACAGTGCTTCCTCCTCCCATCCTAAGGATCATGTGATCGCAGAGTGCCGTGAAAGAGTAGGAGCTGCTGGTTAATGCTCCCTGCTGCTATGGTTATGCCTGTGTAAATGCCTATTTACAGTAATTTTAGCATTTTATTAATGCATAAAAGAGGCAATAGTGAACATTATTACATGCCTTCTCCAGAGAAGAGAATTTTCCACTATATATGGAGTAACACAGACATAGAATAGTGAAACAAGCTGATTAATAAAGTACATAAGGAAATGTGACTGTTATCATTAAAGGGGTAGTCTAATGTTAGTGCATTACTTTAGTTAAACAGAATGAAAATAAGTAAGTTTGCAACTGACTTTCCTATCTGCTGTCCTTCTGCAATGAGAGCTTTTATCTTACACGGTGTACAGCTGAATTCCAAAAAGCTCATCCATCAGCGCCTGGTCAAGCATGCACAGTAGTTACAGTGCAGGAAGAGTTAACTCCTACCAGCCCAGTCATTTCTCTCCAGTGCATTGATTTCTATATGGAGCGCCACCATGGGGCCATTGGGTACTCGGTACTGGGTCCTGCGGTTCACAGGGGGATGTCACGGTGGCTGACCCGCTCCGTGGCCCTGGGACGTCTGTGTAAAAGAGAAAGGCCTTTAAAGGGATAGAGTTTATGTTCATGATGCCACCTGTGGTATTCAGTCATGGTGACAGACGCTGCTTTAAGGGGTCCGCTGGGTTGATGTTATGGCAGCTAGATGGTATACCTTCCCACAGGTGAAGTATATCCCCAGGGCTTTCCAGTGTGTAAATGGTGGATGGTGAGACGCACAGAGAAGAACGAGGACACAAGGTTGCAGTCTCTTTACCTTTACTGAAGACTTCAGCATCCACAGTCCAGGGCACCAGATCACAGGGCAGGCAGAGTCTGGCCGGTTTGGAGGCAAGTCCAGAGTCCCCTTGTCCAGGTGAAAATCAGTAGCCTTCCCCTTGCGCTGCAGTGTTGGAGTTCCTTACTGCCTAAGGCTTCACATAAGGTCCTCACAGATGTATTGTCTTTGTCTCTGTTCCCCGTATAGAATAGGACAAACCCGTATGACTGGTGGCTTGAGGCGGTTTATAGGGACTCTAGCACGCCCCAGCCTCTAAGGGGTGCCACCGTGCCTCTTGGGTGTAGGGCGGACAGGTAACGTGAAATTAGCTGTCCTGCCGGTCTCTGGAGCATGGCATAAAGGTCGTTAATCCCTTGGTGATCCAGCTACCAGGATTCTGCGCCTCAGAAGGAGGCAGCCTGTGTAGGGATGGTCCCCTTCTGGTATCCACTCCTTTGCTACGACCTCCTTGCACGCTCGCTGCAATACAATTCTGCCTTCGATGTCTCTTTCTAGGAGCTGCAGCTCCCCCTGGTGGCCTGGAGTGTGAAATGTGTTGCATGTTTGTGATACCTGGATGCAGTTCTCCTTCTTTGCCTCCAAACGTGGCATCACTCTCCCCGAGAGGAAAGCAATACCTCTGCAACGACCAGGACCCTGGGGTGCCGCATATACATCAGTTAGCTGCTCATTTTCTGCTACTGAGAGCGCTCATGTCACTTCTGCATAATCACAATTCCTCAGCCCCCCAGCATCTGCAGTTTTCAGAGCAGTTCTCTCAATTACAGCTCTTATTTTCCTGAGCCATGTGCTTGTTCAAAGGCTCTGTTATCTCTATATGTAAATATAGTGATAAAAGGTACCGTCACATTTAGCGACGCTGCAGCGATCTAGACAACGATCCCAATCGCTGCAGCGTCGCTGTGTGGTCGCTGGAGAGCTGTCACACAGACAGCTCTCCAGCGACCAACTATGCGAAGTCCCCTGGTAACCAGGGTAAACATCGGGTTACTAAGTGCAGGGCCGCGCTTAGTAACCCGATGTTTACCCTGGTTACCAGCATAAACGTAAAAAAAAAAAAAAAACACTACATACTTACATTCCGGTGTCTGTCCCCCGGCGCTGTGCTTTCCTGCACTGACTGTGAGCGCCAGCCAGAAAGCACAGCGGTGACGTCACCGCTGTGCTCTGCTTTCCGGCCGGTGCTCACAGTGCAGAGAAGCACAGCGCCGGGGGACAGACACCAGAATGTAAGTATGTAGTGTTTGGGTTTTTTTACGTTTACGCTGGTAATCAGGGTAAACATCGGGTTACTAAGCGCGGCCCTGCGCTTAGTAACCCGATGTTTACCCTGGTTACCAGTGAAGACATCACTGAAGCGGCGTCACACACGCCGATTCAGCGATGTCTGTGGGAGTCCAGCGACAAAATAAAGTTCTGGACTTTCTGCTCCGACCAACGATGGCACAGCAGGATCCAGATCGCTGCTGCGTGTCAAACTCAACGATATCGCTAGCCAGGACACTGCAACGTCACGGATCGCTAGCGATATCGTTCAGTGTGACGGTACCTAAAGACATATGGCTCCTGACCAGAACTGTCACTCGAGTAGTGCTGCTCCCCAAGCAGCAAGAAAGTAAGGGGAGATTGCACAACTCACTCTGAGCTAGTTAAGTGATAACTTGAGAAAACCCTTTTAGCAATAACGCGTTTGTGATCTATGGGACATCCTGGAAAATTTCTAATGTCAAATATCCTATGTAAAATATTCTCATCGGCCAAAGCTTCATCTATTAATATCGCGCTACTGCCATCAAATAAATGATTCATTAGACCCGAGTAATTAAGTAGTTTAATTGAATCCCAGGTGTTCACAATCAAATTCTACTAAATCCATCCTTGTGTTTGATTGTTGCTCTCAAAAGACGATTTCAAGAATCTCTGGCATGAAGCAAAAAATGTTAATAGAGCCTATTTATACATACTTGATATGGTCAATTCTTATACTATGACTCTGTAACGTGATAACAGGAGATATTAGAGCTCAGGGAGCGGTGACCTGACCTTTTGACAGTTTGTATATAAGGATCGGAGTTATCATGACTTATGGTGGAAGAAATGGTGGAATTTGCATTGAAAGGAGCAAACAATAACTTAATCATAATGCACAGTCCTGCTTGGTATACACAGTAGAGTTCAGCTTTCCTAACATTGGGATATATTAGGGTAAAACACTACCAATAATGATACTAGCTGCTACTGACTATGACTACCTATAATTTTGCCACCCTTAATGTGTTGCATTGTGTAGCACAAATCTGAACAGCTGATAGTAGATCTTGGCTCCTTCTGCTATTTGGGCCCATTTGGGGTATACATAATAAAAAACAAGTACAATAATCTTAAACAATACAAGTCATGACTGGTACAGGAGGAGTGAGGACCCTGCCCGCGAAGGCTCACAATCTACAAGGGATGGGTGAGGATACAGTAGGTGAGGGTAGACCTGGTCGTGTAGCAGTTTGGTAGTTACTGCAGGTTGTAGACTTGTCGGAAGAGGTGAGTTTTCAGGTTCCTTTTAAAGGTTTCGATGGTAGGTGAGAGTCTGATATGTTGTGGTAGAGGGTTCCAGAGTAGGGGTGATGCGCGGGAGAAAGCTTGTATGCGATTGTGGGAAGAGGAGATAAGAGGGGAGTAGAGAATGAGATTTTGTGAAGATTTTGTGAGGTTGCGTGCAGGAAAGTACCGGGAGACGAGGTCACAGATGTATGGAGGAGACAGGTGGTGGATGGCTTTGTATGTCATGGTTAGGGTTTTGAACTGGAATCTCTGGGTAATAGGGAGCCAGTGAAGGGATTGACAGACAAGAGAGGCCGGGGGATAGCGGGGGGGACAGGTGGAATAGTCGGGCAGCAGAGTTTAGGGTATAGTGGAGCAGCGAAGGAGATGATGAGGGCATGCACTAGAGTTTTTGCAGATTCTTCGTTGAGGAATGTACGGATCCAGGAAATATTTTTGAGTTGAATTCAGCAGGAAGTAGAAAGGGCTTGGATATGTGGTTTGAAGGAGAGATCAGAGTCAAGGATTACCCCGAGGCAGCGAGCTTGTGGGACTGGGGAGAGTGGGCAGCCATTTACTGTAATGGATAGGTCTGTTGGGGGAGTCAAGTGAGATGGGGAAAGATGATGAATTCTGTTTTGTCCATGTTAAGTTTTTGAAATCTAGCAGAGAAGAAGGATGAAATAGCAGACAGAAATTAAATTAAAATGTAAAGTGTATTTTAGATCATTTACTAAAAAATAACAGGAACCGGAGGTCGGAGCTTTAGCCGTGTATAATGGACTCAAACGCCCCCTCCAGGGTTGTACCTGTAATGCACAACCTCCTCAGGAGAACAGTGCTCAATCTGTTACTGAAACGACATCCACAGATATACACAAGTAGTCCTTTCCTTACTCTTGTATAGAAGCTATGTCGGCACTGCAGTCGCTTCTCTTTGCTTCTCTCACCGTTATTGATTCTGAACACCAGCAGAGGGTGGCAGTGAAAGGATGTGTGGCTAATGACAGCCACATCGCCCCCTTATGACGTTCTGTTCTGGAGGATGAGAGGAGGTATAGAAGCTGCACTGAAGTTACTGCAGGGCCATCATCATCATGTGATGTCACATTTGAAAATGCCCTCAAACAAAACTTCAAATGTAGAAAAGTACAGAAAAACAGATATAGCGATTATCTGCATTGGAAGAAAATTAGGAAAATGTTCATATAAAGCAAATTAAAAGTAAATATTAATAAAAAGCATTTTACTTATCAGAAAAAGTGTTTAAATCTCGCAAAAAACACTATAACACTGTAATGTAAATCTTTAAAAACTGTGCATATATATATCAAAAGGTAGCTGGAGGGATACTGTACAGTATATCAGAGAATCTGAAAAATTAAGTAATGGCAAAAGGTTAAAACTTGGTATTTTTAGAAAGTTATTGTTCTTATTTTAGACTCTGCAATTTACTCACCGTGGCCCCTTGGAGTATTGCAAATGCCATTTTCCTTAGCCGATACACAATATGTTATTCTTTTTCAGGAAACAAATTGTAACCTAGAGATGGCAACATTTATAAATCAGATCGTATAACCTGAGGGGTGTTAGCTATATAATGTTGAAAAAAGACATGTTTATATGAACATGGATCAGTGGTGAAGCGAAGGCAGTAGATACGTTTTCCAATCTAAATATACAATCTTATGTCTTAAAGGGAAGGTCCTATTGAATAATCCTTTTTGATAGAAGGTGTCCTGTTACAATGTCTATCAATCAACTATAACTTCCCCGGGGGCAACCCGGAAGCCAGTGTTACATTTCTCATTATTCAGCCCAATTGCAGGCGAAATGAAGCACTTCACAGCTACTCTTTAGGAGGGATAGTGGTTC
Organism: Ranitomeya imitator; assembly: GCF_032444005.1. Classification (NCBI taxonomy): domain Eukaryota; kingdom Metazoa; phylum Chordata; class Amphibia; order Anura; family Dendrobatidae; genus Ranitomeya; species Ranitomeya imitator. Next base: position 74,132,526 of record NC_091286.1, on the reverse strand, counting down.
TCCTTGAAGAGACTCAACTTGGCATGGAGACTTAATTTCAAAGCACTGCTCCATGGGAAAGAAAATATGCAGAGTAGCTCATAGCAGCCAAACTAGAGAACAATTTGTAGGCATCACTATTTTGGATTTTTGCCCGTTATCAGAACAGAGCAGAATTTCGGATGACTGAATGAGAGCCGTCGTCCGTTTGCAGTTCACGTTCTCCCTTGTTTCCCTGCTTATGACTCATATGTCACAATAAAGGATTGGAATTTTAAGGACGGTGAGTGCTCTTCATTATTTTTCTTTTTATTTGTCTGGACACGTACTTTTACATTTATGAATGAGCACCCGGTTTCCTTTTGGGCATAGATAAGCAACCAGCTGGCTGATTGTGTTTGTTTTTGTGGCCCATTCATTGCAAGAGGCGCGGTAAACTTTTTTTCTTGAAGTTATCATTGTGATTTTACTGTACGCTGCATTTTAATCAATAGATCTTGGAATCATAATGACCTCCACAATTGGATGTGTTTAAATAAAATGTTCCTGTGCTGAGATAATCTTATAAACGTGCCCCTTCGGTGACACATGCTTTTTCTGAGACTGAGAACACTAGACAACCATAGAATTAAACAATACATTAACTGTAATTCCCAGAATGTGGTATATATGATTGAAAGTATTGAATCTAATTTAATTCATATTGGTTGTACCATGAGAAATCTAAAAATTAGAATTTCAGAACATTTAACAGACTTTGTTTCTAGTTCTAATCGTGCTATTTCTTTCATAGTAACATAGTTAGCAAGGCCGAAAAAAGACATTTGTCCATCCAGTTCAGCCTATATTCCATCAGAATAAGTCCTCAGATCTACGTCCTTCTAAAGAACCTAATAAGATACAATATTGTTACGCTCCAGGAAGACATCTAGGCCTCTCTTGAACCCCTCGACTGAGTTCACCATCACCACTTTCTCAGGCAAGGAATTCCAGATTCTCACTGCCCTAACAGTAAAGAATCCTCCTCTATGTTGGTGGAAAAACCTTCTCTCCTCCAGGCGCAGAGAAAGCCCCCTTGTGACCGTCACTGTTACGTGTTACGGAACCACTCAGCACCCAGAATATGTTGTGCAGTTATATGTATGTATAATAGGTTCCATGTGAGATGCATGTCCCTAATGCATCAGCCCACAGGCCGCGCCCCTGGGCAGAGGGGACATGATATTCCCCTTTTGTCCTCCCCCCACCTTTGTAATTCCCACAGTAAATATCGGCAGGCTCCGGCCACCTGCGGCTATTGTAATGTATGTCTGGCCTGCCGCTTTTCTATTGGCCTGCCCTCTGTATCTGTGTGATATATTCTGTGTCCTGTGAGTAATGTGTTGTCAGACTGGAAATACGTGGAGAAGCAGTGATCTTTTATATGCGCCCATGTAACCAAGCAATTCCAGCCAGCGTCCTTCATTCAGACTCCAGTCAAAGCAGAGCGGACCTCCTGAAACACGGGGTGGTACTGAAAGAGGTACCCCAGCTTGGTAGACCTGTTACAGTCACCTTCCTTGGTATAAACAGATCCTCGGAGAGATATTTGTATTGTCCCCTTATATACTTATACATGGTTATTAGATCGTCCCTCAGTCATTTTTTTTTTCTAGACTAAATAATCCTAAATTTGCTAATCTCTCTGGGCAATTCATCATGCTTACTTTTATCTAATTAGTGTTTTTCTCCCACCCCATTGACTTTCATTCTTTTTGCTATGGAAATAATCCACTAAAATCAGCTAAATATCATTCTAAAACATCATCCAGAATGCTGTGAAGACAGACCAGACCTTGGCAGAGAAGACACTGTAATGCAACATTTAATAAAATGTTTGACGAGGATTCCCACTGAAATGTCAGAGTTACTCATGTGATAAAAAAAGAAACCATCCCTCGGAACTTTACTTCTGGCTGCAAAGAATGGAATAGATAAAGAAGTTTATAAAAACTAAAAAAAGATTTATTTGGTTCAAACTTAAATAACTTCATGGAAGCAGATTTTGCCGGGACGCAAAACAGGCGGAAATAATATCTGGCAACGTCCCGACGTAGCTTCACCGACCTCTTAGCCGTTCACATCCAACATTAACTTATTGTTTATCTTATTTGGAAAATGAGTTGTATTCAATCCAATAATCATAACACTCTAGAAATAGGACCTACATAGGCGATCCACATAAGATACGATTATGTAATAGGGATGTTCCACAATTACTGGACATATGAAATTATTCTGTTATATTCCAAAACAAAACCGAATCAATTTTCAATTGTTATCATTTAAAAATGCCCCGTGATTAAAAGTTAGTGATGCATTCTAATTTCCGCATCCCGTGGTATGTATTAATTCCTTTTCAGAAAATCAATTTACTCTGTCCATTGGTGAGAATAAGTGACATTTAGATTTTAGTTTCTAACTGCTTGGATTGCAATGTATGAATCACTCCAGCACCCATCTACAAGAGGATCTAGGAGATCTAACTGGTGTGACCCCCAGAAGTTGACTTCTCGAAACATAACTATGGGTAGACTTGATGCAGATTTTGCAGTCTGAATTTGAAAGACGATAAAGTTGTCATTTCACTATAGGACGAAGCAAACACATATCAAAAAGAGAAGTCCTGTGGCTGTTACGGGACAAACTGTGGGGGTAGAACCTCCTTAAGGTTTGTGTTCTATCAACTGTAAACATTTTCTCTGTATATTGTTGTGCTCGACTTGATTTTCAGGATGATGCATTTTTCATGTCACTGTTATGATGTTTTATTAGATTCTTTGCTGATGGACCAAACAGCTCTAAAACATTCACAAGATTATGCCCAATTTTCCAAACCACAATTTATTATGGGTAAAAGATTGCTCTTTCAGGCCATTATCTTTTAAAGTCTTAAAGTAGAATATTCAATTAGGAAGAATTTACGGGAACATGTGTGACATGATCTCATTGGAACTGATGAATAGAGCAGCTAATGGCTGAAATTCCCTGTAATGTATTAGATCACCTTGTAGGAGCAGTAACAACAGCCATTGATGGCCTTGTTTTCCATAAAGAATACGGTATGTTATCAAATTGAGTTTTTATTATTAATAATATTTTAAATTACATAAAAAAGTGTGACAAACTGAACTAAGATAACATGTCTCTATCGATTATCTATCTATCTATCTATCTATCTATCTATCTATCTATCTATCTATCTATCTATCTATATCTATCTATCTATCTAGGAATCCAAAAATGGAGGCAGCACACTATTCATAGTGAAAAAGCAGGAGCTACTTTTATTAGCCCAGCAACGTTTCGGTTCTAACAGATGTGAACCTTTTTCAAGCAATGAATATCTATCTACCTATCTATCTATCTATCTATCCCATATCTACCTATCTATCTATCTACATATTTATCTATCTACCTATCTATCTATCTATCTATCTATCTATCTCATATCTATCTATCTATCTATCTATTGCATGGGGCAGCATCTATCACCTGTTAAGCTCCCTTTAATTCTTTTTTGCTCAGTTGTTTATTGGCCTATGTTAAGGCATTGCCCTTGTTTATTGTATCTTATTAAAAGTTAGATTTTATTCTATCATTCTCTCCGTGCTGTGTTACTACGGTGTATAGGTGTTATACGTTGTTCAGCTATCTCTGTGTAAGGGGGAAATTTGGCCGATATCCAATTCTGTGTTCCAATACACGTTACATAAAGCTTTAAGAAAGCCAAAGATAGTCTTGCGTAGCACAATACATGGTAAACCTACTGTGAACACCAGACTATTTTTCACTCTGCTCATATGTATGTTGCTCTATGTTCTGTAGCATATATCAGTCTATTCCTTGTATGCTTGGTCCTATAACGATACGTATATGAAAGCAATGCCAAAAATTTCAAAGCAATCCTGGAATGCAATATTCATGCAGCTTCTCCATTGGGATACAGAACTGTCTGATCGTGTGAATTCAGTGATTAAGATGTAATTTTATAAAGTGGAAGTGACACATGCTGGAGCCCTGCGGGCTGAACACTACATAACTCAAAGCTTCTCATGGGGACACTCTATTAACCAAATATTGAATCTCTGAGATGTTAAATGCAAATATTCCCTAATTTTTTACTAAGATAGAATTGCTTTATTTAAGTATACTACACGCAGGGGCTGGCTGGCACTTTTCTGCCTGGGGGGCAATCACAAGGCAGTGGCCCTTGAGTTGCGGTGGCCCTCCTTTTTAATCTCTGCTGCTTCAATTCAATGGCCAGAGATAACAGGCTTTAAAAACAGGCCGGTACATAGATATGGGATATACAATATGATGTCCCCACTGCCTCCAATACATAGTATGAGGCTTTACAGTTTTCTATATACCGTATACTATAGCTCCCCACAAATAGTATGTCTCCAAAACCCCCTATATATAGTATGATGGTCCCTACAGATCTCTAATTGCGATATTATGTACCGCACAGTTTCCTATATATAGTATGATGATTCCGCATCTCCTCTATATATAGTATCATGTCCCTACAGCCACCTATATGGAATATGGTGGCCCCACAGCCCCATTATGATGGTCCCCACAGTTTCTTTTATTTATATATATATTACATATATATAGTATGAATGTATCCCACTGCCCCACATATATAGTATATATAGTGCGATGGCCCCAGTTCCCACCATAAATATAGTACGATGGCACCAGTTGCCCATATATATAGTATGATGGCCTCAGTTCTCCCCCCGTATCTAGTATGATGGCCCCAGTTCTCCCCATATATATAGCATGATGGCCCCAGTTCTCCAAATTAAAAATAATGAAGTTTATACTCACCTCATCCTGATTCCCGGAACTCCATTTTCTCTTCCGGCCCTCAGAGCGGCATGAGGCAATAATGTCATCGCGCTGCCTGCGTGAGCACAATGAAGTCTCAGGAAACTGCGCTCTGCAGCTTATGAGACAGACCAGGGCTTCTACTAGGAATTTCTGGGCCCCATACTGGCAACATTTTCGGGTTCCCTTGAGACTCCATCCAGGCTCCACCCCAGCTCCCCCTCTACCTTCCCACCACCCACTTTTGGAAAACTCAACTTCTCCACCACTTCTTCACCGATCAAATATTAACAGTTCCCATCAAATACCAGATCACATTCATAACCAGCAGCTTTTGTTCTGGCCAAAAGAATTTTTAAGCTGACACCATGACATGGTTGATTCTTTCGGCCAGGCCCTACTCTACTCTAAACTATTAAAAATAAATATATTTTTATGTATTTTTCTTTAAGGGAATGAGTGACATACATTTACATTTTTTTAAACAACCATTAATACCACATACAGTACAAGGGACAAATATTGTCACACCATGACCAGACCACATATTACCACCACATAGTGACTGAATAATACCACATACAAGGAACAAATATCGCCACACCATGACCAGACCACATATTACCACCACTGTTATGATCTGGTGGTAATATGTGTACTCTACTCTAAACTATTAAAAATAAATATATTTTTATGTATTTTTCTTTAAGGGAATGAGTGACATACATTTACATTTTTTTAAACACCCATTAATACCACATACAGTACAAGGGACAAATATTGTCACACCATGACCAGACCACATATTACCACCACATAGTGACTGAATAATACCACATACAAGGAACAAATATCGCCACACCATGACCAGACCACATATTACCACCACTGTTATGATCTGGTGGCCTAGGAGCCGCATGTGACGTACTCTGGAGAAGGTGGTACCTGTACTGACCGCAGACCCTGAACTTAGCAGCGCAACTAGAAATAGCCGTGGGATGTACCTAACACTCCCTAGACCCCTCGACACAGCCTAAGGACTAACTTCCCCTAAAGATAGAAACGGGAAAACTATATTGCCTCAGAGAAAATCCCCAAAGGATAAACAGCCCCCCACAAATATTGACTGTGAGAGCAGACTGAAATCAGGATTAGCAAAGGAGGCCTTACTAGCTAAAAAGAAAGAATAGGACAGAGAACTATGCGGTCAGTATTAAAACACTAGAAAATATCCACCACAGAAAATACAAAACTCCACATCTGACTAAAGACATGGAGGGTATATCTGCATCTCCAGAGATACAGCTTGGCTGCAAAAAATCCTTACACAGACAAGCTGGACAAGACAAAACATGAAAATGCACTGAACTATAAGGCCCACAGCATGTGGACAGCAAAAACAAAGCCAGGACTTATCTTTGTTGAAAAGCACAGCAAACAGGAGAGACCAGTAAGGGATGTGAATCCTCCAAAAACAATGGACAACTAGCACTGACTAAAGGATCAAGCAAGACTAAATAGCCCAGCAATAAGTGGACACACCTGATAAATGCTGCGATCCAAAGACAGCAGCACTACCACTCATAACCACCGGAGGGAGCCCAAGAGCAGAATTCACAATACACCACATAGTGAGTGAATAATAACACATACAAGGAACAAATACCACCACACCATGATGAGACCACATATTACCATCACATAAAGACTGAATACTACAATACTGATCATTAATTTAAAAAAAAACACAATACTAAGTGTCATTGTATACAGGAACACTGTATTTACTGTCAATGTACAGGTAATACAGTGATCACTGGTGACATTATACACATGAGAACTGTATATATTGTCAGTTTACAGGTAGTACAGGGATCACCACTGCCAGTGACATTTTACACAGGAGCTCTGTATATAGTATATAGTGTATAGTGTCAGTATACAGGTAATACAGGGATCACCGGTGACATTATAAACAGGAGCTCTGTATATAGTGTCAGTGTACAGGTAATACAGTGATCACCACTGCCAGTGACATTATACAGAGGAGCTCTGTACAGGTAACACACTGACTCACCAGTGACGTCTCTAGCTGAAGTCCTTCATCTTTGCTTTTCTTTTTCATCCAGCAAAGACCGCCATCACTTCTTTCAGCCAGGAAATAAAATAACACAGTTACCTAGAAAACCGTTCCAGAGCACATTTCCCACTTTTTCCCTTTCTTCTACACTACACATCTGAATACAGAGGTGCGCCCACAATCAATATATAATTGGTTATTATGCAACCTCATAGATTGTAAGCTTGCGAGCAGGGCCCTCATTCCTTTTGGTATCTGTTGATCTATGTGTTTATTGTTATGCTCAATGTCCATTGTCTGTACAAGTCCCCTCTAAAATGTAAAGTGTTGCGGAATATGTTGGCGCTATAGAAATAAAATGATTATTATTATTATTATTATTATTAACCCACCATTCCAAACATAAATTATAATCCACCACTGTGCCCCCACTATCTATACATAGCCCCTTTCCCAATTTAATATTTAAATGAATTAGCATCTGTACTCTTTCCCCCAATTCATTACCAGTCACTTCATTCTCAACGCCCCCCACTATGTACCTCCCACTCTAACCCTAACCCTGAGTCATTATATTTACATGCTCCTCCCGGCCCCAAATCATTGTCATGTCTTTCTCTCCCACCCTATTCATTATCAACTGCTCTACCCCATTAAATACATCATTTACTCCCCACCCTCAAAATTCATTATTTGTTCTCCCACTAGATCATCATTTGCTCTCCCCACTCCCCTTTAATTCATCATGTGCTCTCCCCACCCCCCACTTTCAATTACATAGTTACATAGTTATTAAGGTTGAAGGAAGACTATATGTCCATCTAGTTCAACCCATAGCCTAACCTAACATGCCCTAACATGTTGATCCAGAGGAAGGCAAAAAAAACCCATGTGCAAAGAGTAAGCTCCACATTGGGGAAAAAAATTCCTTCCCGACTCCACATACGGCAATCAGACTAGTTCCCTGGATCAACGCCCTATCAAGGAATCTAGTGTATATACCCTGTAACATTATACTTTTCCAGAAAGGTATCCAGTCCCCTCTTAAATTTAAGTAATGAATCACTCATTACAACATCACACGGCAGAGAGTTCCATAGTCTCACTGCTCTTACAGTAAAGAATCCGTGTCTGTTATTATGCTTAAACCTTTTTTCCTCCAACCGCAGAGGATGCCCCCTTGTCCCTGTTTCAGGTCTATGATTAAAAAGATCATCAGAAAGGTCTTTGTACTGTCCCCTCATATATTTATACATTAAAATGAGATCACCCCTTAGTCTTCGTTTTTCTAAATAGCCCCAAGTGTAATAACCTATCTTGGTATTGCAGACCCCCCAGTCCTCTAATAACCTTGGTCGCTCTTCTCTGCGCCCGCTCCAGTTCAGCTATGTCTTTCTTATACACCGGAGACCAGAACTGTGCACAGTATTCTAAGTGTGGTCGAACTAGTGACTTGTATAGAGGTAAAATTATATTCTCCTCATGAGCATCTATGCCTCTTTTAATGCATCCCATTATTTTATTTGCCTTTGTAGCAGCTGCCTGACACTGGCCACTGAATTTAAGTTTGTCATCCACCCATACACCCAGGTCTTTTTCATTGACGGTTTTGCCCAGAGTTTTAGAATTAAGCACATAATTATACATCTTATTACTTCTACCCAATTAAATTGCTGTCCCCATCCCTCACACTGAATTCATCATTTGCAGCTCTCCGTCCTCTCCCAACTTCATACTTTGCAGTCCCCTTCCTCTCCCTATGTCATCATTTGCAGTTACCCAACTTTAATTTGAAGTCCCCTTACTTCATCTATTGGAGTCCCCTATCACCCTCTCACTTAATTTGCAGTGCTCCTTCATCATTTCCAGCCCCCTATCCCCCTTTAATTTCATCATGTGCAGTCCTCCCTTAAACACACTTCATCATGATCAGTCTCGTTCCCCCCACTTCATCATGTGCAGTCCCCCTTACTCCCCACTTCATGTGCAGTCCAAAATACCCCACTTCATCATGTGCAGTCCCCATTAGCCCCCAATTCATCATGTGCAGTCCCCCTAACCCCCCAATTCATCATGTGCAGTGCCCCTTACCCCCCACTTCATGTGCAGTACCCCTTACCCCCCACTTCATCACGTGCAGCCCCACTCCCCCACTTCATCACGTGCAGCCCCACTCCCCCCACTTAATCAAGTGCATCCCCACTCCCTCTTCTTCATCATGTGCATCCCCATGCCCCCTTCATCATGTGCAGTCCCCCTTATCCCCCACTTCATGTGCAGCCCCACTCCCCTTCATCATATGCAATTCCTCTTACCCCCACATCATCATGTGCAGCCCCACTCCATCATGTACAGCCCCACTCCCTCCACTTCATCATATGCAGCCCAACTTACCCCCACTCCATCATGTGCAGTCTCCTTTAACCCCCAAACTCCATCATGCACAACATCACTCCCCCTTCATCATGTGCAGCCCCACTTACCCCCGCACTCCATCATGTACAGTCTCCTTTAACCCCCAAACTCCATCATGTACAGCCTGACTCCCCTTCATCATGTGCAGCCCCACTTACCCCACACTCCATCATGTGCAGTCTCCTTTAACCCCCAAACTCCATCATGTGCAGCCCCACTCCCCCTTCATCACGTTAAGCCACACTTACCCCCACTCCATCATGTGCAGTCTCCTTTAAGCCCTTAACTCCATCATGTGCAGTCCTCCTTACACCCCCCACTTCATCACTTGCAGTTACCCCCACCCATTGAATTCATTTTATAAAGAAAACAAAAAAATTTTCATACTTACCTCACCAGTCGCTCCCCTGCAGCACCTCTCTGCTTCCAGCGTCCGGAACAAGTCAGCACGTGCGCAATGACATCATCGCGCAAGCTCGACACCTGACCCGGAAGTACAGAGAACATGGAGGGAGCAGGAGCTGTGCAGCCATCAAGGTGATGGCCGTGCACAACACCCAGCTCCGGCGCAGACATATGCGCTAATACTGTGATGCGGCTGTGTCTACAGCGCAAATGGCCACAGTTAATTTCCGTCAGGCGGCCGGCTCTGTACTGCTTCTGAGGGAGAGGCCCGGGGGGGCATTTGCATTCCCTCCCCTGAACATGATATTTAAACCACAGTATAGATATCTATATATTTAACTCATGTCAAAAATTTTAGACATTATTTATTTAACTAGTGAATTGCTTGTTCCTACCATTTTTAATGAATGTCCTAGAGACTTTGGTTATAACATGCAGACTTCTACAATGACATATTGACTTGCTGACAAAGCACCCAGTGCAGAATGTGGTGCAATGGAAAGAAAGCATTTGGTCTAGTTCACAGCTATAACTTTATCTGGGTGAGAGTGGAAGGTAATTTTAGTCTACATAAATTATCATCTATTCACTAGATAGGCGATAATTGTTAGAGATCTGTTGTGAATTCTGTGGCAGAGCTCCCTCCTGTGGTCACAAGTGGTATTTCGGCTGATTCTCTCTGTGAGCTTCCGTTGGTGGAGGAAAGTGGTACTGCGGCTTCTGAGTTTCCTTCCTCAGGTGATGTGGTGAAGTCGTTAGGTGCTGCTCTATTTAACTCCACCTAGTTCTTTGATCCTGGCTTCCAGTCAATGTTCTAGTATTGGACCTGTTTCCTCCTGGAGCGTTCCTGTGGCCTGCTGCTCTGCATAGCTAAGCTCCGCTTTTGCTTTTTGTTTGCTGTTTTTTTCTGTCCAGCTTGCTTATTTGTTTTCTCGTGCTTGCTGGAAGCTGTGGGACGCAGAGGGTGTACCTCCGTGCCGTTAGTTCGGTACAGAGGGTCTTTTTGCCCCCTTTGCGTGGTTGTTTGTAGGGTTTTGTGTTGACCGCAAAGTTACCTTTCCTATCCTCGCTCTGTTCAGAAAGTCGGGCCTCACTTTGCTAAATCTATTTCATCTCTACGTTTGTCTTTTCATCTTAACTCACAGTCATTATATGTGGGGGCTGCCTTTTCCTTTGGGGTATTTCTCTGAGGCAAGGTAGGCTTATTTTCTATCTTCAGGCTAGCTAGTTTCTCAGGCTGTGCCGAGTTGCATAGGGAGCGTTAGGCGCAATCCACGGCTGCCTCTAGTTGTGTTGGAGAGGATTAGGGATTGCGGTCAGCAGAGTTTCCACATCTCAGAGCTCGTTCTATGTTTTTGGGTTATTGTCAGGTCACTGTATGTGCTCTGACTCCTATGTCCATTGTGGTACTGAATTACCTTATCATAACAGTACTGGAAGCCAAATACTAATGATTCTCAATAGAGGGAAAAAAGAAGTTCTGAGACCATTTTTTTTTCTCTGCACTGTGTTTTGCCTTTTTTTTCCCCTAGACATTTGGGTGGTTCAGAACACAGGTGTAGCGATGGACATTAAAAGTCTGTCTTCATGTGTGGATCAGCTCACGGCAAGAGTACAAAATATTCAAGACTTTGTGGTTCAGAATTCTATGTTAGAACCGAGAATTCCTATTCCTGATTTGTTTTTTGGAGATAGAACTAAATTTCTGAGTTTCAAAAATAATTGTAAACTATTTCTAGCTTTGAAACCTCGCTCCTCTTGTGACCCAGTTCAACAAGTTAGGATCATTATTTCTTTTTTACGTGGCGACCCTCAGGACTGGGCATTTTCTCTTGCGTCAGGAGATCCTGCATTGAGTAATATCGATGCGTTTTTCCTGGCTCTCGGATTGCTGTACGATGAACCTAGTTCAGTGGATCAGGCAGAGAAAAATTTGCTGGCTCTGTGTCAGGGTCAGGATGAGATAGAGGTATATTGTCAGAAATTTAGAAAGTGGTCCGTACTCACTCAATGGAATGAAGGTGCACTCGCAGCTATTTTCAGAAAGGGTCTCTCTGAACCCCTTAAGGATGTCATGGTGGGATTTCCTATGCCTGCTGGTCTGAATGAGTCTATGTCTTTGGCTATTCAGATCGGTCGACGCTTGCTTGAGCGTAAATCTGTGCACCATTTGGCGGTATTACCTGAGCTTAAACCTGAGCCTATGCAGTGCGATAGGACTTTGACCAGAGTTGAACGGCAAGAACACAGACGTCTGAATGGGCTGTGTTTCTACTGTGGTGATTCCACTCATGCTATCTCTGATTGTCCTAAGCGCACTAAGCGGTTCGCTAGGTCTGCCACCATTGGTACGGTACAGTCAAAATTTCTTCTGTCCGTTACCTTGATCTGCTCTTTGTCATCGTATTCTGTCATGGCATTTGTGGATTCAGGCGCTGCCCTGAATTTGATGGACTTGGAGTATGCTAGGCGTTGTGGGTTTTTCTTGGAGCCCTTGCAGTGTCCTATTCCATTGAGAGGAATTGATGCTACGCCTTTGGCCAAGAATAAGCCTCAGTACTGGACCCAGCTGACCATGTGCATGGCTCCTGCACATCAGGAGGTTATTCGCTTTCTGGTGTTGCATAATCTGCATGATGTGGTCGTGTTGGGGTTGCCATGGCTACAAGTCCATAATCCAATATTAGATTGGAAATCCATGTCTGTGTCCAGCTGGGGTTGTCAGGGGATACATGGTGATGTCCCATTTCTGACTATTTCGTCATCCACCCCTTCTGAGGTTCCAGTGTTCTTGTCTGATTACCGGGATGTATTTGATGAGCCCAAGTCCGATACCCTACCTCCGCATAGGGATTGTGATTGTGCTATCGATTTGATTCCTGGTAGTTAATTCCCAAAAGGTCGACTGTTTAATTTGTCTGTGCCTGAGCACGCCGCTATGCGGAGTTATGTGAAGGAGTCCTTGGAGAAGGGGCATATTCGCCCGTCATCGTCGCCATTGGGAGCAGGGTTCTTTTTTGTAGCCAAGAAGGATGGTTCGCTGAGATCTTGTATAGATTACCGCCTTCTAAATAAGATCACGGTTAAATTTCAGTACCCCTTGCCGTTGTTATCCGATTTGTTTGCTCGGATTAAGGGGGCTAGTTGGTTCACCAAGATAGATCTTCGTGGTGCGTATAATCTTGTGCGTATTAAGCGAGGCGATGAATGGAAAACTGCATTTAATACGCCCGAGGGCCATTTTGAGTATCTAGTAATGCCATTCGGACTTACCAATGCTCCATCAGTGTTTCAGTCCTTTATGCATGACATCTTCCGAGAGTACCTGGATAAATTCCTGATTGTGTACTTGGATGACATTTTGATCTTCTCGGATGATTGGGAGTCTCATGTGAAGCAGGTCAGAACGGTGTTTCAGGTCCTGCGTGCTAATTCTTTGTTCGTGAAGGGATCAAAGTGTCTCTTTGGTGTTCAGAAGGTTTCATTTTTGGGGTTCATCTTTTCCCCTTCTACTATCGAGATGGACCCTGTTAAGGTCCAAGCCATCCATGATTGGACTCAGCCGACATCTCTGAAAAGTCTGCAAAAGTTCCTGGGCTTTGCTAATTTTTATCGTCGCTTCATCTGCAATTTTTCTAGTATTGCTAAACCATTGACCGATTTGACCAAGAAGGGTGCTGATGTGGTCAATTGGTCTTCTGCTGCTGTGGAAGCTTTTCAAGAGTTGAAGCGTCGTTTTTCTTCTGCCCCTGTGTTGTATCAACCAGATGTTTCGCTTCCATTCCAGGTCGAGGTTGATGCTTCTGAGATTGGAGCAGGGGCTGTTTTGTCGCAGAGAAGTTCTGATTGCTCGGTGATGAAACCATGCGCCTTCTTTTCCAGGAAGTTTTCGCCTGCTGAGCGAAATTATGATGTGGGCAATCGAGAGTTGCTGGCCATGAAGTGGGCATTCGAGGAGTGGCGTCATTGGCTTGAAGGAGCTAAGCATCGCGTGGTGGTCTTGACTGATCATAAGAACTTGACTTATCTCGAGACTGCCAAGCGGTTGAATCCTAGACAGGCTCGTTGGTCACTGTTTTTTGCCCGTTTTGACTTTGTGATTTTGTACCTTCCAGGCTCTAAAAATGTGAAGGCGGATGCTCTGTCTAGGAGTTTTGTGCCCGACTCTCCGGGTTTATCTGAGCCGGTGGGTATCCTCAAAGAGGGAGTAATTGTGTCTGCCATCTCCCCTGATTTGCGGCGGGTGCTGCAAAAATTTCAGGCTAATAAACCTGATCGTTGCCCAGCGGAGAAACTGTTTGTCCCTGATAGGTGGACGAATAAAGTTATCTCTGAGGTTCATTGTTCGGTGTTGGCTGGTCATCCTGGAATCTTTGGTACCAGAGAGTTAGTGGCTAGATCCTTTTGGTGGCCATCTCTGTCGCGGGATGTGCGTTCTTTTGTGCAGTCCTGTGGGATTTGTGCTCGGGCTAAGCCCTGCTGTTCTCGTGCCAGTGGGTTGCTTTTGCCCTTGCCGATCCCGAAGAGGCCTTGGACACATATCTCTATGGATTTTATTTCAGATCTTCCTGTCTCTCAAAAGATGTCAGTCATTTGGGTGGTCTGTGATCGCTTCTCTAAGATGGTCCATTTGGTACCCTTGTCTAAATTGCCTTCCTCCTCTGATTTGGTGCCATTGTTCTTCCAGCATGTGGTTCGTTTACATGGCATTCCAGAGAATATCGTTTCTGACAGAGGTTCCCAGTTTGTTTCGAGGTTTTGGCGAGCCTTTTGTGGTAGGATGGGCATTGACTTGTCTTTCTCCTCGGCTTTCCATCCTCAGACTAATGGCCAGACCGAACGAACCAATCAGACCTTGGAAACATATCTGAGATGCTTTGTTTCTGCTGATCAGGATGACTGGGTGTCCTTTTTGCCTTTGGCTGAGTTCGCCCTTAATAATCGGGCCAGCTCGGCTACCTTGGTTTCGCCGTTTTTCTGCAACTCTGGGTTCCATCCTCATTTCTCTTCAGGACAGGTTGAGTCTTCGGACTGTCCTGGTGTGGATACTGTGGTGGACAGGTTGCAGCAGATTTGGACTCATGTAGTGGACAATTTGACCTTGTCCCAGGAGAAGGCTCAACGTTTCGCTAATCGCAGACGCTGTGTGGGTCCCCGACTTCGTGTTGGGGATTTGGTTTGGTTATCTTCTCGTCATATTCCTATGAAGGTTTCCTCTCCTAAGTTTAAACCTCGTTTCATTGGTCCGTATAGGATTTCTGAGGTTCTTAATCCTGTGTCTTTTCGTCTGACCCTTCCAGATTCTTTTTCCATACATAACGTATTCCATAGGTCATTGTTGCGGAGATACGTGGCACCTGTGGTTCCATCTGTTGATCCTCCTGCCCCGGTTTTGGTGGAGGGGGAGTTGGAGTATATTGTGGAGAAGATTTTGGATTCTCGTGTTTCAAGACGGAAACTCCAGTATCTGGTTAAGTGGAAGGGTTATGCTCAGGAAGATAATTCCTGGGTCTTTGCCTCTGATGTCCATGCTCCCGATCTTGTTCGTGCCTTTCATATGGTTCATCCTGGTCGTCCTGGGGGCTCTGGTGAGGGTTCGGTGACCCCTCCTCAAGGGGGGGTACTGTTGTGAATTCTGTGGCAGAGCTCCCTCCTGTGGTCACAAGTGGTATTTCGGCTGATTCTCTCTGTGAGCTTCCGTTGGTGGAGGAAAGTGGTACTGCGGCTTCTGAGTTTCCTTCCTCAGGTGATGTGGTGAAGTCGTTAGGTGCTGCTCTATTTAACTCCACCTAGTTTTTTGATCCTGGCTTCCAGTCAATGTTCTAGTATTGGACCTGTTTCCTCCTGGAGCGTTCCTGTGGCCTGCTGCTCTGCATAGCTAAGCTCCGCTTTTGCTTTTTGTTTGCTGTTTTTTTCTGTCCAGCTTGCTTATTTGTTTTCTCGTGCTTGCTGGAAGCTGTGGGACGCAGAGGGTGTACCTCCGTGCCGTTAGTTCGGTACGGAGGATCTTTTTGCCCCCTTTGCGTGGTTGTTTGTAGGGTTTTGTGTTGACCGCAAAGTTACCTTTCCTATCCTCGCTCTGTTCAGAAAGTCGGGCCTCACTTTGCTAAATCTATTTCATCTCTACGTTTGTCTTTTCATCTTAACTCACAGTCATTATATGTGGGGGCTGCCTTTTCCTTTGGGGTATTTCTCTGAGGCAAGGTAGGCTTATTTTCTATCTTCAGGCTAGCTAGTTTCTCAGGCTGTGCCGAGTTGCATAGGGAGCGTTAGGCGCAATCCACGGCTGCCTCTAGTTGTGTTGGAGAGGATTAGGGATTGCGGTCAGCAGAGTTTCCACGTCTCAGAGCTCGTTCTATGTTTTTGGGTTATTGTCAGGTCACTGTATGTGCTCTGACTCCTATGTCCATTGTGGTACTGAATTACCTTATCATAACAGAGATCAGTGCTGGTATCATCACTGGGAAGTATCAGAACAGACAATTTGTGACCACCAAACTTCCTTGCTGAACGCGGCCAGGAGTTAGAGTGAAGCCGCTGGTCATGCATGCATCTTTGTTGGAATAATGCTTATTATTATTGTATCAACTACTATTTACTACTATTTAATAGTATATGAGGAAGAAGAATAATCAAGTGCTCTGTAGTTTTCATATGTTCAGTGCCATAGACTTAAAATGAAACAGCAGTGCGCAGAAGGAACCAGCTTCTTCATTCAACTCCTTCCGGCCAGGGAAAAACAGGGAAGCAAGTCCTATCCTCACAATCAGTGGGGGAAGAAAAAAGAATCCGCCTTTGTAAAAGTTGTTAATAAAAAAATTTCCTATCATTTTGTGTCTACAGCTCCAGCACAGACCATGGGTCTCCAAGTTTGCAGAGTAAAAATAACGCTATATCCAGTAGTTTAATGCCATACTGCCTTACATCTTTTCACTGCTTCCTGCTAATTTTCGGAATTATTTCTTCTCAAGTAGATCAGTTTTCCTAACACAGACACTGATCATGTTATGTCTCACCTGGTGAGGTGGATCCGTCTTTGGTTCGAATGAGCAGTTGTGATGCACAGACAGATAACAGTGGTGCATCAGGGAGAAGAAAGTTTGACAGTAGGCAACAGGAGGAGCAAACTGGCAGTCAAGCAATGAGATTTTAAGCAGAGCTGAGAAATTGGAAACTGATAAGAAGTAGTGGTAGACAAAGAAGAGCTTCAGCAATGAGGAACTGTGTAGCTGAGTTACGCAGGAGGTTCTATCTGGACCATTGGAGTAGTAGAGGTAAGTCAATAGTATACCAGGGATGAGTTTGTCACAGAGCCCAATGCAGAGTTGACAGCTTTATGGCAGAAATGAATCAGTGATCTAGCCAACAAATACCTGAATATTCTGGCAGTGTACCACCACCTGAGTCAGTCTATAAGGCCTAGGGGCATAATTTCAATGATCGAGAAGCATAGAAAGATTTCACCAGGAGGAGCATCCATCTCGTAGAAGTGAGTACAATTGAAGGTTCATTCTACAGTACTAACCATTCTACAGTACTAACTAATTATACCTTATTTACACATTGTGAAATGTACAGCATGAATCCCATTTGTGGATAATTTTTATGGAATGACAAACTATCCTCATCTACTTTTTCCATTCTCAGCATCAATACTTTTACATTAAGTTTTAAAATAAATTATTTCATGAAGTTAGACTTTGGCATTGTGTTTTGTTCCTCCTAGTGTTATATTAACATAGAATACTTGTAATCAACTGGGATTAGCTAAAATATCTCTTAGAAATAACACTGGTTACTACAATAATGGACCTTCTCATGCAGATTGTTACTATTAGGCAGCAGTGATTTGTTCCTAGCTGTATTTCCATCAAGTTAGTAATAACTTTTGTGTTTTATAGTCCATGCTTTTGAGTTCACACTATCCAAGTATAGTAAATCTTTTATTTCAGTAAGAAATGAATGGCTTTCTATTACATCAAATGGCAACTCATGTTATCACACATCTAATAAGTGTGAATTGTATTGTCTAAGCCTGACAGTAACTTCTAGGCTGAAAATTAGATTTTGCTCTTGTATGTATGTCTAATAGTACATGAAAAAGAGCAACTTCAGTCAGATATTAAAGATGATCTAAGAAATGTTTTTTGACCATCAATGCTTGCCTTAGGCTGGTTTCACACTTACATTTGGCTGGTCTGCGTATGGCTGCGTACATCCTCCCTTAAGCTCCATCTATGTTCGGCCTACTTCCACATGCGTCGTCCTGCGCACTAATCTTTAACATTGGGTACACAGGGACATGCGTTGTATGCGGATGTGTCCGCATGCGCCATTTTGACGTGCCCGCCGACCACATGGAAACCCAGCTTTTTGCGTTCCCATGAGGTTGGCGGGCACGTCAAAACGCAGCATGTGCACACATCCGCATACAACGCATGTCCATGCATACCCAATGTTAAAGATAGGTACACAGGACGCATGTGGAAGTAGGCTGAACATAGCCGGAGCTTAAGTTAGGATGTACGCAGCCATAGCCAGACCTGCCAAACGCAAGTATGAAACCAGCCTTAGCAAACCAAACTAATCTATGATAAATAGCAGTCATTGGAAGATTATGACTAGGGATGAACGAACCTGAGCTATAAAGCTTGGGGTCCGGTACCAGATACTTGATGTCCGGTACTGAACCCTGAATACGGACTTCTTACTGAATGTCCATTTTACTGTTTGGGTTCTGCAGACTAATAAAGCTTGTTAAAGGATGCAGTGCAGCCAATCAACAAGCTTTTCCAGTGTGGGAACTTATGGCACCATCACATCCATGCCAAGCATTGGCTGGCGCACTATGTTAGAAAAAAATAATTTAAAAAAAAACACATAGTGTCCCACCTATTTTTGACAAGCGCAGGTATACAGACAGCTGCGGGCTGCAGCACTTAGCTGTCTGCTTTATCTTGGCTGGTTATCAAAAATAGAGGGGCCTCCACGCTTTGCTTTAGAGCATGGGCGGACCCTTGGATTTTCGGCCGAACAGTTAAAAAAGTTCTGGTTTTGGTACCAGAAAAGTACCCGACCCTGAAACCAGACCTCATGAGTCTGCAGCTATGATCAGAGGTAAATGGGACTACTACTCCCATCAGCTTATGCCTACTGGCGCTAATAGCAGCGAGAGAAGGCACAGCTGATGCACTCTGAATTCATAATTTTTTAAAAATGGAGTGAGTTCCCCTGTAACCCTCACCTGTCAGCGTTAGCAAGGCTGATTATCAAGAATAGAGGGATCCCACACTGTACATTTTAATTGTTTAAATAAAAATACAGGGGTGGGGTCCACCTCCATTTTTTACAACCAGCCAAGCTAAAACACACAGCTGGAGGCTAGTATTCTCAGGCTGGTAAGCAGCCATGGATATTGCCCCCTGAGCCTAAAAATAGCAGCCCACAGCTGCCCAAGAAAGTGCATCTATTAGTGGGGTTGATGTCATCTTTGTATTGTCCAGTGACATCAAGCCCGTGGCTTAGTAATGGAGAGGCATCTATAAGACGCCTCTCCATTACTAATTCTATTCTTGCATTGTAAATAACACATAGCAAGTATAAAGTCCTTTATTTGAAATGAAGAAAACACACTTTTCCATTTTTATTTTAAAATAACAAACACAGATATACTCACCTGACACCCATTCCATTGAAGCCCTCGTCTCCTGTAATGAAACAAAAACAACCATACCACTCACCTGTTCAGGGGGCTGAAACCGAACAGTAAAAATGACTTCCTGGTGAAGTCCATGTTCGGGGGTCCATGTCTGAACAGTAGGTGTTCGATAAAGACCCCAAATTTTACTGTTCGGGTTTACCCATCTCTACTATTTTTATTTAATTATTTAAATAAATAATTTTAAAATAAAGGCATGAGGTCCCCCCCATTTTTGATAACCAGCCACGGTAAAGCAGACAGCTGGGGGCTGGTTTTCTCAGGCTGGGAAGGTCTATGGATATTTAGCCCTCCCCAGCCTAAAAATAGCAGCCTGCAGTCACCCCAGAAAAGGTGCATCCATTAGATGCACCAATTCTGGCTCTTTGCCTGGCTCTTCCTGCTTGTCCTGGTGCATTAGCAAGTGTGGTAATATTTGGGGTTGATGTCCGCTGACATCAAGCCCAGAGGTTAGTAATGGGGCGGTGTATATTAGACACCCCCATTACTAACCCGATAAGTAAATAGTTTAAAGCGAACCTGTCACCAGGTTTGGCTGATAGGTGAGTATAATAAAACGTATTTTTCTTTCAGGTCGGGTCAGGGGCTTATCTACAGCATTATAGAATGAGCCCTGAATGGAGTTGGCCATTTCTTATATCAGCCAAACCTCGTGACAGGTTTGCTTTAAAAAAAACAGACACACAGGAAAAAATACTTTATTGGAATAATGGCTCACTCACACTCCCTTGTTTGCCCATTTATTATTAATAATAATAATAATAATAATCCACAGGGTCCTCTGTAATCCATAATATGAAGGTCCCACGATGATACTATTTTTCTTCATCCAGTCTATGGAGCTCCGTTCAGAGAATGCAGCTACATGGTCTGGAGCAGCGGCCGCTACATGGTCTCACGCTGCACTCCGCGAAACCCGGCTGCTGTGATCTGAAGTGACGTCAGTAAGATGTTACGATGCAGAGTGCCAGTACCGGACTGATGAATGACCGCTCATCAGTCCGGCACAAATAGTTTCCCTCAATCTCCTCTCCTTGTTGTTATTAAACAACCACAGGTTTCCCTATAAGCCTTATTATGCTATTTTTATCATCAGGTCTTATATTGGTTCAGACCCAATGTTCATCTAACCAAGGAAAGCTTATCAAAAGAAGACAAAGCAGACAACGATTATCTTTGCTGACTTGTGATGTCAGATGTTGTCTAAGATGAAGATATTTGCACTTGTGTTCATAGCAGGGTAAGCACCATCGATGAGTAATAATCAATAAATTCTCATTCTGGGAGATGTCCTACTGATTTCTGCTTCCGCTTCTCGATTATGTAATGTTTTGTGTGTGCTCTTTTAGATTTTGTTTTCATTCTATTCATGTCATATCTACTGCTGCAGAACAGACATTTATTTTTGAAATATTTGGCAAGAGCCTTTATAAGAGCTGGCAAGCGCTTTTATAGCCCAGCATGACCTTTACGAACAGTAAGCAATTCCATATAGTCTGAGCCTTTTGATTAGCGCCATAATTGGCTCTCAAGATTTTACATTGCTTAGAGATAACTAGATGACAATGCCGGAGCTGAGTACTCTACCTTCACATTGGGAGGAGTGAGGTCATTAACTTGTTCTTCAAAATATACTTTATACCCGGAGTTCTGAGACTTTACAGAGCTGTTCACTAGATCGATAATGAGTGAGGCTGAATCAGACGCAGTCAGAGGGCAGTGTAATTACATTGACGATAGTATCCCTTTATCTTGTGAACTTTACCCTCACGAAGGTCTATCTGGACTCCGCAGGATGGTCAATGGAAGGTTAAGTCTGATCGGGAAATCATTCTCTAACACTTATCATCAAAGATAGTTTTCTTGCCACCACTAGACTAGAACACACCGAAATCAGTCATTAAAACAGGATGCTGAGTACTTGAGCTGCCCGTAAAAAATATTAAAAGGGAAGGAATAAACACTGAAAATGGATTGTTATGGCCACTTTGCAATAAAAGGTTTTAGAAATGTCCATGACATTAAAGAAAGAGCAATGCTGTTATACTACACATATCTTTTCAATGTACCAAACTAAAGAGAAAAAAATATCTTTTAATTGGACCATCTGCACAGAAATTTAGTCAGATGTAACTATGGGGTTGGAGGATTGAGAACTAGGTACTCAGAAAATGGAAAGGAAATAATCACCATTGCTAGAAAAAGATAACTGTAAGAAATAAACAGCAATGAATCTTATAAGTATAGTGTTAGAATAGGGGTGCAGGTGCAGTTTTTTGCAAAAATAGCAAATTTCTTTGTTGTGTTATTTTCAAGTTAATATTATTTTGTCAGAATTTTATGCAGGTTGGAGGTTTTTTTTGTATAGCAGAGCTTAAAAAAAGCCTTGCATTGACTTTATGAAATGATTGATTAGGTTAAAACTGTCCGCATCCACCATTAGAGAGAGCTGTGGAGCTTTAAGGAGGAAACAAACAAACTTCTTCTTGTGGTAGCAAAAGACAGATTAACTTTTCATTTAACCCCTTAGTGACAGAGCCAATTTGGTACTTAATGACCAGGCCAATTTTTGCAATTCTGACCACTGTCACTTTATGAGGTTATAACTCTGGAACGCTTCAACGGATCCCGCTGATTCTGAGATTGTTTTTTCGTGACATATTGTACTTCATGTTAGTGGTAACATTTCTTCGATATTACTTGCGATTATTTATGAAAAAAACGGAAATATGGCGAAAATTTTTAAAATTTTGCAATTTTCAAACTTTGTATTTTTATGCCCTTAAATCAGAGAGATATGTCATAAAAAATAGTTAATAAATAACATTTCCCACATGTCTACTTTACATCAGCACAATTTTGGAAACAACATTTTTTTTTGTTAGGGAGTTATAAGGGTTAAAAGTTGACCAGCAATTTCTCATTTTTACAACACCATTTTTTTTTAGGGACCACATCACATTTGAAGTCATTTTGAGGGGTCTATATGATAGAAAATAATGAAGTGTGACACCATTCTAAAAACTACACCCCTCAAGGTTCTCAAAACCACATTCAAGAAGTTTATTAACCCTTTACGTGCTTCACAGGAACTGAAACAATGTGGAAGGAAAAAATGAACATTTAACTTTTTTTTGCAAACATCTTAATTCAGAACCATTTTTTTTATTTTCACAAGTGTAAAAACAGAAATGTAACCATAAATTTTGTTATGCAATTTCTCCTGAATACGCCAATACCCCATATGTGGGGGTAAACCACTGTTAGAGCGCACCGCAGAACTTAGAAGTGAAGGAGCGCCGTTTGACTTTTTCAATGCAGAATTGGCTGGAATTGAGATCGGACACCATGTCACATTTAGAGAGCCCCTGATGTACCTAAACAGTGGAAACTCCTCACAAGTGACACCATTTTGGAAACTAGACCCCTTAAGGAACTTATCTAGATGTGTGGTGAGCACTTTGAACCCCCAAGTGCTTCACAGAAGTTTATAACGTAGAGCCGTGAAAATAAAAAATCGCTTTTGTTTACACAAAAATGATCTTTTTGCCCACAAATTCTTATTTTCACAAGGGTAACAGGAGAAATTAGACCACAAAAGTTGTTGTGCAATTTCTCCTGAGTACGTCGATACCAAATATGTGGGGGTAAACCACTGTTTGGGCGCACCGCAGAGCTTGGAAGAGAAAGAGTGCCGTTTTACTTTTTCAATGTAGAATTGGCTGGAATTGAGATCGGACGCCATGTCGCGTTTGGAGAGCCCCTGATGTGCCTAAACAGTAGAAATCCCCCACAAGTGACCCCATTTTGGAAACTAGACCCCCCATGGAACTTATCTAGATGTGTGGTGAGAACCTTGAATGCCCAAGTGCTTCACAGAAGTTTATAATGCAGAGCCGTGAAAATAAAAATATTTTTTTTTTCCACAAAAAAGATTTTTTAGCCACCAAATTTTTATTTTCACAAGGGTAACAAGAGAAACTGGACCCCAAAAGTTGTTGTCCAATTTGTCCTGAGTATGTTGGTACCCCATATGTGGGGGTAAACCACTGTTTGGGCGCACGGCAGAGCTCGGAAGGAAGGAGCGCCGTTTTGGAATGCAGACTTTGATAGAATGGTCTGCGGGTATTATGTTACGTTTGCAGAGCCCCTGATGTACCTAACCAGTAGAAACCCTCCACAAGTGACCCCATTTTGGAAACTAGACCCCCCAAGGAACTTATCTAGATGTGTGGTGAGAACTTTGAATGCCCAAGTGCTTCACAGAAGTTTAGAATGCAGAGTCGTGAAAATAAAAAATATTTTTTTTTCCACAAAAAAGATATTGTAGCCCCCAAGTTTTTATTTTCACAAGGGTAACAGGAGAAATTGGACTGCAATAGTTGTTGTCCAATTTATCCCGAGTACGCTGATGTGCCATATGTGGCGGTAAACCACTGTTTGGGCGCACGGCAGAGCTCGGAAGGGAAGGAGCGCCTTTTTGGAATGCAGACTTTGATAGAATGGTCTGTGGGCATTATGTTGCGATTGCAGAGCCCCTGATGTACCTAAACTGTAGTAACCCCCCACAAGTGACCCCATTTTGGAAACTAGACCCCCCAAGGAACTTATCTAGATGTGTGGTGAGAACTTTGAATGCCCAAGTGCTTCACAGAAGTTTAGAATGCAGAGTCGTGAAAATAAAAAATATTTTTTTTTTCACAAAAAAGATTTTGTAGCCCCCAAGTTTTTATTTTCACAAGGGTAACAAGAGAAATTGGACCCCAGAAGTTGTTGTCCAATTTATCCCGAGTACGCTGATGCCCCATATGTGGGGGTAACCCACTGTTTGGGCGCACGGCAGAGCTCAGAAGGGAGGGAGCACCATTTGACTTTTTGAGCGCAAAATTGGCTGTCGTGTTTGGAGACCCCCTGATGTACCTAAACAGTGGAAACCCCCCAATTCTAGCTCCAACCCTAACCCCAACACACCCCTAACCCTAATCCCAACCTCATCCATAATTCTAATCACTAACCCTAACCATAATCACAACCCTTACCCCAAAACAACCCTAATGTCAACCCTAACCATAACCCTAATCAAAACCCTAAATCCAACACACCCCTAATCCTAATCTCAACCCTAACCTCAAACCTAACCCTAATCCCAATACACCCCTAATCACAACCCTAACCTTAACCCTAATCCCAAACCTAACCCTAATCCCAAGCGTAACCCTAATGCCAACCCTAACCCTAATACGAACCCTAATCCAAACCCTAACCCTAATCCCAGCTCTAACCCTAACTTTAGCCCCAACCCTAGCCCTAACTTTAGCCCCAACCCTAACCCTAGCCCTAGGGCTACTTTCACACTTGCGTCATTTGGCATTCCGTCGCAATCCGTCGTTTTGGACAAGAAACGGATCCTGCAAATGTGCCCGCAGGATGCGTTTTTTGCCCATAGACTTGTATTGCCGACGGATCGTGACGGATGGCCACACGTCGCGTCCGTCGTGCACTGGATCAGTTGTGTTTTGGCGGAGCGTCGGCACAAAAAAAGTTCAATGAAACGTTTTTTTGTACGTCGCATCCGCCATTTCTGACCGCGCATGCGTGGCCGTAACTCCGCCCCCTCCTCCCCAGGACATAGATTGGGCAGCGGATGTGTTGAAAAACTACAGCTGCTGCCCACGTTGTGCACAATTTTCACAACGTGCGTCGGTATGTCGGGCCGACGCATTGCGACGGCCCCGTACCGACGTAAGTGTGAAAGAAGCCTAACCCTAAGTTTAGCCCCAACCCTAACCCTAAATTTAGCCCCAACCCTAACCCTAAATTTAGCCCCAACCCTAGCCCTACCCCTAACCTAACCCTACCCCTACCCCTAACCTAACCCTACCCCTAACCCTACCCCTAACCCTACCCCTAACCTAACCCTACCCCTACCCCTAACCCTACCCCTAACCCTACCCCTAACCCTAACCTAACCCTACCCCTAACCCTACCCCTAACCTAACCCTAACCTAACCCTAACCCTAACCCTAACCCTACCCCTAACCCTAACCCTACCCCTAACCCTACCCCTAACCCTAACCTAACCCTACCCCTAACCCTACCCCTAACCCTACCCCTAACCTAACCCTAACCTAACCCTACCCCTAACCCTAACCCTACCCCTAACCCTACCCCTAACCCTAACCCTAACCCTACCCCTAATTTTAGCCCCAACTGCTGTTCTCCTGCCGGCCGGCAGATGGAGACAGATGGCGGGCGCACTGGGCATGCGTCCGCCATGTTCTGCTGCCGGCGGCCAGGAGGAGCAGCAAGAGGATCCAGGGACCTAGGTGAGTATGCTAGGGTCCCCGAATCCCCCTATTTCTCTGTCCTCTGATGTGCGATCACATCAGAGGACAGAGAATTACACTTTACTTTTTTTTTTTTTTTGCAGTCGCCGGTAAACAGTTAATTACCGGCGATCGCAAAACAGGGGTCGGTAATACCAACCCCGATCGTGCTCTTTGGGGTCTCGGCTACCCCCGGCAGCCGAGACCCCAAAGATTCCCCCGGTGCCGGCCGGCGGGCGCACTGCGCATGCGCCCGCCATTTTGAAGATGGCGGCGCCCACCGGGAGACACGAGGAGCATCGGGGGAGCTAGGTGAGTATTGGGGGGCCACCTGGGACCCCTTTTCTCTGTCCTCCGATGTGCGATCACATCGGAGGACAGAGAAATTAAAAAGAGATCGCTTTTTTTTTTTTTTTTTTGCGATCGCCGGTAAACGGTTAATTACCGGCGATCGCAAATGCGGGGTGGGTTAAAAACCCCGGAGAAAATCGGCCTCTGGGGGGCGCTATGGACTTTTTCCACAGCGCCGTTAATTAACGGCGCTGTGGTTTAAGTACCCTTAGCGGCCGCCGTTAAAAGGCGTATCGGCGGTCGCTAAGGGGTTAAAGGGGTTTGTATACGACTACCTGATGTTTGTTTCATAGTTAATACAAGGAGTATAATTTAAAAAACACTATGAGAGCCTTTTATGTTCCCAGTGGTGAGCAGGGGTTGAGTCCTGTGCAGGGTTCCACCATGGAGCTTCACCCAATCCCAATAATCTTTAACTATACATATACAAAATTAGAATTTTTTTTTTAAAGACAATTGAAGTCATGGAATACCAAGAACATTTGTTTGCTAAAGTTTGCTAACTTACAACATTCTTTCACTTTGTGCCTTACCCTATACTGGTAGATAAACAAGTGACTAGCACACTCCTAGAAATTGTGATGCAAAATAGGGGGGTTTATTTACATACAAAGTCACAAACGTTTCGGTCAACTCTAGACCTTCATCAGTGTGCTAAGTACACCTGTATGTAAGACTGAGCCCCAAAATGGAGTACAAATAAATGGCATCAAAAGGTACTGCTGGTAAACTTGAACCAGACCACGTAACATGGAGATGTCCAATGGAAAAGACTAGGCCAAGGGAAGGAGAAAAAACCTTAATAGCTGAAAAAGGCTGGGATGCAGATCAGCGCACAAGAAATAAGGATCTCCGCGGTATCCACCGCCAGGATATGATGCCATTTATTTGTACTCCATTTTGGGGCTCAGTCTTACATACGGGTGTACTTAGCACACTGATGAAGGTCTAGAGTTGACCGAAACGTTTGTGACTTTGTATGTAAATAAACCCCCCTATTTTGCATCACAATTTCTAGGAGTGTGCTAGTCACTTGTTTATCTATACGTCAAGGTTTGGGCACCTATTGACTGTGCACCTCCCCTCTCGGCTGTGCTTTGCATTTTCTATATCACTATATCTTACCCTATACTGGGGCCTAATCCTATGCAGGGTTTCCCTGTCTCCTCCCTATCCAAAAAACAAAAAAATCACACTAAATATTAGGTGGTAGAGGAGATGTCTCAAAAAAATTAGCCAAGAAGGGATAAACATTTTGTTGGAAAACATATTTGAATTTTGAGCCCATATCCTGCAGGTGCATTATACTGTGCAGGTTCCACTCTAGGAAAATTAATGTAATTAAAAATTAGGTGGAAGCAAAGATGTTCCACAAATTTGAGTCACTGAATACTAACAATTCTGCACCATCTTTCAAAGACTACAGTAAGTGAAACGCAGCTTCATCACCTACCAATGGAGGATTTCAAAGTAAGGCTACTTCCACACTAACAGCGGATGCAGATTTTCATCGCATCCGCTGCCCCATTGTGAGGTGCGGGGAGGTGGGGGCGGAGTTCCGGCCGCGCATGCGCGGTCAGAAAAAGCGGTCCGTCGGCAGCAAAAAACGTTACATTTAACGTTTTTTGGTCCCGGCGGTCCGCCTCAACACGGCGCAACCATCGCACGACGGTTGCAACGTGCGTCAATGCGTCGCAATGCGTCGCTACTGTTAATCTATGGGGCAAAAACGCATCCTGCAAACAACTTTGCAGGATGCGTTTTTTTCCCCTAAACGACGCATTGCGACGTATTGAAAAAAACGCCAGTGTGAAAGTAGCCTACGATAAACACCAGTTTCTGCTGCATTATTTTATCCATCATAGCCCGATATTGCTCATACAGATACTGCAACATATGCAATGATGAATTACATCACGGTGCTATTTCACCAATTATCCACTGGCTCACTAAAAAATTGTGTCAATGCAAATTCTGGCTGCTATTCCTTGCTATGTAAGAACGGCTGACATGCTCACACACTCTTCTGGCAATGAGTATAATCTTGTTCCAGCATGTCTATATATTTTTTTTTAATTGTGGCCTGACCAATTTGAGGGCATGTGCAGTGTAGTAAGCACTGTGATACTTTACCTAATTACATGGCGGCCTCGATGTTACTTATTAGGTTACCAAGTTGTAGTTGATTAGGAGTCAACCTATGTGATGTTTGATACAATGTTATGTCCTATTGATGATTGCGGTGGGAAGTTGTGGAGGAAGGTATCAACAGTAAATAATGAGCACACTATTAGTTGTGTTTTTGCACCGCATAAAACATTGACTCAGTGGGACATGGAATACAAAGCCATTTCTGCTGCTGTCAATGCTGGAGTCCAACTTGCAGCACAATGTCCATCCCAAAGAGTGAACCACGGTCTCTGCCACATGAAAGTTTAAGGCAGAGTTGGCTTTATTCAGTAAATAATAGCGGCTAGGTATCTTCTAATGTACTGAGACTCAACACATGCAATTATTTTACAAAAAAAGAACAATCCAGATGGTTCAGCATTGATTGTGCTGAAAATGGACATGTGGGAGTTCAATGTCCACGCAAACGGGCAACTGAATGCGTGTTTTGTGGGCACACAGAAAGCTAACAGATGTTCCCATGGAAGGGAGAGGAGGAAGAGAACATAAATCAGTAAATGAGAATGATGATGGGCTAATGGCATCAACCAGGAAGGCACTACTTGTAGATGCAGATTGGCTACCAAAAAGACAATTATGAGGAGAAGAAGGAGCATAGCTTCAGCCTTGCTCATCTTTTTGGTCAGTTTGCTTTTCCCTACTTGAGTAGGTTATGCTGTTTCATGTACTGATGGAAAGATGTAGTTCCTAGTCAGTTGTTCCAGGATTTACTTGGCTTATCTCCCAACAGCACAACTTGCATATTGCAATAGATTGGTTCTGCTACAACATGGAAAAGAATTCCTACATCCGAGAAGACCACACATACATAGTAACATAGTAACATAGTAACATAGTTAGTAAGGCCGAAAAAAGACATTTGTCCATCCAGTTCAGCCTATATTCCATCATAATAAATACCCAGATCTACGTCCTTCTACAGAACCTAATAATTGTATGATACAATATTGTTCTGCTCCAGGAAGACATCCAGGCCTCTCTTGAACCCCTCGACTGAGTTCGCCATCACCACCTCCTCAGGCAAGCAATTCCAGATTCTCACTGCCCTAACAGTAAAGAATCCTCTTCTATGTTGGTGGAAAAACCTTCTCTCCTCCAGACGCAAAGAATGCCCCCTTGTGCCCGTCACCTTCCTTGGTATAAACAGATCCTCAGCGAGATATTTGTATTGTCCCCTTATATACTTATACATGGTTATTAGATCGCCCCTCAGTCGTCTTTTTTCTAGACTAAATAATCCTAATTTCGCTAATCTATCTGGGTATTGTAGTTCTCCCATCCCCTTTATTAATTTTGTTGCCCTCCTTTGTACTCTCTCTAGTTCCATTATATCCTTCCTGAGCACCGGTGCCCAAAACTGGACACAGTACTCCATGTGCGGTCTAACTAGGGATTTGTACAGAGGCAGTATAATGCTCTCATCATGTGTATCCAGACCTCTTTTAATGCACCCCATGATACTGTTTGCCTTGGCAGCTGCTGCCTGGCACTGGCTGCTCCAGGTAAGTTTACCATTAACTAGGATCCCCAAGTCCTTCTCCCTGTCAGATTTACCCAGTGGTTTCCCGTTCAGTGTGTAATGGTGATATTGATTCCCTTTTCCCATGTGTATAACCTTACATTTATCATTGTTAAACCTCATCTGCCACCTTTCAGCCCAAGTTTCCAACTTATCCAGATCCATCTGTAGCAGAATACTATCTTCTCTTGTATTAACTGCTTTACATAGTTTTGTATCATCTGCAAATATCGATATTTTACTGTGTAAACCTTTTACCAGATCATTAATGAATATGTTGAAGAGAACAGGTCCCAATACTGACCCCTGCGGTACCCCACTGGTCACAGCGACCCAGTTAGAGACTATACCATTTATAACCACCCTCTGCTTTCTATCACTAAGCCAGTTACTAACCCATTTACACACATTTTCCCCCAGACCAAGCATTCTCATTTTGTGTACCAACCTCTTGTGCGGCACGGTATCAAACGCTTTGGAAAAATCGAGATATACCACGTCCAATGACTCACCGTGGTCCAGTCTATAGCTTACCTCTTCATAAAAACTGATTAGATTGGTTTGACAGGAGCGATTTCTCATAAACCCATGCTGATATGGAGTTAAACAGTTATTCTCATTGAGATAATCCAGAATAACATCCCTCAGAAACCCTTCAAATATTTTACCAACAATAGAGGTTAGACTTACTGGCCTATAATTTCCAGGTTCACTTTTAGAGCCCTTTTTGAATATTGGCACCACATTTGCTATGCGCCAGTCCTGCGGAACAGACCCTGTCGCTATAGAGTCACTAAAAATAAGAAATAATGGTTTATCTATTACATTACTTAGTTCTCTTAGTACTCGTGGGTGTATGCCATCCGGACCCGGAGATTTATCTATTTTAATCATATTTAGCCGGTTTCGCACCTCTTCTTGGGTTAGATTGGTGACCCTTAATATAGGGTTTTCATTGTTTCTTGGGATTTCACCTAGCATTTCATTTTCCACCGTGAATACCGTGGAGAAGAAGGTGTTTAATATGTTAGCTTTTTCCTCGTCATCTACAACCATTCTTTCCTCACTATTTTTTAAGGGGCCTACATTTTCAGTTTTTATTCTTTTACTATTGATATAGTTGAAGAACAGTTTGGGATTAGTTTTACTCTCCTTAGCAATGTGCTTCTCTGTTTCCTTTTTGGCAGCTTTAATTAGTTTTTTAGATAAAGTATTTTTCTCCCTATAGTTTTTTAGAGCTTCAATGGTGCCATCCTGCATTAGTAGTGCAAATGCTTTCTTTTTACTGTTAATTGCCTGTCTTACTTCTTTGTTTAGCCACATTGGGTTTTTCCTATTTCTAGTCCTTTTATTCCCACAAGGTATAAACCGCTTACACTGCCTATTTAGGATGTTCTTAAACATTTCCCATTTATTATCTGTATTCTCATTTCTGAGGATATTGTCCCAGTCTACCAGATTAAGGGCATCTCTAAGCTGTTCAAACTTTGCCTTCCTAAAGTTCAATGTTTTTGTGACTCCCTGACAAGTCCCCCTAGTGAAAGACAGGTGAAACTGCACAATATTGTGGTCGCTATTTCCTAAATGCCCAACCACCTGCAGATTTGTTATTCTGTCAGGTCTATTAGATAGTATTAGGTCTAAAAGTGCTGCTCCTCTGGTTGGATTCTGCACCAATTGTGAAAGATAATTTTTCTTGGTTATTAGCAGAAACCTGTTGCCTTTATGGGTTTCACAGGTTTCTGTTTCCCAGTTAATATCCGGGTAGTTAAAGTCCCCCATAACCAGGACCTCATTATGGGTTGCAGCTTCATCTATCTGCTTTAGAAGTAGACTTTCCATGCTTTCTGTTATATTTGGGGGTTTGTAACAGACCCCAATGAGAATTTTGTTACCATTTTTCCCTCCATGAATTTCAACCCATATGGACTCGACATCCTCATTCCCTTCGCTAATATCCTCCCTTAAAGTGGACTTTAGACAAGACTTTACATAGAGACAAACCCCTCCTCCTCTCCGATTTTTACGATCCTTTCTAAACAGACTGTAACCCTGTAAGTTAACTGCCCAGTCATAGCTTTCATCTAACCATGTCTCGGTTATTCCCACTATGTCAAAGTTACCTGTAGATATTTCTGCTTCTAGTTCTTCCATCTTGTTTGTCAGGCTTCTGGCGTTTGCGAGCATGCAGTTTAGAGGATTTTGTTTTGTTCCAATCTCCTCACTGTGGATTGTTTTAGAAATGTTCTTACCTCCCTTCTGAGTATGTTTTCCTGGGTCGTCTTTGTTCGAGTCTAATGTTTTTCTTCCCGTCCCCTCTTCTTCTAGTTTAACGCCCTCCTGATGAGTGTAGCGAGTCTTCTGGCGAATGTGTGTTTCCCAGGTTTGTTGAGGTGTAGTCCGTCTCTGGCGAGGAGTCCATCATACCAGTAATTCACACCGTGGTCCAGGAATCCAAATCCTTGTTGTCTGCACCATCGTCTTAGCCAGTTGTTTGCATCAAGGATCCTGTTCCATCTCCTGGTGCCATGCCCATCTACTGGAAGGATAGAAGAAAAAACTACCTGTGCATCCAGTTCCTTTACTTTCTTCCCCAACTCTTCAAAGTCCTTGCAGATTGTCGGTAGGTCCTTCCTTGCCGTGTCATTGGTGCCAACATGTATCAGAAGAAATGGGTGGACGTCCTTGGAGCTGAAGAGCTTTGGTATCCTATCGGTCACATCCTTGATCATCGCACCTGGAAGGCAGCATACTTCTCTTGCAGTTATGTCCGTTCTGCAGATGGCTGCTTCGGTGCCTCTCAGTAGTGAGTCTCCCACCACCACCACTCTTCGTTGCTTCTTGGCTGTACTTTTTGCTGTCACTTGTTGCTGTGTGCCCTTTTCTTTTTTGCTTGCTGGTATTGCTTCATTCTTAGGTGTGCCATCTTCATCCTCTACAAAGATTTGATATCGGTTCTTCAGTTGTGTGGTTGGTGATTTCTCCATGGTCTTCTTGCTTCTTTTGGTCACATGCTTCCACTCATCTGCTTTTGGAGGTTCTCTGACACTTTTTGCACCTTCTGTGACCAGTAGAGATGCTTCTGTTCTGTCTAGAAAGTCTTCATTCTCTTTGATGAGTTTCAAAGTTGCTATTCTTTCTTCCAGACCCCGCACCTTTTCTTCTAAAAGGGCCACTAGTCTACACTTCTGACAGGTGAAATTGGATTCTTCTTCTGGTCGATCTGTGAACATGTAGCACATGCTGCAGCTCACCATGTAGGTTGTCACATCTGCCATGTTGCTCCTAGATCCTGCTGACTTGCTGTGTGTTTTCCTTCTTGTGTAATCTACTCAGCCAAGCTCTCTTGCAATAATGTCCTACAGGCAAAAATTTGGTTTGGTGATGCTTTCGAAGCAGCTGGTCCCGGCTGTACCCAACGATCTTCTAGCTTAGGGAGACTTCGCTTCTCCCAGAAGGCACCTGGAATATGCAAATTAGCCTCCTGAAGCTTGAATCCCTGGTTTGGTGATGCTTTCGAAGCAGCTGGTCCCGGCTGTACCCAACGATCTTCTAGCTTAGGGAGACTTCGCTTCTCCCAGAAGGCACCTGGAATATGCAAATTAGCCTCCTGAAGCTTGAATCCCTGGTTTGGTGATGCTTTCGAAGCAGCTGGTCCCGGCTGTACCCAACGATCTTCTAGCTTAGGGAGACTTCGCTTCTCCCAGAAGGCACCTGGAATATGCAAATTAGCCTCCTGAAGCTTGAATCCCTGGTTTGGTGATGCTTTCGAAGCAGCTGGTCCCGGCTGTACCCAACGATCTTCTAGCTTAGGGAGACTTCGCTTCTCCCAGAAGGCACCTGGAATATGCAAATTAGCCTCCTGAAGCTTGAATCCCTGGTTTGGTGATGCTTTCGAAGCAGCTGGTCCCGGCTGTACCCAACGATCTTCTAGCTTAGGGAGACTTCGCTTCTCCCAGAAGGCACCTGGAATATGCAAATTAGCCTCCTGAAGCTTGAATCCCTGGTTTGGTGATGCTTTCGAAGCAGCTGGTCCCGGCTGTACCCAACGATCTTCTAGCTTAGGGAGACTTCGCTTCTCCCAGAAGGCACCTGGAATATGCAAATTAGCCTCCTGAAGCTTGAATCCCTGGTTTGGTGATGCTTTCGAAGCAGCTGGTCCCGGCTGTACCCAACGATCTTCTAGCTTAGGGAGACTTCGCTTCTCCCAGAAGGCACCTGGAATATGCAAATTAGCCTCCTGAAGCTTGAATCCCTGGTTTGGTGATGCTTTCGAAGCAGCTGGTCCCGGCTGTACCCAACGATCTTCTAGCTTAGGGAGACTTCGCTTCTCCCAGAAGGCACCTGGAATATGCAAATTAGCCTCCTGAAGCTTGAATCCCTGGTTTGGTGATGCTTTCGAAGCAGCTGGTCCCGGCTGTACCCAACGATCTTCTAGCTTAGGGAGACTTCGCTTCTCCCAGAAGGCACCTGGAATATGCAAATTAGCCTCCTGAAGCTTGAATCCCTGGTTTGGTGATGCTTTCGAAGCAGCTGGTCCCGGCTGTACCCAACGATCTTCTAGCTTAGGGAGACTTCGCTTCTCCCAGAAGGCACCTGGAATATGCAAATTAGCCTCCTGAAGCTTGAATCCCTGGTTTGGTGATGCTTTCGAAGCAGCTGGTCCCGGCTGTACCCAACGATCTTCTAGCTTAGGGAGACTTCGCTTCTCCCAGAAGGCACCTGGAATATGCAAATTAGCCTCCTGAAGCTTGAATCCCTGGTTTGGTGATGCTTTCGAAGCAGCTGGTCCCGGCTGTACCCAACGATCTTCTAGCTTAGGGAGACTTCGCTTCTCCCAGAAGGCACCTGGAATATGCAAATTAGCCTCCTGAAGCTTGAATCCCTGGTTTGGTGATGCTTTCGAAGCAGCTGGTCCCGGCTGTACCCAACGATCTTCTAGCTTAGGGAGACTTCGCTTCTCCCAGAAGGCACCTGGAATATGCAAATTAGCCTCCTGAAGCTTGAATCCCTGGTTTGGTGATGCTTTCGAAGCAGCTGGTCCCGGCTGTACCCAACGATCTTCTAGCTTAGGGAGACTTCGCTTCTCCCAGAAGGCACCTGGAATATGCAAATTAGCCTCCTGAAGCTTGAATCCCTGGTTTGGTGATGCTTTCGAAGCAGCTGGTCCCGGCTGTACCCAACGATCTTCTAGCTTAGGGAGACTTCGCTTCTCCCAGAAGGCACCTGGAATATGCAAATTAGCGAGTCACTGCCATAACAACTACCACCAGAGTTTTCAGACACTGTTAAACCTCCTACACCTACATTAGTCAATGCATCACCTGCTTCTAAGCTTTCCCTATAAGATCTTTTGGTGGTACATCGGCTCTGCTTTTTCATGTCAACTCCACCATCTTCCACCATCCTCACACCACCTCCTCGGCACCCCAATATGTTTCCTAATTATCAGCATTATAGATGACTCAGCTCCCGCTTGCCTCTACATGGAAAATGGCCTGAGCTTTTCGTCCACCCCTTCCTCATCTGATTCCCACTTTGAGATTTTCCTTAGTACATTGTGCTACTAAAATATTAATATTCCCCTCTCACCATGACTTGAATCATCTCCTTCATCTCCTCTAGCTGGATGTCATCCAAGGACAAAGGCTAACTATTTATCTCTTCTAATAAATAAACTGCAAGAACTTGTTTTGGTGAAGTATATTCCTTAGCCCCCAAGCTGCTTTGGGTTAGGTGACTAGGAATAGAAAAAAAGAGGTGTCATTCTCAGAACCTAAATGTTCTGTACCAGATTCAGCTTTATGGTGGTGGAGGAGTTGACCTGAGCAGAACACTTTCTCAAACCGATGGTGTTGCTGTCATAGGTAACATTCCATGCTGTTACTGAGTTGAGTGACGTGATATATATTCTATTAGGCTTCCTCCCCACTAATACACTTTCCAGGAGCAAAGGAGGAGTGACCTACATTTACTACTACTACTGACAGAAAGGCTGGTGCCAGCAGTGCTGGAGATCCTGCTGCTCCTGTTAACAGCTCCCACTTTTTTTTTGCTGTGGTATGTTTTTTTCTCGCACTACCATGTCTGTTGTCAGTGCCACTTTTTTTATTTACTGTACATTTTGTACACATTTTGTATGACGTTTACCCCAAAAATGTTTAAACATATTTATCCAAACTAGGAAAAACATGGACTCAACCAAAAATGTTATATTGTGTACACGTGACAGGCAAAAAGGCTAATCCAACACCAGCCTCCATGTATGTCAAAAGGAGTTTTTCTCAAACAGCTCCAACTATGGAGGGTCCGTGGTATCAACAAATTCAGACAATCCTACTTGTGACTCCCAAATTAGTTATGGTCAGCACAAAGTGACTCAGATGTTGACTTCTAGAGCTGCAGCTCCTAGGCAGGTTAGAAAGAGTTACATTTTTGCGGAACTTAGCTTGTTGATTGCCTGTGCTACAAGCTGCAGGAGAACCAGGCATGACTGCTCTTTCCCTATGTAAGCTGACTCCACAGATTGGGGATACCTGCTATAGTTTTCGCCTATACTAGTATTGGAGAGGTGGACACGTTCTGGTGTATTGGCTATTACCAAAGTAGTTGCAAGTGGTGTTAGGTTAAATATTCCCGTTTTCCCTAGGTATCAATGCAGCGCCCCAGAGTCCTGGTCGTTGCAGTGATGTTGCTCTCCCACCCGGGGGAGTGATGTTACGTCTGATGGCACCAAAGGAGTTAAACTCTGCCAGGTATCACAGCCACACACTCATTTCACACTCCAGTCCACCAGGGGGAGCTAAGGGTTCTATCTACTAGGCCACTCCTCACATTAGGGTAAAACTGGTGGGTTGGTCGGAAAGAGAGGCAGAATGAGGAGAGAGGAGTTCCTGGCTGGAGACTAGCGAGAAAGGTCTCCAGGCCGAGCTGGCTGGAGCAAGGCCCACTACGGTCTGAGGAGGACAGAAGGCACAAGGAGCTGTGCCTGCACCTGATTGCAGCAGCCTCCTAGGAAAGGACAAGAAGGGAAACGTGTCGTAGTGAGTGAGAAGCGAAGTCATAGCAACAGGAGTAACAAATCAGTGGGAGACCAGCTAGAAACAGGGTGCCTCCCCCTGAAGCGCAGTACTGGAGGCCAAGCACCGAGGGAGTAATAGACTCTATGCTTTACTTCAGAGACCGGCAGGGCAGTCAGTTCCAAGCTGGCTGTCCGACCTAAGAGCCTAAGGAGACAAGGTGGCAACACGGAGGAGGGGCGACACTAGGGTCCCTATAAAATAGCCTCAGGCCACCACCGTCATACGGGTTTTGTCCTATCCATCTGGGGGACAGGAGAAGAGTAACAAGAGTGAGGACCCTATTAGGAGCTAATGCAAGTAGGGACCTACTACGTTACTGTGCGCAAAGGGAAGGCTACTGATTTCCACCTGGCTCAGGGGACTCTGGAATTGCCATCAGACCGGCCGGACTCTGCTGAGCCTGTAACCTGGCACTCCGGACTGTGGGTGCTGAAGCCTTCAGTAAAGGTAAAGAGACTGCACCCACTGTGTCCTCGTTATTCACCGCGTCTCGCATCACCCACCATCAACATCTACACTACTGGGAAGCCCTGGGAAAACACTTCAACTGTGTGAAGGTATTCCATCTAGCTGCCATAACATCACCTTAGTGGACCCCTAAGCAGCGTCAGTCACCCTGACCGAATACCACAGGTGGCGTCACGAACACTTGACAAACTTACATCACCTTTAATTGGGCGCCCCTTAGCAGGGCCATGGACCGGGTCGGGCCACCGTGACATCCCCAGAAGGAAGGGACTGAAGGACCCGGTACTGAGTACCCCATTGCCCTGCGCCTGGGGGCGAACCATCAATATATTACTTTGCTTCCTCTCAGGCTTTACACTTTACGTCCCTTTGTGAATTTCTCTGAGAGTGTGTTGTGTGACTATGTTTCACTTCTGCCATGTCTGTCTTGTTTTTTAATTCCCCATACAAGTTTCAGTGCTCCTTAGGAGCATAGTAAGGAATGAGGCTCGGGCATCTCCACCTTCAGGAATAATCCCGCGTGCAAGGATAGCTAGGGACTCCCAGCCGGAGGGTCAGACTAGGGGCTCACTTACCATCCCACAGTCACACCATGACACAGTAATATAGGTGTGAGGTATATACAATCATGACCCAAAGTGTTGGCACCCTTGAAATTCTTCCAGAAAATTACGTTTTTCTCCCTGAAAATAATTGAAATTACACGTTTTGCTGTACACATCTTTATTTCATTTGTGTGCATTGGAACATCACAAAAAAGGCAAATTGGACATAATTTTGCACAGAACCACAAAAACGGGCAGAACAAAATTGTTGGCACCCTCAACTTAATATTTGGTTGCACATCTTTTGTAATAAATAACTGCAATAATTTGCTTCCTAATACCATCAACAAGCTTCTCCCACCTCTCAACTGGAAATTTGGACCACTCTTCATTTGCATACTGCTCCTGGTCTCTCATATTTGAAAGGTTGCTTTTCCCATCAACAATTTTAAGATTTCTCCACAGGTGTTCAGTGGGATTTAGATCCGGACTCATTGTTGGCCACTTCAGAATTCTCCACCGCTTTGTTTACATCCATTTCTGGGTTCCTCATGAAGTATGTTTGGGGTCATTGTCCTGCTGGAAGACCCATGACCTAGGACGCAAACGCAAACTTATCTTTTTGACACTGGGCACTACATTGCAAACCAAAATCCTTTGGTAATCTTTAGGTTTCATGATGCCTTGAACACAGTCAAGGCATCCAGTGCCAGAGGAAGCAAAACAGCCACAAAACATCATTGAACTTCCACCATATTTCACTTTAGATACTGTGTTCTTTTCTTATTCTGTTTTCGGTAGAATGCTGTGCTTTAGCAAAAAGCTCTATCTTGGTCTCATCTGTTTACACGACACCTTCCCAGAAGGATTTTGGATTACTCATGTACATTTCGGTAAACTGCAGTATAGCTTTTTTTATGTCTGTGCCAGCAATGAGGTTCTGGGTTTTCTGCCATAACGTTTCATTTCATTCAAATATCGACAGATAGTTTGCGCTGACGGTGATGCACCCTGAGCCTGCAGGACAGTTTGAATTTCTTTGAAATGTGATGGGGTCTACTTAGCTACAGTGCTATTGGTTGTAAATTTCTTGATTATGTTGCCCACCATGGACAAAGGACCATTAAGATCTCTTGAAATGGACTTGTAACCTTGAGATTGTTGATATTGTTCAACAATTTTGGTTCTCAAGTCCTCAGATTGTTCTTTCTCCTCTTTCTGTTCTCCATGCTTAGTGTGGCACACACAGACACACAATGCAAAGGTTGAGTCAACTTCTCCAATTTTTGTCTGGTCTCAGGTGTGATTTTCATATCGCCCACACCTGTTACTTGCCACAGGTGAGTTTGAATGAGCATCACATGCTTGAAACTAAGTTGTTTACCCACAATTTTGGAAAGGTGCAAACAATTTTGTCCATCCCAGTTTTGGCAGTTTTGTGTGAAATGATGTCCAATTTGCCTTTTTTCATCTTTTTTTGTGATGTTCCAATACACAAAAAAGAAATAAACGTGTATAACAAGACATATGTAATTGCAATAATTTTCTGGGAGAAATACTTAATTTTCTGGAACAATTTCAAGGGTGCCAACACTTTTGGCCATGACTGTATGTCTCTAATTCGGAAATTTAAATGGGTGTGCCAAACAGATCTGCACAGTTAAATATCTCGATCTAATGTATAAATTTTTCTGCAGAATTTTGAGAGAGCAGATTAATTCTTCCTACTCAAAAAGGTGATGTAGCAACAAATGCCAAGAGGTAGATACATGGCTTCCAAATGCAGCAACAATCCACAATATTGTTGTCAGATGTACAGTTGCCAAAGTTGAACTCGTAAGATGGCTATGCAAAAAGTCGAACACAGTATTCCAGATGAAATCTGTCCAAGGGGTAGTAGAGGGGGATAATTACATTACATGATCCAGACTCTATGCTTCTCTTAATACAGCCCAGAATTGTGTTTACCTTTTTTGCTGCTGCATCACACTGTTGACTCATGTGCAGTCTGTGATCTCTTAGTACACCCAAGTCATTTTTACACGTACTGTTACTAAGTTCTATTTCTTCCATTCTGTAAATGTGATTTTTGGCTTTCTTGCACAGGTGTAGAACATTGCATTTTTCCCTGTTAAATATTTATTTTACTCACATATATAGCTCCAATAGTTCAACAGCATTTTTAAAGACATTATCATCATTGTCCCCATTGGGGCTCACAATCTAAATTCCCTATCAGTATGTCTTTGGATTGTGGGAGTAAACCGAAGAACCCGGAGGAAATCCACACAAACACGAGAGAACACACAAGCTCCTTGCAAATGTTGTTCTTGGTGGGATTTGAAACCAGGACCCCAGCACTGCAACCTTGCAGTGCAAACTACTGAGCCACCATGCTGCCCATATACCATTCTATTAGTTGCTACCCATTGTTCAAGCTTATCTAGATCCCTCTTAATCCTTTCTTTGTCTTCTCTAATGTTAGCTATCCCTCCTAGCTTCCCATAGTCAGCAAATTTAGTTATGAAATCCCCTTAATCGTAGCCTTGTCAAGCCCATACTTGGTCAGGTGATTGGCTGGGCCATTCTCGCAGCTCTATTTTTTTCTCTGAAGAGAATTCAGAGTTTCATTGGCTGTGTGTTTGCGATCAATGTCTTGCTGAAATGTGCACCCTGGTTTCAACTTATCATCATGTGATCATCATGTCTCAGGACATTAGTCCATTCATCCTTCCTTCAAACACATGAAAACAGC
The DNA here is from genome assembly GCF_032444005.1 of Ranitomeya imitator. Taxonomy (NCBI): domain Eukaryota; kingdom Metazoa; phylum Chordata; class Amphibia; order Anura; family Dendrobatidae; genus Ranitomeya; species Ranitomeya imitator. The sequence goes on along the minus strand of NC_091286.1, from coordinate 74,091,815 downwards.
CCCACATCATAATGTTCCCATCTCCAAACTTCATTGCTTGTATGGGGCTTTTGGGTGATATGCAATTCCTTTTTGCCTCTGAATATGGTGTGTATAATGGCATCCAAACAGTTCAATTTTGGTCTCATCTGACCAGACTATACTCTCCCAGTGGCATAATGGCAAGATTTCTTTCTAATTACTTCCTGGAGCAGAACAATATTGTATCATACAATTATTAGGTTCTGTAGAAGGACGTAGATCTGGGGATTTATTATGATGGAATATAGGCTGAACTGGATGGACAAATGTCTTTTTTTGGCCTTACTAACTATGTTACTATGTTACTATGTTACTGATAGATTTCAGCTGGTGTCATGACTTTCCATGGCTTTTAACACCTCTCTTTATTCATGTGTTTAATACTTTTTCTCTCTGTCATTTCTCATTACACAACATAACTTAATTTATGGACATCTATGGTTTGATTTCTTTACCTCTGTGCATTGGATTGGTTGTTATCAACATCTGATGAGAATTCTATGTGAATAGCACCTTTAGAAATATATTTACTTAGAAAACTTCTAATATTTATGACCAGCACCTCCTAACAGAAAAATAAGGGTGAATAGGTGCAAGCTGCTGATACTGCAAAATATAGAATACAGCAGAATGCGTAAGCACTAAGATGTGCAAACACTGAATATTTGAAATTTGGACTGTATCACTGCTATATAGAATATGCTTATAAATTGAAGATACCTTAATTCTGTAAGTATTTTGTATATGATAGTAAAGTTCAAATTTCCAAGGTTCATATACAGTATATACATAAGTTTTTTTTTTTATTTTATCCCCCTTTCCAATAATTCAATAACTCTAAAAAGCCATGTTGATAAGTAGGTACACGCTTGGAAAGGAAGAAGCGGCAACAGCCAGCAGTATTATTGTGGCATGTATCGTTACTTAACTGGACTAGTTTAAAAGGTAATCAAAAATTAAAATGTGTCCTGTTTTTAAAGATTAAAAGAAATAAATCGCTCCCCTTGGGGTGGGAAGAAATGCTAAATCGGTTCATGTTTCAAAAGCAAGCACCTGCTGCCGGCCACTGTATTTGTGTAGCACGTACGGGTGTAAAATTGGAGCATTGCAAATGTGCAAAACATTATTTTGTTTTACAACATGTGCACTTTAGGAGGTAGACAATTAGATTTTTATTTTGTCTGTTTATAGCAAACAAAAAAACAAAGAAATAACCCACTTTGCCTTTACAAACAAAAAATGCAAAAGAAATGCAAAAAATGATGTCACCTTTGGCTTGTCTGTCTCACAAGACAGAAAGCACAATTTCTGTGACACACAAGTCTTAGTTCCAGTATTTTTCTTCAGTGTGAATATTAGGACTGGAGACCTGCCCTCTTTTTTTGTAGAATTTAAAAAAAGAATGCTGATATTAAGGTGCTGTACTGCCTTATATCACAGATCAATAAATTCACAATCACAGATTCTGCAGGTCCAGCACCTCCCTATCACTTGAACCTGTGTATTATTATTTACACACTGAGACTACGTTATTCAGCGCTGCAGCAGTGCACAACACTATGATTTACGCATTTCTATAACTATGTGTTATGATGGGAAGTTTGCCCTGATCTCCTTTACCTAGGTTATAAAACTCTAAAATAGCCATTACTTTTCCTGACCATATATTTTAAAGTGCCTATGATAGTTTCTCGTGATTGGCTGTGCCAGATAAAATAATATAATAGCTGCAAGGCTTTATAAAGTACTGTGTAAATGTTTTAGGAAGCTGTTGAAAAAAAAAAGAAGAGAAATGCAAAGAAGAATGCTTTGAAAAATAAAAGTGTTATTTTATTTTTATCAATTAATAAAAGAGAAAAAGTCAGTTCAAAGACGGGCAACTAGATTATTACAAGGGATGAAGGCCTCACATGTGATGTGAGATTGGAAAAGTTGGGCTTGTTTAGCTTAGAAGAAAGACGCCTCAGAGGGAATCTCATTTATATGTATCAATATATGTGTGGTTAATACAAAGGACTCATTACTTATTTCTTCGAAAGACCATACTGAGGACCAGCCCGGCAGCTAAATAGGAAAGGGTTCTTTACAGTTAGAGCAGTCAGACTGTGGAATGAACAACCACAAGAGGTAGTAATGGCAGACACTATAACCGCTTTTTAAAAAGGGCTAGACGATTTCCTTGATACACATAGACAAGGAAAATGGTGTGCACTCAGGTCAGGGACAAGGAGGTGCTGGTAAACTGACCGTGAGGTCAAGTCAATCATTCAAAAAAGATTACCGCACACTCAAGACTGGTAAGATGCAAAAGGTGTATGCCAATTTTATTGAAGAAAACAAAAAAAAAAGAAGTGGTTGCCACATTCATATTCATTTGAAATAGACAAAAAACCCGACGTTTCGACCCTCCCGTGTCTTACTCATGGGGTTACTCAAGTCCTTTGACATAGATGCATAATAGTGGCAGTGGTAGGGGGTGTACGACCGATACCTTGTTAAGGCACAACCTTATAATAAAGCCAGTCCAGGTCTCCCCCCAGGACATCGCAGCAAGGCGCGGGATGCGCCGCTAATCCTCCCAGGGACCCTTTTCAGACCCACTAGGTGTCTAACGGCCCTCACCACCCAGATTCTGTGCTCCCGGGACACTTCTGCCCGGACTGGCTTTATTATAAGGTTGTGCCTTAACAAGGGATCGGTCGTACACCCCCTACCACTGCCACTATTATGCATCTATGTCAAAGGACTTGAGTAACCCCATGAGTAAGACCCGGGAGGGTCGAAACGTCGGGTTTTTTGTCTATTTCAAATGAATATGAATGTGGCAACCACTTCTTTTTTGTTTTGTTTTCTTCAATAAAATTGGCATACACCTGTGACGCCCAGGAGACCGGGATACCCAGCACCGGACCAATGGAGTCTGTCTCTTGAGGGGGATGTCACGGGTGGCTTGACCCGGTGCTGTGGCCTCAGGCAATGCACAGTGTAAGGGGTATCGTGAGGGGACAGGCACTTACTTGATCAGCAGCAGGTTCTCCCAGCGGTGACGATCCCGATCCTGGACAGATGGCTATTGTCCAAATGAAAGACTGAGGCACTGAAACGTTTAACCAGTTTACTTTAACATAAAAGGATTTACAACCAGTCCTGTCACCGGAGTCTGTATGGGAACTCTGAGTTACTTTGACCCTGCCGGGGTCTTCGCCTCTTATTGTGCGCAATTTCTGTGTGGCCCTGCTGCTGTATGTGAACTGGCTGCCGGCCCAATCTGTCCCCTCCGGGTCCTGGTTCGACGGGCAACCCGAGTCCTTTTATCGGTTTACCCCCTCTGGGAGTACCGCTGAACTCTGTGTCTGTTGCTGCATCCGACCCTAGTGAAGCTGATATCACCTCACGTTTTTCCGGTTGCTGTATTATATATAATGACTACAGCCACGGATCCGGTATCCGTCTTTGCGCCTGTTCTGGGTAGTGATTAATGCTACCCGGTTCTCACAATGTCCTTTTTCTCTATCCCTCTTCTCCTCAGGCCGGTGATTTAGGCCTGGTAACAGTCACAGGGCTGTTAGATATTCAGCTGTATGACCTCTCACTATCAGCTCCTTGGCCCAACTGCCATTTCTTCTCTCAGACCATAATGGATCAAGGGGAGTCTCTGGAGCTCCCCCTTCTGGCCGGAGGTGGTAGTGCAGTCTTGCTATTTTAGTATTTGTACTTACTGTCAGTAACTATTTTTGTGGCAAATACCCCTAGGGGTGCCACACACCTTTTGCATCTTACCAATCTTGAGTGTGCGGTAATCTTTTTTGAATTCCTTGATACACATAACATTGTGGGTTATAGTTAAATTAGTGACGAAATGCACAAATGGTGTAGGAAGGTTGAAATTGATGGACCTGGGTCTTTTTTCAACCTAGATAACTATGTAAATCTCAATCAAATCAGTATTTGGCATAACCAAGCTTTTCCTTCAAAATAGGTTCAAAGTATCAGATCTTCTAGGTACACTTGTCACTTGTACACTGTTTTGGAAGGAACTCGGCAGAGAGGTTGTTCCAAACATCTTGGAGAACTCGCCACAGCTCTTCTGTGGATGTCGTTTGTGCAAATCCTTCTGTCTCTACATGTAATCCCAGACAGACACGATTATGTTGAGATCAGGGCTCTGTGAGGGCCATATCATCACCTCCAAGACTCCATGTTGCTCATTTTTTTTCTGAAGATAGTTTTTAATTACATTGACTGTGCGTGATAGTAAATATTACTTTTGATTTATTTGTCTTTACGTCTTCATTCAAGATGGAAAATTATATTGATTGAAATTCGTGTTTTATTTTTTTTATAGATATATCTTAAAAACCTTTTTTGTTTTTTATATTATTGTTTAGAACTCTTAAGTGACTTTAACCTTTGATAATTTGATTGCTTCTTTTTACTTCTATACTAATGTAGTATCTAGTCAAAATGGGCTTCATAGGAGGATTAGGATGGCAGTCATGTGCAATTTCATCAGAACTCATTGCGAGACTATTGCGTCATAGGGCGGACCAAGATTTGCAGAGCCATTTAAATGGTTAAATAGCAGCTATTGGAGCCAGCTTGGGTCACTGCTGTTACAGGAAGATTCCGGCTGTGTTAGGCTACGTTCACATTAGCGTTGTGCGCCGCTGCGTCGGCGACGCAACGCACAACGCACGCAAAAACGCGCCAAAACGCACGCAAAAACGCTGCGTTTTGCGACGCATGCGTCGTTTTTTGCCGAAATTTGGACGCAAGAAAAATGCAACTTGTTGCGTTTTCTTGGTCCGACGCTTGCGGCAAAAAAGACGCATGCGTCGCACAACGCAACAAACAAAAACGCATGCGTCCCCCATGTTAAATATAGGGGCGCATGACGCATGCGTTTCCGCTGCGTCGCCCGACGCAAACTAGCATAACGCTAATGTGAACGTTACCTTACACATCTCCCGTGTATGGCGAATCCTAATTTCATAAGCAAGCTCCACACACTGGGGAATTGGGACAGGGTTAGAAATAAATGTCACAAACCACTAACGAACATGAATGTATTTAACATCCCTGTAATCATAACAACAATCCACAGATTATTACTAATCGCTAATTATAGTGATTAGTAAATGGTATAGAAGTTTTCTTTTTCCAGAAAACCAATAACAAAAGTTAACACAGAATGTAATATGTACATATATGTATAGAAAAAAAGCACCTAAAAATACTACATCTTCTCTCACAAAAAAGTAAGTTCTCATATAGTGAAGTTTACATAAAAATAAAAAAGTTATGGATGTTAAAAACTATGAATGCGCAAAGTAAAGGAAAACAAAAAACAATATGACTGTAAAATGCCATTGTGTATGCCGCGGTCGTGCGGGCCGGGATTACTCGGTAGCCAGGCAGGCAGTCTATCAGGGATGTCACAGTGGCAATTGCCCAGCACCGTGGCCCTGACCGGACAAATAAAAGGGGAATATTTACAGGGGATAATAGTTTATGGTTTAATCGTGATGCCAGCTGAGGTGTGTGGCCAGGGATGGCCAGCGCTGCAAGAGAGGTCCCCCGGGGATAGATGGTAATGCAGCAAGATGGATCACTCCCCTCAGCAGGAGCATGCCCCTGGGGCAATGATGGGAGTTGTAGCAAGCAGTGCAGCAGAAAGAAGCAAGGAGGTGAAGTAGTTTAGTCTTTAACTTTACTAATCATGGATGCAGGTTGAATCCAGGGGTTCTGGTCAATAGGTCAAGGGTCCGGCAGGTCTGGAAGCAGCTGGAGTCTACTCCACTAAGTGGGTACAATAAGCTTTCCTTTCTGTGCCTGACGGTTTGGAGATTCAACTGCTTATGAGCTGATCTGTACTCCCTGCTTGTCTATTCTGCAGCAGCTCCAACCAGCATACATTGCGGGCTCTGCAAGCTGTTCTCTTGGCCCCAGCTCTGAACCCTCTATAATGTGGTGCTTTTAGTGCTGCAGGGGTGGCCAGAGAACCTACAGTCCCAAGGTCTCCAGATTCTGCTCTCAGGGTTTGCAATCCATGATAGCCCATGGCTCTGGTGTTCTGCTCTCTTTGTAATCCTAGGGTGAGATTTCCATAGCTCCAACCCCTGGAAACTCCATGTGCTTCTTCTTCCCTTCCCTTCCTCACACTACACTACTCTGCTCTTACTCATCCCCTCAGCCAGAAGAGTCAGTCATCCTACAAACTAGGGGCTTGTGCTCCCCCTTGTGGTCAGGGATGGGCTTGTATGTGGATACATGGTTTACTTAGTGTAGGGAGCTCCATTTATTTCCAGACATGATACCACCACCGGTTAGGGAGGCGATACCATTGTGGATGCCGGACTGCAGGGGTGCCACATGTACGTGTGCTGTGTGCGTATGTATTTTGTACAGGGTTAATGTCATATCCAGAGGAAGAGGAATGGTACATAGGGAAATTATTTTTAGACATCTGATATGTCTGAAGAAGGGTTTTACCCCAAAATTAAAATTTTTCCTTTGAACATTGACGTGTAGTTGACTTGAAGCAGTGAATATTGCAAGATAATCACAGGGTTGAGTTGCCATCCAGACTAAGAAAGAGGAAACAATATATGGAATGAAGTGGTAGTTCCAGCTCCTTAAAATTCAAAGTCTTTATTTTCCAAGTTAAAACTACATAGCCATAGAATCCTTGTACATCATGGATAAGCTAAGCTTATTGTCATGCCATTCTGTCTGTTTCTGGTTTTAGGCATGACAATGCATATGTTTGCTTTAACCCTTTACTCTTTTCCCCCTAATTTGAGCTGGGATACTGTTGGCTGTTACTTGGATGGAGCCTTCTCAGTTCCCTGCTCTGCTGCACAGTCGTACATGGGTGTTTAGGTATTTGCCCTGCTGTATACCTTCTTCATGTGCGGTCCCTGGTTGCTGCTGTGAAGCTGTCCGCGGGTTGTGAGGTCATTTGCAGCTGGTGCATGACTTTCCACGTGGGTCAGTGCATGCAGGTTCAGTCAGGTGCCCTGAGCCTCAGATCCTGCACTGTTGGTGCTGTAATGGTTTCTGTGCGTGCTTAGGGCGTGCGCGGCCACACCTCCCCTGCTTTTATCAGGGTTAGGGTGTGTACTTCAAATGCTGCCCCCCTAAACAAACATGTACGACTGCGCAGCAGAGCAGGGAACTGAGAAGGCTCCATCCAAGTAACAGCCAACAGTTTCCCAGCTCAAATTAGGGGGAAAAGAGTAAAGGGTTAAAGCAAACATATGCATTTTCATGCCGAAAACCAGAAACAGACAGAACGGCATGACACTTATACCTTTCTTTTTCACTGCCTATGCATCCATGATGTACAAGGATTCTATGACAATGAAGTTTTAACTTGGAAAATAAAGACTTTGAATTTTAAGGAGCTGGAACTACCACTTCATTCCATATATTGTTTCCACTGCACGTCGGGTCAGGACGAGTTCCGTGCACCTGTGGTATCGGTGAGCTGGCAGAGGCTTAGCCTCTTTTTCTTTTGTTTTACTATAAGAAAGATAAAAGGTGGAACAAGAAGGTCTGTGCTCATCAAGCAGGAGAGTGCGTCTCCATGGGACTGCTGTGGGGGAAGGTCTCAGTTGGAGCTTACATGTGTTACCAGGATTAGGAAGCATCAAAGGTGGTATGATCCCCCCTACAAAGTAAGTGAAATTACATTATACCTTTTGTGACACATATGCCTAGAAGTAGTGTCAGCTGGCGCTCGTTTTAGTCTTTCCTGTAGCTGGGATTCTGATTACAGCATTCGTACATAGGATGACCAGTGTGGAAGCAGCAGGCCTACTCAACACACTAGGGGCTCTATCTGTTATGTGAGTGGTCTTGTGTCCCTCACAAAGTGTAGGTTCCTTTGCCCCTTTCTGAAGACTTTTTTTTCCATTTGTTTCTTTGAATACAAATGCTCATCACAATGTGCAGATTGATATTTTTTAAATGATTGTAAAATCATTTATCATTTTCTTTATACTTCACAAGTACTTGCTGCTCTCTGTTCACATCTCACATAAAATCCAAATAAAATACATTTAAGTTTGTGGGTGTAACATGAAAAATGTGGCTAAATATGCATGTAAATGTGCTTGTGTATAGGTGGAAGGGATCCAAAAATAAGCACAGGGACCCTTCACTATCATTGTCCACCTCTGTATCAAATAATATATTCAGACTATTGTTAGAGGTCTCTCCCAGACAATTATGACGCCCAACATAGCACAGTCTGCTGGGTCATTCTTTTGTGTAAAAAACAATCTTGGCAAATCCATTACGAGTCAATGGAAACTGTCAAGATGTGTTAGGATCTGTTCCATATTAGATCTGTCATATTCATCAAGGCTCATGTAACAGATGCCATGACATGAGTGGGAATGTGTGAACAAAGGGTAAGAGAACAGATGAGGGCAAAGTGTCATTTGTTCAAATCTATGAAACATTTTCAAAATTGCTTGTAGTAACCATACAGATAGTTCCTAATATAAAAGCATAATAGTATTCAGTATTGCTGGGGGTCCCATCAATGGGATATCTGACTGCATGTGAATACAGTGGTGGACTGGTCAGTCATTCATCCGCACCTCCTTTTAATAAATTTATTGTACTGCTGGAGGTAGCTGAGCACTGCATTCAGCTGGTCTTTAGCACTGCCAATAAATGGGTTGACCACTACTAGGACAACCCCTTCTTGATCAAAATGTTTGGCCCCCATAAACTAATAAAGACTATACTCATCTCCCTTGGGTCAGTTGCAGCCCAGACTTCTTTTTCATGTTCGATTTGCCCAAAGGCGTGGACAATGATGCCATCGCTGATTGTATGTGTCACAACACCACACGAGAGCCCTGAGGAGAGTGACTGCTGACACCACGAGAATGGCCCTGGCACTAGAGGTGAGTTTAAGTTTTATTATTTTATCAGGGCCAAGCAAGGGGTGTGACAAAGCTGTCCAAGTAGTGGACAACTTCTTTAAGAATGAAAGCAGCAGATATACGCATCATTTAACTACAGCCACATTAACACAGGACTCTTCAGAGCCTCAGTTCTCGGGATTGGTGGGGTGCCAGGAGGTGGACCCTCAGGGCTCAGGATGTTACTCTTTACCAGGATTAGATGATAATTTACAAACTTCAGTCATTTGATGTAATTCGAATAGACAATGGGTCCAATTCATCTCAGCTTTTACACCAGTATTGTGGAGTAAAAAAAATCTTTGAAAAGATGCAAAATTTTGTGACTTTGGCATTCTCACACCATTTTCGCCCTGCTCTGACAAAGCAGGAGGAGATGGGGCAGGACGATTGCCCCTTGTCAAATTCATTATGATAGGTAGCGTACAAGCAAGCACACATGGAGGCACACTGGCATATATTTTCTCATGTGAGAGAATCGGGCCAATTATGTTAATGACACTCAGATCAATCTCTGTCAGAGTTTTAGCCAAGTGTTATCTGGGTGTGATCCAATTCTCTTGTGTGAGAGAATCGCATCACAGGTGCGGAGAAGATGGAGAACTCCATTTCTCCATCTTCTCCATTGTCTCTATGTCTGCGTACATCTGACTGCCTTTGGAAGACATCCAAGTGCAGTCTGATGTTTCACACACGCTCATAGACTTGTATGGCTGTGCGTGATCCGAATATCTGAGCCACTCGCAGCATGCGGCAATTGTTTTCATATGCTGAATTGACATGAGAAAATAGTAGATCTGCATTGCCCCATAGAATAACACTGGGCCGAGTGCTATCAGATAAAACATCAGCTAGCACTCGGCCGTTTTACACACCAGTGTAAGCGTACCATTAGTCTGATACTCCTGATTCATTAAGAGGTGTGCATCTCTTAATGACTCAGAAGAATCTGTTTCCGACACACCTCCTCATCAAGACCAACATGGAATATCAGGTAGGAAGTTGAGAAGGATCTTTTGTCTTTCTACTTCTGATTTTCTATCTGTTAAGTTGCATACATGTGTAACAGAAAGGCTTCCAGTTTGAGGCTGGCAGGCTACTGCACCATGGCAAGTGCAATCTATGCTGAAAAGTGAGTGAGAGTTCCAGGTCCTACAGTGCTGGTAAAGTATCAGAGGCCAGTAGCTGACGTCGTAGTGCTTATTATTGGAGGCGCATCAAGTAACTGACATGTGACACCGACCCTCCTCCCCCGAAGGCCGAAAGAACAATGCAGTATGTTTACCTTCTGCAGTACACCAGCATTTCTTACTCAAAGATAAATTCCCAGCACAATAGTACTTTTATATTCTGAGATAAGATTATCTTTAAATGAGACAATATCTGTCTCCCCATTAGGGTTTTTTTTCGGTCATATGTGTGTGTGTGTTTTCTGTGTATCCCATTTTTTGGTTTGTGTAGGGTGTTCTAGGGCTTTCAGGGCTACCGATGTTGAGCGGGGGCGCCACCTCGTCAACAACTAGGGTGCCAACCTCCGCAGTCAGGTAGGGCCTCTGTTAGGGCCTTAAAGGGTGAGATTATTCCCTTTTTTCTCCAAACCTTATTGATTATTGTTTCTATTTTAAAAAACAAAATTGTGGATAGCACCCGTTTTGTCCCTAGCACCTGTTTTATTGGATATTTTTAACATGGCAATTAACAGTTATATTTTAGTGGTTTTGTTTCTTTCGTTTGATATATAGGTGAGACAGTGGCCAGAATAGCTAAAAAAAAGAAAGAAGACTTTATTACATATTTCCTAATATGTAAGGTTGAGCTTTTGTTACATTAAACGTTGGGATCCCAGAGAGAGATTTTCTGACTCCTGAGTTTTACTGTTTCTAATTTTAAAACAAATTGGAAAATATGATGCAAATTAAATGAATGTCTGTCAAATTATACAGCATTACTTTCCAACAATATTTTTGTTTCCTGGCAACCACGTGTTTTGAAGTAAATGCACCTACCACGAAGTCTTCCAAAATAGGCAATGAATGCAGAACATTTGCCATTTACTGTATAAATGTTATTCTCATGGGTCATGTTAAGTCAATTTGTATCCATCACCTATGATGAGGGATGAGCAGTCTGTCAGTCATTTTGACAGGAGCATGATTGTTGTGAAACATTTTAGATTCTACTTATACATATTCTTCTCTGTATTTATTTCCTATATTTTATGCACATTGCTCAGCCACAGGATTAAAATCAATATTGAACCACTATTAAAACCAATATAAAGCCTGAGGGCCCATGCAGACGTCCATGCAACATGGTCTGATCGTGGACCGCGATCCAAAGAGTGGCCGCAAGACTCCACCTTGAACGTGAGAGCTTCATATAATTCTCCGAGGCTTTCGCGCTCAGGTCAGTCGGTGCATTGCGGTTCATGCTTGGACAGTGTTGCATGGATGTCTGCATGAGCCCTGTATGTGGTGCCCAAACAGTTCTGACGAATGAGGCATGTTTTCGACAAAACCTTTGAAGGTCTCCCATGGCAAATGGTATCAAGGCAATAGATGCTCGCAAAATCAACAGACAGCCCTGGCACACCAGCCTGACCAAAGAACTGAGGCGAGCTTCCAGGGCTGCTGAGCGCAGATGGAAAAGATCCCACTCCAATGAGCACTTCATCGCATTCAAACAGTCCCTCACTACTTTCAAGACCACACTCGCCACAGCTAAACAAACCTACTTCTCATCTCTCATATCCTCTCTGTCTCACAACCCTAAACAGTTATTCAACACCTTCAATTCTCTCCTCCGTCCCTCAGCACCTCCTCCCTCCCCACTTATCTCCGCTGAAGACTTTGCCTCATTTTTCAAGCAGAAGATTGATAGCATCAGAGACAGTTTTGGTCAACAACCCCCAGAACCCTTCCTCCCGACTTCCCAACCCTCCACCTCCAAAGCCAACTTCTCCACCATTACAGAAGATCAACTCCCCACTCTACTCTCAAGATCGCAACTCACCAGCTGTGCACTTGACCCGCTCCCGTCCCACCTCATCCCAAACCTCACCACAGTCTTCATCCCAACCCTAACCCATCTCTTCAACCTGTCACTAACAACTAGTGCTTTCCCCTCAAGCTTTAAACATGCCTCCATCACATCTCAAAAAGCCCTCTCTTGACCCATCCTCTGTATCTAGCTATCGCCCTATATCACTTCTCCCTTATGCCTCCAAACTACTGGAACAACACGTTTACCTTGAACTGTCCTCCCATCTCTCTTCTTGCTCCCTCTTAGACCACTTACAATCTGGCTTCCGGTCCCACCATTCCATTGAAACTGCCCTAACTAAGGTCACCAATGACCTCTTAACCGCCAAGAGCAAGCAACACTACTCTGTCCTCCTCCTCGACCTGTCAGCTGCCTTTGACACAGTGGACCATTCCCAATTATTACAGACCCTCTCATCCCTTGGCATCACAGACTTGGCCCTATCCTGGATCTCATCATACCTAACAGACCGGACATTCAGCGTCTCCCACTCACACACCACCTCCTCACCTCGCCCCCTATCTGTCGGAGTCCCACAAGGTTCAGTCCTTGGGCCCCTGCTATTCTCCATTTACACCTTTGGCCTGGGACAGCTCATAGAATCTCATGGCTTTCAGTATCACCTCTATGCTGATGACACACAGATCTACATCTCTGGACCAGATATGACCTCCCTACTAACCAGAATCCCTCAATGTCTGTCCACTATTTCACCTTTCTTCTCCGCTAGATTTCTGAAACTTAACATGGACAAAACAGAATTCATCATCTTTCCCACATCTCACGCGACCCCCCCAACGAACTATCCATTACAGTAAATGGCTGCCCACTCTCCCCAGTCCCACAAGCTCGCTGCCTCGGGGTAATCCTTGACGCTGATCTCTCCTTCAAACCACATATCCAAGCCCTTTCCACTTCCTGCCGACTTCAACTCAAAAATATTTCACGAATCCGTTCATTCCTCAACCAAGAATCTGCAAAAACCCTAGTCCATGCCCTCATCATCTCTCGCCTTGACTACTGCAACCTCCTGCTCTGTGGCTTCCCCTCTAACACTCTTGCACCCTTCCAATCTAATCCACCTGTCCCCCCGCTATTCCCCGGCCTCTCCCCTCTGTCAATCCCTTCACTGGCTCCCCATTGCCCAGAGACTCCACTGCAAAACCCTAACCATGACGTACAAAGCCATCCACAACCTGTCTCCTCCATACATCTGTGACCTCGTCTCCCAGTACTTATCAACACGCAACCTCCGATCCTCACAAGATCTCCTTCTCTACTCCCCTCTTATCACCTCTTCCCACAATCGTATTCAAGATTTCTCTCGCGTATCACCCCTACTCTGGAACCCTCTACCACAACACATCAGACTCTCGCCTACCATCGAAACCTTCAAAAAGAACCTGAAGACCCACCTCTTCCGACAAGCCTACAACCTGCAGTAACCACCGATTGACCAAACTGCTACAAGACCAGCTCTATCCTCACCTACTGTATTCTCACCCATCCCTTGTAGATTGTGAGCCTTCGCGGGCAGGGTCCTCACTCTTCCTGTACCAGTTATGACTTGTATTGTTTAAGATTATTGTACTTGTTTTTATTATGTATACCCCTCCTCACATGTAAAGCGCCATGGAATAAATGGCGCTATAACAATAAATAATAATAATAGATGCAGAGGCTTCAAGTGCTTTTAATTTTGCAGTGGGACCTTCATGAATCAGACTTGTTTTTCCATCACGTCACTAGAACTGAAACGTTGGGTAGTTTGAGTATAGTAGACATAATTGTTAGGATATAAAGTTCACAGCAGAACATTTCTCAGAGTATCACACTACCTCTGCCGACTTGCCTTCTTTCCCTAGTGCAGCCTGTGACACATACACAGACGTTTCTCTATGTGTTCTGAAACTTTTCTATCACAGACAGCTTTAAAGGGAACCTGTTACCCCCAAAATCGATGGTGAGGTAAGCTCACCAGTATCAGGGGCTTATCTACAGCATTCTGTAATGCTGTAGATAAGCCGCTGATGTTGCCTGAAAGAGGAGAAAAAATTGTTAGATTATACTCACCCTGGGGCGGTCCCTCTGCGGTCTGGTCAAATGGGTGTCTCAGGTCCGCTCCGGCGCCTCCCATCTTCATTCCATGACGTCCTCTTCTGGTCTTCATGCCGCAGCTCCGGTGCAGGCGTACTTTGTCTGCCCTGTTGAGTGCGCAGGCTCCGGAAAGGTCAGAGAGGCCCGTCGCCTGCGCACTGCAGTACTTTGCTCTGCCCTCAACAGGGCAGACAAAGTATGCCTGCGCCGGAGCTGCGGCTTGAAGACCAGAAGAGGACGTCATGGAATGAAGATGGGAGGCGCCGGAGCGGACCTGAGACACCCATTTGACCAGATTGCAGCGGGACCGCCCCTGGGTGAGTATAATCTAACGTCTTTTTCTCCTCTTTCAGGTAACATCCTCTTTCAGATAAGCCCCTGATGACGGTGAGCTTACCTCACCATCGATTTTGGGGGTGACAGGTTCCCTTTAACAGCAATTTCAGCAATCTTAAGCAGTTTGTGCAACAGTCGCTCTTCTGTAAGGTCAGATCAGGTAAACCTTCACTAGACTGCACTTCAATTAACTTAGGGCACCCATCACCCTGTCACTGGTTTACTGTTGTCCTCCTTGGACCATTTGTGGTAGGAACTAACCACTGTCCAACAGGGACACCCACAAGGCCTGTTTTTTTCTAGATTCTCTGATCCTGTTGTATAAAGCTAGCAATTTGGCCCTTGTTAAAGCTGCTCATATATTTACGCTTGAACATCTTTCCTGCTTCTAACATCAGTTTCCAGAACTGACTGCTCTCTTGCTGCCTAATGTGTTCTGCCTCTTGTTAGGAGCCATTGTAACAAGATTGCTGAGTGGTGTATATTGTTCGCATGATTATGATATTATTATGGTAATTCACATACTTTACATGATAGCATTGTACTGTATAACTTACTATTTGGCCCATCTGATGCGTGAAATTACATCTTTTGTGTAATTTCAGAATCTGTTATCTGGTGACTAGCTATGTATGTTTGTAATACACCCTTTTGATTGCAAAAGTTTTGAAATGTAAATGGAGTTATTAGTAAAATGTAAAAAAAAATATTATTTTCAAATGAAAATGTTTGCATCAAATTGTGGACAGAACTGACCTCATTGTGTTAAATAACTAATTAACTTACTACAAACTCCAAAAAGTAAGGGACTTTTGAGACACTTCAAATAGAAGGTGGTAGTCCAAAACAGTCAACCACTTTGACTAGAATATTTTAATTCTCATTTTTCATATTCACAGGGGCTCAGTAAGCTATTTTGCTGGATTCTCACAATAGAGAGCTGGAGCTGACTCGTGATGTCTTTGTTCTAACTAATAAAATAGTACATGGTTAGAGTGAAACTACAATGTCACATCAATAGATTTGCTTTCCACAAAGTTATGTAATACAATTCTGTCTCCTGTGGACACTATAAAAGAAAGCATACTGCTCATAGGTAGACTGAAGGCAGCAAAATCTTGAAGGAATACATATGGAATCAAGGCGTAAAGAATCACATATGAACCAAACTAGAATTTGTGTTAAATCTTAGATTCCTCAAAGTACTCCCTTTTTATTCTGATGACAGCTTTGCACCCTCTTAACTTTTTCTCAACCAGCTTCATCAGGTAAGCACCTGTAATGGTTCCGATGAACAGGTATGCCTCGTCAAGAGTTCACTTGTAAGAATCAACGGCCATAATAAAGTGTTTGTGATCATCAGGGCTGCCATCAGGGCATTACTGCCCTTACTGCTTTATGGGGCCTGGTGAGCAGCAGTAAGAGGGGGTCCCGCCTCTTGTGCTTCTGTTCATTGGGCCCCATTGTGCAATAATGTTGGAGGGGGCTGCAAATGATGGCGGGAGGCTGCAAATGATGAATGGAGACTGCAAATGATAAAGGGGGCTGCAAATGTTGGAGGGGGATGCAAATGATGGAGGGGATGCAAATGATGAAGGGAGCTGCAAATGATGAAGGGGCTTCAAATGTTGGAGGGGGCTGCAAATGATGAAGTGAGTGAGGGGATGGGGATTGCACATAATGAAGTGGGGGAGGGGGTTGCAAACATTGAAGTGAGAGGGAAGGGGGACTGCAAATTTTGAAGTGAGGGGGAGGAGGACAGCAAATTATGACGTGAGGGGGAGGAGGACAGCAAATTATGTAGTGAGGGGGAGGGGGACTGCAAATGATGAAGTGAGGGGGAGGAGGACTGCAAATGATCAGGTGAGGGGGAGGGGATGGCACATGATGAAGTGAGGTGGAGGGGGACTGCAAATGATGAAGTGAGAGGGAGGAGGACTGCAAATGATAAAGTGAAGGGGAGGGGACTGCAAAATTTGAAGTGAGGGGCAGATGGGGGACTTCAAATGATGAAGTGGGGTAGGGGATTGTAAATGACTAATTGAAGGTAAGGCATGGGTGAGAGTAAATGAGGACCTGGGAGAGAGCAAATAATGATGAATTTTGAGGATGGTGGAAGTAAATGATGTACTGAATGTGGGGAAGAGCAGTTGGTAATGAAAATAGGGTGGGAGAGGGAAGAAATATCAATGAATTGGGGCGGAAGGGGCATGTAAATATAATAAATTGGGGAACGGGAGGTACAGAGTGGGGAGCATTGAGGATACAGTAACTGGTAATCAATTGTGGGAAAGAGAACAGGTGCTAATTACACTGTGAGCAGAATTATTAGGCAAGCTGTATTTTGATCACGTGATACTTTTTATACATGTTGTCCTACTCCAAGCTGTTCAGGCTTGAGAGCCAACTACCAATTAAGTAAATCAGGTGATGTGCATCTCTGTGATGAGGAGGGGTCTTGTCTAATGACATCAAAACCCTATATAAGGTGTGCTTAATTATTAGGCAACTTCCTTTCCTTTGGCAAAATGGGTCAGAAGAGAGATTTGATGGGCTCTGAAAGTCCAAAATTGTGAGATGTCTTGCAGAGGGATGCAGCAGTCTTGAAATTTCCAAACTTTTGAAGCGTGATCACCAAACAATCAAGCGTTTCATGGCAAATAGCCAACAGAATCGCAAGAAGCCTGTTGGGCAAAAAAGGAGCAAAATAACTGCCCATGAATTGAGGAAAATCAAGCGTGAAGCTGCCAAGATGCCATTTGCCACCAGTTTTGCCATATTTCAGAGCTGAAACATTACTGGAGTAACAAAAAGCACAAGGTGTGCGATACTCAGGGACATGGCCAAGGTAAGGAAGGCTGAAAAACGACCCCCTTTGAACAAAAAACATAAGATAAAACGTCAAGACTGGGCCAAGAAATATCTTAAGACTGATTTTCAAAGGTTTTATGGACTGATGAAATGAGAGTGACTCTTGATGAGCCAGATGGATGGGCCAGAGGCTGGATCAGTAAAGGGCAGAGAGCTCCACTCCGACTCAGATGGCAGCAAAGTGGAGGTTGGAGGTACTGGTATGGGCTGGTATCATCAAAGATGAACTTGTGGGACCTTTTCGGGTTGAGGATGGAGTGAAGCTCAACTCCCAGACGTACTGCCAGTTTCTGGAAAACAACTTCTTCAAGCAGTGGTACAGGAAGAAGTCGGTATCGTTCAAGAAAAACATGATTTTCATGCAGGACAATGCTCCATCACATGCCTCCAACTACTCCACAGCGTGGCTGGCCAGTAAAAGTCTCAAAGAAGAAAAAATAATGACATGGCCCCCTTGTTCAGCTGATCTGAACCCCATAGAGAACCTGTGGTCCCTCATAAAATGTGAGATCTACAGGGAGGGAAAACAGTCCACCTCTCGGAACAGTGTCTGGAGGCTGTGGTGGCTGCTGCACGAAATGTTGGTTGTAAACAGATCAAGCAACTGACAGAATCTATGGATGGAAGGCTGTTGAGTGTCATCATAAAGAAAGGTGGCTATATTGGTCACTAATTTTTGGGGGTTTGTTTTTGCATGTCAGTAATGTT
Organism: Ranitomeya imitator; assembly: GCF_032444005.1. NCBI lineage: Eukaryota > Metazoa > Chordata > Amphibia > Anura > Dendrobatidae > Ranitomeya > Ranitomeya imitator. Next base: position 74,073,801 of record NC_091286.1, on the reverse strand, counting down.
TATTTCTAAATTGTGTGCAGTTATATTGGTTCACCAGGTAAAAATGAACAAGTGAGATGGCAGTATATTTGGTTTTTATTAAGTTGCCTAATAATTCTGCACAGTAAGCATTACCTGCACAAACAGATATCCTCCTAAGATAGCACAATTTAAAAAAAAACAAAAAACACTTCAACTTCCAAAAATATTAAGCTTTGATATTTATGAGTCTTTTGGGTTGATTGAGCACATAGTTGTTGATCAATAATAAAAAATAATCCTCTAAAATACAACTTGCCTAATAATTCTGCACACAGTGTAATTTATATATTTATTAGGGGAGGAAAATGGCTATTTATAGTTGGTAGGGGCACAGTGGTGGATTACAATTTATATTTGGAATGGTGGATTGCATAATAGCTAATTATATATTAACTAGATTGTGGCCCGATTCTAACGCATCGGGTATTCTAGAATATGCATGTCCCCGTAGTATATGGACAATGATGATTCCAGAATTCGCGGCAGACTGTGCCCGTCGCTGATTGGTCGAGGCAACCTTTATGACATCATCGTCGCCATGGCAACCATTATGACATCTATGTCGATACTGTGCCCGTCGCTGAATCAGAAACGTGAGATGTCTACGTCCTTTATGACATCATCGTCGCTGTGCCCGTTGCTGATTGGTCGAGGCCTGGCGGCCTCGACCAATCAGACGCGGGATTTCTACGTCCTTTATGACATCATCGTCGCTGTGCCCGTTGCTGATTGGTCGAGGCCTGGCGGCCTCGACCAATCAGAGACGCGGGATTTCTACGTCGATGCTGTGCCGGTCTCTGATTGGTCGAGGCCTGGCGGCCTCGACCAATCAGAGAGCCGGGATTTCCTGGACAGACAGACAGACAGACAGACAGAAAGACAGACAGACAGACAGACGGAAAAACCCTTAGACAATTATATATATAGATGGTGGGTGCACATATGTATTCAGCTGTGTAGTGTAGAAGAAAGGTAAAAAGTGGAGAATGTGCTCTGGAAGCGGTGCTCTAGGTAACTATGTGTTATTTTATGCAGAGACGAGTTCTGGCTGGAAGATGTGATGGTGGTCTGCACTGCATGAAAAAGAAAAGCGAAGATGAAGGACTTCAGCTAGAGACATCACTGGCAAGTCAGTGTGTTACCTGTACACTGACACTTTATACTGACACTACATACATAGCACCGGTGTATAATGTCACTGGTGATCACTGCATTACCTGTACACTGACAGCAAATGCAGAGCTTCTGTCTATAAAGGCACTTAGTATTGTGTTTTTATTAATGATCAGTATTGTAGTATTCAGTCACTATTTGTTCCTTGTATGTGTTATTATTCGGTCACTCACTATGCCATGGTAATATGTGATCTTGTCATGGTGTGGTTGTATTTCTCCCTTCTATGTGGTAGTATTCAGTCACTATGTGTTCTGGTAAAGGTGTGGTGGCATTTCTCCTGTGTGTGGTAGTATTCGGTGACTATGTGGTTTGTTCATGATGTACCGGTATTTGTCCCTTGTATGTGGCATTAATGGTCATTCTAAAAAAATGTATGTGACTCATAAATAAAATAAAAATATACCTAAAAAGGATATTGGATATTTTAAGAAATGTTTAATAGGTTACAATAGAATATGGCCCTACCAGAAGAGTCTACGTTGTCATGGTGGCGGCTTAAAAATTCTTTTGGCCAAAACAAAAGCTGCTGGTGATATGGTTTTTGCTGGGAACTGTTAATATCTTATTTGTGAGAACGTGGTGCAGAAGTTGGAAGCAGACTGTGCATGATGAAGGGGGGAGGGGGACTGCACGTGATGGAGGGGGGCTTCAAATAATGAAGTGAGGGAGAGGGGGACTGCAAACAATGAATTGAGGGTGAAGGGGGACTGCAAATGATGAAGTGAGGGGGAAGAGCCTGGGTGGAGTTTCAAGGGGGCCCGACAATTTTGCCAGTATGGGGCCCTGAAGTTCCTAGTGTCAGCCTTGGCGACCATCAGGAGTATTTTGCAAAAGAAGTGTTGGTACACAACTCCATACATTTCTGAAGCCTATTCCTCAACGTATTCTCAGCCAAAAAATATCACACAAATCACTCAAGTAAGTAAAGAGAAACAACAAATAATCCATCGTTACTATAAGATATGAAGGTCAGTCAATCTAGAAAATGCTTGAATCTTCAAGGAATCCTTAAGTGCAGTAGTGAAAACTATCAATCGCTATGATGAAACTGACTCTCCCCAGGAAAGGAAGACCAATAATTACCTTTGTTGCAGAGGTAATTAATTACCTGTTCAAGAGAATTACCAGGCTCAGCTATCACAAATTGACAACACCTCAAATTACATTCCTCTTAAATGATGCAGAGACATAATATAGCTGACACAAAATTAACTATGCAAAAGAGAGAACAAGGCCCTTATAGTCTATGTACTGTTAAGAAGACACTACTGAGAGTTGCAAACAAGAAGGACAGATTGGTTTAGGCTAAGAAACACAATGACTTGATATTAGATCTATGGGAATCATATGTTCTGGCAGGGTTTAAAAGCAGCTCCTGCATCACTTAGCGTTGTGGCTGCAATAAGTCGCTCATGCAGTCTACTCCAGCAGAGCCACTGAGCCCAGTGATTGGCTGCAGTGGTAATATGTGCTGTTGAAGTAACGTCACTGCTGCAGCCAAAACACAACAAAAAGAGCAACAATAGGCAGCTAGGCCCAGGGAGGGTGGGTATGATACGAATTGTTTTTTTCCTATTATCTGATCCTTTGGAAACCTCTTTTTAAAAGTTGCAAATGCCATTGATTCTTTCATAAATGCTGTACTAAAATGAGAAAAGTTGAAAATGGAGTAGTTTTTATTGCAATTGAATTACTTACTGGGCAGAAATTCCCTTTCGAATATCATAAGTACATTATCACATATCTCCTGATACATTTACAGATATATTTTGGAGCGAACCCAAACAGTAAAGTTTGGCGTCCGTATTGAACACCTACTGTTCGGGCACAACAATCGAGCATGAACTTCACCAGGAAGTCTGTGATACTGTTCAGTTTCAGCCCCCCAAACAACAGGTGTTTGTCGCTCTGTCATGACAGCACAGAAAACACTGCTTCTGATCAGCTGTAAAATTATTACCACCAGTCAGACAGCCATGGTTCCCACGCTGTCAAAGAAAGTGTGAGCCCTTAGCTGTGATCGGAGGTAAATTTTACCTCCAGTCACTGGCATTGGATGATAGAACTACTGCTCCCAGAAGCCTACATCTGCTGCTAATAACAGCAAGAGCAGGTGTGGCTGGTGGCAGGATTTGGATCGCCCCCACGTAAGGGCAATGAGGTACTCGGTACCGGGTCCTTCAGTTCCCTCAGCAAGGATGTCACGGTGGCCCGACCCGGACCGTGGCCCTATGAGGGGCGCCCAATAAAAGGCAGAGTTCGTAGATAACGGTAGTGTTCGTGACGCCACCTGTGGTATTCGGTCAGGGTGACCGATGCTACTTTGGGGTCCGCTGGGGTGATGGAATGGCAGCTAGATGGTATACCTTCCCACAGGTGAAGTATATCCCCAGGGCTTCCCAAAAGTGTAGCTGGTGATGGTGGATGGTGTAAGGCACGGTGAATAACGAGGACACAATGGGTGCAGTCTCTTTACCTTTACTGAAGGCTTCAGCATCCACAGTCCAAAATGCTGGATGACAGGGTAGGCAGAGTCCGGCCGGTCTGATGGCAATTCCAGAGTCCCCTTATCCAGGTGGAAATCAGTAGCCTTCCCCTTGCGCACAGTAACGTAGTAGGTCCCTACTTGCATTAGCTACCATAAGGTCCTCACTGTTGTTACTTCTCTCTCTCTGTCCCCCAGATGGATAGGACAAACCCGTATGATGGTGGTGGCCTGAGGCTATTTTATAGGGACCCTAGTGTCGCCCCTCCTCCGCGTTGCCACCTTGTCTGCTTAGGTGTTTAGATCGGACAGCCAACTTGGAATCGACTGCCCTGCCAGTCTCTGAAGTAAAGCGTAGAGTCTATTACTCCCTCGGTGTTCCGGCCACCGGATCTGTGCTTCAGATGGAGGCAGCCTGCTTCTAGCTGGTCTCCCACTGATGTTTCACTCCTGTTGCTATGACTTCTGTGCTCACTCACTACAGCACACTTCCTTTCGTGTCCTTTCTTAGGAGGCTGCCGCATGGGTTGCAGGCGCAGCTCCGTGTCCTTCTTTCCCACTGAGCCGCTGATGTTCTTTCCTTTTTCCTCTATCTGCCTGACAGGAATTCCCTGGGCTGAGCCCAGTCTGCTTCTCTCCCTCTCCTTCTCCTTTCGACTCTCCGACTCTAAATGACTGACTTCCTAACCAACCCACCAGTTTTACCCTTTGTGAGGAGTGGCCTAGTACATAGAACCCTTAGCTCCCCCTGGTGAACCGACGTGTGAAGTGTGTGCGTGGCTGTGATACCTGGCAGGGTGAACTCCTTTGGTGCCATCAGATGTAACATCGCTCCCCCTGGTGGAAGAACGACATTACTGCAACGACCAGGACTCTGGGCCGCTGCATATTCATCAGCCAGCGCATGTGCACTAAATAAATAATAAAAAAAATGGCATGGGTTCCCTTGTATTTTTGATAACCAGCCTGTCATGCAGCTGCAGTGCAGTACAGCGCAACCTCCACCAGGGTGAGCTGTTGTGACCTGGTGGTCAGGACAATAATGGACCTGGTGGTTAAGAGCACACAGAATGACCTGATAGTTACTAATAATATAGGATGAGCTCTGAGACGTGGGAACTCTGCTGACCGCAATCCCTAATCCTATCACACACACTAGAAATAGCCGTGGAGCGCTCCTGACGCTCCCTAGGTGCCTCGTCACAGCCTAAGGAACTAACTAGCCCTAAAGATAGAAAAATAAAGCCTACCTTGCCTCAGAGAAATTCCCCAAAGGAACAGGCAGCCCCCCACATATAATGACTGTGAGTAAAGATGAAAATTACAAACACAGAGATGAATTTGGCAATAAAAGGAAAACACCAGCATCTCCACAAAAAGAGAAAAGACCTAAAAACGCTAGCCTTGAGGTAATTAACCTTTCACAAATTCCACTCACGGAGGCACAGGTTGAAGTGTTGAGTCTTGGTCTATCGTTCTCTCCCTGTAATAATTATGATTACTTCACAGCATTGAAAGACCTGCACCTGTTCTCAAGGAAGCTTGTTTTGAAAAAGCTTCACTCCCGTTCTCCAACGGAGAGCCCCTATATTTCCGAACAGGAAGCCATCTGTATCTTGGAGGAGTTGGAGAATGAGTCCGCTGGTTCCGTCTCAGGTATTCCCCCTCCATCAATCTCAGCTAAGTCCACCACGTTTCCTCCCTTGTCCCTCTGCCCACAGGTAGAAATCTTTACAAACCTGGTTGCTGCAGAATTAAGAACCATCAATAATAAGTATAAAAATGACAACCTCACGGGACGTCAGAGACAAGCTCTTCGTGAGATAAAAGCATTAGAGGGTGTAGTTATTAAGCCCTCTGACAAAGGGGGAAACGTGGTGGTATGGCCTACGGACAAGTATGAGAGGGAAGCTTTCAAACAGCTCCGTAACAAGGATACTTATACTTTGTTGACTCAGAATCCACTACCCAGGTTTATGTCAGAGTTGGTTGAGATGCTCGAGGAGGCTCTATACAAGGGGACCATCACCAAAAAAACATTTGATGGATTGTTGGTTAAATACCCGGTTATACCTACCTTTTATCTCCTCCCCAAGGTCCACAAGGACTCTGTCAACCCTCAGGGGCGTCCGATTGTCTCTGGCATAGGAGGGATGTGCGATCCTATCTGTAAATTCATTGACCATTACCTTAGGTCACAAGTTGAGACTTTACCCTCCTATGTCAGAGACACTACGGACGTCCTGAGGAGACTGGATGGGATGACGATTGAATCAGATATGCTTTTAGTCACGGCGGACGTAGAGACACTCTACACTTCCATCAGCCATGACGACGGTCTTGAGGCAGCCCAATTTTTTCTTGGGACCAGCAGCATTGATTCAGAGGTTTGTGACCTGGTGTTGAGGCTCTTGCGATTCATCCTCACACATAATTTTTTTACTTTTAAGGACCGATACTACCTCCAGAGCCGCGGTACGGCTATGGGGGCGGCGTGCGCACCCTCCTATGCTAACCTCTTTCTGGGATTTTGGGAGAGGAGAATATTTCAGGGGGGCGCGTGCGCCTCCTCGCGGATTCTGGGGTGGTATCGGTACATAGATGACATTTTGTTTATTTGGCACGGTACAGCGGAACAACTCAAATCGTTTATGCAGGATTTGAATCGCAACAGCCTCAACATCAGGCTCACCTATAATTACAGTCGTAGTGTAATATCTTTCCTGGATATAATGCTGCTGGTCCAGGAGGATGGGTATATACATACGGATGTCTTCAGGAAAGAAACCTCTGTCAATGCTCTCCTCCATGCCTCCTCGTCTCACCTTAAATCCACGATTGGAGCTATACCAATCGGGCAATTTCTCAGGATGAGGAGAATTTGCTCTACTGAGGAGGCGTTTGACAGATAAGCTGTGGACCTTGGGGAGAGATTCCGCGTACGCGGATACAGTAATCGGAGCATTAAACGTGGCCTAAATCGAGCTAAAAGCCAGAGGAGGTGTGAACTCTTGTCCCAATCACATAAACGTAAGAGTGAAGAGGGGAGGATCAGATATATATCTACGTTCAACCATCAGTGGGGCCTCATGAGGAAAATCTTAAGTAGACATTGGCCTATTTTAAGAACTGAACCCACACTCGCGAAATGTCTCTCGGATGAACCGCTGATGACAGCTAGAAGAGGTAAGAACCTGAGAGACATTTTAGTTAGAAGCCATTACACAACTAAAACTCCAACACTGTTTGGGGCTACCAAACAGAGGTGGGGCTTTTTCCCATGTGGCGACTGTCTGGCCTGCCGCAATCATGTTAGGGCAACATCGTTCACCTCGGCCGATGGCCGAAAAGAGTTTAAAATCACAGACTATATTAGCTGTAGTACCACATTCGTGGTTTACATGGCCAAATGCTCCTGTGGCCTATCCTATGTAGGCCTTACCTCACGCGAACTAAGGGTCAGGACACGCGAGCATATAAGAGATATCATGGGGGCCGCAAAGGTGGATGATGTTGCCACGCTAAAAACTATACCCCGCCACTTCAGGCTTCACCATGAGTGCAATCCAAAGGAACTTAAAATCTTTGGGATTGATCACGTGAGAAGTGGAATTAGAGGGGGAGATTTGAAGCGGACACTGGCGCAATTAGATTGCCGCTGGATAACAATCTTGGGTACAATGTCCCCCCTAGGTCTCAACGAACAGTTAAGTTTTACCTCCTTTTTGTAGGTAGTATCTGGGTCAGATATTTGGTTCTCTGTTGTTTCTGGATTTTAATTTTGTATGTGTTTTATCTTTTATGTTTGTAGCATTGTCATCGTACTGTCATATCTCATCACCTATACACTCCTGGAGCGGTTACGGATTGCCCCGATATTTGGACATTATACGGGATACCTTCGTCCATATGCAAGATTTGAAGGAAACCAGGCATTCATGGCTATATTCACTTATTCGTGTATCGTTTTATATTTCTTTACTTCTTTGTTATTTTTATATTTCTGTGTTATATATGTTACATATTTAGAGACTGTGTTACTTCTGGCTAGTTGGGTTATCTTGGATCTTTGGGACTCTTATATATATATTTATAGTGTTCTCATCCGTATGGGATGAGTTTTCATATGTATGTATTATTCGGTATTATGTATGTCATAAACGTATATCCGTTGGGGTATTTGACATATAAATCTGCCCATTATTATGGACATTATATTTTTGCACATTATCACTTTAGTTTCATCCCTGTGTCATGGGTAGCTTTTGCGCAAGTGCACTTGTCTGTTAGCGCAATTTTAGCACTTATCACTTTAGATTCACTGATTATATTTGCCTGTAGTTTTCCTTCCTATTCTTACCATGGCGGCCACGGTGCGAGCGCATGCGCGGTTTTACCGGCTCCGTCACGTATCCTTCCGTGGTGACATGGTTAGGACGCGGCGGGTATGACACATACAATGCTATTTCTCTGCATTGGCTGTCTGTTAGTCACAATTATATTAGTGTATGTACTGACTATTTGTAATAGTAGCACTATCGCTCCATTGTTCTGGCGTCATTGCCTCTTTCAAAAATGGCGGCCGCGGCACGCGCGCATGCGCGGTGAGGCAGGATCCGGTACACATCCCATCCTGCCTCCAGGATGTGACGCGGCGGGCTAGTGACGTCAGGAGGGATTTCCCTCTGCCCGCCGTGTCACAGGAAGTGCAGGATGTGATGTGATGTACGCAAGCCTGCATATCACCGCGCACGCACCGTTAATTGCGCCGCTGATTACAGACAGGGGTCCCTCTCATTTAAATAACCGCTCCAAATACACATACCATCACAGCCCCCCGAGGAAGCCCAACGCGAAACGCGCGTCGGGGCTGCTGGCGACACTTACTGGCACACACATACGGGTAAGACTAACGGTGCATACTCCATATATACTAGCATTTAACCCTATATGTGATAGGCAGCATGTGGACATTTATAACCGGAATGAGTTAAGGTTACCATATACTCTGACAACATGCATGATAGGCAGCACTTTACTGTTATATGCTAGAGCACTTGTTCATTGTTAACCTCTGGATATCCGTTTAGTATACCCCCTGTGTTACTACAGTAGTTGTGTCATCTGTATATGCACCATTTTCTGGACCTTGTAGTGTTATTATATTTGTTTAATAAAATTTCTATACTTTTTTATATTTGTGTATGGGACTTGTTACTCCCCGTTTTTTGTAGGATTAGCGTTTCTGGAGTGTCCTGGTGACTTAAATCTTGTCCAAAGTAATATGGGATTTTTATCCCGGTATCTTTCTAAGTTATGTATCAGTGGTACCTGTTCTTTAAACACAGAGATGAAATAGATTTAGCAAAGTGAGGCCCGACTTACTGAACAGACAGAGGATAGGAAAGGCAGCTTTGCGGTCAGCACAAAAAACTACAAAAAGACCACGCAGAGGGCACAAAAAGACCCTCCGCACCGACTCACGGTGCGGAAGTGCTCCCTCTGCGTCCCAGAGCTTCCAGCAAGCAGACAACAATCAAAATAGCCAGCTGGACAGAAAGATAGCAAACCAGAGAAAAACAAGCAGTAACTTAGCTTCTGCTGGGAAGACAGGTCACAGGAACCATCCAGGAGTGAACTAGACCAATACTGGAACATTGACAGGTGGCATGGAGCAAAGATCTAAGTGGAGTTAAATAGAGCAGCCAGCTAACGAATTAACCTCGTCACCTGTGGAAGGAACCTCAGAAGCCGCAGCCCCACTCACAACCACCAGAGGAAGCCCATGGACAGAACCAGCCGAAGTACCATTCATGACCACAGGAGGGAGCTTGACAACAGAATTCACAACAGGGAGCCTGGTAGTGAAGCCAGACTGCACACACAGAGCAACTGAACAGACGCCACCAAGTGGCGAGAGCGAGGTCAGGAAAACCAAGTCAGAGCACAACAGTACAAATGGATTTAGACAGAATGAATAGTCAGGACATAGCAAGGGATCAGTAAACCAGGACGGGCAAAATACGGTACCATAGGGATAAACTGAAACAGAGTCAAAGAGCCAAGCCAAGATATCACAACCAGGGAGTCAAGCAGATATACAGACAGACAAAGAGACACTGGGAAAGGGCAGGCAGGGGGAGATAACAGACACAGGACAAGTCAGGGTTCACTAGGACAAAACAAGGGCTTCCAGAGTCAGGTTCACACGCCAAAGACAGAGCTATAACTGACACCACTCTCAGGATACCAGGGAGCTAAATAGCAAACCCGAGCCCAGAATGAGGCAGATCAAAGTTAACCCTTGACATGATCCACCCAGAGAAAAAGCAGACAGGACTAAACTCCGGAACGGATCATGACACAACCAGGCAAAACAGTTGGGGGCTGTAACCCTCAGCTGTCAGCGTTAGCTCTCACATAGCCTCCCTAAATTCAATATGAGCTCCAACACAGTTTTGGCAAATACCAGCAGACATGCCATTCACATATATAAAAAAATATATATACTCAGATTGCTCCCATTCCCCCGCCTCTCTGTTGTCATTTCACATTCACTGACTCTCCACACAGCAGATGTGATGTAGTGACATCAACGTGTCTGCTATGTCAGTTGCACATACTTACTCGTGAAGAAAGGAGACGTCGGCTCCGTCCACAACCAATGTATTCACCACTATCCCATCCTGAGGATGCAGATAGTTTTGACATTTGACATCTTAACCCGAGACACCAGGGCACAGGTGGGGATGGTGCCATTGTTTTCAGCCCTTTTTCTGTCTCGGTCCACGGGACGGATTGGAGCAGCTAGGGGGCCAGATGTGGCCCAGGTCTTGCTCTAGAGCCATGTGTGCACCCCAGGAGTCCAGATGCCACAGTGGTATTGTCTTCCTCACAGGGGAGGTGATGTCATGCCTGGTAACAAGGAGGGATCCCTTAATCAGGTAATACTGACATGCAACATCGTCCTGACTCCAGACCAGAAGGGTGAGCTCCAACTTCCCTATACAATTCTGGCCTGGGGGAGGGGTTAGACAGTCTGTAAGGGACAGTGAGGGGAGAAGAGGCAAAGGAGAGCAGCCTGGGGGCTGGAGCTGCGAGTAGGCTCACCCTAGAGGAAAGCGCCAAGAGACCGGACACCGGAGTCCGTGGTGGTGTGGGAATTGCAGACCCAGCCACTGAACCCGGAGGGCAAAAGATTGCAAGTCCCATCTAACACCTGCAGGCACCACAGCAAGTCAAGAGCTCGGGGCTGCCAGAGAGAGAGGACAGTTCCCATGAAAGGCTCAGGCTGTCAGCCATACAGGTTGAGAATACAGACACTGAGAGGACTCGTGCAGAGCTTCAGGCAGCAAGGGTCAGATATACAGCGCAGAAGGAAGGCCTCCGAAGCCACCTGGCTAAGTGGATCCCAAGCATTTTCCATGTTGCCCGGACCCCACCATCACCTGTTACCTGTACCCTGGACTGTACCTGAATTCTACAGTAAAAAGTAAAGGAAACTGTTATCCCTGTGTCCTGCAATTATTTCCTGCACCCTCAGTCCTGCACCCCACTATCACTCATCCCTCTTACTAACAACACTGGGAGCCCTGGGGACCAAGCTCTACCTGTGGGGAGCTGTACCATCTAAGCTGCAAAATCATCAGCCCCAGAGGACCCCTTTAAGCAGCGTCGGCCACCCCTGGCTGAATACCACAGGTGGCGTCACGAACATACTACATTAGACTATATTTCCATTTTCATTAACCCCCTTTTACTGGACGCCCAGGGCCACAGACCGGGTCACTGCCACCCTGTCCACCCTTTAAGAACAGAACTGGCCCGGTATCGAGTACCCCACGGTCCTAGAGGGCACTCCATATGTTCCTAGTTGAAATCAAACAAGCCCCTGCAAAAGTCTACACAGAGCAGTGCAGATATTCTGGATTATCATCTGAGTAATCATCAGCATTTTCATAAAGATTATTTTAGTTATATGCTTATCCTTTAACAGTAATAGCCTCATATATCTAATGACAATATACATCTGTATACGAAAGCGCGTATAGCGTCTCCTGCCAAGGAAAACATTATAGACATATTTGGCTTCATTTGATGTTTTCTTCCTTCTTGAAAATCTGTGATTTAATAAAGTTGCTTAGAAAAGATTGAAATCACAAAGACGTAGTTAGCTTTTTTTTTAACCTTTGTAGATTTATTCGGTTCTTGCGTTTCTATAGAAGACTTATTATATTTACATAGTGTATAAGGAAAATAATTATGGTCTTTTAGCTTCATGTATTCTGCTGATTGCGACTCTCTTACTGTTCTTTTGTGCTGATGATTCCTTATCTAATATATAATTGCCTAGAATACTACTTCCTGCAATTTGCGCCAACTTCCGTGGCTTTGTCCGGAGCTAATGTCCGGAGCTAATGTCCGGAGATAAGTGACGTCAACAGTGTCCAGTGTCTGATTGGTTGCCGCCTGCTGCGAGCGACCAATCAGAAACGTGCCGTACTGTGACACACTCCGCCCGCCATTTTGGTGTGATTTTTGAATTTTTATCTCACAGCAAGTTTCTACTGCGTGGAGGCGGGCCCAGTGACGTTGCTCTTCAAGCTCCTGCCGAATTTCGTCAAAAAAATGATAATACCATTTACCAAAACTATATATATTTAGTTGTGAAGTGGTTCAGTGACATTTTCACACCAATTTTGAACTTTTGTTTGGTGTTTTCTCCATATACTGCCTATTATTCACTGACTGTTATACTGAGAGACTGCCGTTTATTAACCTCTTCTTTGCCACATTGGGTATATTGCTCTATTATTTGCCACATAAGGACATTGTCCATTATTGCCCAGCAATTTCTCTGCAATATAAACTGCCTATTTATTAATATCTGCATTCCTGCAAAGAACTATTGCCTATTATTAACTGGCTATTTTCCTACTACCTGACACTGCCTCTTATTAACCTGTTGTTTGCCACCACCACGCTTAAAGCTGTTTAGCTTAGCCAACATGAGCTCTAATAGTAAGGATACTAATGACACAGAGCCCAAAGCTGCTGATGGCGCACGTAAGATTAGGTCTGATAGAAAGTATACTAAAAATGCAGAGCAAAAAGACGCCGATGCCGCACGTAAGCGCAAACAGCGTGCTAGCAAGAGTACAGAGGATAGATGCAAGCGCATGGACACTGTTAAGTATACTAATGACACAGAGTCCAAAGCTTATGATGGCGCACGTAAGATCAGGTCTGATATAAAGTATGGTAATGATGCAGAGCGAAAAGCCGCCGATGCCGGACGTAAGCGCAAACAGCGTGTTAACAAGAGTACAGAGGATAGATGCAAGTGCCTGGATACTGTTAAGTATACTAATGACACAGAGCCCAAAGCTGCTGATGGCGCACGTAAGATCAGGTCTGATATAAAGTATGGTAATGATGCAGAGCGAAAAGCCGTCGATGCCGCACGTAAGCGCAAACAGCGTGTTAACAAGAGTACAGAGGATAGATGCAAGCGCCTGGATACTGTTAAGTATACTAATGACACAGAGTCCAAAGCTGCTGATGGCGCACGTAAGATCAGGTCTGATATAAAGTATGGTAATGATGCAGAGCGAAAAGCCGCCGATGCCGCACGTAAGCGCAAACAGCATGCTAACAAGAGTACAGAGGAGAGATGCAAGCGCCTGGACACTGTTAAGTATACTAATGACACAGAGCCCAAAGCTGCTGATGGCGCACGTAACATCAGGTCTGATAATAAGCATACCAATGACGCTGAGCGAAAAGCCGCCGATGCCGCACGTAAGCACAAACAGCGTGCTAACGAGACTACAGAGGACAGACATAAGCGCCTGGACACTGTTAATGCTGCTTGCAATAAACGCATTACTAATGAGTCTTTTGAGGACAAAACTAATCGATTAAGTAATAAAGCTGCTGCTGCACGTTCTCAACGTTGCAAACATAATATTTCCACGTCCTCAGTCATAGATTCTGCCCACAATACAGCTTCTTTGTCTCCATTCATAGAATGTGTGCAGCTTGAAGCTCCTTTAACCGTTGGTAAATCTGCACGTAAGCGCAAACACTGTCCTACTTACACTCCAAATGATAAACGCCGTCGCCTGCACACTGTTAAGTCTGCTTATAAGACATGCTTCACACCTGACTCTTCTAAGGCAACAAACAAACCATTACCAAATGCAGCTGGTGCACGCCGTGAATGGCGCAAAAAAACCGCTTGCACCTCCATATTAATAAACTCTGACCACGATACACCTTCCAACTCCTCAGTGATTGAATCTGTGGACAGTGAAGATCCTCTACCAGGTCCACGCTTTATATATGTTGGCTTACAGAAACATTCCAATGCTCCGTTATCACAACCTGTACCTCAACATCCTACAGGTTTTACTAATGATGACAGTACCATAGTAGAACACTCCTGTGGTCCTATGAACTATTTATGTGAACATTGTCAAGCATTACATTTTAATGCTGAGATACCAGCAGATAAAAATTTTACTCTGTGTTGTCACAAGAGTAAAGTGCATATACCTATACCCCAATATCCCGAGGTCTTTAAACGATTGCTGACAGGGGAGAGTGAGTTCAGTAAGAATCTCATGGAAAATATTCATAGTATTAACAGCTCATTTGCTTTCGCCTCCATGGGTGCCAATATATCCCCTCCACCTGGACATGGCCCTTACTGTTTCCGTATACATGGACAAATATATCATCGTACTGGAACTCTACATCCCAGTGATGATCAAGTTCCAGCTTATGCCCAACTGTATATTTTGGATACCGCTACCGCGAATGAACGTTTAAACTGTGAACAAAATCAAAAATGTCATCCCACTTTGATGAGTATAATTGCTCTTCAGTTAGACAATGTGAATCCCTTTGTTGCTGCCTACAAAATGTTACGAGATGTGGAACATGAAGAACATCTTAAAGCTGAAGCTAATGGCACTCTCATGCCAAATATCATCATGGCTCTTAAACAAGATCGGAATCAAGACCCTCGCCGATATAATAATCCAACTGTCAATGAAGTTGCTGTCGTATTTGAAAATGACAATGGAGAGCCACCATTTAATCGTGATATTTTAATACATTTACAACATCTACATTAATAGATCTTTAATACATCTACAACATTTAAAATCCTTTGGCGCCAAGAACACAACAGGTCAGCATTCTACACAGTAATTTAGATGCTTTACTCTATCCTTTATTTTTCCCTTACGGAGACCAGGGCTGGCATGATGGCCTCAAGCAACAAGGGCAAAGTCCACGCAGAGTTACACAACTGCAATATTACTGCTATGTGCTGTCTGTCCGTAATCAGTTTAATCCACTCCTGAATGGTGGCAAACTCACTCAGCAGTACTTAGTGGATGCTTATGTGAAAATCGAGGCAAATCGGATAAATTATATCCGTCAACACCAAAAGGATTTGAAACTAGAGGATTATTGTGTACTCCAGGAACATCTCCAGAAAAAATCCATTGAGAAGGGCATCCCCATTGGAAAAACGGTCATTTTACCATCTTCGTTTGAAGGCAGTCCCAGGAATATGCAGCAGCGGTACCAGGATGCCATGGCTATTGTGACTAAATATGGTCGTCCTGATCTATTCATCACCATGACCTGTAATCCGAAATAGAATGAGATTACTGAGAATTTGGAACCTTGGCAGCATGTGGAACATAGACCTGATTTGGTGGCACGTGTTTTCAAAATAAAACTGGAGGCACTCTTAAAAGACATTAACAATGGATTATTTGGGAAAGTTTGCGCTATGGTTCATGTAATTGAATTTCAAAAACGTGGCCTTCCACATGCTCACATTTTGATTATTCTGGACAGCAACTCCAAATTAAGGACTGAGGAGGACATAGACAATACAGTGTGGGCTGAAATTCCCAATCCTACCCACTACCCTCAGCTCCATAAAATTGTTCTCCAACATATGATTCATGGTCCGTGTGGAGAACACAACCCAAATTCTCCATGTATGGATCTGGGGAAGTGTACAAAAGGTTTCCCTAAAGATTTGCAACCAAGAACCATCATAGCTAAGGACGCCTATCCTACTTACCGCAGACACTTTGGCCCATCTTTTCAACACCATTCTAACATGATTGATAATTCGTGGGTGGTTCCATATAATCCGTTCCTGCTATTAAAATACAAGTGCCATATAAATGTCGAAGTTTGTGGTTCCATTCAGGCTGTGAAATATTTATTTAAATACGTCTACAAAGGACATGATAAAGCCAATCTTGAAATCTGCCAGACTAACATCCAACATGATGAAACACACCAATTCATGGATTCAAGATATGTCAGTGCACCAGAGGCAGCTTGGCAAATATTCTCATATCCAATGCATAAACAATCTCATAGCATCATTCGCCTTGCTGTACATCTACCGCATTCTCAGCCACTCTATTTTCATGAGGATGACTCTATTGGAAACATCAAACAAAAGCTCCATCAAAATTCTACACTTATGGCCTACTTCAAGCTTAATCAGAACGACCATCATGCTCATATTTATTTATACCGTGAAATTCCCGAAAACTATGTTTGGAAAGAAGGTTCTTGGGAAGTTAGAAAGCGAGCAGGTGGTTCTGTGATTGGACGAATGTATACTGTCAGTGTGAAAGACCAAGAACGCTACTATTTAAGATTGTTATTGTTACATGTCAAAGGTGCAACCAGTTTTGACAGCATAAAAACTGTACACGGAGTCACACATGAAACCTTCAAAGATGCGGCATTAGCTCTTGGCTTACTATTTGATGATAGTCTGTGGAGAAATACATTACTTGATGCCAGTATTCTCAACATGCCAGCAGAGCTACGTGACATGTTTGCCTACATTTGTATTTTTGGTCCTCCAGCTAAACCTCGGGACTTATGGGATGAATTTAAGGAACACTTTGTAGAAGACTACTGCCATGCATACCACTCCGACACTCTGGAGTGTGTCAATTGTGAAGGCTATGCTATGACAGATGTCCAACATGTTCTTAAAGCTCATGGCAAAACTTATATTGATTTTAATTTGCCACGTCCAGTCAAGAAACAACACCTCCTCCCACAGTATGATAAAGATTATGAGTTATCAGCAGCTGCTGAAATGAAAGCTACTCTAAATGAGGACCAACTTTTTGCTTTTGATGCTATCACTCAAGCTTTAGAAGACACTAATTCTACAGCAAAGTGTTTTTTCCTTGATGGTCCTGGTGGCAGCGGAAAAATGTACCTATATCATCTACTCCTACATCAGCTAAGAGGACAAGGAGACATTGTGTCACCTGCTGCCACTACTGGAATTGCCGCCAACTTGCTACAAGGTGGACGAACCATTCATTCTCTTTATGGGATTCCAATTCCTGTGAATGAAACATCTGTTTCCAGGATTAAGAATGATACCGATGCAGCAAAAGATTTGCACAGCACTAAACTTTTTATTATTGATGAGTGCACAATGCTATCCAAATATGCATTGCATGTCATTGATAGAGTTTTACGTGATGTCATGACAACAAATGTAGCTCACAAAGAAAAAACACCGTTTGGAGGTAAAGTGATTGTTTTTGGAGGCGACTTTAGACAATGTCTTCCTGTCATCCCTCATGTGACAAGAACTGATGTTGTAGATAGCTGTATAAAATATTCACAACACTGGCAACATTTTACTCGCCTGCCACTTATTAACAACATGCGCTCCATTGATCCTCACTACAGCAGTTGGTTGCTTCAACTGGGAAATGGTGAACTATCTAATGAACATAACCTTGGAGATGATGTAATTGAAATTCCTCCAGACATGGTATGTACTGGCTCTTTAATAATTGAAATTTTTGGAGATAATCTTTGTATTGATGTGAATGACACCGAAAGTATAAATACAGCTGCATCTCATGCAATTTTATGTCCAAAAAATGAGGACGTTGAGAAAGTCAATTCCCAAGTCATGGATTTATTGATAGGCGACTATACTGAATATATCAGTGATGATTCCATCGATCCTGATGAAGCT
This sequence comes from Ranitomeya imitator, assembly GCF_032444005.1. Lineage (NCBI taxonomy): Eukaryota > Metazoa > Chordata > Amphibia > Anura > Dendrobatidae > Ranitomeya > Ranitomeya imitator. Next base: position 74,056,057 of record NC_091286.1, on the reverse strand, counting down.
GATGACCTCGATCAATACCCACTTGAGTTTTTGAATTCACTAACACCAACTGGTATGCCTTCACATCGGCTGAAACTTAAAATTGGCACCATTGTCATGTTATTACGTAATGTGAACACGAACAAAGGTCTCTGCAATGGTACGCGGCTCATTGTCACTGCCTTACATGCCAATATCATACTGGATAAAGTAATTAGTGGGTCAGCAGCAGGAAATGTGGTATTCATTCCACGAATTGATTTGTGTCCATCAGAGACTGGATTACCTTTTAAATTAAGACGGAGACAATTTCCCATCAAGCCCGCATTTGCAATGACCATAAATAAATCTCAAGGCCAGACCCTCCATCGAGTTGGCATTTATCTACCAGAACCTGCTTTTGCCCATGGTCAATTGTATGTTGCTTTTTCCAGGGTGAAGCAATGTTGCAATGTGAGGGTTAAAGTGGTTAATACACCACTTCAAAGACAATTATTGGCTGATAGTACTAAAGTCTTCACACGTAATATTGTGTACAAAAATATTTTAGTTTAAACTTAATTTTCTTTTTTTTCATTATTCAGTTTTTCTAATAACATAGACAGCAATAGGCAAATTCTATGTGTAGAGATAAGGAAAAAAAAAAAATAAAAAAAAATTAGTGTAGCCATAGACATATAGATTTTAAGTACTTATGTAGGAAATACGTATATAACATATGTACTCATTAGCATATAGGGTTAATAACTCTATATCATATCTACATAAATTTAGAAATATGATATATCAATACATATTTTTATAGGTAAGTAGAACACACATTAAGTACAAGATGTAAGATGTGTATCATTCAAATGCCTGTATTTGGTGATAGGAACCTGTATTTGAAGCTCCAGCAGTATAGCTGCTGAGAGATTTCATTTTGTTTTTAAAAAGGGTGAGGTTTCTGTGAACAGGTAAGAGACGGGTGGGATGGCTGTTCACACACATCTCTATCTTCAGGTGTGTTCTGTACATAGAAATAGATATATAGATAGGTACATTTTTAGATAGATAGGGAAAGAATAGAGATTTTGCTTTCACATCAACATTTTTCTGCTATTTGGAGAATTTATGGTGGAAAAAAGGCTATTTCTGCACTTCCTGCCTAAGGGCTGACCCACGCCACTCTTGCTGTAAGTTGCATGCAATGTATACGGAATTTGTACTTCACTTGCGGCAGGTGCGGCACATGTGGTTTCTGCTGTTTTCGCCACAAAATCTCCACTTACCAGTGTTTTTGTTGTGGCTGCATTTAATGCAATTGCCGAAGCCGCGTTTGCTGCATTTACTGCAAGTTAACTCCAAGCTTCATCTACATTGCATGGCACTTGCTGAAAGTGTGTTGTAGGTCAGTTCTTTGGTGCCAAGTGTGGAAGTTGTATTGTTTTTAACATTACTTCTGCAAATATCAGAAACATGCAGATGTGAAAGAGGTCTGAGTATTAAGAAATAGGAATCAGTTAGTTAGGACCCATCAGTTCAAAGGCTACCGTGATGTGGTTGATGGGCATGCTTATATTAGCCCATCGGTGTACTATGAACGTTGATTTCTTAAATTTTACACTTCTGTAAAAATAAACACAAAAAATTTGGGTACACAAAAAGGCTTTTATTTCTGTTGTACCTATTAGAATTATTTAAAATGAAGGCTTAGCTAAGCCCAAGAGATGATTAAAAACGTTTCATACCAACCCATCAGATGTAAAATTACTGTGAAAATACCTGATGGGCACACAAGTAGGCGCCAGTATGGGTACTAAGAGCCTTTCCACATAATAATGAAATATTTTAAAATGTCATAGAACATACCAATATACATAGTTATTGATACATATTATTTATTATTTACATTATTGTTCTTAAGCAAAGAACCGTTGTTGTGGCATTTGCCACAACACGCAAAGTTGTCGTCTGATGTCTTTCATCCCTCCCCTCATAAGCATGTTCATGGATCCTGTGTAACTGTACCTTAAATAACAAGAATGGTCAAGAGCTGGTGAGTGCAGCCATTTTTTGTTCTTTCTTACTATTATTTATTAATTGTATTATTCTTACATTTGAATAAATAAAGTATATATGGATTCTAGACTCCCGATTCTTTAGAATCGGGCTGCCATCTAGTTTCTACTATAACAGCTATAAGAAATCAGAAAGTAATGATAAATATGTGAAGAGGAAATTCAGAGACAAAAGTGAACTCTGTTAAGAACATACATTTTTTATCCACAATCCTTTTGTCGGATGAAGAAGTCTATGTGCTCTGAAATCTTGCAGATATAACATTTCTGGTTAGCCAATAAAGGTATTACTTCTAGAATAGTTTGGTCTTTTTTGGGCTGAAAATTATTTACGTCGATTTTTTCTGGCTAACAAAGTGGCAGAAGATCATTTTTAATGTATATAATATCCACAATCCTAAAAGCACTTGGGATTTCTGTTACTACTGATTTCAGTTTAGAGCTAAAGTATTTAAGAAGTATCTACAGTGTAAAGAAAAACAATGGGATGATGTGGCCCCACAGAGCACTGATGTCAACAATTCCAAGTCTATCTTGGATAAAATGAAGAGACAGAAGGATATATTCAAGTCTACATCCAAAGAAGATTTGTGGTTGGTTCTCTAAAATGTTTGAAACAAATTAACTCTCGAATTCAAAACCTGTTTGTAAGTGTACCTAGAAGATTTGATGCTTTGATGTTGTTTTGAAGGCAACGGTTGGTCACGCCAAATATTTATTCGAGTTATATTTCTCTTTTGTTCACTCATTTAGTATTTTGTTAACTGATAAAGGTAAGCTATTAACACTGCTGTTTTTTTTTTAAAACATTCTCACATTGCAGCACTTTTTCCATACCTGCCTCTTTTGCACTGTGCTCTATATAATTATTCTCAAATGCATCATCAAATCTCCATCAGTGAGATTAATCATGTACAATTATGGTTGAGCTAAAGAAAACGGGTCATCAGGATTTTGCTCAGTAAACTACAGGAATTCTGAGGCTTGCGCTATTACACTGATTTAAAATGATACCTTGGTTGAAGAAATCCGTCTTGTGGTTGTTGTTTAATCTTCATTTGCAGTTTTCAGTGAATGAAATTCTCTTGCTTCGGGGCGGCCTGTGTGCAGGGCTTTATATGGTGTTCTGACCTCATCTGCATACTTGTGGGCTTAAATGATAGGTCACTAAACCTTCAGTAACCTGCCCCCTATTTTAACTACTGCATTTGTGCAAATAATAATGTGGTCTTTCCCAAAAAAATTTAACTCCAGCAAAATGACACCTGTGCAGGATTTTTCTAAGTAATCTACAGGCATTCTCATATTTGTGCTGTTATGCTGATTAAAATTATACCTTGGTTGAAGAAATCCGTCTTGTGGTTATTGTTTAATCTTTATTTGCCGTTTTCAGTTAATGAAATTCTCATGTTTCAGGACAGCCTGTGTGCAGGGCTTTATGTGGTGTTCTGGCCTCATCTGCATCCAAGTGGGCTTAAATGACAGGTCACTAAACCTTCAGTAACTTGCCCCCTATTGTAAATACTGCGCTTGTGCAGATAATAATGTGGTCTTTACAAAAAAAAATTTAACTCCAGCAAAATTTGAGAGCATTGCTTGCCGATAGATGCTACTGTTCATGTGCCGGCATTTTGTTGGATGAAAAAATAATTGGTTCCAGCTAAATGGCGGCGGCATATGAGCAGTAGCATCTATAGGCAAGTGATAGATGCTACTGTGCTGGCACCATTTTGCTGGAGTTAATGTCTGTAGTTGCTGAGAATGCCAGTAGTTTACTTAAAATCCTGATGACATATTTGCTTTAAATGCATTGTAATAACTGCTTAAATGTTGCTTAGGTGTCCAGCAGTAACTAAGCATATCATGGTTCAGGTATCATCTTATTTTATTTATAACTTCCAACATTTAAATACTCATTTATGGAAAAATTTTAACCCAATCCATACTGTGCTGAAAAGCATGTACAGTTGTATGACCTATATCCTTTCCAGTCTGTTTTTTCTTCAACAAAACTGTACAATTAATATGATTTATGAGTATTTATAGATACTAGAGGCTATGGGGTAACATAAGAAATAATGTCGCAATAAGAAAAATGATATCCCTGTCGTCTCTTTCCGAGGTTTCCACCCAGAATTATGACAAATAGAAGTTTTCAAGAACTTTTGAAAAGGGGTGTATATCCTCTAGCTCAGCCCACCGAGTGAGGTCAGCAAGGGAAAGGTATAAAGATAGGATGATTAGGAAGCAGCTGCAGGAAGCTGTGCATTTGCACCCTTTGGTTCTGGGAAGTTTATCTTCCCCCTTCATGCACACGGCATACCAGTGACTGAGATGTGTAAGTTCTTATTTAATTCCTTTTATTTCTAACTGTCTGTATACACTGTATTTTGTCTCTTATGTAACATCTTTTGTATTTTTGTAAACACTGCCTATATTTTCTGGAGTAAATCTATAAAATATACTAGTTTCATTTTTCCTTGCTCTGTCACAGAACTGCCACGTCCTTCGCTTAACTACGCTACCTTGTGGGTGGGCTCCTGACCCGATATTGGTTTTAAAGTCAAACGAGGAGCATGTGGCAGCAAAGTGTTCTGGGGTATTTGGGAGACCCTGGTAGTGACGGAACGGAGGTTTATGTGTGTATTTCTTGCCTGAGACTGCGGATATACATACTGCCCTCACTGCAGAGTGCCCAATAGCCAGTACATGGCAAGGCAGCCTTTCTGACGACTACTTATCCTAGTAGTTATAAATCCTACATAGAGAGAAAGGGACACCTGACCCATATACACTCTGAGATATAGTAACAAAGAATAGCGAAAGACATAATGCAAAGAAACAAGAAGCAGCCATCGGTTACTGATTATATCTTACCCATGTGGGGGGATGATCGCTGTCCGCCGTGAATCCGCACTGCCCCGACGCGCGTTTCGCGTTGCGGGCTTCTTCGGGGGGCACACTGCCCCCCCGAAGAAGCCCGCAACGCGAAACGCGCGTCATCCCCCCACATGGGTAAGATATAATCAGTAACCGATGGCTGCTTCTTGTTTGCACTTTTTGCACTTTTTGCACTGGCACTTTTTTGTCTATAGTCAATTGATTATACGCAATATGCAGCTTTTGGCCTGTGGTCAGCAGGTATCCGGAGTGGTTTTCTTCGGCCTGTCTTATTAGTATGACCCCTGCCTTTCTTCGGTTTAATGTGACAGGCTTTCTGAGCCTATGCATTTCAGTGGCTAGGTACTGTCTCAGACCTGTCTTTTTGGGGTGGTTTGCTTTGTATCTCCGTGGACCCTATCTTTCTTGCTCTTCCCTATTGATACACTCGTCCAATTGTTCTTATATGTGTATTTAGTATTCCTGAGTGTTGTTTAGTATTTAATAAATTGAGTTTCTTTGCATTATGTCTTTCGCTATTCTTTGTTACTATATCTCAGAGTGTATATGGGTCAGGTGTCCCTTTCTCTCTATGTAGGATTTATGTCGTCTTTGGGACTGACTCCTCTTGCTTTACGCAAGTTATAATATTGTATGGATATCTAATATGTCGGGCTCTGTCAATTATCCTAGTAGTTCCCTGACCGACCTGAGGATAAGGGGGGCGTCAGAGAGCTGCAAGTTCCAACCCGGAACTGGAAAGTGGGATAGACAAGTGAATCCAGTCTTCAAGAAACCCTCCCATCAAAGTTTTTATCCTCTTAATATATTGCAGTCATCATACTATACAGCACTCTTTACTTACAATTGCTCATTTTGCCTTTCGAGCCAGCTAATTCTTCTTTTTTCCATTAGGTCAATGACATCAAGTGATTAAAAACTGACTAATTGAATCCTTCTAAGCTCTTTGTAGAAACAGGAGGTCAATTTTCCCTGCATGACTCATGAGTCACTCCATACGTCCCTGGCAGGCAGAGAAGCGGAGCAGCTGAGTCAGGAGTAAAAGAGGGGAATGATTTCTGCAGGGAAAATAGATTTCCTGTTTCTACATAGAGCAGAGAAAAGAAAAGAATTTGCTTGGTAGAAAGGCAAAATGAGCAATTGTAAGTACACAGTGCTATACACAGTGCCTTGCAAAGGTATTCGGCTCCCTGGAAGTTTTCAACCTTTTCCCACATATCATGCTTCAAACATAAAGATACCAAATGTGAATTTTTAGTGAAGAATCAACAACAAGTGGAACACAATTGTGAAGAACGAAATTTATTGGTTATTTTAAATATTTGTGGAAATTCAAAAACTGAAAAGTGGGGCGTGCAATATTATTCGGCCCCTTTACTTTCAGTGCAGCAAACTCACTCCAGAAGTTCAGTATGGATCTCTGAATGATCCAATATTGTCCTAAATGCCTAATGATGATAAATATAATCCACCTGTGTGTAATCAAGTCTCCGTATAAATACACCTGCTCTGTGATAGTCTCAGGGTTCTATTTGAAGCACAGAGAGCATCATGAAGACCAAGGAACACAACAGGCAGGTCCGTGATACTGTTGTGGAGCATTGTGCAAGCGATCATATTGAAATGGAAGGATTATCAAACCACTGCAAATCTACCAAGACCCGGGCATCCCTCTAAACTTTCATCTCAAACAAGGAGAAGGCTGATCAGAGATGCAGCCAAGAGGCCCATGATCACTCTGGATGAACTGCAGAGATCTACAGTTGAGGTGGGACAGTCTGTCAAACGATATGTTTGGCGTAAAGGCAAAAGAGCTCATCAGTCTGAACACACCATCCCCACTGTCAAACATGGTGGTGGCAGCATCATGGTTTGGGCCTGCTTTTCTTCAGCAGGGACAGGGAAGATGGTTAAAATTGATGGGAAGATGGATGGAGCCAAATACAGGACAATTCTTCAAGAAAACCTGTTGGAGTCTGCAAAGACCTGAGACTGGGACAGAGATTTGTCTTCCAATAAGACAATGATCCCAAACATAAAGCAAAATCTACAATGGAATGGTTCACAAATAAACGTATCCAGGTGTTAGAATGGCCAAGTCAAAGTCCAGACCTCAATCCAATTGAGAATCTGTGGAAAGAGCTGAAAACTGCTGTTCACAAACGATCTCCATCAAACCTCACTGAGCTCGAGCTGTTTGCCAAGGAAGAATGGGCAAGAATTTCAGTCTCTCGATGTACAAAACTGATAGAGACATACCCCAAGCGACTTTCAGCTGTAATCGCAGCAAAAGGTGGTGCAACAAAGTATTAAGTTAAAGGGGCTGAATAATATTGCACGCCACACTTTTCAGTTTTTGAATTTCCACAAAAATGTAAAATAACCAATAAATTTCGTTTAACTTCACAACTGTGTTCCACTTGTTGTTGATTCTTCACCAAAAATTTACATTTGGTATCTTTATGTTTGAAGCATGATATGTGGGAAAAGGTTGAAATGTTCCAGGGGGCAGAATACTTTTGCAAGGCACTGTAATATGATAATTGCAATATATAAGAAGGATAAAAACTTTGTTGCGAGAAGTGCTTTTTTAGGCCTCTCATACAGCCAAATCAGTACTTTGCACTGACGAGGAGCAACCCTCCAAAACACTTTGTCTGCAAACTGAGATTCTGTTTTGTCTTTTATCCTAAGTCATATAGCAAGACTCGTTAAAGGGTCAATATTGACTTTTAGGATCGCTACTTACAATAGGTGGCACTAGAGTTCAAGATATCATCCTGTCTGAAGAGACAATTTGCCTATTTATTTAGGTACTGGGGGAAATGATATCAATATACAGTTGAAAGCAGAAGTTTCCATACACTATATAAAAAGACACATATGAATGTTTTTCTCAATATCTGACATGAAATCAGAGAATACCTTTCCCGTTTCAGGTCAATTAGGATTACCATATGTATTAATATTTGCCAAATGTCAGAATAATGAGAGAAAGAATATTTTAAGGCATTTTTATTACTTACGGCAAAGTCAAAAGTTTACAAACATTTCATTAGTATTTGGTACCATTACCCTTAAACTGAATGACTTGGGTCAGACGTTTGGGATCTCTTTCCACAAGCTTCTCACAACAGTTGGTCGGAATTTGGGCCCATTCCTCTTGACAAAACTGATGTAACTGATCTAGGTTTTTAGGTTGCCTTGCTCACACCTGCCTTTTCAGCTTTGCCCATAAATTTTCAATAGGATTGAAATCAGGGCTTTTTGATGGCCACTCCAAAACCTTGACTTTGTTATCTTAAGCCATTTTGTTACCATGTTTCCTGTAATGTATAAGCTGCAGCCCCATGTTTTCTGTGATTTATATGCCGCAGCCCTATTTCTCCTGTGTTGTATATACTCCAGCCTCTGTGTCTGCTATGTGATGTATACACAGCAGTCTCAGTGTCTCATATGTGATGTGTATACAGCAGTCTTGGTATCTTCTATGTGACGTGACTCCTATTTGATGTATACTGCAGATCTCCCTCTGTTTGAGCTCTATAAATGTAACATGAACAGTGATTAATTTCCCATGGTGAGGAGATCTGCAGTTTAATATACCGTATTTTTTTCCACAAAATTTGGATGGAAAATGGGGGTGTGTCTTCTAATTCGATAATATAACTTACTGGCTTCAGTGGATCCCAGGGTCACTGCTAGCGGAGGCAAGAGTGGGGCGATGTTGTGGGCCGCAGGCTCGGAGGAGGGGGTGTTCGGAGGTGTGATGCTGCAGGTGTACGGTGGTGCAGGAACTCCACTGACATTTTGTGAAAGCTCGGAGCCTCGGCACTTTCATGGTTTACATTGCAGTGGACTCCAGGAAAATGGCTGCTGGGGGAGGCGCATGCGCAGATGGAGATCGAGGTGCTGAGATTTCATCTCCTGCACCATCACACACCCCTAGCGTCGCACCACTGAACATCCACACCTTCGCACATCTGCTCCTAACACCCCTTTGTTTCAGCCTGGGGTCCGCAGCATCACCCCACTCCTGCCTCAGCCAGAAGCGACCTTGGTACTCCGCTCCACTGCAGACACCACCACCAGTAAGCAATAAGGTGCACAGATTATGAGAAGCACGGTGGCTCATTGGATAGCACAGCAGCTTTGCAGCGCTGGAGTCTTGGGTTCAAATCCCATCAAGGACAACATCTGCAAGCAGTTTGTATGGTCTCCCCATGTTTGCGTGGATGTTCTCTGGTTTCCTCCCACATTCCATAGAACTACTGATAGGGAATTTAGAATGTGAGTCCATTGGGGACAGTGATGATAATGTGTGCAACCTGTAAAGCGCTGTGGAATATGTTAGCGCTATATAAAAATAAAGATTATTATTATAAAGCACCACCATTTTACGAAAAAAGTTTTTTTTCTATTTTTCTCCCCAAAATATGGGGTGCGTCCTATAAACCACAAAATACGGTACATATGTGTTTGGTACGACTTACTGCTGTGAGTTAGTAACAAAAACATATCATCACAGAGAGTCGCATGTGTTCCAGACTGACACAAATCAGGAAAAGCAGTGAGTAGCAACATCATCACACCACACCAAAGAGAGGCTGCTCCAGCCACCACATTAGGGGTGACTTAAAGGGACACTGTCACCTGATTTTGGAGGGAACAATCTTTAGCCATGGAGGTGGGGTTTTTGGGTGTTTGATTCACCCTTTCCTTACCCGCTGGCTGCATGCTGGCTGCATTATTGGGTTGAAGTTCATTCTCTGTCCTCCATAGTACACCCCTGCGCAAGGCAAGATTACCTTGTGCAGGCATCTACTACGGAGGACAGAGAATGAACTTCAATCCAATATTGCAGCCAGCATGCAGCCAGCGGGTAAGGAAAGGGTGAATCAAACACCCAAAAACCCCGCCTCCATGGCTAAAGATTGTTCCCTCCAAATTCAGGTGACAGTGTCCCTTTAATGAAATGCTTGACCAAACTTAGCAGGTTAATTTTCAAGTTGATAATTTTGTACGGCCCCCGAAGGATGGTAGAAACTTTAAAATGGCCCTCGGCATAAAAAAGGTTCCCCACCCCTGCCCTGAACCTTTGCCCATGGCTATGTGGACTGGGAAGCCTCTGCAGGGCTTTGTTGATATCTTGACTGGCTCTGTATATAGAAGAGCCCAATAAATTGACCTCTTCTTGTAATGTAATAGTATGCAGGTACTGAGTGTGTCACCACGGAACAGGCAGACCAACAGTTGAGGGGTTTGTTAACAGGAATCAGGTTCTCCTCGCAGGGAGGAAGAAGTGGAATATAACTAACAATATAACAGTGCAAAAATATGGGAGTCAAACAGTGTGACAATAGAAAATGTAATTTCTTTGAAAAAAACACTTATCAGTCTGATAAGGACTTGCTTGAAGGGTCGTCTTCTCCAATGTAGGCGCCGAGATACAGCGGCCCTTGTCATCCCTCTGTTGTCCATGGGCTGAGTAGTCTGTAGGAACCCGCTGCCTGTGGTTTCTAGCGTTAATGTGGTATACACCGGCTCTGAGTCTTTAACTTTTGCATCACAGCCTATCGATGGTCAGTCTATCAATAAGTCTCTCAACAGGAATCAAGGGCTCTGCATTGGTATCGTGGGTACAGGGGTCACAGTCTCTGCACGGGCCACTGTCTCCGCACGGTGTCAAGGCACCCCTCTCCAGTCACAGCAGAGTCTGCTTTATTTAATCACAAGATGCAGTCTTTTTGGGCGATCTCCCTGTATTTGTCCTCTGACCAGGAGCACTCCCTCTATCCTGGAGTGCAGCTGCGTCCTGCTCTGACCCTTGCGCGCGCGCCTTTCCCACTCTCCGCCCGGCTTCCTTCCTGTCCCAGTCCCTAAGTCTGCCCCCTGGGGAACCTGTAGCACAGCTCAATGGTTCCAGGCATGGAGCCGAGAAGGTAACCGCCCCCCGGACTCTTCTTGTGCTTCACCTCCTTACAGTAATAAGGGATTATGGAAAATACGTTAATGACTTTCTAACTTTGCATTTTAATTGCACAGTCGAGAACACAAACAATATTTTGTATCTAGCCGTAGCAGTTATGTATACTGCAGATCAATATTCCTGTATTTACAGCGCTGTAGAGATGAAGTCATTTATATTTAACATATCATATACATACATGTGGATATAGACCGATACAAATAGAGCTCTTCCCTCCACTCAGCATTGTGCTCAGCTGCGGAGAGATCATAGCTTCTGAAAGAAATGTCTATAAATGATGGAATTATAATATACACTGCGCCGCACATAACGCCTAAAATGCACATTCACATATTACTGTTCCCAGAATGTAAATGTTTTCTATTACTCTCTTCCAGGACTATGGCCGACAGAGGGTGTGGAGCAGAAATAGAAGCTTTCATCTTATGCCGATTGTTGTTTTTTTTTACCTTTTTACAAGTCTAATAATGTATAATGTATTTAATACATCATCCATAATAAAGAAAGCCCTGTAATCTGACGGTAGGCTCAGACTAGCGTATAAAAAATTCGGTCCCATTTTCATCCAGATAAGAGTCTCATAGACTTATATTGAGAAGAGACTTTTGTCCTCCAAGCAAACGTTGGTGTAATCCGGTCAGTCACAACTCTGGTCATGCAGAAAAGGACCGTAGCAGCGCTGGAAATAGCAGAAGACATATTTTACCACGCACAGAGAATATTTATTACTGTTATCTATCCAGTGGTGAACTAAAATACGAAATCCAGAGTGCTACTATAATTTCATAAGTTTGGAACAACAATTTTCTATTACTTTGAACCACAAAAAAAATCCTTCTTCACATACATGTTCGTGTAATTGGCTTTGCTTGTTTCCTGCGATGCATTCCCTTGACATGATGTGTTGTCAAAAGCTGAAACGCTATCATCTAAAATGCCATTGTAATGTATAATAATAGCTAAGAATAAAAAAAAACTCTGTAGGAATGAAATGTGTAGGGATTTTTATTTGATGGGGTTCAACACACTTATTGATCCGTCCTTGTGTCCTATCAACCATTCCATCTATTTATAAGCATCAGTATAAATTATTAATGGTAACATTTATTTGTAACTACTGTTTCTGCTCTTCATCATTCTCCGTCACAACATATGAATTGTTTTTCACACTGAGCTCCTCTAAATATTTATAATAGTATATGCAGTGGATATAAAAATCCCGGGTTTTTGTCATGTAAAAAACTCATACCAAGAAAACTGATATCAGAACTTTTCCACATTTAGGCTTCGCTAACACTAGTGTACAAAGAGATCACACACCCAAACAAGTCTATGAGTGCGTGTGAAACATCGGACTGCACTCATACGTAATCTGAATGCAGTCTGATTACCACGAACAAAGATACAATGGAGAAGATGGAGAAATTAAGTTCTCTGTCTTCTCCGCAACTGTGATACAATTCTCTCATCCGAGAGAATCGCATCACAACAACCTGGCACTCGGCTCAAACTCAAATGACATTAACACGAATATCTCGCATGAGAGAATCGACGGGAGTGTGAGAGCGCCCTTAATGTCACTCATAATCTGTCCACATCCATAGAGAAACAAACTGAAATCATTTTGAGGAGAATAATAAAATAACAAAACTAAAATAATGTGTTTGCATATAATTGGTTGTGTGGTTTGCTGTGAATCAGCCAATCACATTTAAAGGGAATCAGTCAGTTGGATGAACCCTCCTAAGCCGTCTATACGGGCATGTACCTGATACCTTGATATCTGCAATTTGATTTCTTGTTCCAGAGAAATCCACATTTTCTCAATATGTAAATGAGCTGTTAAGCTCTACGGGCTGTAACTTATCTGCATGGAAATCTGCCTCCAAAGCTTGTATGAGACCTGTAACTACTGAACAGGAGAACTGAACTTTGTCTCCTTACAAACACATTAGCAGCTGCAGCTCTCACAGCTCTGCTGTATCGTACCAATATTACAACCCTGTCTGCCTGTGACATGGAAGATGAAGCAGAGAGGAACCTGCAGATGTGTCAGGTATAATCACACACAGCCCAGCAGTGAGATCAGGAGAGCAGAGAGCGGCCATCACACATCACACTGGTAACTCCTCCTTTCCTTTATGACCACCTCTGGAGGCAGATTCACATGGTCATCAATGTCCAGACCGTAGCTTAACAGATCATTTATATATATGAAAAACATGGATTTCTTTGGAATAAGACATCAGATTAAAGATATCAAGGGATTTTTTTATTCAGCTTTCTATGATCTACATGCCCATATAAATGGCTTAGTAGGGTTGATCCTACTGACATATTCCCTTTAAACTCATGTTAGGCTGGTTTCACAAGTCCTGATATTTCCAGTACCAGGAAAAACCAGTACCAGAGATATGAGTGTAATACTTGTGGCATACGTGTGGCAACCGTGTGCACACGTATAGGTGTCAGGGAAGCAGCAGTACAGATAGGGGTGCTGAAGATGGTTCTCATCATTCTCCCCTGCTCTACCAGTGATCAGAGCGAGCTTGCAAGAATGTTGAGAGTTATATTCAGCTGATAACAGTGAGAGCAGGTAGAGCCTGATGGGACTACTACTCCCATCAGCCTACACCTGCTGCCACTAATAAAAAGGATGCACATCCAGTTGAAGTTTGCGCCGGTGTCGATGAACCTTTCACTTGCATGATATCCATGGAAGGAAATATGAAAATCTTGCTGGAAAGTGATGACAGTGTATATATATATATATATATATATATATATATATATATATAGTCTCTTAAACTGACAAATGATGAGTTGGCCACCTGGTGAGATGACAAGCACTGATGCAACCCTTACGGTTGGCATAGATGGTGGAAAGTGGTGATGACAGTCTGCGTACATTCCCTCTTTGTGACCACAATCGTTATGCCCCTAGTTATTGTAATCCTGTCTGTCACGATAATAACTTGCAAACAATGATCACTATAGTCTAATATAAATTAGCAAACATATCAGTCCAGATAACCTTAAACTTTACAAGGTCACAATCCATATAACATAGCTCAACACAGACTCCAGACTGGAATCCAGAATAACGAAGTGAAAACAAAATAACAAACAAAATAAGAACAGTTCTTTATTTATATTATATTAAAATAAGATCTATAATTAAAACATGGTGACTCATGACAAAAGGAGGATGCAGCCGAATAGTAAATAATCATGTCTTGAATAGTATAAGAATCCGTTGCTTATATAAATCAAATGAATTGAAAGGTATATATTGTACTCAAAATAATATATGAAAGTATCACATAATGCTCACAAAGAGGGTGTTACCAATTACACTCCTACAGACACTGCTGAAAAATTACCAAATTAATTAGTCATGTATAACAGAGTAAGTGCATACACTGACATTTATAAGCAAGGAAATTGAGTTTAAAGTGCTTAGTGCACATTATCCAAACCAGGTAAGAATTATATACCACTAATAGTGCAGCATGAATGTTGAATCCAAATGACAGTAATGTATGTGAATAATACATGTGAAAATACATGTATATATAATACATGTGTAAATGATATATGTGGTCCAAAAAATGTTTGTTACCTGAATGGATGCATTAGAACTAAAGTGCCAGCTGCGTCCCTCACCCTCGACGCGCGTTTGGCCTATCTAGTTCAGGGGGGTCATGTCTAGATGGAAGGGCCTCATAATTATTTAAAATTTAAAGGGCCTATCAGAAGACGTGTACTAAAGTGTCAAATCACATGGTCATTGTAGAGCAATTACTGCTGAGTTGATAACATAAGTGTCTGTTGCGCTAGGTAACAACTTAGTAACATGGTCCAAAGGGCATCAATTACCACTGAGTTGGTAAAATGATGAGAGTGAAAGATTTTGCGGTGCATTCGGTCACAATGTCATCAATGAAAAGTGACTTCCCATTTTTGGCTATGGAAATGGAGGCAGCAGCCACCATAAACATTTGTTGCCATGGACAGGATAGTCTAGCATGTGACACCATTGGCGCATGTGCACCACCAGGGCACTGGTCCGCAACAATAGAATATAAGATATAATTGAATCGTGAAGAATGAACTGGAAAAAAGGTGAGGTGATAGCATGAATTAAAGTGGTAAGTACATAAAATGACTAATGCAAGAACATCTATTGATGATAATAAATATATATACAGTATATCTACTATATAATTGTCTAAGGGTCACTTCCGTCTGTTTGTCTGTCTGTCTTTCTGTCTGTCTGTCCCGGAAATCCTTCGTCGCTGATTGGTCGTGGCCGTTAGGCGACGGGCACAGTCTGGCCGATAATTAGTCCCTCCCTACTCCCCAGCCGTCAATGCTCGCTCCATACTCCCCTCCAGTCAGCGCTCACACAGGGTTAATGGCAGCATTAGCGGACCGTGTTATGCCGCGGGTAACTCACTCCGTTAACGCTGCTATTAACCCTGTGTGACCAACTTTTTACTATTGATGCTGCCTATGCGGCATCAATAGTAAAAAGATCTAATGTTAAAAATAATTTAAAAAATAAAAAATCATTATATACTCACCTTCCGTGGGCCCCCGGATCCAAACGAGGCCTTTCCCGCTCCTCATGACGCTCCGGTGACCGGTCCATGCATTGCGGTCTCGCAAGATGATGACGTAGCGGTCTCGCGAAACCGCTATGTCATCACCTCGCGAGACTGCAATGCACTCTTGGGACCAGAGCGTCGTGAGGAGCATCGGTAAACGCCTCGTCTGGATCCGGGGGGGGCCGACGGAGGGTGAGTATATAACTATTTTTTATTTTAATTCTTTTTTTAACAGGGATATGGTGCCCACACTGCTTTATACTACGTGGGCTGTGTTAGATACTGCGTGAGCTGTGTTATATACTACATATCTGTGCTATATACTATATGGGCTGTGCTATATACTACGTGGCTGTGGTATATATTACCTGGCTGGGCAATATACTACATCGGTGTGCTCTATACTATGTGACCTGTGTTATATACTGCATGGGCAGTGTTATATACTACGTCTCTGTGCTATATAATATGTGGCTGTGCTATATACTAAGTGGCTGTGCAATATATTATGTGGCTGTGCAATATACTATGTGGCTGGGCAATATACTACGTGTCTGTGCTATATACTACGTGTCTGTGCAATATATTACGTGGCTGGGCAATATACTACGTGGCTGGGCAATATAGTAAGTGGCTGGGCAATATACTACGTGTCTGTGCAATATACTATGTGACTGGGCAATATACTACGTGGCTGGGCAATATACTACTTGGCTGGCCAATATGCTATGTGTCTGTGCTATATACTATGTGTCTGTGCTATATACTATGTAGCTGAGCAATATACTATGTGGCTGGGCAATATACTACGTGTCTGTACTATATACTACATGTCTGTGCTATATACTACGTGTCTGTGCAATATACTACGTGGCTGGGCAATATACTACTTGTTTGTGCAATATACTACATGGCTGGGCAATATAGTACATGGCTGGGCAATATACTACGCGTCTGTGCAATATACTACGTGGCTAGGCAATATACTACTTGCCTGGCCAATATACTACGTGGGCTGTGCTATATACTACGTGGCTGGGCAATATACTACGTGGCTGTGTTATAAACTACGTGGCTGTGTTATATACTACGTGGCTGTGTTGAATACTATGTGGCTGTGTTATATATGTGGCACCCCTAGGGGTATTTGCCACAAAAATAGTTACTGACAGTAAATGCAAATACTAAAATAGCAAGACTGCACTACCACCTCCGGCCAGAAGGGGGAGCTCCAGAGACTCCCCTTGATCCATTCTGGTCTGAGAGAAGAACTGGCAGTTGGGCTAAGGAGCTGAAAGTGAGAGGTCATACAGTTGAATCTCTAACAGCCCTGTGACTGTTACCAGGCCTAAATCACCGGCCTGAGGAGAAGAGGGATAGAGAAAAAGGACATTGTGAGAACCGGGTAGCATTAATCACTACCCAGAACAGGCGCAAAGACGGATACCGGATCCGTGGCTGTATTCATTACATATAATACAGCAATCGGAAAAACGTGAGGTGATATCAGCTTCACTAGGGTCGGACGCAGCAACAGACACAGAGTTCAGCGGTACTCCTGGAGGGGGTAAGCCGATAAAAGGACTCGGGTTGCCCGTCGAACCAGGACCCGGAGGGGACAGATTGGGCCGGCAGCCAGTTCACATACAGCAGCAGGGCCACACAGATATTGCGTACAATAAGAGGCGAAGACCCCGGCAGGGTCAAAGTAACTCAGAGTTCCCATACAGACTCCGGTGACAGGACTGGTTGTAAATCCTTTTTTGTTAAAGTAAACTGGTTAAACGTTTCAGTGCCTCAGTCTTTCATTTGGACAATAGCCATCTATCCAGGATTGGGATCATCACCGCTGGGAGAACCTGCTGCTGATCAAGTAAGTGCCTGTTCCCTCACGATACCCTTTACACTGTGCATTGCCTGAGGCCACAGCACCGGGTCAAGCCACCCGTGACACCCCCCTCAAGAGACAGACCCCATTGGTCCGGTGCTGGGTACCCCGGTCTCTTGGGCGTCACAATTGGCGTCACGAACAGGATCTAGCCAGCCCGTATACCGGGTATTGTGTGCCGTGATTGGAGCCCAAAACTGTGAAAACTTGGATGAAAAATCTTGAAAATTGACTTTATTAAAGAAAAATCCATTCTCCATTGAAAACTATTGAAAGTGACTTTTCCCCATTGGTTATAATGGAGTAAAGATGGCCGCCATCCCCTGAGGTAATCACTTCATAACCGTTAGGCACGAGACTGTTAATTGAGCTACGCCATCACCTGAGCCCCAGTCTAACTGAAAAACTTCAGAATCTGCCGTTACAGAGCGCGGTGGGTGGGAGCTGCAGGGGGCGTGTCATTGTGGGCGGCACCAAGCTGAGCGCTCTGACATCAGAGCAAGGGGAAAATCGATCCTGCTGCACAGCGGAACGAATCTACACTATCCCGACGGAAGCGGAGGACCGGAAGGGTCCGGATTAACTAAGGGGGCACAGTATGTCGCAGCACGGAGACGCCGCAGCACTCGGCAACGCTAATGCAGCTGAAAGACAGAGTGTCGATAGAGAGTCCGGCAGCGCAGTGGTGCAAGGAGTGGCGCCCATCATGCCGGTACTGATGCCATATACCCCGGGTGGCCCATGGCTTCCAATGTATGAAGGTGAGCCTAATACCCTTGACGATTTCAGAGAAAAGATGCTGGCCCATTTTGACATGTTCCCCGTGGGTGAAGTTCAGCGTGTTAGTCTCCTGATGATGCAGTTAAGTGGCCATGCTAAGCGAGAAGTCGCAGCATGGGCAGCTGATCTAAAAGGCACTGTTGAACGCATATTTGCTGGGTATCCCGGTCTCCTGGGCGTCACATATACTACGTGGCTGGGCAATATACTGCGTGGGCTGTGCTATACACTGCGTGGGCTGTGCTATATACTGCGTAGGCTGTGTGATATGCTGCGTGGGCTGTGCTATATACTATGTGGGCAGTGTTATATACTGCGTGGCTGCTATATACTACATGGGCAGTGTTATATACTACGTGGCTGCTATATACTACGTGGGCAGTGTTATATACTGCGTGGGCTTTGTTATAAACTGTTTGGTGCGTGGCCTGTGCTATATACTATGTGGCTGCTATATACATACATACATACATATTATAGAATACCCGATGTGTTTGATCTCCTAGCCAATACGGATGGTTTCAGTGGTATCATTTTTTTCAGAACTGAGTCTGTGTGTAACACATTCCAATGCTTGTTGATAATTTCTCTAAAATTGTGTCGATTGTTATGGTTATACAGTAATATCTGTGGATAAATCTTAGAATCTTGTTTTGCTGTATTATAGTATAGAAGTTCATTTCTCGGAGCATTGTATGCACGGTGGTATCCTTGTCTGATTGTCAATTGACTGTAGATCAAAATTTGAGGATCGGTACAAATCTGTTTGGCCCTAAGGAATTGTCCTATGGGAATTCCACATATAGTTGCCGGTGGATGCGATGAGTTAGCATGAAGGAAATAATTTGTGGCCATTGGTTTCCTAAAGATACAGGTCCTTCTCAAAAAATTAGCATATAGTGTTAAATTTCATTATTTACCATAATGTAATGATTACAATTAAACTTTCATATATTATAGATTCATTATCCACCAACTGAAATTTGTCAGGTCTTTTATTGTTTTAATACTGATGATTTTGGCATACAACTCCTGATAACCCAAAAAACCTGTCTCAATAAATTAGCATATCAAGAAAAGGTTCTCTAAACGACCTATTACCCTAATCTTCTGAATCAACTAATTAACTCTAAACACATGCAAAAGATACCTGAGGCTTTTATAAACTCCCTGCCTGGTTCATTACTCAAAACCCCCATCATGGGTAAGACTAGCGACCTGACAGATGTCAAGAAGGCCATCATTGACACCCTCAAGCAAGAGGGTAAGACCCAGAAAGAAATTTCTCAACAAATAGGCTGTTCCCAGAGTGCTGTATCAAGGCACCTCAATGGTAAGTCTGTTGGAAGGAAACAATGTGGCAGAAAACGCTGTACAACGAGAAGAGGAGACCGGACCCTGAGGAAGATTGTGGAGAAGGACCGATTCCAGACCTTGGGGAACCTGAGGAAGCAGTGGACTGAGTCTGGTGTGGAAACATCCAGAGCCACCGTGCACAGGCGTGTGCAGGAAATGGGCTACAGGTGCCGCATTCCCCAGGTAAAGCCACTTTTGAACCATAAACAGCGGCAGAGGCGCCTGACCTGGGCTACAGAGAAGCAGCACTGGACTGTTGCTGAGTGGTCCCAAGTACTTTTTTCTGATGAAAGCAAATTTTGCATGTCATTCGGAAATCAAGGTGCCAGAGTCTGGAGGAAGACTGGGGAGAAGGAAATGCCAAAATGCCTGAAGTCCAGTGTCAAGTACCCACAGTCAGTGATGGTGTGGGGTGCCATGTCAGCTGCTGGTGTTGGTCCACTGTGTTTCATCAAGGGCAGGGTCAATGCAGCTAGCTATCAGGAGATTTTGGAGCACTTCATGCTTCCATCGGCTGAAATGCTTTATGGAGATGAAGATTTCATTTTTCAGCACGACCTGGCACCTGCTCACAGTGCCAAAACCACTGGTAAATGGTTTACTGACCATGGTATTACTGTGCTCAATTGGCCTGCCAACTCTCCTGACCTGAACCCCATAGAGAATCTGTGGGATATTGTGAAGAGAAAGTTGAGAGATGCAAGACCCAACACTCTGGATGAGCTTAAGGCCGCTATTGAAGCATCCTGGGCCTCCATAACATCTCAGCAGTGTCACAGGCTGATTGCCTCCATGCCACGCCGCATTGAAGCAGTCATTTCTGCCAAAGGATTCCCGACCAAGTATTGAGTGCATAACTGAACATTATTATTTGATGGTTTTTTTGTTTGTTATTAAAAAACACTTTTATTTGATTGGATGGGTGAAATATGCTAATTTATTGAGACAGGTTTTTTGGGTTATCAGGAGTTGTATGCCAAAATCATCAGTATTAAAACAATAAAAGACCTGACAAATTTCAGTTGGTGGATAATGAATCTATAATATATGAAATTTTAATTGTAATCATTACATTATGGTAAATAATGAAATTTAACACTATATGCTAATTTTTTGAGAAGGACCTGTATTAGTAGATAGGAGGCCATTAGAAGGGCATGAATCTGTAAATCTAAGAAGTCAACTATTCTGCCATATTTAAATGTGGGCTTGATATTAAGCGAATTATTATTCAGTTCACCCTTGAGATGTTGCATTGTACCTTGTATGTAAAAGACCTGAAGGCGCCGGTATGTAATTTAAATAAGGAAGAAGATAGACAGCAGAGGCACTAGAGCGGCCATGACAGAGCCGGAGACCCTACCCACAGTCCCACCCCACAGCTTCCACACACCCCTATGCAGGTAGAACAAACCTTCTAATGATGATTTTTATAAAGGCTATGGGTTTCTTCACTGAACGTATGTAGTAAATCAGTATACCAGAGCCATTATGGCAATGCCTTTAGTTTTAATGTATAACCCTGATGACAGGTTCTCGTTCAATGGCATGTAGTAAAAAAAACCTGAAAGGTCCTGGTCAGGAACGGGGGTAAATGGCCCAGTCTTGAGCTGGTTAAAAGATGGCCCAAGGAAAGATGATGGTTTCCTGAATAATAGTGTTAGATGTTATAGCTCTTTGATATATTTATGCAGTATTTTTGTGTTCCAGAAGCAAATCCTAGCTAAGTGTCTCCTGGTAGTCAGATATAAAGTATAACATTTTTTATGCTGGAAATGTTGAAGTAATATATCATAAACCTTACTTTCTGTATACACAAATAGAAACGGCCAAGTCAAACTGGGACCTAGAATTTCCATAGAGATGATATTTAAAAAGAATTATCGTCTCTTTTCCTGCATTAACATGAAATGCGAATCTAAACAACAGTATTCTGAATCCGCTAAGCATCCTATTAATAACACATTTCATGCCAACTCAGTGTGATAAATTATAAGTTATGAACTCCTGTGGATTACTATGTATGCAGATTCCAGGTCCGTACATATGAAAATACACCTCAAGTTCTAACATATAAAATAAAGGTCAGAGTTGCTATTATGGAGATTTGTAGTACTCCATTAAGAAGATTATTTAGACATGTCATTTGAATATTTGAAAGTGAATGGAAATGATATTTAACAATTTCTGCCCCCACTCAGTTATATAAACTACATAAGAATGTATATAAAAAAGAGATCAGGATCCTGAACAGGGGGCCATACATATCAGAGCATGAAACCCTTTTAATATCAGTCCTATCCTTCATGATTTTTTTTATGGTCATAGAGTATGGAGAAAGTAATATTATAATTTAAAGAAAATATTTTTTCAACTGATGCGAAACTATTTAGGTTTTCCCACTATTTTGAAAAGTGACATGAGTAAGGGGGTTGTTGTAAAATAAGCAAGTATTATCACTACTCTGACCTTCATGGTTTCAGTGCCGCTGCTTCAGTGGTCTCCACCAGACCGGACGTGTTTCCATCCTGTCCATCAGTGACCTCAGCAATCAGGGAACTCTACAGATGGAGTGTCATCTCAGCAAAGAGGGGTGGAAAACCCCTTTAAGTGTTCATACACTTGTCAAAGGCTGTAGTGTTGTGAATTCTGTGGTCACAAGTGGTATTGCAGTCTCTGGGCGTCCTCCCTCAGGTGTTTTGGTGAGCTCGTTGGCTGCCTTGCTATTTAGCTCCACCTGAGTCTGTCTTCCTTGCTCCTTGTCAATGTTCCAGTGTTGGATCTGAGCTACTGCATCTTTCCTTGGGCCTGCTGCTCTGCTAGATAAGTGCTTCTAGTTTGTTTTCTGTTTTTTCTGTCCAGCTTGTTATTATCTTTTGCTGGAAGCTCTGAGAAGCAAAGGGGTGCACCGCCGTGCTGTTAGTTCGGCACGGTGGGTCTTTTTTGCCCCTTTGCGTGGTTTTCGTTTTAGGGTTTTTTGTAGACTGCATAGTTCTCTTTGCTATCCTCGCTCTGTCTAGAATATCGGGCCTCACTTTGCTGAATCTATTTCATTCCTACGTTTGTCTTTTCATCTTGCTAACAGTCATTATATGTGGGGGCTGCCTATTCCTTTGGGGTATTTCTCTGAGGTAAGTCAGGCTTGTATTTCTATCTTCAGGCTAGTCAGCTCCTCAGGCAGTGCCGAGTTGCATAGGTAGTGATAGGCGCAATCCACTGCTGCTTCCAGTTGTGTGAGGACAGTTCAGGTACTGCAGTCTACAGAGATTCCACGTCTCAGAGCTCGTCCTATTGTTTTGGGTTTTGCCAGATCTCTGTATGTGCGCTGATTACTGCACGCTGTGTTGCCTGATTGCCAGCCATAACAGTACAAGGAGCCAATTCAATGATTTCCAATAGAGGGAAAAAAGAAATCCTGACATCATTTTTTTTTCTTAGCTCTGTCTTCAGTCTTTTTTTTCCCCTAGACATTAGAGTGCTTCAGGACACAGCTGTGGACATGGATATTCAGGCTCTGTGCTCCTCAATGGATAATCTCGTTGTAAATGTACAAAAGATTCAAGATACTATTGATCAGAAATCGATGCTAGAACCAAGAATTCCGATTCCTGATTTGTTTTTTGGTGACAGAACTAAGTTCCTGAGCTTCAGAAATAATTGTAAGCTATTTTTGGCCTTGAAACCTCATTCTTCTGGTAATCCTATTCAACAGGTTTTGATTATTATTTCTTTTTTGCGCGGCGACCCACAGGACTGGGCGTTTTCTCTTGCACCAGGAGATTCTGCATTGAGTAATATTGATGCATTTTTCCAGGCGCTGGGATTGCTTTACGATGAGCCTAATTCAGTGGATCAAGCTGAGAAAAATCTGCTGGCTTTATGCCAGGGTCAGGATGATGTAGAACTATATTGTCAGAAATTTAGAAAATGGTCAGTACTCACTCTGTGGAATGAATCTGCACTAGCGGCTTTGTTCAGAAAGGGTCTCTCTGAAGCTCTTAAGGATGTAATGGTGGGATTTCCTATGCCTGCTGGTTTGAATGAGTCTATGTCCTTGGCCATTCAGATCGGTCGTCGCTTGCGCGAGCGTAAATCTGTGCACCATCTGGCGGTATTGTCTGAGAGTAAGCCTGAGCCTATGCAGTGCAACAGGACTATGACTAAAGTAGAACGGCACGAACACAGACGTCTGAACAGACTGTGTTTCTATTGTGGTGATTCTACTCATGCTATTTCTAATTGTCCTAAACGCACTAGGCGGTTCGATAGCTCTGCCGTTATTGGTACTGTACAGTCCAAATTCCTTTTGTCCATTACCTTAATGTGCTCTTTGTCATCATATTCTGTCATGGCGTTTGTGGATTCAGGCTCTGCCCTGAATCTGATGGATTTGGATTATGCTAAACGTTGTGGATTTTTCTTGGAGCCTTTGCGGTGTCCTATTCCGTTGAGAGGAATTGATGCTACACCTCTGGCCAAGAATAAGCCTCAGTACTGGGCCCAGCTGACCATGTGCATGGCTCCTGCACATCAGGAAGTTATTCGCTTTTTGGTACTGCATAATTTGCATGATGTGGTCGTGTTGGGGTTGCCATGGCTACAAACCCATAATCCAGTATTGGATTGGAACTCTATGTCGGTAACCAGCTGGGGTTGTCAGGGAGTACATGGTGATGTTCCATTTTTGTC
Source organism: Ranitomeya imitator (assembly GCF_032444005.1). Lineage (NCBI taxonomy): Eukaryota > Metazoa > Chordata > Amphibia > Anura > Dendrobatidae > Ranitomeya > Ranitomeya imitator. The sequence goes on along the minus strand of NC_091286.1, from coordinate 74,031,805 downwards.
TATTTCGTCATCCATTCCTTCTGACATCCCAGAGTTCTTGTCGGACTTTCAGGATGTATTTGAAGAGTCCAAGTCTGATGCCCTTCCTCCGCATAGGAATTGTGATTGTGCTATCGATTTGATTCCTGGTAGTAAATTCCCTAAGGGTCGTTTATTTAATTTGTCCGTACCTGAACACACCGCTATGCGCAGTTATGTGAAGGAGTCCCTGGAGAAGGGACATATTCGCCCATCGTCGTCACCATTGGGAGCAGGGTTCTTTTTTGTAGCCAAGAAGGATGGTTCGCTAAGACCGTGTATTGATTACCGCCTTCTTAATAAGATCACTGTTAAGTTTCAGTATCCCTTGCCATTGATTTCTGACTTGTTTGCTCGGATTAAGGGGGCTAGTTGGTTTACTAAGATTGATCTTCGTGGTGCGTATAATCTGGTGAGAATCAGGCAGGGAGATGAATGGAAAACGGCATTTAATACGCCCGAGGGTCATTTTGAGTATCTGGTGATGCCGTTCGGACTTGCCAATGCTCCATCTGTTTTTCAGTCTTTTATGCATGACATTTTTCGTGAGTATCTGGATAAATTCTTGATTGTTTACTTGGATGACATTTTGATCTTCTCAGATGATTGGGAGTCTCATGTAAAGCAAGTCAGAATGGTTTTCCAGGTACTGCGTGCTAATTCCTTGTTTGTGAAGGGATCAAAGTGTCTCTTCGGTGTGCAGAAAGTTTCATTTTTGGGGTTTATCTTTTCCCCTTCTACTATCGAGATGGATCCGGTTAAGGTTCAGGCCATCCAGGATTGGACTCAGCCGACATCTCTGAAAAGTTTGCAGAAATTCCTGGGCTTTGCTAATTTTTATCGTCGCTTCATCTGTAATTTTTCTAGCATTGCCAGACCATTGACCGATTTGACCAAGAAGGGTGCTGATTTGGTTAATTGGTCTTCTGCTGCCGTGGAAGCTTTTCAGGAGTTGAAGCGTCGTTTTTGCTGTGCCCCTGTGTTGTGTCAACCTGATGTTTCTCTTCCGTTCCAGGTCGAGGTTGATGCTTCTGAGATTGGTGCAGGGGCGGTTTTGTCACAGAGAGGTTCTGGTTGCTCAGTGTTCAAACCATGTGCTTTCTTTTCCAGGAAATTTTCTGCTGCTGAGCGTAATTATGATGTGGGCAACCGAGAGTTGCTGGCCATGAAGTGGGCATTCGAGGAGTGGCGTCATTGGCTTGAGGGTGCTAAGCATCGCGTGGTGGTTTTGACTGATCATAAGAACCTTACTTATCTTGAGTCTGCCAAGCGCTTGAATCCTAGACAGGCCCGTTGGTCGTTATTTTTTGCTCGTTTTGATTTTGTGATTTCATACCTTCCGGGCTCTAAAAATGTGAAGGCGGATGCTCTGTCTAGGAGTTTTGTGCCCGACTCTCCGGGGTTATCTGAGCCGGCGAGTATCCTCAAGGAAGGAGTCATTGTGTCTGCCATCTCCCCTGATTTGCGGAGAGTGTTGCAGAAATTTCAGGCTAATAAACCTGATCGTTGTCCGGCCGAGAAACTGTTCGTCCCTGATAGGTGGACTAGTAAAGTTATCTCTGAACTTCATTGTTCGGTGCTGGCCGGTCATCCAGGAATCTTTGGTACCAGGGAGTTGGTTGCTAGATCCTTTTGGTGGCCGTCTCTGTCGCGGGATGTGCGTGCTTTTGTGCAGTCCTGTGGAATTTGTGCTAGGGCTAAGCCCTGCTGTTCACGTGCCAGTGGGTTGCTTTTGCCCTTGCCGGTCCCGAAGAGGCCTTGGACACATATTTCGATGGATTTCATTTCTGACCTTCCCGTTTCTCAAAAGATGTCTGTCATTTGGGTGGTCTGTGATCGCTTTTCTAAAATGGTCCATCTGGTGCCCTTGGTTAAATTGCCTTCCTCCTCTGATTTGGTGCCTTTGTTCTTCCAGCATGTGGTTCGTTTGCATGGCATTCCTGAGAATATTGTTTCTGACAGAGGTTCCCAGTTTGTCTCAAGGTTCTGGCGAGCCTTTTGTGGTAGGATGGGCATTGACCTATCTTTTTCCTCGGCCTTCCATCCTCAGACTAATGGCCAGACCGAACGAACCAATCAGACCTTGGAAACATATCTGAGATGTTTTGTTTCCGCTGACCAGGATGATTGGGTGTCATTTTTGCCGTTGGCTGAGTTCGCCCTTAATAATCGGGCCAGCTCGGCTACCTTGGTCTCTCCATTTTTCTGCAATTCTGGGTTCAATCCTCGTTTCTCTTCAGGACAGGTTGAGTCTTCGGACTGTCCTGGTGTGGATTATGTGGTGGACAGGTTGCAGCAGATCTGGACTCAGGTAGTGGACAATTTGACCTTGTCCCAGGAGAAGGCTCAGCTTTTCGCTAATCGCAGACGCCGTGTGGGACCCCGACTTCGTGTTGGGGATCTGGTTTGGTTATCTTCTCGTCATATACCTATGAAGGTTTCCTCTCCTAAATTTAAACCTCGTTTTATTGGTCCGTATAGGATTTCTGAGATTCTCAATCCGGTGTCTTTTCGTCTGACCCTCCCAGACTCCTTTTCCATACATAATGTATTCCATAGGTCGTTGTTGAGGAGATACGTGGCACCTATGGTTCCATCTGTGGAGCCTCCTGCCCCTGTTTTGGTGGAGGGGGAATTGGAGTATATTGTGGAGAAGATTTTGGATTCTCGTGTCTCTAGACGGAAACTCCAGTATCTGGTCAAATGGAAGGGTTATGCTCAGGAAGATAATTCCTGGGTTTTTGCCTCTGATGTCCATGCCCCAGATCTTGTTCGTGCCTTTCATGTGGCTCATCCTGGTCGGCCTGGGGGTTCTGGTGAGGGTTCGGTGACCCCTCCTCAAGGGGGGGGTACTGTTGTGAATTCTGTGGTCACAAGTGGTATTGCAGTCTCTGGGCGTCCTCCCTCAGGTGTTTTGGTGAGCTCGTTGGCTGCCTTGCTATTTAGCTCCACCTGAGTCTGTCTTCCTTGCTCCTTGTCAATGTTCCAGTGTTGGATCTGAGCTACTGCATCTTTCCTTGGGCCTGCTGCTCTGCTAGATAAGTTCTTCTAGTTTGTTTTCTGTTTTTTCTGTCCAGCTTGTTATTATCTTTTGCTGGAAGCTCTGAGAAGCAAAGGGGTGCACCGCCGTGCTGTTAGTTCGGCACGGTGGGTCTTTTTTGCCCCTTTGCGTGGTTTTCGTTTTAGGGTTTTTTGTAGACTGCATAGTTCTCTTTGCTATCCTCGCTCTGTCTAGAATATCGGGCCTCACTTTGCTGAATCTATTTCATTCCTACGTTTGTCTTTTCATCTTGCTAACAGTCATTATATGTGGGGGCTGCCTATTCCTTTGGGGTATTTCTCTGAGGTAAGTCAGGCTTGTATTTCTATCTTCAGGCTAGTCAGCTCCTCAGGCAGTGCCGAGTTGCATAGGTAGTGATAGGCGCAATCCACTGCTGCTTCCAGTTGTGTGAGGACAGTTCAGGTACTGCAGTCTACAGAGATTCCACGTCTCAGAGCTCGTCCTATTGTTTTGGGTTTTGCCAGATCTCTGTATGTGCGCTGATTACTGCACGCTGTGTTGCCTGATTGCCAGCCATAACACTGTAGGCACTCTTTGTGCTGTCAAAGGGCTCTCATCATGAGGCATCCTATTTTCCTTTAAAAGCATTGTTTGTAGGGAAGGGTTTCTCTGTAATACAGCATGCAATTGAGCATAGCCCATATATTTTTATCACAGATCCTTCCAACACACACGAGGAAACCCCCATTATAACGCCACATAAAATTGAGTGCATATAAACGTACAGTGTGGAGGTGAACACATACGATTTGTTGATCACACCAGCACTATTAGCAGATTCATTTCGCCAAGCTGAATCACATAGATGTTAAATCAGAACTCACACATTTTAATTACTATCAGAAAGATATTTTGTTCCGCAATTGCTTTATGTTTCACCCTCCCCCGTTAGGATTCTAATGGTGGAATATATAAGCACAAGCTATCTAAGTGAGACAGAGTAAATGGGAACAGTACTTTCCAAAAACTTTACACATATCATTAGTTTAGGCAAATATAAGAAACTTTGTAATATATCTTATTTTAAAAATCTGCTTATTTCTCCACTTATGAGCCATTTTTGCCATTCTGCCGCCTCCTGAAGTTGTCATCAATTAAAAAAAAAGCTTAAATTAGTCTTGCTCAGACAAGTTGATCTGCAAGCAGTATGGTTTTAGATTAATAATATTTTATCTAGAAGGGAGGAGGAAGGAGGAAAGCAGAGGAGTGAGAAAACAGGCATTGGGAGGTAAAAAAAATATCATGCTGAGGTTGCTAAGAGGTCTCTATTCTTTCTATTTTAAGGTTTGTATTCTTTTGCATGTTTGTCACAATCAAATGCTTCAAGTCACCAAACAAATTTAAATTTTGGACTAAGATAACACAAGTAAACACAAATTGCAGTTTTTAAATGAAGATCTTAATTATTTAGGGAAAGAGAAATCCAAGGCTACAGGGCACTGTGTGAAAACGTTAGTGCATCCCCCCCTAAAACCTAAATTAACTGTGGTTTATCACATCTTTGGGAAGCTGAGTTCAAATTCCCTAGCCACACCCAGGACTGATTACTGCCACACCTGTTCTCAATCAAGAAATCACTTAAATAGGACCTACCTGACAAAGTGTAGTAGACCAAATCATCCTCAAAGGCTAGATATCATGCCACGATCCAAATTCTGGAACAAATGAGAAACAAAGTAATTGAGATGTCTCAGTCTGGAAAAGGTTATAAAGCCATTTCTCAAGCTTTGAGACTCCAGCAAACCATAGTGAGAGTCATTATCCACAAATGGCAAAATCACGTAACGGTGAACCTTCCCAGGAGTGGCTGGCTGACCAAAATTATCGCAATAGCATGACAATAATTAATCCAAGAGAAAGGTTATAAAGCCATTTCTCAAGCTTTGAGACTCCAGCAAACCATAGTGAGAGTCATTATCCACAAATGGCAAAATCACGTAACAGTGGTGAACCTTCCCAGGAGTGGCTGGCTGACCAAAATTATCGCAATAGCATGACAATAATTCATCCAAGAGATCACAAAAGACCCCCACAACAACACCCAACAAAACTGCAGGCCACACTTGGCTCAGTTAAGGTCAGTGTTCATGACTCCATCATAACAAAGAGACTAGGCAAAAATGGCCTGCATGGCAGGGTTCCAAGACAAAAAACACTGCTGAGCAATAAGAACATTTAGGCTCATCTCATCTCAGAAAACATCTTGATGATTTCCAAGACTTTTGGGAGAATACTCTGTAGACCGACAACACATTACATCTGGCATAGAAGTAACATAGCATTTGAGAAAAGTAACATCATACCAATGGTAACATATGGTGGTGTTAGTGTGATGGTCTGGGGCTATTTTGCTGCTTCAGGACCTGGAAGACTTGCTGTGGTGAATGGAACCATGAATTCTCCTGTCTCTCAAAAAATCCTGAAGGAGAATGTCCAGCCAACTGTTCCAGACCTCAAGCTGAAATGCACTTGGGTTATGCAGCAGGACAATGATCTAAAACACACCAACAACTTCATCTCTGAATGGCTTAAGAAAAACTAAATTAAGATTGTGGAGTGGCCTAGTCAAAGTCCTGAGCTTAATCTGATAGAGATGCGGTGGCATGACCTAAAAGAGGCGGTACATGCTCGGAAACTCTCCAATGTGGTTGAATTACAACAACTCTTCAAAGATGAGTGGGCCAAAATTACACCAGAGCGTTGTAAAACACTCACTGCCAGTTATCACAAACGCTTGATTGCATTTGTTGCTGCTAAGGGTGGTCCAACCAGTTATTTGGTTTAGGGGGCAACCACTTTTTCACACAGGGCCCTGTAGGTTTGGAATTCTTTTTCCCTTAATAATAAAGACCTTCATTTAAAAACTTCAGTTTGTGTTTTCTTGTGTTATCTTTGTCTAATGTTTTAATTTGTTTATTTATCTGAAACATTTAAGTGTGAAAAACATGCAAAAAATAGGAAATCAGGAAGGGGGCAAACACTTTTTCACACAACTGTATGTAAATGTATAAAATTCTTGTTTCGAATGTTGCTCCTGTTGATCAACACTTGCGATCATGATCATATGGGAAAAACTTGATTTTTAAGGTGGACTGAGTCATGCATAACGGATGTACCTATATTCCTTCCCTATCACAGTGTGCCACCACACCCACACCAATGATGTGGAGCACCCGTCCCCACCCCAATACACTCCTCCAACATCTGACGTCACTCCCATGATTACGCAGATTCGTCTCCAAAACATGTTGCAACCCCATAGCGACAAACCAGGAATACAGTGGCAACTGGAGATTTACTGGTGGTGCTCAAAGCGAACCTGTCAGCAGGATTATGCTCAGTAAACTACAGACACTGTCAGATTGGCACTGTTATACTGATTAAAAGTATACCTTGGTTGATGGAATCTGTCTTGTGGTTGTTATTTAATCTGTATTTGTAGTTTTCACTTAATGAGATTTTCGTGCTCCAGGGCGGCCTGTGTGCAGGGCTTTATGTGTTGCTCTGGTTACCTATTCATTCTTATGAGTTTATGACAGGTCACTAATCCTTCAGTGGCCTGCCCCCAATTTTACATACTGCATATCATATTTTGTGTAAAAAATATAAGTGAACATTCATCACGCAGGCCCCACCAAGGGCACCTACGCTGTAGCATAATGCAATGGATAATATGCCTATAGGCATTATTTAGTCATATAGTATTGTGGGAATAAGAAAAAAAATCATCAAAATGGTGCCGGTGATAGATGCTACAGGTGTCTTGGTCCTGGGGGCTGATCCTGTGATTAGAAATCCACTGATCTCCTTTCTTTCATATTATTATATCAGGATAACATTGTTCACATTTAAGGCACATTTTTATATGAATTCATTCTTTACATCTATTGTATATTTATTTCCTTACTAATTGTATATCATCATATAGATCTACTAATTAAAATGTACTTTGCTCGTGGGACAACCCCTTTAAGTTTGTTTCCAAAAGGTTCATCGATCATCATTATATTTGATGATGAGGAGAACTTATTAAATTTTAGACTTTTTTTAATAAATATCAAGGTTGACCCGTGAGTAGTGTTGAGCCACCTCCCTTGTGTTCGGGTTTGGTTCATCAAACAGGGATGTGTTTGACGAAATGTTCGTCCAACGTTTGACGAACACCGTCGAACCCCATTGAAACCAATGGCAGGCAAACACAAACCCATACAAACACATGGAAAACACATAGAAAACATCTTAACCCCTTAAGCCCCGAGGGTGGTTTGCACGTTAATGACCGGGCCAATTTTTACAATTCTGACCACTGTCCCTTTATGAGGTTATAACTCTGGAACGCTTCAACGGATCTTGGCGATTCTGACATTGTTTTCTCGTGACATATTGTACTTCATTTTAGTGGTAACATTTATTCGATATAACTTGCGTTTATTTGTGAAAAAAACAGAAATTTGGCGAAAATTTAGAAAATTTCGCAATTTTCCAAATTTAAATTTTTATGCCCTTAAATCACAGAGATACGTCACGCAAAATACTTAATAAGTAACATTTCCCACATGTCTACTTTACATCAGCACAATTTTGGAACCAAAATTTTTTTTTGTTAGGAAGTTATAAGGGTTAAAAGTTGACCAGCAATTTCTCATTTTTACAACACCATTTTTTTTTAGGGACCACATCTCATTTGAAGTCATTTTGAGGGGTCTATATGATGGAAAATACCCAAGTGTGACACCATTCTAAAAACTGCACCCCTCAAGGTGCTCAAAACCACATTCAAGAAGTTTATTAACCCTTCAGGGGTTTCACAGGAATTTTTGGAATGTTTAAATAAAAATGAATATTTAACTTTTTTTCACACAAAATTTATTTCAGCTCCAATTTGTTTTATTTTACCAAGGGTAACAGGATAAAATGGATGCCAAACGTTGTTGTACAATCTGTACTGAGTACGCTGATACCCCATATGGGGGGGTAAACCACTGTTTGGGTGCATGGCAGAGCTCGGAAGGAAAGGAGCGCCATTAGACTTTTCAATGCAAAATTGACAGGAATTGAGATGGGACGCCATGTTGCGTTTGGAGAGCCCCTCATGTGCCTAAACATTGAAACCCCCCACAAGTGACACCATTTTGGGAAGTAGACACCCTAAGGAACTTATCTAGATGTGTGGTGACCACTTTGACCGACCAATTGCTTCACAGAAGTTTATAATGCAGAGCCGTAAAAACAAAAAATCATATTTTTTCACAAAAATGATCTTTTCGCCCCCAATTTTTTATTTTCCCAAGAGTAAGAGAAGAAATTGGACCTCAAAAATTGTTGTCCAATTTGTCCTGGGTACGCTGATACCCCATATATGGGTGTAAACCATTGTTTGGGCGTATGGCAGAGCTCGGAAGGGAAGGAGCGCCATTTTACTTTTCAATGCAAAATTGACTGGAATTGAGATGGGATGCCATGTTGCGTTTGTAGAGCCCCTGATGTGCCTAAACATTGAAATCCCCACAAGTGACACCATTTTGGAAAGTAGACCCCTTAAGGAACTTATCTAGAGGTGTGGTGAGCACTTTGACCCAACAAGTGCTTCACAGAAGTTTATAATGCAGAGCCGTAAAAATAAAAAATCATATTTTTTCACAAAAATGATTTTTCGCCACCAATTTTTTATTTTTCCAAGGGTAAGAGAAGAAATTAGACCACAAAAGTTGTTGTGCAATTTGTCCTGAGTGCGACGATACCCCATATGTGGGGGTAAACCACCGTTTGGGCGCATGGCAGAGCTCGGAAGGAAAGGAGCGCCATTTGACTTTTCAATGCAAAATTGACTGGAATTGAGATGGGACGCCATGTTGCGTTTGGAGAGCCCCTGATGTGCCTAACCATTGGAACCCCTCACAAGTGACACCATTTTGAAAAGTAGACCCCTTAAGGAACTTATCTAGATGTGTGGTGAGCACTTTGACCCAACAAGTGCTTCACAGAAGTTTATAATGCAGAGCCGTAAAAATAAAAAATCTTATTTTTTCACAAAAATGATCTTTTCGCCCCCAATTTTTTATTTCCCCAAGGGTAAGAGAAGAAATTAGACCACAAAAGTTGTTGTGCAATTTGTCCTGAGTGCGACGATACCCCATATGTGGGGGTAAAGCACTTTTTGGGTGCATAGCAGAGCTCGGAAGGGAAGGAGCGCCATTTGACTTTTCAATGCAAAATTGACTGGAATTAAGATGGGACACCATGTTGGTTTGGAGAGCCCCTGATGTGCCTAAACATTAAAAACCCCCACAAGTGACACCATTTTGGAAACTAGACCCCCTAGGGAACTTATCTAGATGTGTTTTGAGAGCTTTGAACCCCCAAGTGTTTCACTACAGTTTATAACGCAGAGCCGTTAAAATAATTTTTTTTTTTTTTTCGCAAAAATTATTTTTTAGCCCCCAGTTTTGTATTTTCACAAGGGTAACAGAATAAATTGGACCTCAAAAGTTGTTGTCCAATTTGTCCTGAGTACGCTGATACCCAATATGTGGGGGGGAACCACTGTTTGGGCGCATGGCAGAGCTCGGAAGGGAAGGAGCGCCATTTGGAATGCAGACTTAGATGGGTTGGTCTGCAGGAGTCACGTTGCATTTGCAGAGCCCCTGATGTACCCAAACAGTACAAACCCCCCACAAGTGACCCCATATTAGAAACTAGACCTCCCAAGGAACTTATCTAGATGTGTTGTGAGAACTTTGAACCCCTAAGTGTTTCACTACAGTTTATAACGCAGAGCCGTGAAAATAAAAATTCTTTTTTTTTTCACAAAAATGATTTTTTTAGCCCCCAGCTTTGTATTTTTACAAGGGTAACAGAATAAATTGGACCCCAAAAGTTGTTGTCCAATTTGTCCTGAGTACGCTGATACCCCATATGTGGGGGGGAACCACTGTTTGGGCGCATGGCAGAGCTCGGAAGGGAAGGAGCGCCATTTGGAATGCAGACTTAGATGGATTGGTCTGCAGGCGTCACGTTGCATTTGCAGAGCCCCTGATGTACCCAAACAGTACAAACCCCCCACAAGTGACCTCATATTGGAAACTAGACCTCCCACGGAACTTATCTAGATGTGTTGTGAAAACTTTGAACCCCCAAGTGTTTCACTACAGTTTACAACGCAGAGCCGTGAAAATAAAAAATCCTTTTTTTTTCCCACAAAAATGATTTTTAGCCCCCCAAATTTTTATTTTCCCAAGGATAACAAGAGAACTTGGACACAAAAAGTTGTTGTCCAATTTGTCTCGAGTACGATGATACCCCATATGTTGGGGTAAACCCCTGTTTGAGCGCACGGGAGAGCTCGGAAGTGAAGGAGCACTGTTTTACTTATTCAATGCAGAATTGGCTGGAATTGAGATCGGACGCCATGTTACGTTTGGAGAGCCCCTGATGTGCCTGAACAGTGGAAACTCCCCAATTATAACTGAAACCCTAATCCAAACGCACCCCTAACCCTAATCCCAACTGTAACCCTAACCACACGCACCCCTAACCCTAATCCCAACTGTAACCCTAACCACACACCTAACCCCTACACACCCCTAATTCTAATCCCAACCCTAATCCCAACCGTAAATGTAATCCAAACCCTAACCCTAGCCCTAACTCTAGCCCTAACCCTAATGGGAAAATGGAAATAAATACATTTTTTTAAATTTTATTATTTTTCCCTAAGGCTAGGTTCACATTGCGTTAGGGAAATCCGTTTAGCGCTAGCGGATTGCGCTAACGCAATGTCTTTTTAGGTGTCGTGTTTAGTGGTCGCGTTAACGTCCCCGCTCTGGAAGATAGGGGATCGGACCTCGGGCGCGCCGCGGACGCTGCAAGCAGCGTCCGAGGCGCGCCGCAAAAGAACGGCACCTTGCTAGCGCGAGCCGAAAATGGCACGCTCTAGCGATGCGCTACACCCGAAAATCACATTGCTGTCAATGGGTGTGCTAACGGACCCGTTGCACGGCGTTAATTGTGACATTTTCGCCGTGCAACGCTGTCCGTTAGCGTAAACCCATTAACGCAATGTGAACCTAGCCTAACTAAGGGGTGATGAAGGGGGGTTTGATTTACTTTTATAGCGTTTTTTATATCGGATTTTTATGATTGGCAGCAGTCACACACTAAAAGACGCTTTTTATAGCAAAAAAGTTTTTGCGTCTCCACATTTTGAGACCTATAATTTTTCCATATTTTGGTCCACAGAGTCATGTGAGGTCTTGTTTTTTGCGGGACGAGTTGACGTTTTTATCGGTTACATTTTTGGACACGTGACAGTTTTTGATCGCTTTTTATTCCGATTTTTTGTGAGGCAGAATGACCAAAAACCAGCTATTCATGAATTTCTTTTGGGGGAGGCGTTTATACCGTTCCGCGTTTGGTAAAATTGATGAAGCAGTTTTATTCTTCGGGTCAGTACGATTACAGCGATACCTCATTTATATCATTTTTTTTATGTTTTGGCGCTTTTATACGATAAAAGCTATTTTATAGAAAAAATAATTATTTTGGCATCGCTTTATTCTGAGGACTATAACTTTTTTATTTTTTTGGTTATGATGCTATATGGCGGCTCGTTTTTTTGCGGGACAAGATGACGTTTTCAGCGGTACCATGGATATTTATATCCGTCTTTTTGTTCGCGTGTTATTCCACTTTTTGTTCAGCGTTATGATAATAAAGCGTTGTTTTTTGGCTCGTTTTTTTTTTTCTTACGGTGTTCACTGAAGGGGTTAACTAGTGGGCCAGTTTTATAGGTCGAGTCGTTACGGACGCGGCGCTACTAAATATGTGTACTTTTATTGTTTTTTTGTTTCTTTTTTTAGATAAAGAAATGTATTTATGGGAATAATATATATATTTTTTTCTTCTTTATTTAGGAATTTTTTTTTTTTTTTTTTACACGTGTGGAAATTTTTTTTTTTACTTTTTCACTTTGTCCCAGGGGGGGACATCACAGATCACCGATCTGACAGTGTGCACAGCACTCTGTCAGATCGGTGATCTTACATACAGCCGGGCAGGATTAGAGCTGCAGCTGCAGCCTGATCCTGACCCGGAAGTGCTCCCTGCAGGACCCGGATGCAGCCCCGCGGCCATTTTGGATCTGGGGACTGCAGGGAGAAGGCGCTCGGTACACGGTGAGTACATCACCGTGTACCGATCGTCTCAGGGAAGCACGCAGGGAGCCCCCTCCCTGCGCGATGCTTCCCTGCACCACCGGCACACCGCGATCATCTTTGAACGTGGTGTTCCGGGGGTTAATGTGCCGGGAGCGGTCCGTGACCGCTCCTGGCACATAGTGCCGGATGTCAGCTGCGATAGGCAGCTGACACCCGGCCTCGATCGGCCGCGCTCCCCCCGTGAGCGCGGCCGATCGCATATGACGTACTATCCCGTCACTGGGAATTAAGTCCCAGGTCACCTGGACGGGATAGTACGTCATATGGGATTAAGGGGTTAAAAGGTGTCCAAAAGCTGACAAACTGCTCAGAAGACACAACAAACACATGGAAAAGTCACAACTACATATAGTCATGCGAAAAGAAAAGAGGTGGAGGAGTAAAAGGAGGAGGAGACACAGATATAGACATGTCATGCCCTTCTAAAATCAAGAAAGGCTGGAGTAAAAATCTAAACTCACTCTACCAACACCCAGACGTCTTGACAAAAAAATAAATAAATAAATATCTTTATGTAGAATGGCCGCGGGTCCATTCAGAACACTTTCCTTAGAAGACGTAGTGGTACACCCGTTGGGAGTTGTGCCAAAAAATGAACCCAATACATTCAGACTAATCCACCATTTGTCATATCCAAGGGGCAGGTCAGGAAATGACAACATCGACGCGGAACCAAGTACAGTACTATGTACCGTACCTCCTTTGACGAGGCAATCAGGCGGGTCAAGAAGTTGGTAAGGGGCACCCTTATGGCCAAAACAGACATTGAGGGGGCGTTCCGGTTGCTACCTGTGCCTCCGAATAGTGTCCTCCCATTGGGCTGCTTCTGTGAAGGAGCATACTACATAGATCGCTGTTTGCCCATGGGGTGCTCCATATCCTGCTCACTATTTGAGGCGTTTAGTTGCTTCCTCGAATGTGTTGTCACGGACGTTTGTAAGGTGGCACATGTTGTGAATTCTGCTCTTGGGTTCCCTCCAGTGGTTGTAGGTGGGAATGCAGTTGTCTCTGACTCGCAGTCCTGGCCAGGTCTATCGGATGATTACAATTCTGACTGGGATATTTAGGTGTGCAGGATCCTTTAGCCCTTGCCGGTTGTCAATCTTCCTTGTGAAGTGTTGGATCACTTTCTGGCTTCTCCTGCTTGCTGCCAAATTCAGCAAAGATAAGTGTTTGGTTTTTGTATCTGTGGCACACTGCTCTGTGCTTGTTTCAGTTTTATTCCTGCTCTGATTGTAGGATTCACTGGAGTTGCAGATTTACGCTCCTACATTTAGTTAGATGTAGGAAGTTTTTTGTATATTCTGCTGTGGATGTTTTGAAGGGTTTTAATACTGACCGCACAGAACTCTGTCCTATCCTGTCCTATCTAGCTAGAGTGGCCTCCTGTGCTAAATCCTGTTTTTCTGCCTGTGTATGTTTTTTCCTCTCCGACTCACCGCCAATATTTGTGGGGGGCTGTCTATCCTTTGGGGATTTTCTCTGAGGCAAGATAGTATTCCAATTTCCATCTTTACCGGTATTTAGTCCTCCGGCTGTGACGAGTAGTGTTGAGCATTCCGATACCGCAAGTATCGGGTATCGGCCGATACTTGCGGTATCGGAATTCCGATACCGAGTTCCGATATTTTTGTGATATCGGGAATCGGTATCGGATCCATATTAAGGTGTAAAATAAAGAATTAAAATAAAAAATATTGATATACTTACCTCTCCGGAGGCCCCTGGACATCACCGCTGGTAACCGGCAGCCTTCTTTGTTTAAAATGAGCGCGTTTAGGGACTTCCATGACGTCACGGCTTCTGATTGGTTACGTGCCGCTCATGTGACCGTCACGCGACCAATCAGAAGCCGCGACGTCATTCTCAGGCCCTAAACTCCTCATTCTAGGAATTTAGGACCTGAGAATGACGTCGCGGCTTCTGATTGGTCGCGTGGCGGTCACATGAGCGGCACGCGACCAATCAGAAGCCGCGACGTCATTCTCAGGTCCTAAACGCGCTCATTTTAAGCAAAGAAGGCTGCCGGTTACCAGCGGTGATGTCCAGGGGCCTCCGGAGAGGTGAGCATATCAATATTTTTTATTTTAATTCTTTATTTTACACATTAATATGGATCCCAGGGCCTGAAGGAGAGTTTCCTCTCCTTCAGACCCTGGGAACCATCAGGATACCTTCCGATACTTGGTGTCCCATTGACTTGTATTGGTATCAGATATCGGTATCGGCGATATCCAATACTTTTCGGGTATCGGACGATACTATCCGATACCGATACTTTCATATCGCTCAACACTAGTGACGAGGTGTCTAGGTGTGTTAGGTACACTCCACGGCTACTTCTAGTTGCTGTGTTAAGTTCAGGATTGCGGTCAGTATAGTGGCCACCTTCTCCAGTGAAAGTTCTCATGCAGCTCCAAGGTCACCGGATCATAACAGGCACATATTATCCATTACCTCGACGACTTCTTATGCCTGGGCCCAAAAGATTTGCCACAGTGTGAAAACACACGGTAGTCCACCTTTGAGAAGGAGAGACCTGGAGGGAGAGTGGACACCCCAGAGCCGAGGGGTTAGATTGAGAAAGAAAGAAGGCGGTGTAGCTTGCTTCATGGGTGGGGTACTGTGTTGAGTAGCACAAAATGCTATAAGGTACAAAATGATTTCCTGGGCTAGATGCAGTTAAAAATTAGTAATTAGATCAACAGGCGGTGTAGCTTGCTTCATGGGTGGGGTACGCTGCTGAGTAGCACTAAATTCTACTAGGCCCAAAAGGATTTCCTGGGCTAGATGCCGTTAAAAAATAGTAGTTAGGTAAACAGGTGGTGTAGCTTGCTTCATGGGTGGGGTACGCTGCTAAGTGGCACCAAATTCTACTAGGCCCAAAAGGATTTCCTGGGCCAGATGCCGATAAAAAATAGTACTTAGGTAAACAGGCGGTGTAGCTTGCTTCATGAGTGGGGTACTGTGCTGAGTAGCACAAAATGCTAGTAGGTACAAAATGATTTCCTGGGCTAGATGCAGTTAAAAATTAGTAATTAGATCAACAGGCGGGGTAGCTTGCTTCATGGGTGGGGTATGCTGCTGAGTAGCACTAAATTCTACTAGGCCCAAAAGGATTTCCTGGGCTAGATGCCGTTTCAAAATAGTAGTTAGTAAACAGGCTGTATAGCTTGCTTCATGGGTGAAGTACGCTGCTGAGTAGCACCAAATTCTATTAGGCCCAAAAGGATTTCCTGGGCTAGATGCCGTTACAAAATAGTAGTTAGGTAAACAGGCGGTGTAGCTTGCTTCATGGGTGGGGTACGCTGCTGAGTAGCACCAAATTCTACTAGGCCCAAAAGGATTTCCTGGGCCAGATGCCGTTAAAAATAGTACTTAGGTAAACAGGCGGTGGGTGGCTGGGCTACTCTGCTGACTAGCAGACACTGAAGCTTTGGAGAAGACATCTGAATTCCAGGCCATAGTATGAGGAAACAACTCTGCAGAAGACCCCACCCACCTGGAATTGATGATGGCAACGTCATGTAAAACTCAGCAAGGGGACTAAATAAAAGAGTCTCCATTTTTTCCAAAAATTCGGCCACAGACACCACTTAAGTGCCATCAATTTCGCCAGAGTTTTTTAAAACGGTTGGTGAGGTGATTTTCAAAAATCATCAAGCTTTTAGTCTCCCCAAGATGACACAGGTGTAGAAAAGTCCTTGCGGATCCAGGATTTGTTCATCACTGGACAGCTGCGTGCGCTTATCTGTCAGCACACCACCAGCAGCGCTGAACACACGTTCAGAGAGAACGCTGGCTGCGGGGCACGACAAGATCTCCAAGGTGTGAGTGATGAGCTCAGGCTATTTTTCAAGATTGGAAGCCCAAAATGAGCAAGGGTCCAGTTCCACAGTCATGGCATCGAACTTAACTTGGAGATACTCTTGTACCATCCTCTCTAGGCGTTGGCTGTGCATCAGACTTCTTGTCTCCTGCGGCCTTGCAAAGGATCGTCTAAAAAAATCTTGAAACGATTGGAAAAAATTGCTGTTACCACCAGATACGGTGTTACTGTTACGGTTTGAGTGATGACTCAATAGTCCCACAGTTGGCAAGTTAGAACTCAGAGATTCACTACGTGCACCACTGGTGTTTTGTGGAAAAGCAGATGTTAGATTGTGTAACAGTCTCTGCTGATACTCCTGCATGCGTGAATCCCTTTCTATGGCAGGAATTATTTTGCCAAATTTGCTTTTGTACCGGGGATCTAAAAGTGTGGCAACCCAGTAGTCGGCATTACTTCAGATTCTGACAATCCGAGGGTCATGTTGCAGGTAGTGCAGCAAGAAGTCACTCATGTGTCTGGCGAGGTGAGAATCATGCTTCCTTCATCTGCCCTCTCCCCCCCAACCTCGCACAACAGAAATTTGATCAAAATCTCCCTCATCTGATGAGTCTTCCATGCCCAGCGCCAGTTCGTCCTCCACTTCTTCCTCGCCTCCTGCACCTTCCTCAACAGTTTGGCTGTTACTATGCACCCTCGGTAATCCCTCTCCCCCAGCCTCCAATGCCAGCCGCCTTGGTGCTGCCAACCTTCTTGACCTTGGAGATATGATCCCTTCCGCATACGACTCCTCCTGTTCCTCCTCCTCCACCTCTTGTTCCACCACCTGACTCCGAACACTGTGTAAGGTGTGCTCCAGCATGTAAATCACCGGAATGGTCATGCTGATAATGGCATCGTCAGTACTAAACATCTTCATTGCTATTTCAAAACTGTGCAGAGGGGTGCATAGGTCCCTGATCTGAGACCACTCCTGCAGCGTGATTTGCCCCACCTCTTGATCTCGTTGGCCCAGGCTATACGTCATAACATATTGCACCAGGGCTCGTCGGTGCTGCCACAGTCGCTGCAACATGTGCAGAGTTGAATTCCACCATGTGGGCACATCGCATTTCAGCCGGTGAACTGGCAGGCCCAACAACTTCTGCAGAGATGCAAGTCGTCGAGCTGTGGGATGCGAACGGCGGAAGTGAACACACAGCGACCGTGCCCTCTGCAGAAGCCCATCTAGTCCGGGATAGTGGGATAAAAATTGCTGGACAACCAGGTTCAAAATGTGAGCCATACAAGGCACGTGTGTGACATTGCCCCAGCGAAGGGCCGCACCCAGATTTGCAGCATTGTCACACACAGCCTTCCCTGGCTGCAGGTTGAGTGGAGACAACCATTGATGAAACTCAGTCTCCAGAGCTGACCACAACTCCTCAGCTGTGTGACTCACATTTCCCAGACATTTCAATGTAAACACTGCCTGATGCCATTGAGCCCTGATGACAGCATATTGAGGAGGTGTGCAGGATTCCTTCTGCGCAGTTACAACGTGGGTGGCATTACCAGGCAGGCTTTGGGTGCAGGTGGAGGACCGAGAGGAGGTTGAGGAGGCAGAAGCAGTGGAGGAACTTCTAGATACAGAGGATCGACGAGCAACTCGTGGGGATGGCAAGACTTGGACAGCAGCCCCTTCTCATGATGTCGCCATAGTTACCCAGTGCCCAGTCACCGACATGTAACGCCCCTGTCCATGTCTACTCGTCCAAGTGTCTGTGGTGAAATGCACCCTGTCACACACAGAGATTCTCAAGGAAGCAGTGCTGTTGTGTGCAACATGCTGGTGTAGTGCAGGCACAGCTTTCTTTGAGAAGTAGTGGCGACTGGTCATCTGGTACTGGAGCACTGCGACGGACATAAAGTCTCGAAAATCCTCTGTGTCCACCAGGCGGAAAGGCAGCATTTCTGTAGCCAACAGCTTGCAGATGGAGAAATTCAACCTCTTTGCTTTGTCATGGCTAGGAGGAAATGGTCTTTTACTTGTCCACATCTGAGGGACTGAGGGCTGGCTGCCGTGCTTAGACGGAGTTGAGTAGGGTGTCCCCGGCAAACTGCTGGTCTGTGAGGAAGGTGCAGGCGGAGATGTTATGTTGCCTTGATCAAAATGTGGTGTCGATGTCAGAGAGCGCTCAACACCAGCAGGTGTTTCCACTTGCAAATGTCCTGACTACCTGTCAATCACACTGGCTGTTGCGGGTAAAGAGGTGGAAGGTCTGCATCCAAAACCATGTGCGACTGCTGTCCCCACAGTCACAGAGGATGAAGAGGACGCGGATGCACTTGATGGGGCAGACAGTGGTTGACCCAGCCCACTAGGCCGCATTGTAGCACAGTGAGCTTCCCACTGCAACTTATGCCTCATATCCATGTGACGGTTCATGCATGGAGTACTCAAGCTAGTGATTTTTTGGCCTCTACTGAGATTTTGTTGACAAATCTTACAGACAACATGAGTTGGGTCATCCTTTGCGATGTCAAAAAATGCCCAGGCTATGCAAGGCTTAGAGCCCGTGCGACCTGAAGAGCCAGCACGACTTCTGGTCTGAGGCACAGTTGGGGTTGAGGATGCAGTTGTTGACGTGCTTCCAGTACTCCGTCTCTGTCCAGGAAGGCGCACCGTTACCTCGTCATCAGACTCGTCACTAGTATCCTCCTTCACCTCCTTTGCTGACCTCATGGACTGGCGGATGACAGTAAGTGGGGTCTACAACCTCGTCATCATCATCCTGTGTGTTCTCACACCCGTCTTCCTCATAGGCAACCTCTTCCTGCCCCGACCGAAAAGTCAAGTTTTCATTCCAATCAGGTATCTCAGTCTCATCATCATCTTCCTCATTGTCTCCACCAACAGGAGTTACAGTTTGGGAACGAGGGTCTACATTATGCTCATAACCTTCTTCATCTGGGCTTGGATCCGACTCACAAAGATTCTGGGCATCAGTGCAGATCATTTCCTCGTCTGGATTCACAGAAGCTCTGGAGCAGACCTCTGATTCCCAGGCTATAGTATGTGTAAACAGCTCTACAGACTCAACAATGTGTGTTACCCAATGCTCAGACGGGCAGCTGGAGACTTGGGAGCTGTGAGGAAGCAAGTGCGATTGGGGTGACAACTCTGAGGACTGGGGTAGTTGTGATGTTGAAGTTGACATGGAGGAGAGCCCACTTGAACGAGCACTTGATATCCGTTCAAGCACCTGCTGTTTTTGTGCCTCATCTGGAATTTTTGGCGATGCTTGTAGCGATGGTCGTAAGAAAGTGATCATATCAGATTGTCCACAAAAAGAAGTAGACATCTTACTTTGGCTGGAAGATGGTCTTTCTTCTGCAGATGTTACAGTTGCTTTACCACCTACCCCATGGACACAAGCTTTTTTCCC
Source organism: Ranitomeya imitator (assembly GCF_032444005.1). Taxonomy (NCBI): domain Eukaryota; kingdom Metazoa; phylum Chordata; class Amphibia; order Anura; family Dendrobatidae; genus Ranitomeya; species Ranitomeya imitator. The sequence continues at coordinate 74,012,254 of NC_091286.1, read as the reverse complement.
TTTCCAACCCTATTCCCTTTTCCACCAGCAGCAGGCCTTTTCCCACTCATTTTAGTGCTTAACTAATTGGCAACTCTGTATCTGTAGTTGTTGGCACAACAACCGATGGATGAAAACTGAGCAGAACTGAGGGGCCAAACTGTGGTACTAGGCCCAAAACTATTAACTGGATTAGATGCAGTGAAAATTGAGATACACAGGTTGTATAGTTTGTTTCACAGGCGGGCTACTCTGCTGACATGCAGACACTGCTCCTAGGCCCAAAACTAATAACTGGATTAGATGCAGTGAAAATAGAGATACACAGGCGGTATAGTTTGCTTCACAGGTGGGCTACTCTGCTGACATGCAGACACTGCTCCTAGGCCCAAAACTATTAACTGGACTAGATGCAGTGAAAATAGAGATACACAGGCGGTGTAGTTAGTTTCACAGGCGGGCTACTCTGCTGACGTGCAGACACTGCTCCTAGGCCCAAAACTATTAACTGGGTTAGATGCAGTAAAAATTGAGATACACAGACGGTGTAGCTAGCTTCACAGGTGGGCTACTCAGATGATGTGCAGACACTGCTCCTAGGCCCTAAACTATTAACTGGATTAGATGCAGTGAAAATAGAGATACACAGGCGGTGTAGTTAGTTTCACATGTGGGCTACTCTGCTGACGTGCAGACACTGCTCCTAGGCCCAAAACTATTAACTGGGTTAGATGCAGTAAAAATTGAGATACACAGACGGTGTAGCTAGCTTCACAGGCGGGCTACTCAGATGACTATCAGACAATGCTACTAGACCAAAAGGATTGGCTGAGCTAGATTATACCAAATGCTGTGACAGACACTTGCACAGCACTGGCACAGACCTGCCTGGCAAACAGTGCTATGAACTGCTGTAACCTACACTGAAAAGGGCTGATATTACAACTAGTCCCGACTCTCCCGACTCCCTAAACCTATCTCTCTGACAAGTCGCTCCAAAAAACACTCTTAGTCTGTATAGCACCCACAGCAGCAGCGGTGCTGTCTAACAATAAGCTGCAGCAGTGAGGAAATGGTGGCGACGGGGAAAATGGCTGGTTCTTATAGGGCAAGGACATGTGACATACACAGCCAATGACACATGCCCTTGCTTGTGTGCATCATATGCACATTGCTGTGTGTTTGTGCACTGCTGATAGGCTGAGAGACTGCACCGGCCCACTGTAAATGCGGGAAAGAAAAAAAAAATGGAAATCGGCGTTATTTCAGCACAGATCTATCCCCCGCCCCCCCCTGTCCACTATACACTGAAACACTTTATTAACAATGATAAACAGTTTTAATGTGCAAATCAAGCTAGGCTTTTGGTGAACGAACAGTTATCGAACAGAAAGTCAAACAGCTGAATTTTAAGCAAATTGTTCGGGTTCGTCGAACGTCTCAAACACCGCCAAAAAACAGCTCGAATTTGAAATTCGCGAACAGTTCGACTCTAACACCGCTCATCTCTACCTGTGTGTTGGCCCACAAATTTGTCCAAGTTTTCAGTTTCAGCCCACTGTGTATTTCAGTTTGATATCGAATGTTCTACGTGTACCAGTTACTATGGAGCACATATGGTTCTGTAGTATTCAGTCACAAAGATTTTGTACAGTCTTACAGGTACGCTTCCAAGTATATGAGGCTTTAGTTCTTTAGTCTGAGGGAATTAAAATGCTAGGAGACGTAGTTTCGCTAGACGAGTATGCCCTGTTCATTTCTTATGTAAATAATAAAGAATATTATCCTCCTATTTGTTAATCTGACATACTGTACTTGTATGAGCAGCCATCTGTTGTTATAGTCTGTATGGAAACAGTATGATAGAGAAGACGTCAGCCAAGACTACAACACAGATTGAGACAAAATATGCTCCTCCAGTCTGGTTTACCAACACCAGCAATAATTTAGTCATAATTGTAAGAGTCAGTAGACAGAGAATGCTAATGCGATTGCTGGATAAATATACCATGATCAGCCTTTGTTTTTGGGATGCTGACGTACCAGGAATAGCTTTCTAGTGTGTGGGTGTAATGTGTGAACAAGAGCAATGGAATATAATATTCCAAATGACATTCCGGATTATGGCTGAAAATCTCTGTTCTTCTGACACTGGTCAAAAAATCTGTTCAAGAAAGAGAAGGAGATAAAGCTGAATCTATATAAAAATTAGACTATCAAAGTTCAGCTTCCTTAACTTGTTTTATTTCCATCTGAGTCACCGATTTAGAGACCGTTACTCGTTCGAAGAAAGTACATATTTATTCTCCTTCCAAAGTTTTACCTCTCACATCAAGCAAGGCCAAGTGACTCAACTATGCACCAAAACATGAGTAATGGGTTGCAGAAAAATGGCAGCAGGTGCTCTGGACTGATGAGTCAAAATGTGAAATATTTGACAGTATAAAAGGAAGTTTGTTCACTGAAGAGCTGGAGATTGGTATAAGGGTATGCTTACACTGGGGAGTAGCCCGCGTATAACTCGGATGAGTTCTACCTGATGATATACTATGGAGCAGTGCCGACTAGTGTTATTTTTCTCATGCCAATTTGAGGTGACAGGTTCCCTTTAAGGGAACCATCACTTTTTTCCATGCCACTTTGTTTGTTTTTTTATTTTTGTCTTGAAGTACAATTCAACAGCAATGTCTGATGTTCATTAGTTGATGAACTTTCTGTTCTTCTCTCCTTGTATTCTTACCCAAACAGTTTCTACAGAGCTACCAGTCTCTGAAGCTAGGATCTCTGTGGAGATACATTTTCCTAGCATACAATGCATCACCTCCTGCCCTCTTGTTATCCTGTTTCTAATAAATAAGTTGTAGCCTTCAAGGTTTGCATTCCAATCATGTGCATCATCCTACCATGTTTCAGTGATGCCTATGATATCATATATCCTTACCTATGTTAGCAGCTCCAATTCTTCTTGTTTCCCGTGCACTGTACATTTGCATAGACACATTTTAGTTTGTGATTGGTTTCTCTTGCTCCTCTATTTTCATTCAGAATTTGCTGTTTTTGTTCTTTATTTCTACTTCTAATAGCACCTGGAATACAGTACATTTCTCCTGAGGTAATGTCCGGTCAGCAGATAGCGGTATCTGTTCCTCTCAGTAGGTAATCCCCACAACCACCACACACTTTTTATTGTTCACCATAGCGCTTCTTTTTATCCCTTAAAGAGGCTTGAGTGAGAGCCTGGTAGCGGTTCTTCAGCAGTATGAGTGCTGACTACCTCCTCATCCTCCTGCTTTTTTGGGTCACATGCTTCCACTTCTTTTTTTCTACAGATACATTAACCCCTTCCCGACCTTTGACGCATACGCTGCGTCATGAAAGTCGGTGCCATTCCGACCCATGACGCAGCATATGCGTCATGGAAAGATCGCATCCCTGCAGATCGGGTGAAAGGGTTAACTCCTATTTCACCTGATCTGCAGGGACAGGGGGAGTGGTAGTTTAGCCCAGGGGGGGTGGCTTCACCCCCTCGTGGCTACGATCGCTCTGATTGGCTGTTGAAAGTGAAACTGCCAATCAGAGCGATTTGTAATATTTCACCTAAAAAAATGGTGAAATATTACAATCCAGCCATGGCCGATGCTGCAATATCATCGGCCATGGCTGGAAACACTAATGTGCACCCACTCCACTCCTCCGATCACCCCCCCAGCCCCCCGATCTGTGGTCTGCTCCCCTCGGTCCTGTGCTCCGCTCCCCCGTCCTCCTGCCCGCTCCCCCCGTGGTCCAATCACACCCCCCGTGCTCCAATCAAACCCCCCCGCGCTCCGATCCCCCCCCCGCACAGCGATCACCCCCCCGCACAGCGATTCCCCCCCCCGTGCTCCGATCCACCCGCCCGCACAGCGATCCCCGACTCCGTGCTCCAATCCACCCCCCCATGTTCCGATCCACCCCCCCGTGCTCCGACGCCCCCCCCCGTGCCCTGATCTCCCCCCCCCTTATACTTACCTGGCCTCCCGGGGACCGTCCGTCTTCTTTCCTGGGCGCCGCCATCTTCCAAAATGGCGGGCGCATGTGCAGTGCGCCCGCCGAATCTGCCGGCCGGCAGATTCGTTCCAGAGTGAATTTTGATCACTGAGATATAACCTATCTCAGTGATCAAAATAAAAAAAAAAGGAAATGACCCTCCCCCCCCCCCTTTGTCACCCTCATAGGTAGGGACAATAAAAAAAATAATTTTTTTTTCCACTAAGGTTGGGGTAAGAACTAGGGTTAGGGTTAGGGTTAGGGGTAGGGTTAGGGTTAGGGGTAGGGTTAGGGGTAGGGTTAGGGGTAGGGTTAGGGTTAGGGGTAGGGTTAGGGGTAGGGTTAGGGTTAGGGTTAGGGGTAGGCTTAGGGGTAGGGTTTCGGTAAGTGCACACGTATTCTGGTCCTCTGCGGATTTTTCCGCTGCGGATTTGATAAATCCGCAGTGCTAAACCGCTGCGGATTTATGGCGGATTTACCATGTTTTTTCTGCGCATTTCAATGCGGTTTTACAACAGCGATGTTCTATTGGAGCAGTTGTAAAACCGCTGCGGAATCCGCAGAAAGAAGTGACATGCTGCAGAATGTAAACCGCAGCGTTTCCGTGCAGTTTTTCTGCAGCATGTGTACAGCGATTTTTGTTTTCCATAGGTTTGCATTGAACTGTAAACTCATGGGAAACTGCTGCGGATCCGCAGCGTTTTCCGCAGCGTGTGCACATACCTTTAGAATTAGGCTATGTGCACACGGTGCGGATTGGCCGCTGCGGATCTGCAGCAGAGTTCCATCAGGTTTACAGTACCATGTAAACATATGGAAAGCCAAATCCGCTGTGCCCATGGTGCGGAAAATACCGCGCGGGAACGCTGCGTTGTATTTTCCGCAGCATGTCAATTCTTTGTGCGGATTCCGCAGCGTTTTACACCTGTTCCTCAATAGGGATCCGCAGGTGAAATCCGGACAAAAAACACTGGAAATCCGCGGTAAATCCGCAGGTAAAACGCAGTGCCTTTTACCCACGGATTTTTCAAAAATGGTGCTGAAAAATCTCATACGAATCCGCAACGTTGGCACATAGCTTTAGGGCTAGGGTTGGGTTGGAATTAGGGTTGTGGTTAGGGTTAGGGGTGTGTTGGGGTTACGGGTGTGTTGGGGTTAGGGTTGTGATTAGGGTTACGGCTACAGTTGGGATAAGGGTTAGGGGTGTGTTGGAGTTAGAATTGAGGGGTTTCCACTGTTTAGGCACATCAGGGGGTCTCCAAACGCAACATGGCGCCACCATTGATTCCAGCCAATCTTGTATTCAAAAAGTCAAAAGGTGCTCCCTCACTTCCAAGCCCCGACGTGTGCCCAAACAGTGGTTTACCCCCACATATGGGGTACCAGCATACTCAGGACAAACTGCGCAACAATTACTGGGGTCCAATTTCTCCTGATACCCTTGTGAAAATAAAGAAATGCTTGCTAAAACATCATTTTTGAGGAAAGAAAAATGATTTTTTATTTTCACGGCTCTGCGTTGTAAACGTCTGTGAAGCACTTGGGGGTTCAAAGTGCTCACCACATATCTAGATAAGTTCCTTGGGGGGTCTAGTTTCTAAAATGGGGTCACTTGTGGGGGGTTTCTACTGTTTAGGCACACCAGGGGCTCTGCAAACGCAATGTGACGCCCGCAGACCATTCCATCAAAGTCTGCATTTCAAAAGTCACTACTTCCCTTCTGAGCCCCGACGTGTGCCCAAACAGTGGTTTACCCCCACATATGGGGTATCAGCGTACTCAGGAGAAACTGGACAACAACTTTTGGGGTCCAATTTCTCCTGTAACCCTTGGGAAAATAAAAAATTCTGGGCTAAATAATTATTTTTGAGGAAAGAAAACGTATTTATTATTTTCACGGCTCTGCATTATAAACTTCTGTGAAGTACTTGGGGGTTCAAAGTGCTCACCACACATCTAGATAAGTTCCTTTCGGGGTCTAGTTTCCAAAATGGGGTCACTTCTGGGGGGTTTCTACTGTTTAGGCACATCAGGGGCTCTGCAAACGCAACGTGACGCCCGCAGAGCATTCCATCAAAGTCTGCATTTCAAAACGTCACTACTTCAATTCCGAGCCCCGGCATGTGCCCAAACAGTAGTTTACCCCCACATATGGGGTATCACCGTACTCAGGAGAAACTGGACAAAAAATATTGGGGTCAAATTTCTCCTGTTACCCTTGGGAAAATTAAAAAATTCTGGGCTAAATAATTATTTTTGAGGAAAGAAAACGTATTTATTATTTTCACGGCTCTGCATTATAAACTTCTGTGAAGCACTTGGGGGTTCAAAGTGCTCACCACACATCTAGATAAGTTCCTTTCGGGGTCTAGTTTCCAAAATGGGGTCACTTCTGGGGGGTTTCTACTGTTTAGGCACATCAGGGGCTCTGCAAACGCAACGTGACGCCCGCAGAGCATTCCATCAAAGTCTGCATTTCAAAACGTCACTACTTCAATTCCGAGCCCCGGCATGTGCCCAAACAGTAGTTTACCCCCACATATGGGGTATCACCGTACTCAGGAGAAACTGGACAACAACTTTTGGGGTCAAATTTCTCCTGTTACCCTTTGTAAAATAAAAAATTGCAGGCTAAAAGATCATTTTTGAGAAAATATTTTTTTTTTTATTTTCATGGCTCTGCGTTATAAACTTCTGTGAAGCACTTGGGGGTTCAAAGTCCTCACCACACATCTAGATTAGTTCCTTTGGGGGTCTAGTTTCCAAAATGGGGTCATTTCTGCGGGATCTCCAATGTTTAGGCACACAGGGGCTCTCCAAACGTGACATGGTGTCCGCTAATGATTGGAGCTAATTTTCCATTTAAAAAGCCAAATGGCGTGCCATCCCTTCCGAGCCCTGCCGTGCGCCCAAACAGTGGTTTACCCCCACATATGGGGTATCAGCGTACTCAGGACAAACTGGACAACAATATTTGGGGTCCAATTTCTACTATTATCCTTGGCAAAATAGGAAATTCCAGGCTAAAAAATCATTTTTGAGGAAAGAAAAATTATTTTTTATTTTCATGGCTCTGCGTTATAAACTTCTGTGAAGCACCTGGGGGTTTAAAGTGCTCAATATGCATCTAGATAAGTTCCTTGGGGGGTCTAGTTTCCAAAATGGGGTCACTTGTGGGGGAGCGCCAATGTTTAGGCACACAGGAGCTCTCCAAACGCGACATGGTGTCCGCTAACGATGGAAATAATTTTTCATTCAAAAAGTCAAATGGCGCTCCTTCCCTTCCGAGCCTTACCATGTGCCCAAACAGTGGTTTACCCCCACATATGAGGTATCGGCGTACTCAGGAGAAATTGCCCAACACATTTTAGGATCCATTTTATCCTGTTGCCCATGTGAAAATGAAAAAATTGAGGCTAAAAGAATTTTTTTGTGAAAAAAAAGTACTTTTTCATTTTTACGGATCAATTTGTGAAGCACCTGGGGGTTCAAAGTGCTCACTATGCATCTAGATAAGTTCCTTGGGGCGTCTAGTTTCCAAAATGGGGTCACTTGTGGGGGAGCTCCAATTTTTAGGCACACGGGGCTCTCAAAACGTGACATGGTGTCCGCTAAAGAGTGGAGCCAATTTTTGATTCAAAAAGTCAAATGGCGCTCCTTTCCTTCCAAGCCCTGCCGTGCGCCCAAACAGTGGTTTACCCCCACATATGAGGTATCAGCGTACTCAGGGCAAATTGGACAACAACTTTCGTGGTTCAGTTTCTCCTTTTACCATTGGGAAAATGAAAAAATTGTTGCTAAAAGATAATTTTTGTGACTAAAAAGTTAAATGTTCATTTTTTCCTTCCATGTTGCTTCTGCTGCTGTGAAGCACCTGAAGGGTTAATAAACTTCTTGAATGTGGTTTTGAGTACCTTGAGGGGTGCAGTTTTTAGAATGGTGTCACTTTTGGGTATTTTCAGCCATATAGACCCCTCAAACTGACTTCAAATGTGAGGTGGTCCCTAAAAAAAATGGTTTTGTAAATTTCGTTGTAAAAATGACAAATCGCTGGTCAAATTTTAACCCTTATAACTTCCTAACAAAAAAAAATTTTGTTTCCAAAATTGTGCTGATGTAAAGTAAACATGTGGGAAATGTTATTTATTAACTATTTTGTGTCACATATCTCTCTGGTTTAACAGAATAAAAATTCAAAATGTGAAAATTGCGAAATTTTCAAAATTTTCGCCAAATTTCCGTTTTTATCACAAATAAACGCAGAACTTATTGACCTAAATTTACCACTAACATGAAGCCCAATATGTCACGAAAAAACAATCTCAGAACCGCTAGGATCCGTTGAAGCGTTCCTGAGTTATTACCTCATAAAGGGACACTGGTCAGAATTGCAAAAAACGGCAAGGTCTTTAAGGTCAAAATAGGCTGGGTCATGAAGGGGTTAAAAGATGCTTCTCTTTGAACACTGAAAAGTTATCGCAACATTCTGAACAGATTCTTCTGCTTTCTTTGATGAGCTTCAGTGTAGTGATTCTTTCCTGAAGACTACCAGATAAAGCTACTGAAAAAACACTATTTGAGCAATGGAGAAGCAAGAAGCCTGAACTATAAAACTATTTGGAAGTAAAGTATTTGAACATATTCCCCCAAAAACTTACAAAGTGGTAATCTCATGCAAAAGAAGGTATCCTAGTGGGCTACAGTGAACCCCAGAAAGGATATAGAATTATGCACCCAGAAATGAACAAGGTCACAATAACAATAAGCAGAGATGTAATGATTGATGAGAACTTTGTGTCGCTCAAGTTTCATGACATCATACCAATCGTCCAGCTGAAGCAATAACAATCTCAGTCACAATTTCAAAACAACAAGAACCAAGGTGCAGAAGTTTGGTTAGGTTCTTCAACCACTGAAGATGCAACAGAAAAGTCAAAAAGTCATGAAATGGCTTTTTACGACCAAGTATGACTCTGAAGGCAAAGTTCACAGATTTAAAGCAAGATTAGTCACAGAAGGATATTCTCAGAAATATGGTGAAGATAGGCTACGTTCAGATTAGCGTTTCCCGACGCTGCGTCGGGAAACGCAGCGGCGACGCACGCGTCATGCGCCCCTATGTTTTACATGGGGGACGCATGCGTTTTTCTTGTTGCGTTTTCCGTCACGTGCGTCGTTTTTGACGCTAGCGTCGGACGCAAGAAAATGCAACAAGTTGCATTTTTCTTGCGTCCGATTTCGTCAACAAAACGACGCACGCGTCGCAAAACGCAGCGTTTTTGCGTGCGTTGCGTCGCCGACGCAGCGGCGCGCAACGCTAATCTGAACGTAGCCATAATGACACATCTTCTCCAGTTGCTAAGCAGACCACATTCAGAACTATAATGGCTAGAGCTGCTGTACAAAAGATGTTTAGCAGACATTTGGACATCAAAACTACAATTTTAAATGATGATATTAAAGAGGACTTGTACAGGACTCAACATGAGGGTTATATCACGGAGGGTGAAGACGATCTTGTTTGCAAACTATAAAAATCTCTCTATGGTCTAAAGCTATCGGCAAGAGCATGGACTACCAAACAAACCAAGTCTTATTGGAAGAAGGATTTAAAAGGCGTCAAGCAGATCTGTGTTCATACACAAAATGAACAGACGGAAAGTGGATGTATATTTTCTTATATGTGGACGATGTGATTATGGTTGATCAAGAGGAAACAGAAATTGCAAAGATTTAAGAAAGATCACCATGGTGGAAACATCATAAGTACAAAGGGTAAGGGGAAAAAAGGGGGGCAACTCCCTAAATAAGACAGCCTACAAAAAATGGAGTCAAGTGTCCCAAAAATCAGTATTCAATGTGAGAAAAAGAACACCTTACTGTATGTACCAATGTGGAAAATTTTATTAATTTCTCACAATGTAACAAGACAGTAACAACAGTACAGTACATAAAAGATGAGTTGAATGGTAAAGACAGTGAACAAGGGGACACTGCTTGATTTCAGCTAAGGTCAGACATAAAAATCCTAGTCACGGTCTCTAATAGATTTTGGCTACATAGTCAAATAGTAAGAAATTTGCTTAGGGGGGCATCATTACTACAATTCTGTATCATATTAAAATGTCCCTCTACATGACATAGGGGAAAGTATATCAAGATCAGAGCAAAAGAATCCATCACCACCCATAATCCTAACCCAAATCAGATGCTATGCATAAACTGCCATAGATAGTGCTGTCCTAAAGTGATTACCCATGTGGGGTGTAGAATGTCGATCCTGTTACAGCCCCGACGCATGTTTCAAGTGATGGGCTTTGATTTTGATTTGAAAGAGTCTCAAGACAAAAATTTAAGGATACATCCCCGCGTTGCTGCGGGGGGCTCAGGGAAGCCCGCAGGGAGCCCCCTCCCTGCGCGATGCTTCCCTGTACCGCCGGCACATCGCGATCATGTTTGATCGTGGTGTGCCGGGGGTTAATGTGCCGGGAGCGGTCCGTGACCGTTCCTGGCACATAGTGCCGGATGTCAGCTGCGATAGGCAGCTGACACCCGGCCGCGATCGGCCGCGCCCCCCCGTGAGAGCAGCTGATCGCGTATGACGTACTATCGCGTCGGTGGTCATAGGGGCCCACCCCACCTCGACGGGATAGTACGTCTAATGTCAGAAAGGGGATAAGGACACAGGGGACTTTTTGGCTATATTTAATTAAATTGATTGGCAAGAAGAATGGCATTTAGCATCAGTTGATGTAGAAAGCCTCTGTACATGTATTCCCCAAACAACCAATTTGCAAACTGTAAAAAATATCCTTGAAAACACAAATATGGATAAATATAGTATCAATTTCATCTTTACAATTTATTTGATGAATAATGTCTTTAAATTTGACCAAGATTGTTTTTCACAAACCACTGGTACCGCCATGGGCACGCCCACCGCTTGCACTTTTGCAAATTTGTTTCTAGCTGATTTTAAAAAAGAATACATTTCTAACATCGATAATCCCTTTATAAAGCACAGTAGAGCATATCACCGCTATGTGGAAGCTATTTCCTCATGTGGGATGGAACTAAACAACAATTCTAACAATTCGTGTCACATTTAAACGTGAACAACACATTTAACATGTTGTTCACTTCGGTATTTGGGAATGACACCTTAGAATTCATTGATAACAGAATTGATATATTAGATGGGAATATAAGCCCCAACTTTTTTACAGCAAGCAAAATAACTCACTGCCAGATTAATAAAAAGAGGGTATCACCTACCTCAACTAAGAGAAGCAGAAAATAGAGCTTTTATTAAAATGCAAAGAGAACTAATTAAAAAACACAAACATAAAAATCTGACAATTTTGAAGAAGCCAGTACTCAAAGTAACAGGTTCATTTTTAGTTTCAAATACAATACGAACACTAACCTGACACAAAATGCCATAAAAAAGGCACCTAATTGAGAGCGATCATGATCTACGCGGTACAGCTAAAAACAAACCTCTATTTTCTTGTAGAAGGAGCACCAATCTGGGAGACATACTCACACAATAGATTCATTGCCTATTAGAAAAACGCGTGGTTAGACAATTATCAACCTGAAGGGAACTTTAAATGTGGCAACTGTTCCTTTTTAGCGATGAGCGAATATACTCGTTACTCGAGATTTACCGAGCACGCTCAGGGGTCCTCTGAGTATTTTTTAGTGCTCGGAGATTTAGTTTTTCTTGCCGCAGCTGAATGATTTACATCTGTTAGCCAGCATAAGTACATGTGGGGATTCCCTAGCAGCCAGGCAACCCCCACATGTACTTATGCTGGCTAACAGATGTAAATCATTCAGCTGCGTCAACAAAAACTAAATCTCCGAGCACTAAAAATACTAGGAGACCCCCCGAGCATGCTCGGGAAATCTTGAGCAACGAGTATACTCGCTCATCACTATTCCTACACCACAGGTATATTTTTCAGAATAGGTTCCATACATAATACTGCTAAAGAATTTATTTCATGTCGCACAATATTCGTAGTCTATGTTATTTTTTGCCCTTGCAATTTATTTTATAAAGGGAAGACAATTCGTCCTCTGTTTGTTAGATTTAGAGAACATTTCAATTCTATTACATCAGGAAAAGGTTGACCCAGATTAACCACTTAACGTCCAATGACGGACACAGTCGCCTCCCTCTGTTTGGTGCGGGCTCCGGCGATGAGCCCGCACCTTTTCCAGGACATGACAGCTGATCTGATCAGTTGACATGTGCCCAGAACAGCCGCAGGTGAAATCGCGATTCACCCAGGGCTGTTAACATGTTAAATGCCGCTATCAAACTCTGACAGCGGCATTTAACATGCACGCGTAGGGAGCGCTTCATTTAACATGCACGCGCAGGAAGCGCATCATGCCCTCCTCCCATCAGCGCCTGTGTCACATGACCACGGGTCGCTGATGGGTTAGCATGACACCCCGGGGTCAGGAGAAGACCCCTGTGCTTGTCATTTCTGGATCGCTATGAGCGCTGCCTAGTGCTTGCTCTATGCAGCAGAGTCAATCGGACAAGTGCAGCTTCTAGTCTCCCTTGGAGACTATTGAAGCATGTAAAAAGTTTAAAGAAATGTTTTTAAAAAAATAAAAAAGTTCAAATCACCTCCCTTTTGCCCCATTCAAAATAAAACAATAAAAAAAATCAAATATACACATATTTGGTATCGTCACACTCAGAATCGCTCGATCTATCAATATAAAAAAAGAATTAATGAAGTCGGTAAACGGAATCGAAACGCCAAAATTAGGTTATTTGGTCGCTGCAACATTACAATAAAATGCAATAACAGGCAATCAAAAGAACGTATCTGCACCAAAATGGTATCAATAAAAATATCAGATCCGCACACAAAAATAAGCTCTCACCCGGCCCCAGATCCTGAAAAAATGGAGACGCTATGGCTCTTGGAAAATGGCAACTTTTTTTTTTTTTATAAAATTTGGATTTTAGCATTTAGGGAACCTAGTAAAAAAGCCAAACCAAAAACATGTGTGGGATTGCACTTTCTTTGCAATTTCACCTCACTTGGAATTTTTTTCCCATTTTTTGTTACATGACATGGTAAAACCAATGATGCCATTCAAAAGTACAACTTGTCCAACAAAAAACAAGCCCTCACATGGCCATTTTGACCAAAAAATAAAAAAGTTATGGCTCTGGGACAAAGGGGAGCAAAAAATGAAAATGCAAAACCAAAAATACCCCTGGTCGTTAAGGGGTTAATAAAACACATTCAACAATGCCATAAAGCAAATCCACACACATTATGTTTTGCAGGAATAAAGCAGGTAAAATACCCCACACAAGGAGGTGATCATAATAGATTATTATTAGTCAGGGAGGGTAAATGGATTCTTGAACGCTGAAGCTCAAGGCCCGTTAGGTCTGAATGACAAACTTTATACGTACATTTTCTTGTACGTTTTAGTTTTTTTTTGCATCCGACTTTTTTTGAGTATGTATACAATTGTATTATATGTAAATTTATTTTAATGAGCATGTGAGTCATAACCTTGAAAAAGGAAGTGATCTCACTGAGTTTTAGATTGGACCCGTAGAACCGCCACCTGTGCGCGAACCAGCCATCGTCCACCAATCTCCCCGCATATCTCCCCTCACATTCCGCTTTGGATGTCCGTATGAATTGAAATAATGAACTTCTTTTCACCACAAGAAACAGTGAGTGCTGCCTTTCTATTTTTTTTCATGTTTGACCAGAGCAAGTGCCTACTTTTGCCAATCACTTTCCCTTCCCTGTTTCAGCCTAAGGTAAAAAATATTTAGCATGAGTCCTGGTTTAGCATGAGTCCTGATCAGCATAACATTAAAACCACTTATAGATGAAGTGATTAACATCAGTTAACTCATTACAATAGCACCTGTCAAGGGGTGGGATATATAGGGCAACAAGTGAAAAGTCAGGGCCGGATGCAACAAAGCTTTTAGGCCAGAATTCTGGTGTGAAAAGATGTGAAAAGTTGCTACATTTTAGTGTAACACGAGGCTACTCTATCATTTTACACCTTTTGCTGATCTCACTTTATTTTTAGCAAGTTGCCACTAAGTGTACAGATCTGCGATGGGATGTTGGTGCAGCTACCTCCACTCCTAAAATTCATGATGAGCGGTGGCGTTCCTTACACCACAAATCTTACTCTGGTCCCTGACCTCTTAATCAGGAGCCTTTGACTCTAGAACCCTTCCTCATCAAAACCTATGTGAAAATCACTGGTCATTATGAATTGGTGCCACATTTCTTTAAGATTTGTTGGATGCAGGAAAAATTGGAAGAAGTAAAGATCTGAGCATGTTTGTAAAAGGCCAAGTGAACAGGATGCAAAAACAGAACATTCATTGTTTTGGGATTAATGGAAAGAAGTCTTCAGTGCACCCAAGTCCAACACAGAGTCTTCTCAACAGGGCAATCATACCATTGGTACAACCTGTACAGCTGCGCAAGGGCCCAAGAGGTAAGGGGCCCCACTCTCAATGGAAAAGCAGCAGACAGCTTCTATCAAAGACACATAAATGGGTGCTATATGAAGAGCTATTGGACCGCAAAGGGCCCCTATTAGGTTTTTGCACAGAGGCCCTCTTCTGTCCCCCTACTGCTGCTCAAATAAGGTCAGTGCGATTGTACAGTATCAAGTCTAGCCATCTTTTTAAAGCATATCTGCAGCCAAAAATGAAATGTATCTGGGATCCTAAATTCTTAAATATAGCAATTGCATTAAGCTGGTTACTTTGTTATTTTCATTGTTTTTGCTCCAGATGTCTGCCAGGTCAGAAGCTACTTCCTGTCCACCATATTAGCTCTTAAAAAAGACCGTGCCATGGATTTTTTAATTCAAAGGGAACTTGACAGCTGAGACCTGTGTCCGATCCATCGGCAGCATGTATCAGACACTGGCCGTAAGGGTTCTGCCATATGTGTTTAACTCTGAAATGCTGCGGCATTTGGGAGAAAAGCGTAGATTAATAACCACCAGGGACCGAGCCTCACGAGACACTAGCCGGACAGACAGGTCTGACTAGTAACCAGTGGCTTCTTCTGCCCACCACTGGAGCACGAGCAGTGCTGATATCTTACTCCTCCCCACTCTAGGACGCAGTGACATACTTGAAAAAGAACAGGATGGTGTGAAACATCAAGCTTCTAGCACTACCTGTCGCTTTTCCATCCCTTTACCCAGCACTATGGTGAACTATTGTGTTAAATAAACCAGCATCAAACTGACATCTTTCATATGAGTGCGGTTGATTTTCTACGAGACCACTGCTAGTGACTGACAGGTCTCTTCCAGCATTCATGTATAGGCAAAGACCTGTCACTCCAGAGCAGCGAGTGGGGAAAAGCTATCAGGGACACACACACCTGTCCATCTAATCTCCCATCTAGTGTCCCATGCAGCTATTAAACTATATTTTTCTCTGAAATGCTGCACTTCAGAGTTAACCATATTTTAGGCTGAAATCATGCAGCCAGCGTCTGTGAATCAGGCAACATGTATCTGCTGTCAGGTTCCCTTTAAAGGGAATCTGTCACTTCAAATTGGCAGGCTATGTAAATGCCCTGTGTCCAGTCCAGTCCGATGGGCGGTGTTTCATCTTCTTTTCTCCTCTCCATCCTTCCCTGCTGTCCACAATATTTTGCGCGTGTGCGCAATGCAATCTTGCCTCACGTACGCACAGTATGCTTTGCCCGTCTGCAGGCAAAGCAGAAAAGCATTACTGCGCATGCGCCAGCGCGCAATGTCCCGGAAGTATTTAGCTGTGTTCCGGGACATAGTGCGCCAGTGCATGAGCAGTATGATTTGCCCAACTGCAGGCAAAGCAGAGGCAAGATTGGATTGCGCACGCGTGAACTATGGAGGACACTTACTCAAATTCACGAAAATATTGCCGACAGCGGGGAAGGATGGGGTGGAGAAAAGAAGACGAAACACCTCCCATCGGACCAGACACAGGGCATTTACATAGCCCGCCAATTTGAGGTGACAGATTCCCTTTAAACTAAGTAATTCCTTCAATTGTTGCTGCTCCACTAATTCTGGAACAGTTGTTATTTATATTCTGTGCACCTGAGTTACAAAGTAATTTCCCCCACTAATATTGATGCACATGTTCCTATCAACCAACTGGGCAATTATCACAGAACCTTTCTGTAAGCGGAGCCTTGTTTTGATTGGTCAGCATCATAGAGAAGAAAATGCAAATACTCACAAAGAAGTCCTGTTGTATACGCACAGATGGTGGAAATGAAAATGTCCATCATTATTACCGGGGGGGGGCACAATTCTAGAAAACATGGCCACAGAAGAAAAAGAAAAACTGTTCCGGAATCAGTGGAACAGTGTATATTGGAGTGAAAAGGACCTCTTTAAGAGACTCTTCCGTCTTGTTTGAATGTAACATTACTACTGCTCCCTTTTTATTTAAGAAGCAAATTATAGAGAGAGAACATCTCTGCTGTCCCTAAGAACTAAGATCTGGATTTTGGAGATGAGTAAAATATATTGGTGGATCCATGTCCAGCGGCCACATTAGTTTTCCCAGGTTCCCGAACAGGATCCCTACGATCTACCTACTGATTGCATCCCTGGCTCATCTTTTGATTTGCCAGCCTTGTACAAAGTTATCCTTGTGGCATGATGCACATACAGCAGATCGGCTAATCAAAAGAGGAGCCTTGGATGCCAATAGTCTGGGGATCCAGTATCCATTTCTGAATGCAGGGAATACTGATGTGACTGCTGGACCAATGTCCTGTGAATCGTTTTGGTCATACCTACTGGATTTGCGCGTGTCATCCATACTAACTTTATACCTACAGTATGTAGGAACTTTTCTCTGTAAACTAATTTTCAACTTTTTACGGAAAACTCCCTTGTGTAAAACACATAGTAAAATGCAGTAAAATTATGGCAAATGTACTTTACAACCCACATCCTGCTTCACTTGTGTAGATAAGGATTAGCATTGAATGTTAGCACATCAAACATGTGCTGAGCTTACATTGCACAGGTACATATTATATGCAAGTACAAATATAATATCCGACTGTTGAAACACTGCCTGCAATAAATCCAGCTAAACTCCATAGTTCATCCCCTGCCCTGTATCAAGTACAGTGTTCAATTCTAGATCATTAATAAAATGTATGTCTGTTTGTAACTTCTTAAAATGTTTCAGCTTTTCTTTCAAGCTACCGTGGGGTGGCCATATTGAATGCACACACTTCCTTCCTGTATTGTCTATACAGTGCAGCAAGGTGTGTGCTTTATTGTAGGGGCAAAGAAAGCAAATTAAAGTTTTTTCCCATCTTAACCATTATCCACAGAATATATTATAGGACATAAAAGGACACGGGAATCAACATCAAGCAATTAAAAGAAGCCGTAAAAGTCCATAAAGTATGGTGAGGACTGGCCTGCAGAGTATCCAAGGCTCAAACACGACTGACTGGGTAGAATAGAACAGAAAATGTCAGAAAGTTCTGATAAAGATAAAGATATCACCACTGGGACCTACAAATACAGTTGCTTCTCACAAAATTAGAATATCATCAAAAAGTTAATTTATTTCAGTTCTTCAACACAAAAAGTGAAATGCATATATTATATAGTCATAACAAACAGAGTGATCTATTTCAAGTGTTTATTTCTGTTAATGTTGATGATTATGGCATAGAGCCAATGAAAACACAAAAGTCATTATCTTAGTAAATTAGAATACTTTATAACACCAGCTTCAAAAATGATTTTAAAAACCGAAATGTTGGCCTACTGAAATGTATGTTCAGTAAATGCACTCAATACTTGGTCGGGGCTCCTTTTGCATCAATTACTGCATCAATGCGGCGTGGCATGGAGGAGATCAGTCTGTGGCATTCCTGAGGTGTTATAGAACTGAAATTCTGCTTTGTTTACCTGTCTAAGCAAAGTGGATATAATTTTATGAGAACTGCACCCCCTGTGAATCTAGAGATGCTGCTGTACTCTGAATTTTTGGAGCCTTAAAAATTGCATGTAAAAAACTGCAGTCACTTTTTGAAGTGCAGAATCAAAGTTTTTCTCTACTATAAAAAGCACATTAAAGACGTGGCATCACACCCAGGGGCTTAATGGCCATGGTCGCTGTGACCAGAAATGGCGGGTGAGGTGCCCGACGCACATTCATCTGAAGGGACATAAACCAGGATGGGGCCATCTTCCAGGATGGGGGACAAAAACTAGGAGGGGAGAGATAAACCAGGAGGGGGGACATATACTAGGAGGGGTTACATATACCAGAATGAACAACATATACCAGAATGAGGAACATAAAACAGGATGAGGGCCAGATACCAGCATGGGGGACATATACCTGGATGGGAGACATATACCAGGATGGGGACATATATCAGGATGTGCCATATGCCAGGATGGGGGATATATACCAGGATGAGGGACATATACCAGTATGGGGCGATATATACCAGGATGAAGGACATGTACCAGAATGAGGGACATGTACCAGGATGAGGGACATGTACCAGGATGAAGGACATGTACCAGGATGTAGCGACATATACCAGTATGAAGGACATGTAGCAGGATGGGGGACATGTACCAGAATGAGGGACATGTACCAGGATGAAGGACATATACCAGAACTACAAGTATGTGAATTATACTACATGGATGACAATTTGCTGTGCATTATACTGTATGAAGGACTATAAGGGGCGCATTAAACTATATAGAGAAATGTGAAGGATGTATTAAATTATTTGAAGGACTATGAGGGGTTCATTATACTATATGGAGGTCTATGAGGGGTGCATTACACTGTATGGAGGACTATGGGCAGTGCATTAACTTCTATGTTCATTCCTGGGGAGTATAATGGTTTACTTTTTTTCTATATATTAAAGAACAGTGGCCGAGAGGGGGATATATATACCAGGATTGGGTCCAAGATAATGGACGTATACCAGGATGGAGGGCATATATATACCATAATGAGGGACATTTTTACTAGAGTGGAAGACTCGTACCAACAGTAGTGAACGTGGCTATTCACATGTCCGTGATTTTTTGCAGACTGAACAGTACGGGCAAAAATGCTGAGACAGCAGATACCAGCTTTATTAAATAGTTGGTATCTGTCTATAACAGTCACTGCTGGAGCTGAACTGTTAACCATGTAAATACTGCAGTCAATCTCCAAGAGCAGCACTCCACTGCATACCAGCTCCCATTGGCTCTGCAGTACGCCAGTGACAAAGGGCTTAGATCAGTGTTCAACTGATAATTCTGGATCGCCCTCCAAGGGCCGTGGGGTACTCGGTACCAGATCCTGCAGTTCACAGGGGGATGTCACGGTGGCTAACCCGGTCCGTGGCCCTGGGACGTCCGTGTAAAAGGGGGAAGGTCTTTAAATGGATAAAGTTTGTGTTCCTGACACCACCTGTGGTATTCGGTCAGGGTGACCGACACTGCTTTAAGGGGTCCACTGGGGTGATGTTATGGCAGCTAGATGGTATACCTTCCCACAGGTGAAGTATGTCCCCAGGGCTTCCCGGTGTGTAAATGGTGGATGGTGAGAGGCGCAGAGAAGAAGGAGGACACAAGGTTGCAGTCTCTTTACCTTTACTGAAGCCTTCAGCATCCACAGTACAGGACACCAGATCACAGGACAGGCAGAGTCCGGCCAGTTTGGAGGCAAGTCCAGAGTCCCCTTGTCCAGGCGGAAATCAGTAGCCTTCCCTTTCACTGCAGTGGTGTAGTCCCTTACTGCCTATGGCTTCACATAAGGGTCTCACAGTTGCGATGTTTCACTCTCTCTTCCCCCCATATAGGATAGGACAAACCAGTATGACTGGTGGCTTGAGGCTGTTTATAGGGACTCTAAGGGTGCCACCGTGCCTCCTGGGTGTATGGGCGGACAGGTAACCTGCAATTAGCTGTCCTGCCGGTGTCTGGAGCAAAGAATAAAGGTCCTTACTCCCTCGGTGTTCCAGCTACCAGGCTTCTGCGCCGCAGAAGGAGGCAGCCTGTGTAGGGCTGGTCCCCTTCTGGTATCCTCTCCTTTGCTACAACTTCCTTGCACGATCGCTGCAATACAGTTCTGCCTTCCGATTGTCTCTTTCTGGGAGCTGCAGCCGAGGGCATGCACAGTTCCTTTAACCTTCCATCCTCCTCAGACCACTGTCTGGAACATTCTAACCTTCCCTACAGACTACCAGTTATATATATATGGGGAGTGACCTAATAAATAGGAGCAGAAGCTCGCCCTGGTGGTCTGGAGTGTGAAATGTGTTGCATGTTTGTGATACCTGGATGCAGTTATCCTTCTTTGCCTCCAAACGTAGCATCACTCTCCCCGAGAGGAAAGCAATACCACTGCGACCAGGGATGTATTAAGGGTAGCCAGGGCCCCGGGCTGTTCAGACACTGTGGGTCCCCCGGTCATGTGACGGGGTCATGCGATGGGCTCATGCGACGGGGTCATTATATACCTGAACCAGATTATTCCAGAAAAATAGTTGCTGTGTGAATCTATAACCTGTCAAACATCAATTGATCTAGTCAATTTATCCTTCAGTTAGGAAGAAAAAAAAACACAATGCTATCACCATAAGTGCCAGTATTCACAGGAGATCTGTACTTAGAATGCAGTGTCTGTGTAGAGGTAATACAGTGATCACCGGTGACATTGTACACAGGACCTCTGTATATAGCATACAGTGTATAGTGTCAGTGTATAGGTAACACTGACTCACCAGTGACGTATCTAGGTGAAGTCCTTCATCTTTCATCCAGCACAGACCGCCATCACTTCATCCAGCCAGGACTTGTCTCTGCTGGAAATATCACAGTTATCTCGAGCTACGCTTGCAGAACACACTACTTAATTTTTCCCAACTTCTACATTACACCACATGAAGAAAAAGAGGTGACATAGTGTCATTCAACACAGTAACAGGACCGCCCCCCCATTTAAAACAGTGTCTTCAAAAAATGAAATAAATACATCACTACAGTAATAATATCCTTTAATTAGCCCCTATGTTAATAATAATATCCCCCGTCCTGGCCCCGTGTATCTCATTCCTGGCTTCAGCCATATGTTCTCTCATCCTGCCCTCATGAGTATCCATTCTGCCCCATATGATCTCCCCATCAGTCTCCATCGTATCCATCCTGCCCCATGATCCTGCACGATCTGTCTCCAATCCTGCCCCATGTCCTTCATTCTGCCCCGTGTTTCCAATCATGCCCTGTATCTACATTCTGCCCATGTCTCCAATCCTGCCCCATCTGTCTCCAGTCCTGCCCCAGTGTGTCCAGCATCTCTGCCCCCAGTGTCCAGCATCTCTGCCCCAGTGTCCAGCATCTCTGCCCCCAATGTGTCCGGCATCTCTGCCCCCAATGTGTCCAGCATCTCTACTCCCAGTGTCCAGCATCCCTGCCCCCAATGTGCCCAGCACCTCTGCCCCCAATGTGTCCAGCATGTCTGCCCCCAATGTGTCCAGCATGCTGCCTCCAGTGTGTCCAGCATATTGCCCCCAGTTTGTCCAGCATATTGCCCCCAGTGTGTCCAGCAATCTGCCCCAGTGTCTCCAGCATTCAGCCCCCAGTGTGTCCAGCATATTGCCCCCAGTGTGTCCAGCATTCTGCCCCCATTGTGTCCAGCATTCTGCCCCCAGAGTGTCCAGCATCCTGCCCCCAGTGTGTCCAGCATCCTGCCCCAGTGTGTCCAGCATATTGCCCTCAGTGTGTCCAGCATATTACCCCCAGTGTGTCCAGCACATTGCCCCCATTGTGTCCAGCATATTGCCCCCAGTGTGTCTAGCATATTGCCCCCAGTGTCTCCAGCATATTGCCCCCGGTGTGTTATGGCTGGCAATCAGGCAACACAGCGTGCAGTAATCAGCGCACATACAGAGATCTGGCAATAACCAAAAACAATAGGACGAGCTCTGAGACGTGGAATCTCTGTAGACTGCAGTACCTAATCTATCCTCACACAACTATAAGCAGCAGTGGATTGCGCCTAACAACTACCTATGCAACTCGGCACTGCCTGAGGAGCTGACTAGCCTGAAGATAGAAATACAAGCCTGACTTACCTCAGAGAAATACCCCAAAGGAATAGGCAGCCCCCCACATATAATGACTGTTAGCAAGATGAAAAGACAAACGTAGGAATGAAATAGATTCAGCAAAGTGAGGCCCGATATTCTAGACAGAGCGAGGATAGCAAAGAGAACTATGCAGTCTACAAAAACCCTAAAACGAAAACCACGCAAAGGGGCAAAAAGACCCACCGTGCCGAACTAACAGCACGGCGGTGCACCCCTCTGCTTCTCAGAGCTTCCAGCAAAAGTTAATAGCAAGCTGGACAGAAAAAACAGAAAACAAACTAGAAGCACTTATCTAGCAGAGCAGCAGGCCCAAGGAAAGATGCAGTAGCTCAGATCCAACACTGGAACATTGACAAGGAGCAAGGAAGACAGACTCAGGTGGAGCTAAATAGCAAGGCAGCCAACGAGCTCACCAAAACACCTGAGGGAGGAAGCCCAGAGACTGCAATACCACTTGTGACCACAGAAGTGAACTCAGCCACAGAATTCACAACAGTACCCCCCCCTTGAGGAGGGGTCACCGAACCCTCACCAGAACCCCCAGGCCGACCAGGATGAGCCACATGAAAGGCACGAACAAGATCTGGGGCATGGACATCAGAGGCAAAAACCCAGGAATTATCTTCCTGAGCATAACCCTTCCATTTGACCAGATACTGGAGTTTCCGTCTAGAGACACGAGAATCCAAAATCTTCTCCACAATATACTCCAATTCCCCCTCCACCAAAACAGGGGCAGGAGGCTCCACAGATGGAACCATAGGTGCCACGTATCTCCTCAACAACGACCTATGGAATACATTATGTATGGAAAAGGAGTCTGGGAGGGTCAGACGAAAAGACACCGGATTGAGAATCTCAGAAATCCTATATGGACCAATAAAACGAGGTTTAAATTTAGGAGAGGAAACCTTCATAGGAATATGACGAGAAGATAACCAAACCAGATCCCCAACACGAAGTCGGGGTCCCACACGGCGTCTGCGATTAGCGAAAAGCTGAGCCTTCTCCTGGGACAAGGTCAAATTGTCCACTACCTGAGTCCAGATCTGCTGCAACCTGTCCACCACAGAATCCACACCAGGACAGTCCGAAGACTCAACCTGTCCTGAAGAGAAACGAGGATGGAACCCAGAATTGCAGAAAAATGGAGAGACCAAGGTAGCCGAGCTGGCCCGATTATTAAGGGCGAACTCAGCCAACGGCAAAAATGACACCCAATCATCCTGGTCAGCGGAAACAAAACATCTCAGATATGTTTCCAAGGTCTGATTGGTTCGTTCGGTCTGGCCATTAGTCTGAGGATGGAAGGCCGAGGAAAAAGATAGGTCAATGCCCATCCTACCACAAAAGGCTCGCCAGAACCTCGAGACAAACTGGGAACCTCTGTCAGAAACAATATTCTCAGGAATGCCATGTAAACGAACCACATGGTGGAAGAACAAAGGCACCAAATCAGAGGAGGAAGGCAATTTAACCAAGGGCACCAGATGGACCATTTTAGAAAAGCGATCACAGACCACCCAAATGACCGACATTTTTTGAGAAACGGGAAGGTCAGAAATGAAATCCATCGAAATATGTGTCCAAGGCCTCTTCGGGACCGGCAAGGGCAAAAGCAACCCACTGGCACGTGAACAGCAGGGCTTAGCCCTAGCACAAATTCCACAGGACTGCACAAAAGCACGCACATCCCGTGACAGAGATGGCCACCAGAAGGATCTAGCAACCAACTCCCTGGTACCAAAGATTCCTGGATGACCGGCCAGCACCGAACAATGAAGTTCAGAGATAACTTTACTAGTCCACCTATCAGGGACGAACAGTTTCTCGGCCGGACAACGATCAGGTTTATTAGCCTGAAATTTCTGCAACACTCTCCGCAAATCAGGGGAGATGGCAGACACAATGACTCCTTCCTTGAGGATACTCGCCGGCTCAGATAACCCCGGAGAGTCGGGCACAAAACTCCTAGACAGAGCATCCGCCTTCACATTTTTAGAGCCCGGAAGGTATGAAATCACAAAATCAAAACGAGCAAAAAATAACGACCAACGGGCCTGTCTAGGATTCAAGCGCTTGGCAGACTCAAGATAAGTAAGGTTCTTATGATCAGTCAAAACCACCACGCGATGCTTAGCACCCTCAAGCCAATGACGCCACTCCTCGAATGCCCACTTCATGGCCAGCAACTCTCGGTTGCCTACATCATAATTACGCTCAGCAGCAGAAAATTTCCTGGAAAAGAAAGCACATGGTTTGAACACTGAGCAACCAGAACCTCTCTGTGACAAAACCGCCCCTGCACCAATCTCAGAAGCATCAACCTCGACCTGGAACGGAAGAGAAACATCAGGTTGACACAACACAGGGGCACAGCAAAAACGACGCTTCAACTCCTGAAAAGCTTCCACGGCAGCAGAAGACCAATTAACCAAATCAGCACCCTTCTTGGTCAAATCGGTCAATGGTCTGGCAATGCTAGAAAAATTACAGATGAAGCGACGATAAAAATTAGCAAAGCCCAGGAATTTCTGCAGACTTTTTAGAGATGTCGGCTGAGTCCAATCCTGGATGGCCTGAACCTTAACCGGATCCATCTCGATAGTAGAAGGGGAAAAGATGAACCCCAAAAATGAAACTTTCTGCACACCGAAGAGACACTTTGATCCCTTCACGAACAAGGAATTAGCACGCAGTACCTGGAAAACCATTCTGACTTGCTTCACATGAGACTCCCAATCATCTGAGAAGATCAAAATGTCATCCAAGTAAACAATCAAGAATTTATCCAGATACTCACAGAAAATGTCATGCATAAAAGACTGAAAAACAGATGGAGCATTGGCAAGTCCGAACGGCATCACCAGATACTCAAAATGACCCTCGGGCGTATTAAATGCCGTTTTCCATTCATCTCCCTGCCTGATTCTCACCAGATTATACGCACCACGAAGATCAATCTTAGTAAACCAACTAGCCCCCTTAATCCGAGCAAACAAGTCAGAAATCAATGGCAAGGGATACTGAAACTTAACAGTGATCTTATTAAGAAGGCGGTAATCAATACATGGTCTTAGCGAACCATCCTTCTTGGCTACAAAAAAGAACCCTGCTCCCAATGGTGACGACGATGGGCGAATATGTCCCTTCTCCAGGGACTCCTTCACATAACTGCGCATAGCGGTGTGTTCAGGTACGGACAAATTAAATAAACGACCCTTAGGGAATTTACTACCAGGAATCAAATCGATAGCACAATCACAATTCCTATGCGGAGGTAGGGCATCAGACTTGGACTCTTCAAATACATCCTGAAAGTCCGACAAGAACTCTGGGATGTCAGAAGGAATGGATGACGAAATAGACAAAAATGGAACATCACCATGTACTCCCTGACAACCCCAGCTGGTTACCGACATAGAGTTCCAATCCAATACTGGATTATGGGTTTGTAGCCATGGCAACCCCAACACGACCACATCATGCAAATTATGCAGTACCAGAAAGCGAATAACTTCCTGATGTGCAGGAGCCATGCACATGGTCAGCTGGGCCCAGTACTGAGGCTTATTCTTGGCCAAAGGTGTAGCATCAATTCCTCTCAACGGAATAGGACACCGCAAAGGCTCCAAGAAAAATCCACAACGTTTAGCATAATCCAAATCCATCAGATTCAGGGCAGCGCCTGAATCCACAAACGCCATGACAGAATATGATGACAAAGAGCACATTAAGGTAATGGACAAAAGGAATTTGGACTGTACAGTACCAATAACGGCAGAGCTATCGAACCGCCTAGTGCGTTTAGGACAATTAGAAATAGCATGAGTAGAATCACCACAATAGAAACACAATCTGTTCAGACGTCTGTGTTCGTGCCGTTCTACTTTAGTCATAGTCCTGTCGCACTGCATAGGCTCAGGCTTACTCTCAGACAATACCGCCAGATGGTGCACAGATTTACGCTCGCGCAAGCGACGACCGATCTGAATGGCCAAGGACATAGACTCATTCAAACCAGCAGGCATAGGAAATCCCACCATTACATCCTTAAGAGCTTCAGAGAGACCCTTTCTGAACAAAGCCGCTAGTGCAGATTCATTCCACAGAGTGAGTACTGACCATTTCCTAAATTTCTGACAATATACTTCTACATCATCCTGACCCTGGCATAAAGCCAGCAGATTTTTCTCAGCTTGATCCACTGAATTAGGCTCATCGTAAAGCAATCCCAGCGCCTGGAAAAATGCATCAACATTACTCAATGCAGAATCTCCTGGTGCAAGAGAAAACGCCCAGTCCTGTGGGTCGCCGCGCAAAAAAGAAATAATAATCAAAACCTGTTGAATAGGATTACCAGAAGAATGAGGTTTCAAGGCCAAAAATAGCTTACAATTATTTCTGAAGCTCAGGAACTTAGTTCTGTCACCAAAAAACAAATCAGGAATCGGAATTCTTGGTTCTAGCATCGATTTCTGATCAATAGTATCTTGAATCTTTTGTACATTTACAACGAGATTATCCATTGAGGAGCACAGAGCCTGAATATCCATGTCCACAGCTGTGTCCTGAAGCACTCTAATGTCTAGGGGAAAAAAAAGACTGAAGACAGAGCTAAGAAAAAAAAATGATGTCAGGATTTCTTTTTTCCCTCTATTGGAAATCATTGGAGTGGCTCCTTGAACTGTTATGGCTGGCAATCAGGCAACACAGCGTGCAGTAATCAGCGCACATACAGAGATCTGGCAATAACCAAAAACAATAGGACGAGCTCTGAGACGTGGAATCTCTGTAGACTGCAGTACCTAATCTATCCTCACACAACTATAAGCAGCAGTGGATTGCGCCTAACAACTACCTATGCAACTCGGCACTGCCTGAGGAGCTGACTAGCCTGAAGATAGAAATACAAGCCTGACTTACCTCAGAGAAATACCCCAAAGGAATAGGCAGCCCCCCACATATAATGACTGTTAGCAAGATGAAAAGACAAACGTAGGAATGAAATAGATTCAGCAAAGTGAGGCCCGATATTCTAGACAGAGCGAGGATAGCAAAGAGAACTATGCAGTCTACAAAAACCCTAAAACGAAAACCACGCAAAGGGGCAAAAAGACCCACCGTGCCGAACTAACAGCACGGCGGTGCACCCCTCTGCTTCTCAGAGCTTCCAGCAAAAGTTAATAGCAAGCTGGACAGAAAAAACAGAAAACAAACTAGAAGCACTTATCTAGCAGAGCAGCAGGCCCAAGGAAAGATGCAGTAGCTCAGATCCAACACTGGAACATTGACAAGGAGCAAGGAAGACAGACTCAGGTGGAGCTAAATAGCAAGGCAGCCAACGAGCTCACCAAAACACCTGAGGGAGGAAGCCCAGAGACTGCAATACCACTTGTGACCACAGAAGTGAACTCAGCCACAGAATTCACAACACCGGTGTGTCCAGCATATTGCCCCCAGTCTGTCCAGCATATTGCCCCCAGTGACTCCAGCATACTGGCCCGTGCCCCCCGGGTTGCCGTTCGCAATAAAAATAAAAAAAAGTTCTCCTCACCTGTCCGTGCTCCAGCAGCGAAGCTCCCTCCAGCAGCGCGCACTCGCCGGCAAATGACAATGACTTCAGACGCTGGCAACGTGCATGCTGCAGCTGATGTCAGCTGCCAGCGTCTGATTGGCTGGCGGCTGTTAACTTTTTGCATGCGGGCGCGCGCCCACACATCAATAGAGTTTAACTGCCGCAGCGCCGGTAGGGGCCCGGTGAGCAGATGAGACGGGCCCGATGTGGTCCCCCTCTGCCCACCGGGCCCATACGCCAGTCAGGGCAGTAATGCACTGATGGTGGCGGGCAATCTGAGCGGTAGCCCAGGCCCCCCCACGACTTTGCCCTGGGCTACCTCCCAGACTGACCCTATTATAATCCGCCCCTGACTGCGACGACCAGGACCCTGGGGCGCCGCAATTCTGTCACTGGTACAACTCTAGGAAAGCCTAAAAGCATAATCTGTTGGTGGGCCTGGAGGACTGAGCTGAGAAACATTGGTTTAAGCACTATGTACTTGTAGACTATCCCAATAGCTGCAAGTAAACAGAATTTCATGAGATGCCAGGCCACCTTTAAAGTATTATTGAAGCACAGAGATCCTATGAGATCTGAAACCTACCATTGGACAAGAAAGTTTATTTATTTTATTTACAGAGCACCATTAATTCCACAGCCATCATCATCACTGTCCCCATCGTGGCTCACAATCTAATTTCCCTATCAGTATGTCTGTAGAGCATGGCATGAAACCAATAAACTCTAGTGATGAGCGAGTGTACTCTTTGCTCAGGTCCTCCGAGTATTTGTAAGTGTTCAGAGATTAAGTTTTCATCACGGCAGCTGAATGATTTACAGCTACTTGCCAGGCTGAGTACATGTGCGGGTTGCCTGGTTGCTAGGTAATCCCCACATGTAATCAAGCTGGCTAATGGCTGTAAATCATGCTGCTGAGGTGATGAAAACTTAATCTCCGAGCAGTCGTAAATACTCGGAGACCACCCGAGCGTGCCCGGGAAAACCCGAGCAACGAGTACACTCGCTCATCACTAATAAACTCGATGCAGATGTGGTCCTTAGTAGGCTTTGAATCCAGGACCCCAGCTCCACAAGCAACACTGCTAACCACTGAGCCACTGTGCTGCTTCTATGAAGTTTGCAATATTCAGCATTGATCCATCTACAAAATAGCCTTAAATAAAAGTGTCCACAACGGAAAATGGAACCTGCATGATTGATAAGGAAAACTCCTGCACTGTATCTAACATTTGTGAATACATCCACAGTCATTAGGGACCGCGGACACATTACATAACTGAATGTGAAGGCTCAAAAAGCGTGTTTCAGTTAGCGGCAAAATGCAATGAAATATGATGTTCTCTGTAAATATTTAGACTGTGGGTGTAGGCAAAGAAGCACATAAAACAAACTTGGAAAGAGAATGTAGCCTAAGTGGAAAGTAAAACATATTCTTAATACTGTCTGAACTATTTAGAGAACAGCTGCACTGAGATTTTACCCTTTCGCTACCTGATTCAGGCAGTTCCAGGTGACATATGGTATAACAAGAGATACTGTAGTCTTTTTATCTTTGTCAGGACAACATAAGATGGAAACATATACCAACACGATGCGTCTGTAAGGGTGCCCAAGTATTGCCCTGTTCCAGTCTCTGAAGACAACAATCTCGTAATGTAAATAATGTCCTGCGTTTTATATATAGATAAAGTGTCATGTGAAATGTGACTTATGTATTGTGGTTTTAGTGTATACTTTAACTAGACTGCAATATGGAATAGTATGAGTACTGTTAATATAGTTATGTGACTTAGCAGAGGTATAGGGAATAAGATAAGCAGAGCATATACTGATATAGGATAAGATATATTTAATGTTTGGGGGCTAGCCCACAGTGGGAGGGGATTAGTGAGGTTGGAAAAGGTACTCACTTCCTGGTAGTTGACAGATAGGAAAGTACAGTGACAAGGTCGAGTTCAGGTGCAGTGGGCTGCTAGGGCCAGCATGTACCAGTCGTTCAAGGCACTAATATCCCTTGTGGATCGTCAGGAGCCCAAAGCGTAGTGTGGGGATGATGGATGCATCTCGTCCTCTGTCGCACAGTGGAAGATGGACGCAGAACCATGTGAAGGGCAGGTGGCTGAACCCAGGTGCACTTTGACTCTGGACATGAAATCCCTGGGGCCAACCGAGTCAGTGGGCTTAGGGATAGTCCAGAATAAATGAATGGTAAGGCTGAAGATGTGTTGTGCTAAGGAAACAAGGAGTATGAAGTGTTGTGACCTATCCCACATATTACATTCTGATGAACTTAAACTGCCAGTCTGCTTGTTGCAATGACCTTGGTGTTCCCTGCATTGTATGAGGTGGCTCCTGAAGATGGATGCCTGGAGACAACGAAGGCCTGCGGCCTACATGTGAGTGTAATGCACCCCACACCTGACAGCACACTGGAACTGGGACTGGGACACTGTTTTATTGTAAAGTGCCAGCGGACAGCTGCTCAGTCATGACTAACACTCTTGGCCACTTTACACGTCATCACCCTGCGGTTAATGAATGCATGAACTCTAATATTGCTGTAAAGGTTAATAACATAAGGTACTTAGCATTTTTTTTTAATCAAAGAGCGCAAAAGTCAAAGAGTGTAAAATCCATCCAACCAAGTCAATGTGTACCTAAATAAGGATGGTCCATATCCCTAATGTCCTACCTCTCTATGTGCCAAACCAGGCCTGAATGGGGCAGTGGAAGGAGCCCAGGCATAGCGCTTAACGGAGCTGAACGCTTTAGTGGGTCAAAAAACACTCTTTTGAGTATAGAGGCTTCCCCCTAGCATAATATACAGTATTTTCTTTTCTACAGTAGATAAGGCACTGCCAAATGAATGGAGCAGTGTTTTTTTCCCCTCTCTCCATCAAGTGTTCAACCAACAGCATAATTGTATGGCCTGCAAAAAAAAGAAGAAATAAATTAAACCTATTTTCTTAAGTTCACCTTTGCCATACAATCTAGTTCCACTCTGTGTCATTTGGTACATATGATGGCAATTATACTTAACTAGATGGTGGCCCGATTCTAACGCATTGGGTATTCTAGAATATGCATGTCCACGTAGTATATTGCCCAGCCACATACTATATTGCCCAGCCACGTAGTATATTGCCCAGCCACGTAGAATATTGCCCAGCCACGTACTATATTGCCCAGCCACGTACTATATTGGCCAGCCACGTACTATAATGCCCAGCCACGTAGTATATTGCCCTGTCACGTAGTATATTGTCCAGTCACGTAGTATATTGCCCAGCCACGTAGTATATTGCCAAGTCATGTAGAATATTGCCCAGTCACGTAGTATATTGCCCAATCACGTAGTATATTGCCCAGCCACGTAGAATATTGCCCAGCCACGTACTATATTGCCCAGCCACGTACTATATTGGCCAGCCACGTACTATAATGCCCAGCCACGTAGTATATTGCCCTGTCACGTAGTATATTGTCCAGTCACGTAGTATATTGCCCAGCCACGTAGTATATTGCCAAGTCATGTAGAATATTACCCAGTCACGTAGTATATTGCCCAGTCACGTAGTATATTGCCCAGCTACGTCGTATATTGCCCAGTCACGTAGTATATTGCCCAGTCACGTAGTATATTGCCCAGTCACATAGTATATTGCCCTTTCTCAAGAAAATCCTGCTTAATTCTGTTGCTCCCACAGAGACGGTGAGGTCTTCTAGCCCCATGGACCTACTGGCAATAGATTACTTGACAATTGGACCAGCACACCAAGGCTATGAGCATTGTTTAGTGATGATAGACCACTTTACTAAATTTGCCGCAGTGATAAGTCCCGACCACCCCTTATCATCCACAGGGGAATGGGGCTTGTGAAAGATTTAACCGCACTCTGATTCAAATGTTGAGGACCCTGGAAGAGGACTAGAAGGCGAAGTGGACTGAGTCCGTCCCTGAATTGGTGTGGGCGTATAACAATCGGAAACACAGCACCACCGGATTCACCCCCTACTCTTTCTTCTTTGGCCGACCCGGGAAGGGGCTGGCAGAGCTGGAGCTGGAACCCGAAGAGAACTACCCACGGATGGGGGTGTACTCCTGGGTTCAAGAACATCGTCGTCGGCTGCGGACAATTCAACATCTAGTGCAGAACCGGCTGCAAGAATTGGAGCATCCCCAGGTAGCTCCTCAAAAGGGGACAGCCCTGCAGCCTGGAGACCGAGTCTTAGTCAGGGAAAAGCGCCCACACAACAAACTAGAGTACCGGTGGGAGAAAAGGCCGTACCGAGTGAAGCGGCGGCTGGGCAATGGGGATCCAGTTTATGAGGTCCAGCCTGAAACAGAAGAGGAGACTCCCACCCGCACACTGCACAGGAATATGTTGCGTCCATGTTTGTCTCGAGATCCTGAATCAGTCCAACTGGCTCCAGCGCCCCCACCAGCTGCGCCAATGATCAATGTAACATAGTAACATAGTAACATAGTTAGTAAGGCCGAAAAAAGACATTTGTCCATCCAGTTCAGCCTATATTCCATCATAATAAATCCCCAGATCTACGTCCTTCTACAGAACCTAATAATTGTATGATACAATATTGTTCTGCTCCAGGAAGACATCCAGGCCTCTCTTGAACCCCTCGACTGAGTTCGCCATCACCACCTCCTCAGGCAAGCAATTCCAGATTCTCACTGCCCTAACAGTAAAGAATCCTCTTCTATGTTGGTGGAAAAACCTTCTCTCCTCCAGACGCAAAGAATGCCCCCTTGTGCCCGTCACCTTCCTTGGTATAAACAGATCCTCTGCGAGATATTTGTATTGTCCCCTTATATACTTATACATGGTTATTAGATCGCCCCTCAGTCGTCTTTTTTCTAGACTAAATAATCCTAATTTCGCTAATCTATCTGGGTATTGTAGTTCTCCCATCCCCTTTATTAATTTTGTTGCCCTCCTTTGTACTCTCTCTAGTTCCATTATATCCTTCCTGAGCACCGGTGCCCAAAACTGGACACAGTACTCCATGTGCGGTCTAACTAGGGATTTGTACAGAGGCAGTATAATGCTCTCATCATGTGTATCCAGACCTCTTTTAATGCACCCCATGATCCTGTTTGCCTTGGCAGCTGCTGCCTGGCACTGGCTGCTCCAGGTAAGTTTATCATTAACTAGGATCCCCAAGTCCTTCTCCCTGTCAGATTTACCCAGTGGTTTCCCGTTCAGTGTGTAATGGTGATATTGATTCCCTCTTCCCATGTGTATAACCTTACATTTATCATTGTTAAACCTCATCTGCCACCTTTCAGCCCAAGTTTCCAACTTATCCAGATCCATCTGTAGCAGAATACTATCTTCTCTTGTATTAACTGCTTTACATAGTTTTGTATCATCTGCAAATATCGATATTTTACTGTGTAAACCTTCTACCAGATCATTAATGAATATGTTGAAGAGAACAGGTCCCAATACTGACCCCTGCGGTACCCCACTGGTCACAGCGACCCAGTTAGAGACTATACCATTTATAACCACCCTCTGCTTTCTATCACTAAGCCAGTTACTAACCCATTTACACACATTTTCCCCCAGACCAAGCATTCTCATTTTGTGTACCAACCTCTTGTGCGGCACGGTATCAAACGCTTTGGAAAAATCGAGATATACCACGTCCAATGACTCACCGTGGTCCAGTCTATAGCTTACCTCTTCATAAAAACTGATTAGATTGGTTTGACAGGAGCGATTTCTCATAAACCCATGCTGATATGGAGTTAAACAGTTATTCTCATTGAGATAATCCAGAATAACATCCCTCAGAAACCCTTCAAATATTTTACCAACAATAGAGGTTAGACTTACTGGCCTATAATTTCCAGGTTCACTTTTAGAGCCCTTTTTGAATATTGGCACCACATTTGCTATGCGCCAGTCCTGCGGAACAGACCCTGTCACTATAGAGTCACTAAAAATAAGAAATAATGGTTTATCTATTACATTACTTAGTTCTCTTAGTACTCGTGGGTGTATGCCATCCGGACCTGGAGATTTATCTATTTTAATCTTATTTAGCCGGTTTCGCACCTCTTCTTGGGTTAGATTGGTGACTCTTAATATAGGGTTTTCATTGTTTCTTGGGATTTCACCTAGCATTTCATTTTCCACCGTGAATACCGTGGAGAAGAAGGTGTTTAATATGTTAGCTTTTTCCTCGTCATCTACAACCATTCTTTCCTCACTATTTTTTAAGGGGCCTACATTTTCAGTTTTTATTCTTTTACTATTGATATAGTTGAAGAACAGTTTGGGATTAGTTTTACTCTCCTTAGCAATGTGCTTCTCTGTTTCCTTTTTGGCAGCTTTAATTAGTTTTTTAGATAAAGTATTTTTCTCCCTATAGTTTTTTAGAGCTTCAGTGGTGCCATCCTGCTTTAGTAGTGCAAATGCTTTCTTTTTACTGTTAATTGCCTGCCTTACTTCTTTGTTTAGCCACATTGGGTTTTTCCTATTTCTAGTCCTTTTATTCCCACAAGGTATAAACCGCTTACACTGCCTATTTAGGATGTTCTTAAACATTTCCCATTTATTATCTGTATTCTCATTTCTGAGGATATTGTCCCAGTCTACCAGATTAAGGGCATCTCTAAGCTGTTCAAACTTTGCCTTCCTAAAGTTCAATGTTTTTGTGACTCCCTGACAAGTCCCCCTAGTGAAAGACAGGTGAAACTGCACAATATTGTGGTCGCTAATTCCTAAATGCCCAACCACCTGCAGATTTGTTATTCTGTCAGGTCTATTAGATAGAATTAGGTCTAAAAGTGCTGCTCCTCTGGTTGGATTCTGCACCAATTGTGAAAGATAATTTTTCTTGGTTATTAGCAGAAACCTGTTGCCTTTATGGGTTTCACAGGTTTCTGTTTCCCAGTCAATATCCGGGTAGTTAAAGTCCCCCATAACCAGGACCTCATTATGGGTTGCAGCTTCATCTATCTGCTTTAGAAGTAGACTTTCCATGCTTTCTGTTATATTTGGGGGTTTGTAACAGACCCCAATGAGAATTTTGTTACCATTTTTCCCTCCATGAATTTCAACCCATATGGACTCGACATCCTCATTCCCTTCGCTAATATCCTCCCTTAAAGTGGACTTTAGACAAGACTTTACATAGAGACAAACCCCTCCTCCTCTCCGATTTTTACGATCCTTTCTAAACAGACTGTAACCCTGTAAGTTAACTGCCCAGTCATAGCTTTCATCTAACCATGTCTCGGTTATTCCCACTATGTCAAAGTTACCTGTAGATATTTCTGCTTCTAGTTCTTCCATCTTGTTTGTCAGGCTTCTGGCGTTTGCGAGCATGCAGTTTAGAGGATTTTGTTTTGTTCCAATCTCCTCACTGTGGATTGTTTTAGAAATGTTCTTACCTCCCTTCTGAGTATGTTTTCCTGGGTCGTCTTTGTTCGAGTCTAATGTTTTTCTTCCCGTAGATGTGGAAGATGAGGAAGACTCCCAATCTCTCCCAGGGAATCCAGAAACAGGGCTGGTGCCTGAAACTACCAATGTATCGGAGGAAGCCTCGACTCCTCCCACAGCAGTTGACATCACCGCCTCTACTGATTTAAGATGCTCTGAACGTTCGACGGCTGTGTACCCCCTGTTCGCTACAATCAAGACGAGTTCATCTGGCAGCAGATTGTGCAAGGACTGGAAGTTTGCCAACAGGAACTCCTGAAAATCTCGCCCGTGGAATGGCGAGCAGAAAGAGGGGGGAATGTAAGGAGGTGAAGCACAAGGAGAGTCTGGGGGCGGTTACCTTCTCAGCTCTGTGCCTGGAACCATTGAGCTGTGCTGCAGGTTCCCGAGGGGGCAGACTTAGAGACTGGGACAGGAAGAAAGCCAGGCAGAGAGCGGGAAAGGCATGCACGCAAGGGACAGAGCAGCGTGAGCAGCGGTCAGAGCAGGGTGCAGCTGCGCTCCGGGAGAGAGAGAGAGCTCCCGGTCAGAGGACAAGTACAGGGAGATTGCCCAGAAAGACTGCATCTTGTGAGTACCTGAAAGCAGACTCTGCTGTGACTGGTGAGTAGCGCTTTGAGACCCATGTAGAGACATTGGCCCGTGTAGAGACTGCGACCCCCTGGTACCCGCGGTATCAGTACAGAGACTGTGATTCCTGGTGAGAGACTTAACAGTGCAGAGCCCCTGATTCCTGCTGTGCTGTAAAAGCTAAAGACTCAGAGCCTGTGCATATCACATTAACTCCCGAAACCCCAGGCAGTGGGCTCCTAGAGACTACTCAGCCCACGGACAGCAGAGGGACGACAAGTGCCGCTGTTTCTTGGCGCCTACGTTGGAGAAGACGACCCTTCAAGCAAGTCCTCATCAGACTGATGTGTTCTTTTCTCAAGAAAATCCTGCTTAATTCTGTTACACTGTTTGACTCCCATATTTTTGCACTGTTTTATTGCTAGTTGTTTTCTATTGCTTCCTCCCTGCGAGGAGAACCTTATTCCTGTTATTAAACCCCTCAACTGTTGGTCTGTCTGTTCCGTGGTGACATACTCAGTACCTGCATACTATTACATTAGGTCCTTCTCCCATAGCATCTTTGGAAGCGGTACCTGCCGCTTGCAGTGCCGAGGACAGGACGTGACGGCGGAGGGTGAGTATAACGTTTTATTTTTTTTATTATTATAATTTTTAACATAAGATCATTTTACTATTGATGCTGCGTACGCAGCATCAATAGTAAAAAGTTGGTCACACAGGGTTAATAGCTGCGTAACCGGAGTGCGTTACACCGTCCTCCGGTAATGCTGGCATTAACCCTGTGTGAGGGCTGACTGGAGGGGAGTATGGAGTGGGCACTGACTGACTGCGGGGAGGAAAGAGCGGCCATATTGCCGCCGGACTGCGGGCGTTGCTGATTGGTCGTGGCAATGGTTGTGGGCGTTTTGCCACGACCAATCAGCGACTTGGATTCCATGACAGACAGAGGCTGCGACCAATGAATATCTGTGACAGAAAGAGAGACAGACAGAAAGACGGAAGTGACCCTTAGACAATTATATAGTAGATTGTCATTAAGGGGGTTGCGTGTAGAGATGAGTAAATAAATTCTCAAGACCCAGGTCCAGCAGCTAGGTCAGTATTCAAAGCTCTTTGGACCACCCTTTACGTTCCAGCATTTGTGGCTCCTCTTTTGTATAGCCCACATGGCACAGGCCTGAGGATGCCCTAAGTTAGGAGGGCGCTGGGCCAGCGGTCAATTAATACTGATCTTGGCACCGGACTAGGTTCCTTCAAATTGATTCAGCCATCTCTAGTTTCCTGACTTAAAAAATTCAAATACTGTAGTAAGGACATCTTAGATAACATTGTGGGGTTCCCTTTTTTCCTCTTTATGTTCCTCATCCCGTTGCCAAAATGGAGAACAAATACAAAGAGCATCTAATGCTTTGGAGGTCCTTCCTGTCCTGCATCACACATGCAGCTGATTGAACACCTACTATCAGACTTCTCCACGGTTAGCAGCTTATCACTGAGGATCGTTTTATTGTCAAGGAACCATTGGCAATAAAGATTTTCAACACTGAAGAACAGGTTTAAGCAGTTTGGGACCGATTTAATAAGACTGGTTTTGCGCACGTCAGTCATAATGAAAAAGCTCGCTGGAGTATAATGCACCATATTCATTAAAGGGAACCTGTCACAATCAGAAATGATATAGCATTAATCTGCAAGTAAATAGCACTAAACCCTGTGTGGCCGGCTGACTTAAAGCATCGCTACATAGAAGAAATGAAGTTTTAATCTCCATGTAACGGCTTGATCCAAGTCACCGGGGCGGTGCAGGACAGTGGTTCTGTCACTGCTCAATATGCTGTGAGTGCAGCTGTAATCACGACACGGCACTTTGACAGCCTGCGCTATACACACGCTATTGGTGATATGGACCATCCTTATTTAGGTGCATCGCAGACTGTCAATCAAGAAGCCCAAGTGTGATTCTAGTCATGGACACAGTATAGTGAACGGTGACAGAATCACTCCGGTGTACACCGCACTGCCAGATCGCAGATGCACGCAGATTAAAACCTAATTTTCCCATTGTAGCTGCACTTCAAATCAGCCAGCTAAAGGGTATTAATGGAATTTACCAGCAGATTAATGCTTTATCTGGAAAAATTATATTTCTGGTGGTTGCCATTATGAGGCTCATGCCATTTAATGTATTAGGCGCATCTCTTATTTTCCATGCACGGCCGCCAGAAGAGTACTCCAGAGAGGTGCAAGACTACATTTCTGTAGTTACTAGTGGTATAACTTTTCATGAATTTGATCGGTGGGCTTAGCACCGCCCGGTCCCACCCATGCTCCATTTATATTGGCAGAGCTGGCCGTCACAAAAGTTCCAATATTTTTGCCTAACTTCCGAGTTGCACAAAAACATTTTAAATTATTAAGGTTTTTTATACCAGAATTCTTAATGAACCAGGCGACTTTGAGTCTTATTTATAAAAAAAAAAACTGCCTAATAGTGAAAATGGCCTTGTTTCCAATAGTGGCCAATTACAGTGAAGTTTTTTGAGAAATGAAAGCTGCCCTGTGTAGTTTGCTATGGTTAGATAGTTTCAGTAGAATTGATATGTTTTTGTGTATTGACTATAACATAGTCCATGTTATTTGAGAATTAATGAAGTCCATGGCTACTATGCTGGATGGGCCAATGCTCACTTCTATACACTGAGATAATTGAATTTGTCTATATGTAGGATAGCAGCCACAAATGGAGTCTACACTGCAGTCATTATAGCAACAGTAAGACCCTTAATTTCTAACTCTATAGCACTAAACCCTAAGACATTCAAGTGCAAAGCTGTAGTGCACTGTTGCCCAATTTGTTATAATGAGAAATGGAAACTAGAATTTCTAAAAGCTCCTGTTGGACTGGATCATAAACTCACTGCTACAACATAAGCATGCAATGTTTACTCTCTAAAATACTCACAGTACTTGGCTCTCGGTGACCTGTTAATATCAAGTAAGGTTCACAAATATAGTGTTCAACTACCGTCCCCTGCTCTTAAAGCAGCACCAGCAGAATATATTTTCACAGTGGAAAATTATTATTAGTTTTTTATTGTTGCACTACTAAACAGCAAATCTAACCGTTATTTTAGTTTGTTATTCTTCTGGTATTTATACCTTTACATTTATATTGTGTTTTTTTAATTGCAGGGAACCTGTCATCTTGGAAAACACTATTTGGCTGCAGATACAGGGAAAACAACATTGTAATGCTGCACCTTACTAAAAGTGCAGCTACCAGGAGAAAATGAACTTATTTCCTCCCGGGAGCCACCAGCTTTCAGTCATGGAGGCTCGCTCTGCACATGTGCACAGTAGGCTGCATTCATCAAAGTGCTGGGATGTGCTTACACTTTCTACTGTATATTGTATACTGAGCTGTGCTGTGAGTGGTGACTGGAGGCACTTCATGCACACTCAAGACTGAAAGCCAGAGGAGGGAATGAGTTTAGTTTCTCTTGGTAGATGCACCCTAACTATTTACAATTTGATTTGCAATTGTCAAATTTATTGAAATAGGAGATGACAGCCGGTACTATGAAACTTGCAGTAGAATGTATGTGTCTGCCTCTGTCTCCCCAATCCTCCTCCCCCTCTCCCTGCTCCATAGAATTTTAAAAGCACCAACTGTTATCACCTGCAGAAGCATGTAAAAGATTGGAAATTTACATTTATTGTGAGCAGTTAAGCAAGTTGAAGATTAAATGATCTCTAAAATGCCTAAAGTTAAAGATGACACGTTTTGTTTCCCATAGACTTGTCAGTCTCATCTGAAATTTGGAGAAGACAAGTTCATGCTGCAACTTTTTTTCACGCAAACATTCGATCCTTTGTGGAAAAACTTGTCATCTGCTCAGCCTAATTGTATAACTTTGGTCCAAAAGAGGTCCATACAAGGTCACGGAATCCAGTATATATCCTATAATATTTATAAAGAAAGGGATCCAGCTCTCATTGAACTTTTTAGTGAATTGAACATTTTATGGCAGAGATTTCCATAGTATCACCACTCGTACAGTAAAGAATGGTCATGCATGACGATAATATAATATACATTCGAATAATTGATATGTTTGAACTCTGCACATTCTATAATTTTGCCCTTAGAAGATTTTAGATACCCAGGAGCTACTAGGGTCAATCCCTTAGTCACAGACTGCTTTTTTTCTTTAAATTTATGCTTTAAGTAAAAAATGATCATGTAGTGCATTGAACAAGTATTCATACCCCTTGTACGGTTCCTCATTTTATCACGTCACACCCACAAACTTGAATGTACTTCATTTGGATTTTATGTAATATACCAAGACTAAGAAGCAAGTATTTGTCAAGTGTGAAAGAAATGATATATGGGCTTCTTTTAACCCCTTCAACACCAGCCTGTTTTCACTTCAGTTCTGAAGTGTCAATTTCATAGAATCATAAAATGTTAGAGTTGGAATGGACCCCTAAGGGCATTATGCCCAACCCCACGCTCAATGCAGGATTCACTAAACCATCTCACACAGATGTCTGTCCAGCAGAAACGGGAAAGGTTTATTCTGATTTCATATCAGAGATTGAGAAAAACATACAGATGTGTCTTTTTATATAGTGTATGTAAACTTTTGATTTCAACTGTATATATGTTATATAAAACATAATCGTTATTGCTAAACCTGTAATAAGCCTTTAATGGAGTGTTTGCAAGATGGCTTGAGAGCAGTTTAGAGCAACTTATTTTCCTTAACTCATTGTTTCTGGCAAGGCGGACTCTCCTTTTGATTGACAGTACTGGTAAACTGTAGCACTGTGATCCCTGCTTCTGTTGCCAGGCGCCGCAGTGTTCACTCTGCGGACGGCACTGGAGATAGAAACATCAGACCAGAAGCTCTGGACGGCAGACTTTGTCCAGCACTAAGGTTAGAGTGGCAGGGACCCGTAGTGCTGTCCAGTCTAACAGCATGGGTGTGTTTTTAATCCAGCTGAAATTATCAGCTCCCTGATCCAGCTAATTAGAAAGCACCAGACCTTACTAAGGCTTTCAGCTTGCTTCTGGAAGCTGCCAGATATAGCTTAGTGTTTCCCTAGCTAGGTGACAGTCTTCTGCTCCTGTTTTGTTTAACGTATTTCTGTTTTGTGCCGGATTGTTTTTCACTATGCTTATGGATCCTGATTTTATCCTTGACGTTACCTCTGACTCTGCATCTCAGAAGATCGGAGCGAGGAGGAGTCAGAGGGCGGGAGGTGAGCAGCTAACTGTAATCAATGGGCTAGAGCATGGGTGGAGAACCTCAGGTCCCAGGGCCAATTACGGCCCTCAATGACCTTTTATCAGGCCCCCTAGCAGATTCTCAGGGACCACATTCTTGGGCAGGGAAGTGTATTTTGATTACAGCCAGCTCATTAATTTCTTCTTGCTCTGTTAGCACACACAGGCAGTGTTCACTACTGAATACTGAAGGGCATGCAATGAAAGATTATATCCTGACAGCAGTGCCAGAGTCAGGATGTACTTTGTGGGCGGAGTATGTACGGCCCTCGAAGGATGGTATAAATATCCAAATGGCCCTTGGCAGAAAAAAGATTCCTCACCCCTGGGCTAGGGAGAGGTGACTTGGATGTTAAGAGTTAACTTCTGTCCTGAAATAAAACTAGTGCATACTCTTGGCCAGGGTCTGGAGACCGAGCTCCATGGAAACCAGCTGTACACAATAATAGAGGAAAACTCTCATTGCAGGAGAATGACAGCAGATAGGAAAAGAAATTGCAAACTTGCTTATTTTCATGCTATCTAATTAAAGCAATTTAAGAACTTAAAAGCTTTAATTGCATAAAATGTAATAAATTTTAGTGACCTAATTGCATTCGGTTAATGCTGCTTTATAATTATTCATGATAATGACTAAAACATGTCCTTGCAATTGGCTGTGCATCTGCTCATTAATTATTTTGTCAGGGAGTTGGGTGTAGGGATTATTGGTGGATATGGGATTTTGTTAAAAAGACAGAATGGATTTAGTTGCTTTGTATACATTTTATTAACAAGCTAAACTGAGATGAGGAAAGTGAGATTTACAAGGATCGGTGATGTAAAGTTACAAAGCCTTGCAAATCCTTGTTGAGTGCATGCCTGGAGGCACTGAAGATTTTTCAAACTTGGATTGGTCTCTTCAGAAAAGTTTTCTTCATACTTCAAATAGGGAAAATGGCATGAGAAGTTTCATATTAACAAGCTGTATTTCTTTTCTATGGAGATCCGACAGCAATAGGAAATTTATTTTAGGTTGACACATTTAAATTAAAATGCTGTACATCTACTTGAAGCACAACCGAGATATAGGTAGATTCATTGATAGATACACAAATCCCCAAATGTGACGCCATTTTTGAAAATACACATCTAACAAATGTTTTATCGTTTTCTTTATCATTGGGCTTTAAAAGTGATAAATTACAATAAGTAGATTTAGCTTCACATTTTTCACATTTACAATGACTAATCCCCCTAATGTATTACACAATTTCCCCAAATATGTCAAGTGCACAAATATGGTCATACATTACTGTTCGGGCAGAAGGCAGTGCCCAGAAGGGAAGAAGCGTCGTTTGTAGTGATGAGCGAATATACTCGTTACTCGAGATTTCTCGAGCATGTGTCAGGTGTCCTCCGAGTATTTTTTAGTGCTCGGAGATTTAGTTTTTATTGCCGCAGCTGAATGATTTACATCTGTTATCCAGCATAAGTACATATGGTGATTCCCAAGCAACCAGGCAACCAGGACACCCGAGCATGCTCGGGAAATCTCGAGTAACGAGTATATTAGCTCATCACTAGTCGTTTGGCTTTTGGAGATCAGATTTTGCAGGTTGTGGTTTGGCTAGATTGCTTTTCAGGAGCTTTATGTCGCTTTTTCAGAGGCTTTAGACCCTCAATTTTTTCTTCGACAGGTGATGGACCGGAGAGGGAGTTTGCTAATTTGCGGGATGAGTTGCAGTTTTTATTTGTACAATTTATGGTACATAACATTTTTGATTGCTTTTTATTTCAGTTTTAGGGAGGCAGAATGAATATGCATCTCCATATTCTGGAAGCTATATCATTGTTATCTTTCAGCCAGCCAATCTACGTGAGGGTTGTTTTTTTTGAGTGATGAAATTATATTTTCAGTGATACTATTTTGCTTTACATATGACTTTTTAACACTTTTTCTTCCATTTATCGATTAGTGGTATATTGGAAAAAAGAGCATTTTTTGTATATATTTTTCTTAGTATTCACCGTAGGAGTTAAATATTATAAAAGTTTCATAGCCTGGGTCATTCCGAACAAGATTATATCAATTTTGTACACTTTTTTTAAAAACATAACATATTATATATGGATTTTGGATTTTTCCCACCTTTATTTATCTGTATTAAGTATTTTATATGTTGTATGTATTTTAAATGTTGTCCAAATAAAAATACTTTTTAGCCCATTTCTGAAAAGTTTTCCTCAGTGTTGGTTTTGCATTATTCCCTTTTCTTTGGGAATTTAGTTTGAGATTTAGTTTCTTTTTGGTGTTATATATATATTTTATATATATTTTAGTAGTTAAAACATTTTTAGATTTTTTTTAAAAAAATTGGGTTTTGTGTCGCCATTTTCCTAAACCTGTAACTTTTCTTACTTTTCTGTTGATAGACCTATGTCAGAAGATACTTTGGCTTGGTGAGCTGTGGTTTTCATGGTACTATTTTGCGATGGAAGGGAAATTGAGGTGACTAAGAAATTGTAATTCTGGTGTTTTTTTTCTTTACGTCCTTTACTGCATAGGTTAAATTGGTTATTTTTTTAAATAGGGGGTGATTTAATTTTTTTTACATTTAAAATTGTTAACAACACGATTTATTAAATTTAAATTATATTTGAAGTTTCTCTAGGGGACTTGAACCTCTAATCATGTGATCGCTTATACTATATACCCCCAAGGACAACATCTGCAAGGAGTTTGTATGTTCTCCCCATGTTTGCGTGGGTTTCCTCCGGGCACTCCGGTTTCCTCCCACATTCCAAAGACATACTGATAGGGAACCTAGATTGTGAGCTCCATCGGGGACAGTGATGATAATGTGTGCAAAGTGTAAAGCGCTGTGGAATATGTTAGCGCTATATAAAAATAAATATTATTATTATTATATACACTGCAGTATTTCTTAAAAATAATTACCGTACCTACTATACAGTCTAAGTTGGGGTTAATATGTGTTCCAGGATAATGCCAATGGGTGCATTCAAAAGTTCCACATCAGCTATAATAACACATTGGCATTAACCTAGTGTACACAGCCACTTAGAAATCAATTGAATGCTGCTGTTGATTGACTACAGCATCTAAATGGTTAAAGGACAGCGATCAGAGCAGCTGTTATGGCTCATGCAGATGTCCGGTGATCTCTGTACGATTACAGACCGCAATGCAAAAACTGAAGATCTCCCAACCTGAGCATGACAGTCCCATAGAAATATATGAAGCAGTCATGCTCCCATCAGGAGATCCGCATCCAGTCCATGCATTACAGTCTTTGATTGAACAGAGGTCTGCATGAGCCCCT
This sequence comes from Ranitomeya imitator, assembly GCF_032444005.1. NCBI lineage: Eukaryota > Metazoa > Chordata > Amphibia > Anura > Dendrobatidae > Ranitomeya > Ranitomeya imitator. The sequence goes on along the minus strand of NC_091286.1, from coordinate 73,967,828 downwards.
AGAGGTAGACAACTGAGCATGCTGAAAACAGGACAGATGTGTTATGCATCTGGCACCCACCCTTTATGGAGTGGGATACACTTCCATCCATGAAGATGTGCTACATTCACTGGCTCTGTGTGCAGCTACATGTACTTGTCCGCATAGTGTACGAGAACAGGAGCTGCCTGCTATCTACATGTGCTAATGTGGTCTGTTGGACAAAGTAGTGCATGCTGCAATTTTTTTTCTATGCAGGTCGTTAGTCCATGTAGAAAATTGGCGCTGCAGTGCTTCTCTGGGTAATTCCTCTTCTTGAGGAACAGGACTTGAACTCTAGTGCCACCTATTGGAAGCAGCAACCATAAAAGTCAATCTTGACCCTTTAGCGTGCCTTGCCTCATGGCTCCTTCCAATAGGTGGCACGAGAGTTCAAGTCCTCTTCCTCTCTAGAGGGGCAATTTGCATATTAAAGGGGACCCATCACTTCTTCTGAATCTGGCATTGGTTTTGGCTTGTTCCCGCACCCCGGACACATTTCTTCAGAAGTACTGACGTCTTCAGGTGAGCACAAGACAATATGCAGGGCTGGGACAAATGCATTTGGATAAAAACCCTAAACATAAAACATGTATTCATTCATTATCAATAAGTCAAGCCATGTAAAGAGCCTGTATAGCAGTGCACAGAGCCGCTACGCCATGGTGCTCTTCACAGAATCATTCAAAGCGGAGGCACAATATGGCCATGTGCATTACCCTGTAGGGCGCATGTAAAAATGCTGCCACTGTGCCGCCTAATCATTGGATAGATATAGCTGTATTTGAAAAATATACCACTTTTCTTTTGCGTTCTTCATTGTGCTCCTCAAAATTTCAAGAAAAATAAAAATGGAAGCGCTATGCAACTGTGTAATCATCAGTCACCATAAATCACCAGGGTTAGGCAATCTCCTTCCTGGACAGACCATTAACAAGTCCAGTTGTCTGACACTATCTGTTATTGTTAGATGCTGTGATTATCTCCATCTCAGCCTCCATAATAGATTACAGTGCAAAGCTTCTATTTTAGAACTTTACTGTTGAGTATACTTGTCCCTCAATGACTCAGACGTTTTATTTAAGTCCTTCTACATCCATTCTGAAGACGGAAGAATGTCAAGAAATGGCTTTTTCCTATATGAAGGGCTAATGAATATTGATTAAGCTGTGATAAAGAACGCAAGTGAGCATTCGAAACGCGTCGTGCTCCCTTGCCCTGTCTACGCAACCTTTGTAATTTTTGTACATTTTTAATGGACTTAAAATAAAGAAAGAACTATTTTACCAGACGCAGGAACAACAACGTTTTTTTCCTTGAGCATATTATCTGGTGTGAATCCACCTGGTTCCATGCACGCTGGTGCATTTGGTGCCTCTTCCACGGCTACCATCTGCACGGGCGTTGGCTGTCTTGTTTATCAAGCATATCTTTCGCCTACATGGTATGCCAGACAAAATTGTTAGTGACCGGGGTCCCCAGTTTGCGTCTCGATTCTGGAGAGAGCTTTGTCGTCTACTCAGTATTGAGTTAAATCTCTCTTCGGCATATCATCCAGAGACGAATGGGTTGGTTGAAAGGGCCAACCAGACCTTGGTCACATATCTGCGACATTTTGTTTCTGCCAGGCAGGATGACTGGGCATCCTTGCTACCGTGGGCAGAGTTTGCACTTAACAATGCCGTAGCCGACTCCACCGGTCAGACTCCATTCCTCTTAAATTACGGCCAGCATCCGCGTGTTCCTGTGCCCATGCCTGTGTCTTCCGCTAACTCCAGGGTGGCAGACTGGGCTGTGGAGGCACGGGACATTTGGGATCGCACGCCGGATGCCATTCGGGCCTCCAAGGAGAGAATGAGGTCCTCCGCCGATGTTCATCGGCGCCCCGCTCCGACCTTTGCCCCTGGCGACTTGGTGTGGCTCTCCGCCCGTAACATCAGGCTGCGAGTTGAGTCCACTAAGTTTGCTCCTCGCTACTTGGGTCCCTTCAAGGTTCTCGAACAGGTTAATCCCGTGGTCTACCGTCTGGCTCTTCCTCCACGCTTGGGTATCACCGACACCTTTCACGTATCCCTCTTGAAACCCGTATACATGTCCCGGTTTTCCGAGTCATCTGCCGGGACATCGGGTTCGTCTATGGACGATTATGAGGTGAACGCTATTTTGGGGTGCAAGGTGGTACGCGGCAAAAAGTTCTATTTGGTGGATTGGAAGGGTTATGGCCCAGAGGACAGGTCATGGGAACCTGCTGAAAACATTCGGGCCCCACAGCTCATTGCTGCCTTCGAGCGTAGCGAGGCCCAAGGAGGGGGGGGCCCTAGGAGGGGGGGTAATGTTAGGTCTCGAGTTCCCACTTCTGCACAGGGGGAATCTCGGGCCGTCTCCGCTGCGGTCTCCCATTCCTATCCAGCCGCAGTGGAGTCTGCTCAGCAGGGACGTCGGTCCCAGGGTCTTGCTCGGTCTCGCTCTGTACAGAGAGTTACTGCTGCTTCTTCAGCTCCTGCCATTAAAGTCAGTGCTGGTCAGCAACGAGCGGACTTCTCTGGGACTAAGTCCTTATTTGCGCACACTGAGCATGCCCAGGGCAAGATCTCCCGTTGGAGATCGAGGGTCATGTGCTCAGGCTCTGCAGCGCATTCCATTGGTCCTCTTGGCAGGTCTTGGAAGGGCAAAGTTTCTGTGGCCACTTCCTGTCCTGCAACTATATAAACTGCGCATGACCGCACGGCCATGCGCTAGTGTACAATTATTATGTGTGTGTAGATGGATGTATGTCGATGGATGAAAGCTCCTAAGTATCCCTCCCTAGAGTTGTTGACTGCTCGCGGATGATGGTAGCTCTCTAGCGCCCGACTATCCATCTGTATGTTACACACATCACAGCGTCCTATAGCTGTGCCTGCCAGTACGGCGCCGTGCGCTTGCCTTGCGCTTTCCATACCCAAGCCTGGGTGGTTAGTGGCGTCCGTCAGTGCGGCATCGCACGCACTCTTGTGCTCATTTATTACTAATAAGGTTCATTACACACCCAGTTGCGGTGTTGTGCCAGCAAGGGTCTAATCGGACTTCAATCCCTTTCGGGGTTAAGTTCGCTGACTACTTGCTCACGCTCTATGTGTGGTACCGCGGTCCTGTGACTTAACAGGATCGCTTTCTTCACGTTGGGTGAGGTTTAACCCACGTGTTTATACTTTTAGTACCGCCATATAGTCTGTCATTCACTAGCAGCGGGTTTCGCCTGCACGGTGGACCCCGGACTGCGAACGCATCTATATCATCTTACTTGGTGCGTTCCGCCAGTCCTAACATTACACTAGCGCCCGGGTCTGGCTAATGATGACAGACAAACAGCAATCCTTCCGGTATATCCAGCAGCTGGAGGGTAGGTTGGCGGCTCTCGAGAGCGCAACCTCAGCTGTGGATGTGACCGCAGTTGCTGTACAGGCTGCCAGCGTGGCTGCAGCAACTTTGTCCATTGCCACCCCTGTTCCGACATTTTCTCGCCTCCCGCTGCCAGAAAAATTTTCTGGTGATAGCAAATTTTGTAGGGGATTTGTGAGTCAGTGCTCTATTCATCTTGAGCTCCTGGCTGCACGCTTCCCCACAGAGCGGGCTAAGGTGGGATTTATCGTATCTCTATTGTCGGACAGGGCGTTGGAATGGGCTACGCCGCTGTGGGAGCGTGGCGATCATGTGGTGCAGAGTGCTCCGCTGTTTTTGAGCACTCTGAAACAGGTCTTTTTAGGACCTCAAGTCACCCATGATACTGCGCTCCAACTGCTGGCATTAACTCAGGGTGAGTCCTTGGTCAGTCATTTTGCCGTCCAATTCCGCACTTTAGCATCTGAGCTGGAATGGTCGGATAAAGCTCTTATCCCCATATTTTGGAGGGGCCTGGCTGACCACGTAAAGGACACTCTGGCCACTAGGGAGATTCCTACCACACTGGAGGAGTTAATAACAGTCTCCACTCGAATTGATCTCCGTTTTAACGAGCGGAGGTTAGAGCGAGCCCAGTGTAGGCAGCGGTTTCGGCTGGCTCCTACTTTCGCCAAACCTCTGGAATCTCCAGTCTTGGTTCCTGAGTCACATGAGGCCAGAGAAGGGTCACAAGCGGGATCTAAGTCCCGGACCGCTTGTGCACTCAGGGTCTGTCATGTTTGCCAGCAGTCAGGACATCTAGCCACCAGATGTCCTCAGTGGTCAAGGAAACGTCAGCGTCTAGTGGTCGTAGGTGGAGGTACACTAGACACGGCGACGTTTGCCTCTAAATTGTCCTTTAAGGGGACAATTACTATAGGCTTATTCTCCCACTCAGTAGAGCTCTGCGTGGATTCTGGGGCGGAAGGCAATTTTATGTCTTCTGCCTTCGCCCAACGTCACGCAATACCCCTGGTTATGCTAGCTCAACCTGTAACGGTACGAGTGGTGAATGGGTCGACACTGCCCTCACAGATAACACACCAGACCATCCCTTTTACTCTGTCCATGTCGCCATCTCATCAGGAGATTATTTCTCTGCTCGTCATTCCAGAGGGAATTGATGAGATCCTGTTGGGAATACCTTGGCTACGGTACCACTCTCCTCATATCGAGTGGTCCTCAGGCAGAATTCTGGGATGGGGTGAATCATGTGGGGGTAGGTGTCAGAGGGAGTGCGTTCAGGTTGCTACAACAGAGGTACCCGCAGATCTATCCTCTCTCCCCAAGCAGTATTGGTCTTATGCTGACATGTTCTCCAAAAAGGCGGCGGAGACCCTTCCGCTCCATCGCCCCTATGACTGTCCTATTGACCTCTTGCCTGGTGCTGAGCCTCCCCGGGGTAGAGTCTATCCGCTATCTCTCCCGGAGACGGAGGCAATGTCACAGTACATCCAGGAAAATCTGGCAAGAGGGTTCATCCGGAAGTCAGTGTCACCTGCTGGGGCAGGATTCTTCTTCGTGCAGAAGAAGAATGGGGAATTGCGTCCATGCATAGACTACAGGGGTCTTAACGCCATCACCGTTAAGAATAAGTACTCTTTGCCTCTGATATCCGAGCTATTCGATAGGCTTCGGGGAGCAAGGGTATTTACTAAATTAGATCTGCGGGGTGCTTACAACCTGATTCGCATCCGTGAGGGGGACGAATGGAAGACGGCGTTTAACACCAGGGATGGGCACTATGAATATCTGGTGATGCCCTTCGGGCTCTGTAATGCTCCAGCCGTTTTCCAAGACTTTGTAAACGATATCTTCCGAGATATGCTTTCCACCTCGGTCGTAGTCTATCTGGATGATATTCTCATCTACTCTCCAGATATTGACTCCCACTGGAGAGATGTTAGCAAAGTCTTCGACCTCCTACGGGCAAACTCTCTCTATGCCAAGTTGGAGAAGTGTATGTTTGAGCAGGAGTCCTTACCTTTCCTAGGCTACATCATCTCAGCCCAGGGATTGGCTATGGATCCTGCCAAACTACAGGCTGTGATGGACTGGCAGGTACCCCATTCTCTTAAAGCGGTGCAGCGCTTTATGGGATTCATCAATTATTATCACCAGTTCATCCCGCACTTCTCAACTTTGGTAGCTCCCTTGGTTGCCCTCACCAAAAAGGGGGTGAATCCCAAATTGTGGTCTGAGGAGGTCTCCAAGGCCTTTATCTCTATAAAGTCACACTTCGCTAGTGCTCCCATTCTACATCGCCCCGATGTTGATAAGCCATTTATCATGGAGGTGGATGCCTCTTCTGTTGGTGCTGGAGCAGTCCTCTTCCAAAAGGATGCTCAAGGTCGGAAGCATCCATGCTTCTTTTTCTCCAAGACCTTCGCACCAGCAGAGAGGAATTATTCCATCGGGGACAGGGAGTTGCTAGCCATGAAGTTGGCTTTCTCGGAGTGGAGACATCTCTTGGAGGGAGCACGTTTTCCCTTCCAAGTCTTCACAGACCATAAAAATTTGGTGTACCTGCAGACAGCTCAGCGGTTGAATTCTCGCCAGGCCAGATGGTCCTTGTTCTTCTCCCGGTTTCATTTCACCCTCCATTTCCTTTCTGGGGAGAAGAACATTCGGGCCGACGCTCTCTCTCGCTCCGTTGTGTCATCTGCGGAGGAGGAGGAGGAGCCTCGGCTTATTGTCCCCACCGAGAGCTTGAGAACTGTGGCTCCGGTTTCGCTGGAGTCTGTGCCCCCGGGCAAGACTTTTGTTCCATCCAGTTTGCGACCGGAGGTTCTTTCTTGGGCACACTCGTCCAGGGTGGGTGGACATTTTGGTACTAAAAGGACATCTGAGCTACTGGCGAGGACATACTGGTGGCCGCATATGGCCCGTGATGTCGCGGAGTATGTTCGGGCGTGTGTCTCTTGTGTCAAGAACAAGACTCCTTGGCAACGGCCAGCTGGTTTGCTTTATCCTCTGCCCGTGGCGGACAGGCCCTGGGAGATGGTCGGGATGGACTTTGTGGTGGGTTTGCCCAAGTCTCGTAACTGCACCATTATCTGGGTGATCACCGACCATTTTTCCAAAATGGTGCATTTGGTGCCTCTTCCACGGCTACCATCTGCACGGGCGTTGGCTGTCTTGTTTATCAAGCATATCTTTCGTCTACACGGTATGCCAGACAAAATTGTTAGTGACCGGGGTCCCCAGTTTGCGTCTCGATTCTGGAGAGAGCTTTGTCGTCTACTCAGTATTGAGTTAAATCTCTCTTCGGCATATCATCCAGAGACGAATGGGTTGGTTGAAAGGGCCAACCAGACCTTGGTCACATATCTGCGACATTTTGTTTCTGCCGGGCAGGATGACTGGGCATCCTTGCTACCGTGGGCAGAGTTTGCACTTAACAATGCCGTAGCTGACTCCACCGGTCAGACTCCATTCCTCTTAAATTACGGCCAGCATCCGCGTGTTCCTGTGCCCATGCCTGTGTCTTCCGCTAACTCCAGGGTGGCAGACTGGGCTGTGGAGGCACGGGACATTTGGGATCGCACTCAGGATGCCATTCGGGCCTCCAAGGAGAGAATGAGGTCCTCCGCCGATGTTCATCGGCGCCCCGCTCCGACCTTTGCCCCTGGCGACTTGGTGTGGCTCTCCGCCCGTAACATGAGGCTGCGAGTTGAGTCCACTAAGTTTGCTCCTCGCTACTTGGGTCCCTTCAAGGTTCTCGAACAGGTTAATCCCGTGGTCTACCGTCTGGCTCTTCCTCCACGCTTGGGTATCACCGACACCTTTCACGTATCCCTCTTGAAACCCGTATACATGTCCCGGTTTTCCGAGTCTTCTGCCGGGACATCGGGTTCGTCTACGGACGATTATGAGGTGAACGCTATTTTGGGGTGCAAGGTGGTACGCGGCAAAAAGTTCTATTTGGTGGATTGGAAGGGTTATGGCCCAGAGGACAGGTCATGGGAACCTGCTGAAAACATTCGGGCCCCACAGCTCATTGCTGCCTTCGAGCGTAGCGAGGCCCAAGGAGGGGGGGGGCCCTAGGAGGGGGGGTAATGTTAGGTCTCGAGTTCCCACTTCTGCACAGGGGGAATCTCGGGCCGTCTCCGCTGCGGTCTCCCATTCCTATCCAGCCGCAGTGGAGTCTGCTCAGCAGGGACGTCGGTCCCAGCGTCTTGCTCGGTCTCGCTCTGTACAGAGAGTTACTGCTGCTTCTTCAGCTCCTGCCATTAAAGTCAGTGCTGGTCAGCAACGAGCGGACTTCTCTGGGACCAAGTCCTTATTTGCACACACTGAGCATGCCCAGGGCAAGATCTCCCGTTGGAGATCGAGGGTCATGTGCTCAGGCTCTGCAGCGCATTCCATTGGTCCTCTTGGCAGGTCTTGGAAGGGCAAAGTTTCTGTGGCCACTTCCTGTCCTGCAACTATATAAACTGCGCATGACCGCACGGCCATGCGCTAGTGTACAATTATTATGTGTGTGTGTAGATGGATGTATGTCGATGGATGAAAGCTCCTAAGTATCCCTCCCTAGAGTTGTTGACTGCTCGCGGATGATGGTAGCTCTCTAGCGCCCGACTATCCATCTGTATGTTACACACATCACAGCGTCCTATAGCTGTGCCTGCCAGTACGGCGCCGTGCGCTTGCCTTGCGCTTTCCATACCCAAGCCTGGGTGGTTAGTGGCGTCCGTCAGTGCGGCATTGCACGCACTCTTGTGCTCATTTATTACTAATAAGGTTCATTACACACCCAGTTGCGGTGTAGTGCCAGCAAGGGTCTAATCGGACTTCAATCCCTTTCGGGGTTAAGTTCGCTGACTACTTGCTCGCGCTCTATGTGCGGTACCGCGGTCCTGTGACTTAACAGGATCGCTTTCTTCACGTTGGGTGAGGTTTAACCCACGTGTTTATACTTTTAGTACCGCCATATAGTCTGTCATTCACTAGCAGCGGGTTTCGCCTGCACGGTGGACCCCGGACTGCGAACGCATCTATATCATCTTACTTGGTGCGTTCCGCCAGTCCTAACACAAGTACTAGGTGAGCTGGCTTTCTCTTTACTATATACTAATGAATATCTGACTTTATAAATGTACATTATTGCCCCATAATTTCACCACTGATCAAATAGAATCTGAGATTGCAAAATAAATACGTAAATTCCTTATTCAGATTACTTATACAATAAGTATTGACTTCATATGATGCTTAAATTCGTCTCTCCATTCAAAATTCTATATTTTTTTAGACTAAAGAATAAAACAGTATTCACTACCAGAAGCCTGAAAAAGAAAAATCTTAGTTAACATCTGTTATTTGGACAAGTAGGCTACAAATTTTTGGGAGATGATCCTTGATGCGGAAGTGCTCTTTGTAGAAAAGCACCACAATCACTCCCCTCTGCTCTCAATTGAAGGCTTTAGTGGTCTTCTGGTTGGATGCTACAGCTGTCACTCAAGAGCAGAAGGGCAAAATTGTAGCCCTTTAGTGACAAGGCCAAATTTTTCAAATCTGACGTGTCCCTTTATTTGACAATAACTCTGGAATGTTTCAACATATCCCAAGAAAGATATATATCTTTGTACTTTTTCAAAAAGATGTGGTTCATTTTGATATACAGCTCTGGCAAAAATTAAGAGACCACTGCAAAATGTTCAGTTTGTCTGATTTTTCTCTTTATAGGTATATTTTTGAGTAAAATGTAAATTGTTCTTTTTTTCTATAAACTTCGGACAACATGTCTCCGAATTTCCAAGCAATAATTTTTGTATTTTTTTCTGACAAAGAAAAATGGTCAAAATAAAAAAAAAAACAACCCAGTGCTTTCAGACCTCAAATAATGCAAAGAAAACAAGTTCATAATCATTTAGACTCAACAATACTAATGTTTTAACCCAGGAAGAGTTCAGAAGTCAATATTTTGTGGTATAACCATGATTATTAATCACAGCTTTCATGCGTCTTGGCATGCTTTCCACCAGTCTTTCACACTGCTTCTGGCGCAAAAATGTAAGCCGTTCTTCTTTGTTTGATGGCTTGTGACTATCCATCATCCTCTTGATTACATTCCAGAGGTTTTCAATGGCGTTCAGGTCTGGAGATTGGGCTGCCCATGACAGGGTTTTGATGTGGTGGTCTCTTAATTTTTGCTAGAGCTGTATATTCAACATATCCCAGTGATTTTGAGACAGTTTTTTCATGACATAAGATATATTATGTTAATGGTAAATTTGGTCCAATATGTTTTGCATTTATTTATAAAAATATCCAAAATTTGACAAAAAAATTTAAAAAAATTGTGCAATTTTTTAAACTTTGAATGATTATCCCTTTAATCTGGATAGTCATAGCACACAAAATAGTTATTAAATAATATTTACATCATGCCGGCTTCACATCAGCACCATCTGTAAAATGTTCTTTTATCTTGTTAGGTTGTTGGAAGGTTTAAAAAATGTAGCAGTAATTTTCAATTTTTTTCAAGGAAATATACAAAACTCATTTTTTTAGGGACTCATGCAGTTTGAAGTGCCTTTGGAGACCTGTGTGTTGGAAAAGAAAACAGAAGTCATACTATTTTAAAAACAGCACCCCTCAACGTATTCAAAACTGCTATCAGGTGGTTTATTAACCCTTTAGGCGATTTTCAGGAATTAACGCAAAATGGATTGACGGGAATGAAAAGTGATATTTTTACCACCTAAATGTCGCTAACTTCTGAATAGGTCGCTGTAGCCGGCAGAACCTAAGGCCGCTGTTTGGCTCTGAATTGCAATGGCAAACATCAGGACCACACATTCAAAAGCTCAGGGTGCCAATGGAGTTAAAGAAGGTTGGGAGCCGCCACACTCTGTTAACCATCTAGATGCCAAAGTCATTGTTAACAGCAGCATCTAAGAGGTTAAATGGCCATGGACAGTGCCAAAACTGATAGTCGCTGATTCAGCGGGGTGTCAGCTATAGGGTACAGCTGACGGCTGTTGCATTTTCAGAAGTTGAGGAATGTTATTCACTTACAGTATATCTCAGGTGCTCACTAAGGGGGTATAGAGCTTTTTGCCAAAAGCATTTCATCATTGAGGACTGCATGCAGAGTACTTACTGTATGTTCACACTAAGTTTTTCACTTTTCTATATGAAAATACAAAGTTTTATCTTCAATATTGTTAAAAGGGTTGTCTCATATTCATAAATGGTTATAATTGTGCAAGCAACTCTGTGTTTTTCTTCCAATTTAAAAAAAATCATCTGTGTTCTTAAGAATGGAGAGTTTTTTATAACTAATTTTTATTGAAAGATTTTCAAGTTTCACAAAATATAAAATTGGAAAATGAAAAAAAAAACACATGCTAATTGCAATGAATTGTAATATACAAATTACAATGAAAACAGATTAAATCGGATACCTAGTAGATAAGCAGTACATTATGATAATATTCCAATTTCTAATATTTTGGAAGGAGGGAGGACATACAAACCTTATAGACAGAGTGGGGAAATATAGATATTGCGAAGTACGCGGGAAGGGAAAAATGAATGACCCAGTGGATAACGTTCTTAGATATTCAGGGGTGTCCAAAAAGTATCTCAAGGAGACCAGATATCATTAAATCTCTGAACAGTTTCATCATTCAAAGCAGTACAATACTGGAAATTCCTAATGTCTTTGATCCTAATGTATAGGTCAAGTAAAGACGGGGGAGAAGTTGGTTTCCAGTGGCAAACTATTAAAGGGACTCTGTCACCTGAATTTGGCGGGACTGGTTTTGGGTCATATGGGCGGAGTTTTCGGGTGTTTGATTCACCCTTTCCTTACCCGCTGGCTGCATGCTGGCTGCAATATTGGATTGAAGTTCATTCTCTGTCCTCCATAGTACACGCCTGTGCAAAGCAATCTTGCCTTGTGCAGGCGTGTACTATGGAGGACAGAGAATGAACTTCAATCCAATATTGCAGCCAGCATGCAGCCAGCGGGTAAGGAAAGGGTGAATCAAACACCCAAAAACTCCGCCCATATGACCCAAAACCAGTCCCGCCAAATTCAGGTGACAGGTTCCCTTTAAGTATCTTGCAGAAGTCAGTATGTGCAAGAAGAGTCTAATAGTTTTCCTGGATATATTCTATGGAAAGATATTAAGTAAGAAGAGCTGAGGTTCTAACATTAGGGTCAAATCAAAGACCTGTTTAAAGCGAACTGGTCACCAGTTTTGTCCTGCATCAACTAAAACTACAAACTTAAGCAGCACTTGTGCTGCACTCCATCAATAGTTATATAACCCACTGACTCCCCCTGTATACCCACAAAAAAACCTTTTGAAGTTCTCCCATTCTGTATGTTAATCTTGTCGGACCGGTTGGATAGGCCTTGTATCTGCGTTTTCCATCCCTCCTTGCAGCTTCTCTATCCCTCCTCTTGGCTGCTGATAGCCATCTTCTTGCTGTAATTGATGTGGATGACACCTCCTTACTCATCCACACAGCTGGGTGAAATCCGCACCTGTGCAGAAAAATCATCAGCTCGCACCTACGCACTGTGATCTACCATAATGCAGGCAAAGCAAAAAAAAAAAAAGCGCATGCACCATAAGGGTATGTGCACACGATGCAAATTTAGTGCAGATTTAGTGCAGAACTGCAGCAGATTTTTCTGCAGCAGAAACGCTGCAGAACTGCACTGTGATTTACAGCACAATCTAAATCAATGTGAAAAAAAGTGCAGAAAAATCTGCGCAGAAACGCTGCAGATTTCAAAGAAGTGCATGTCACTTCTTTTGTGCAGTTCTGCAGCATTTCTGCACCCCTCCATTATAGAAATCCACAGTGGTAAAATCTGCACAACAACTGAACAAAAAGCGCATAAAAAATGCACAAAAAATGCATAAAAAATGCACAAAAAACGCATAAAAAACGCACCTGCGGATTCTGCCAGGAGATGCAGATTTAGTACAGAAAATGCTGCACCACATTTCCTACGTGTGCACATAGCCTTATGATTTAGGCGTTGCCCTCAGTAAGGCAGAGCACAGTGCACAGGTGCGAGCTGGAGATTTCTCTGTGCAGGCGCGAGATTTCGGGAGGCATCATCCACATCAATTACAGCAGGAGGATGGCTATCAGCAGCCAGGAGGAGGGATAGAGAAGCTGGGAGGAGGGATGGAGAACGCAGAAACAACGCATATCAAACCAGACCGTCTAAATTAACATACAGTGCTGGAGAACTCCAAAACGTTTTTTGATAGGTATACAGGGGAACTCAGTGGGTTATATAACCATTGATTTAATGCAAAGTCCAGCTAACAAAACAGGGTTTTTACAGCAACATTTACATGAATTTTCTAAAGTACCCCAATCTCATTAGGCCTATTTAGTAAATCTACTGTGTTTTTTGGACTATAAGATGCACCGGACCATAAGATGCACCCCAAATTTTCATTGGGAAATTGGGCAAAAAATTAATGTGTGAAATGGGGGTCCGTCTTACTGTCCGAATTCAGCTTACCAGGGGGATTGGCAGCGCTGGTTAAGCATGGTCACAGCGGGTGTTCGATGGTCTGGCGATATGACTCCCATCCCAGACTGGTGTGGCAGGTTCAGCAGTACTCGTGTTGCAGAGACTCCACCAACATTTTCAAAAAGCCCCGCGCATGCATTGCAGTGATGCGGTGACCTCCGGGAAATCCCATCCCAGGCTGGTGTTGCAGGTTCGGTGGTCCTCTGTGGTATGGGGTGCTCCGTCGGCATTTTGTGAATGCCCGGAGCCCCCCACATATCCTTTACTGCGATGCGGTGGCCTCCGGGAAAATGGCCACCAGGGGTGGCGCATGCACAGATTGAGATCTTGGCAATGAGATCTCGTCTCAAGATCTCAGTTGCCGAGATCTCATCTCCCAGGATCTCTGGACGAGATCTCGTTGCCGAGATCTCAATCTGAGCATGCACCACCCCCAGCAGCCATTTTCCCAGAGGTCACTGCATCGCATTAATGGATGAGCGGGGGGCTCCGGGCTTTCACAAAATCCCGTCAAAGCCCCCAGCACCACAAACAACCGCCGAACCTGCCTCACCAGCCTGGGAAGGGAGTGTGATCATCTCCCTGCAGTGTTGGACCGCCGCAGACTCCTGCTGCTTGTAAGTATATTCTGACTATAAGATGCACCCCAATTTTCCCAAAAAATTATTTGGGGAAAAAAGTGCGTCTTATATTCCGAAAAATACTGTATTTAAGAAACTATGCAGTCTGTATTGTGAAATCTGGTGACTGGTTCACTTTAAAAATTACAAAAAAAATTATGAAATTTTATGTAATATTCTAGAGTTTACTATCGTGCCGCCCAGATACACAACTAAAAAATCACTAAACTGGAATCCTAAATACATAAAGTAAGGATTAGCCAGTCTGTGGATTAGAGTTTTGTAGTTCAATCACAAAACCTGATTTCTGCTGATTTATATGAGGGTTTTCATTAATATTTCATAATCATAAAATAGTGTGCAGTTATATAAAGAAGAACAATAAATTAGAATAAACCTCCATAAATCGTAATAAAATGGATTACAAAGACATAGAACCAAATGAAAACTGACATTTATAATAAAGGCCCCCTAAGACGTCTGTTTTTCGTGTACTTGTTCTTTCCATACTATTCACAGATAAAACACATACTCATTATAATCTATGCCCGTGGTTTTTTTTTTTGCAGACTTAGTTGAATTGGAAAAAAAATCAGAGACATCTTTTTTTGGTTCAAATAATCTTCCATACAGGTCTAGGGATTCGTGAAAATCATAGAAAGAACATGAAAGGCATCAATATGAAATGTGTGTGTTATCTATTTTAAGCATTGTAATGGGTAAGAAAAGCTTTGCCATTTTTTATTTTTAATTTTAGCATATGAGAAAATCACTGATATCACACACTATGTCACACTGACCAAACACTGGTGAAAATCGGATCCAAAACAATGATGAGAATTGGTCCATTTGCTTGCTATCAAGAAAAATCACTAATGTCTGAATAATCAAAAAAAATTGAAAAAACAGCGAGTTAAGAGGTAGGGTGCAGATGGCTCACAGGTACATACCAATCCTAGTAAATACTTTTCCAAAAAAGTTGAGGCAGCACACCAAATCTAAAGTTATAAAGTGCCTTTTAATAGCCCATGTGGCAACATTTCGGTCCTGGGACCGAGAAAGGTCTGTACCCAAGACTGAAACGTCGCCACACGGTCTATTAAAAAGCACTTTATAACTTTTGATTTGGTGTGCTGCCTCAACTTTTTTTGAAAAGTGATGTCTGAAAAAGGCGTAATGGTATCAAATAATTCCCCTGTTGCTTCCCCTGTACCCTTTTTAAGTGTAACTGTTCCGAGTGATCTAGCGATTACCTATGGATTACCTATGGATTCTGTCAAATCTCTGACAAACAGGGTTCACAATTGTGCAAATGAATTAATGCAAATTATCAACACCTTACATCGTTAATATATATGTTTGTTGACTCGCGTGGTTGTTTTCTTCCTCAGAAAGTTTGCATCAATGTATGATACTGTGGCTCAATAGCTGGAGCCATATAGAACATCAACATGATTCCTGACAAATGATTTTGTATTTTTATGCACTTTATACCCGTCAATATGACTTACTTTCTTGCACAGTGATTTTTCGTCTTCTGTACAGTATGTGCGCTCATCTCCTTTGTTACCGTGTTTTTATTATGTATATGTAAAAAAGTTAAATAATTTTGATTATTACTTTGTGATTTTTTGCTCTTCATTGGTTCTCTGTTTTCACGGGCCTCTGGGTTATTGCTTAGGGCATAGTAGGCTGTCAAATTTAAATATTAGACAAAGATAGCACAAGTAAATTAAGACTTTGGAGTGGCCTAGTCAAAGTCCTGGCATTAATCCAATTGAGATGCTGTGGCATGATCTTAAAAAAGGGGCTCATGCTTGGAACCCCTCCAATGTGTCTGAATTAGAACAATTCAAGGAATTTTTTTCCCCAATGTGGAGCTTACTCTTTGCCACATGGGTTTTTTTTGCCTTCCTCTGGATCAACATGTTAGGGCATGTTAGGTTAGGCTATGGGTTGAACTAGATGGACATATAGTCTTCCTTCAACCTTAATAACTATGTAACTATGTAACTATGTAATTCTGCAAAGACGAGTGGGCCAAAATTCCTTCAGAGAGTTGTAAAAGATCATTGCCAGTTATTGCAAATCCTTGATTGATTGCAGTTGTTGGTGCTAAGGGTGGTCCAGGCAGTTATTAGGTTTAGGGGGCAACCATTAGGGTGATTTATTTTTCCCTTAATAATAAAGCCCTTTATTTATAAACTGCATTTTGTGTTTACTTGAGGAATCTTTGTCTGATATTTACATTTGTTTGGTGATCTGAAACATTTAAGTGTGACAAACATGGAAAAGAATAAGAAATCAGGAAGGGGGCAAACACTTTTTCACATAACTGTATATGGGTCATTTGTTTTCTTCTACTTTACTCAGTGGCCAAATTTGGGTCTACGTTCACTCAATTATTCACAGACCAGGTATAAAATTGAATAAATAAAATGGAAATCATAGGGAATCAGAATATCAATGCAAATTTGGAGAGCTTCCTTAAATCTTTATGGTTACCTTACGATTTCTTGAACATATTTTTCATCTAGAGCCATCACCATGAGTTGTTACACTTGCATAGTACAATTGATTTGCTTTTTATTATTATTTATTTACACTTATATGAAAAAGTTTGGGCACCCCTATTAATCTTAAGCTTAATGTTTTAGGCTAGGTTCCCATTGCGTTAATGGGACCGCGCTAACGGACAGTGTTGCACGGTGAAATTAACGCCATGCAACGCGTCCGTTAGCACGCCCATTAACAGAAATGGGGATGCGCATCACTAACACGTGCCATTTTCGGCACGCGCTAGCGATGTGCCGGTGTTTTGTGGCGCGCCGCGGATGCTGCTTGCAGCGTCCGAGGCGCGCCCGCGGTCCGTTCCCCGCTCTCGCAGATCGGAGATCTGCAAGAGCGGGGACGTTTAACGCGACCCCTTTACAACACATTGCATTAGCGCAACCCGCTAGCGTTATGCGCTAAACGGATTGCACTAACGCAATCTGAACCTAGCTTTATAAAAATTGTTTTTTTTTGCAACAGCTATTTCAGTTTCATATTTCTAATAACTGTTGGACACAGTAATGTTTCTGCCTTGAAATGAGGTTTATTGTACTAACAGAAAATGTGCAATCTGCATTCAAACTTGACAGGTGCATAAGTATGGGCACCTCACCAGAAAAGTGACATTAATATTTAGTAGATCCTCCTTATTACACTGTTCTGGAATGGCCATCCCAGTCCCCAGACCTGAATATCATTGAACATCTGTGGGATCATTTGAAGAGGGCTGTCAATGCTCGGCGACCATCAAACTTAACTGAACTGGAATTGTTTTGTAAAGAGGAATGGTCAAAAATACCTTCATCCAGGATCCAGGAACTCATTAAAAGCTACAGGAAGTGACTAGAGGCTGTTATTTTTGCAAAAAGAGGATCTACTAAATATTAATGTCACTTTTCTGGTGGGGTGCCCATACTTATGCACCTGTCAAATTTTGTTTGAATGCAGATTGCACATTTTCTGTTAGTACAATAAACCTCATTTCAAGGCAGAAACATTATTGTGTCCAACAGTTATTAGATATATGAAACTGAAATAGCTGTTGCAAAAAAAAACAATTTTTTATAAAATATTAAGCTTAAGATTAGTAGGGGTGCCCAAACTTTTTCATATAACTGTGTATAACACCATTAATTCCATGGTGCTGTACATTTGAAAATGGGTTATATAAATAAAATGGGCTTATATAAATAAATTAATGCAAATAAGATATATTTTCCTTGGCAAAACCCATGAGTATCCTGCTGGGTATTTTGTTTGAAAATCGCCTGTACCAATTTATCTACCATTGTCCTAAACCAAAGGAGAAGATACTAAGCTCACTTGACAGAGAAGTCAAGATACAACAAGATACTGGATTTCAAGGATTCTTCTTTTAGAAAAATGTAATAATAATGAAGATCTGCTGTAAAGAATAAAGACGTTTCAGAATTGGTATAAAACGCAGCGTAGCATATGCATATTAAATGCAGGAGGGGATTTGAGAATCTCTACAGGAGGCGATGTGTGAGTACTGAAGTAGCACGGCAAATCTGCTGGAAGCTAATTGCTACACTTAGCATTGAATAGTGGCAATGTTTGGGTCTGCATGAGGTGAGTATTGCAGATGGGATAATTGCAGAGAAAATGCAGAGGTAGAAGAAGATAATGCGCCACATGGAAAAATATTGTATAAAACAAAGGACCACAACACATGAATTAACACATTACTTGCAAAAGATTTTTAGGAATCAGGCATACAAATAATATTTTCCATTATACAAAGTTTTCCCATGAAAATTAATTTGTGTTAGGGAAAATATTGCGCATTTGCATTTTTCTACCGGTATTTGTCACGGAGAGTAGTAAACTAACATCTGAGGCTAACAACTATCACCAATCACTGTGACATAATTAAGATGATAAGTGATAGTCATTACGTCTATGGCCAGATAAATTGACGTCTGTAGAAGGTACTTGACAAAATAATTCATAGTTTGGAAGAAGAAAAAAACCAACAACAGTTGACTCAGATAAAAAAAGACAATAATGGTC
Organism: Ranitomeya imitator; assembly: GCF_032444005.1. NCBI lineage: Eukaryota > Metazoa > Chordata > Amphibia > Anura > Dendrobatidae > Ranitomeya > Ranitomeya imitator. The sequence continues at coordinate 73,949,666 of NC_091286.1, read as the reverse complement.
CTCTAGGCTCTACGCTGCCCGGGACTGACTGCGTCATTCATATTCTTTGTGTAATATTGTCTTTTCTGCTTTGATTTTCCAGATGCTATTTTTTAAGTGTATCACAGAAGTTAGTACCCCCTCACATTTTTGTTAATATTTTATTATATCTTTTCATGGGACGACACTGAATATCTAACACTTTGATATAATGTAGAGTAGTCAGTAGTGTTGAGCGATACCGTCCGATACTTGAAAGTATCGGTATCGGATAGTATCGGCCGATACCCGAAAAATATCGGATATCGCCGATACCGATATCCGATACCAATACAAGTCAATGGGACATCAAGTATCGGAAGGTATTCTCATGGTTCCCAGGGTCTGAAGGAGAGGAAACTCTCCTTCAGGCCCTGGGATCCATAGGGATGTGTAAAATAAAGAATTAAAATAAAAAATATTGATATGCTCACCTCTCCGGCGGCCCCTGGACTTCACGCTGCTAACCGGGAGGCTTCTTTGTTTAAAAAGCGCGCCTTTCGGACCTGTGAATGACGTCCTGGCTTCTGATTGGTCGCGTGCCGCCCATGTGACCGGCACGCGACCAATCAGAGGCCGCGACGTCATTCGCAGGTCCTCAATTCCTAGAATTAGCAGTTTTGTGAATGAGAATGACGTCGCGGCTTCTGATTGGCCGCGTGCCGCCCATGTGACCGGCACGCGACCAATCAGAAGCCGCGACGTCATTCTCATTCACAAAACTGCTAATTCTAGGAATTGAGGACCTGCGAATGACGTCGCGGCCTCTGATTGGTCGCGTGCCGGTCACATGGGCGGCACGCGACCAATCAGAAGCCGGGACGTCATTCACAGGTCCGAAAGGCGCGCTTTTTAAACAAAGAAGCCTCCCGGTTAGCAGCGTGAAGTCCAGGGGCCGCCGGAGAGGTGAGCATATCAATATTTTTTATTTTAATTCTTTATTTTACACATCCCTATTGATTTGATACCGATACCCGATATCACAAAAATATTGGATCTCGGTATCGGAATTCCGATACCGCAAGTATCGGCCGATACCCGATACTTGCGGTATCGGAATGCTCAACACTAGTAGTCAGTGAACTTCTTGTATAACAGTGTAAATTTGGTATGCTCTCTAAATAAGTCAACACACAGCCAATAATGCCCAAACCGCTAGCAACAAAAGTTCGTACATCCCTAAGTGAAAATGGTCAAATTGTGCCCAATTAGCCATTTTCCCTCCTCGGTATCATGTGACTCATTAGTGTTACAAGGTCTCAGGTGTGAATGGGGGGCAGGTGTGGCAAATTTGGTGTCATCACTCTCATACTGGTCACTAGAAATTCAACATGGCTCCCCATGGCAAAGAACTCTTTGAGGATCTAAAAAATAAGAATTGTTGCTCTACATAAAGATGGCCTAGGTATATGGTATATGAGTGTTATATACAGAAATACCCACACTTACACGCCTTGGCTGCTAACAATGAGGTTAGAAATGGTTGTCTGAGGAATGTTCTGCCACGTTAAATGCATTTGCACAGAAAAATCATCAAGATTCGCTGCTGGCAGCTCTCTTTGCAATTGCTGGACAATGACGTTCCAGATGTGCTTGATGGGAGACAAGTCTTGAGAAACTATAGGTTATGGTAGAACATTTAGACCACACAGACTGCTCACAGTAATATGAGCAACGTGTGGCCTGGAGTTGATGTGTTGAAAAACAGCTCCTGGGAATCTTTGGAGAATGGCCGTACCACTAGTTCACCGACCAAATCAATGTAACGCTGAGCTATTAGTGTGTCTGGAGTGAAGACTAGATGGGTCCGGCTACAGGACATTATGGCACTCCACAGATAGGTACAAGGTCTTCGATCAACAGCCAAGATGCCAAAATAACTGGTGAGTAATTTATGTGATGATGGACGTCCATTAATAAGATTATAAAGATTATAAATGAGGATCTCTATGACATTTAGCGTAAAAAAGAAATTGTTTCTAAACTGCTCTTGTTCTGTTTGTCAATCGCTGGGCCAAATCCAGTTCATTCCTGGCCCACATGAGCAAGCCAGCTACTGTACAAAGGAGTGGGAGCGCTTGGCTTCAGATGTCATTAAATGCTGCGCTGTGTTCTCCCTCCAGGTCTCCTTTCCTTGCGGCAGACTGATACATTTATTACACTTCATGAACAGAGTAAATAAAAGCTTCAAACTTTCACAAAAGAGCTGTAAGGGAAAAGAAAATCTGACGTATAGTTGCTGCTAGATAATAACAAATATTCCAAAAATTACACTTTTAATCATTGCTATGTGTGTTGTGTATTACATGAGATATAAAATGCTAATACATTTCAAAAGCCTGACCTGCACATCCAAACATAGACTGAGTGTGAACAGGTGCTGAACCCAGAGTCGCCAACTCGTATATAGTTAAATAAATAGGGCAGCACACTGCAGCGCCAAAACATGTAAACTTGAAAAAACGAAATTTGAACTGCATTACTGCACTAGAAATATGAAAAATGAGAGCTTTTAGCGCACAAAAATGGCCAATTTTATGTGTACCTCGTAGCCACGTTAAGGCATCTCTCTTATACGAGGTCCTAAGTTTGACCTACCTCACTGAGAATAAACGTCTCCATCTGAATGGGTACATGCAAAAACCTCTTCTTGGACTCAAATTCTCTCTCTATGTGGAGGGGTATTGGACCTACTATAATTAAAACACCTGAAGCTAGGAGGCGGGGAGTGCACGATCAGAAGGCTAGAGAATACATTTCAAAAACCTGACCTGCACATCCAAACATAGACTGAGTGTGAACAGGTGCTGAACCCAGAGTCGCCAACTCGTATATAGTTAATAAAATGCTAATACATGATACAGGTAAGTATAAGATGTTGTTTGATGGTATTGGATATAGTGGGCATGTTATTAGATTTTGTTATATCCCTGATTAGTTTGATGAATAAATGGATAAATTGAAATATTATATCCTAGCGCTGGCCAAAAAAGTTGGGACTCCTATTCAAACGAAGAAATTCTTCTGTCTCTTCATGTAATCCCAAATTAAATGTTGAGAACGGTGCTCTGTGGGGACCATATCATCACTTCCAGGAATCCTTGTTCTCCGTTACAATAAAGATAATTCTTAATAATATTGGCTTCATGTCATAGTAACATAGTAACATAGTTAGTAAGGCCGAAAAAAGACATTTGTCCATCCAGTTCAGCCTATATTCCGTCAGAATAAATCCCCAGACCTACGTCATTCTAAAGAACCTAATGACTGTAAGATGTGATATTGTTCTGCTCCAGGAAGACATCCAGACCTCTCTTGAAACTGAGTTCGCCATCACCATGTCTGGCTACAGAATACGATTGGAGCCATTCAGATGCCTCCCTGATGGTTCTGCATGACTGATAAGTACCTGCCTGTATTTCTCAGCACCATTAACCCTGACCAATTCTCAACTCTACTTGCTAAAATGCAGCCCCAAACTTGCAAAGGACGACCGCCATGTTTCATTGTTGCCTGTAGACACCTGGTGGTTCTCCTGATTGTTTTTAACTATCTCCCTGCTGAGTTCCTACAAAAACTTTGTGTAAAGGTACCGTCACACTGAACGATATCGCTAGCGATCAGTGACGTTGCAGCGTCCTGGCTAGCGATATTGTTGAGTTTGACAGGCAGCAGCGATCAGGATCCTGCTGTGCCATCGTTGGTCGGAGCAGAAAGTCCAGAACTTTATTTCGTCGCTGGATCTCCCGCAGACATCGCTGAATTGGCATGTGTGACGCCGATTCAACGATGTCTTCACTGGTAACCAGGGTAAACATTGGGTTACTAAGCGCAGGGCCGCACTGGCTATGAGCGCCGGCTGGCCGTAAAGCACAGCAGTGACGTCACCGCTGTGCTTTCCGGCTGGCCGGCGCTGACAGTGCAGGAAAGCACAGCGCCGGGGGACAGACACCGGAATGTAAGTATGTAGTGTTTTTTTTTTTTTACATTTATGCTGGTAACCAGGGTAAACATAGGGTTACTAAGCGCGGCCCTGCGCTTAGTAACCCGATGTTTACCCTGGTTACCAGGGGACTTCGCATAGTTGGTCGCTGGAGAGCGGTCTGTGTGACAGCTCTCCAGCGACCACACAGCGATGCTGCAGCAATCGGGATCGTTGTCTAGATCGCTGCAGCGTCGCTAAATGTGACGGTACCTTAAGTATACCCAGGAAAATAGATGCATTGATGCTGTTTTGAAAGCAAACATTTATTAAGATTTAGAATTTTCTTTTGTTCAATCACTTTTTTCGCTTTGCATTTTGCTAAACAATAAAAACTAAACTATTAAGACTTTTATTTTTTAAAGCATTATTACTTTGCAGCATTTTTCTCCACACCTGGCTAAAACTTTTACACAGTACTGTACAGTATATTGTACATACAGTGTATGGATAAATATATACAGGTGCTTCTCACAAAGTTAGAATATCAACAAAATGTTAATTTATTTCAGTTCTTCGATACAAAACGTGAAATTCATAAATTATATACAGTCATTGCAAACAGAGTGATCTATTTCACGTGTTTATTTCTGTTAATGTTGATGATTATGGCTTACAGCCAATGAAAGTCCAAAAGTCATTATCTCAGTAAATTAGAATATTTTATAACACAAGCTTGAAAAATGATTTTAAAATCCGAAATGTTGGCCTACTGAAATGTATGCTGAGGAAATATACTCAATACTTGGTCGGGACTCCTTTTGCATCAATTATTGCATCAATGTGGCGTGGCATGGAGGCGATCAGCCTGTGGCACTGCTGAGGTGTTATGGAAGCCCAGGTTGCTTTGATTGCATCCTTCAGCTCATCTGCATTCTTGGGTCTGGTGTCTCTCATCTTTCTTTTGACAATACCCCATATATTGTCTATGGGGTTAAGGTCAGGCGAGTTTGCTGGCCAATCAAGCACAGTGATACTACTGTTTTTAAACCAGGTATTGGTACGTTTGGCAGTGTGGACAGGTGCCAAGTTCTGCTGGAGAATTACATTTCCATCTCCAAAAAGCTTGTCGGCAGAGGGAAGCATGAAGTGCTCTAAAATGTTCAGGTAGAAGGCTGCGCTGACTTTGGTCTTGATAAAACACAGTGGACCTACACCAGCAGAGATGACATGGCTCCCCAAATCATTACTGATTGTGGAAACTTCACACTAGACCTCAAGCAGCTTGAATTGTGGCCTCTCCACTCTTCCTCCAGACTCTGGTACCTTGATTTCCAATTGAAATGGAAAATTTACTTTCAACGGAAAACAACACCTTGGACCATGAGCAACAGTCCAGTTCTTTTCCTCCTTGGCCCAGGTAAGACGCTTTTGGTGTTGTCTATTGATCATGTACAGCACCATGGAATTAATGGTGCTATATAAATAAATAATAATAATAATGAGTGACTTGACACAAGGAATGCGACACTTGTAGCCCATGTCCTGGATACGTCTGTGTGTGGTGGCTCTTGAAGCAATGACTCCAGCAGCAATCCACTCCTTGTGAAACTCCCCCAAATATTTGAATGGCCATTTCTTAACAATCCTTTCAAGGCTGCGGTTATCCTGGTTGCTTGTGCACCCCTTTCTACCACACTTTTTCCTTCCACTCAACTTTCCATTAATATGCTTGGATACATCAACACTGCAAAAACGCTAGTGCATGCCCTTATCATCTCCCGCCTCGACTACTGCAACCTCCTACTCTCTGGACTCCCCTCTAGCACTCTGGCACCACTCCAATCCATCCTACACTCTGCTGCCCGACTAATCCACCTGTCCCCCCGCTATTCCCCAGCCTCTCCCCTGTGTCAAGCCCTTCACTGGCTTCCTATCGCCCAGAGACTCCAGTTCAAAACCCTCACACTGACATACAAAGCCATCCACAACCTGTCTCCTCCATACATCTGTGACATGGTCTCCCGGTACCTACCTACACGCGACCTCCGATCCTCCCAAGACCTCCTTCTCTACTCCCCTCTCATCTCTTCTTCCCATAACCGCATCCAAGACTTCTCCCGTGCTTCCCCCATACTCTGGAACTCTCTACCCCAACACATCAGACTTGCGCCTACCATAGAAACCTTCAAAAAGAACCTGAAGACTCATCTCTTCCGACAAGCCTACAGCCTGCAGTGATCCTCAACCTACTGAACAGCCGCACAGCCAGCTCTTCCCTCTCCTAGTGTATCCTCACCCACCCCCTGCAGACTGTGAGCCCTCGCGGGCAGGGTCCTCCCTCCTTATGTACTCGTGTGCCTTGTTATCTGCTCATGTTTAATGTATTTGTCTATATTTGCCCCGTATTCACATGTAAAGCGCCATGGAATAAATGGCGCTATAAAAATGTATAATAATAATAATAATAATAATACAGCACTCTGAACAACCAGCTTCTTTAGAATTGACCTTTTGTGGCTTACCCTCCGTGTCAATGACTGCCTTCAGGACATCTGTCATGTCAGCAGTCTTTCCCATGATTGTGGAGCCTACTGGACTACTAAGGGGCCATTTTAAATGCTTAGGAAGCCTTTGCGTGTGATTTTTGTTATTTATTCTAATTTACTGAGATAATGACTCTTGTGTTTTCATTGGCTGTAAGCCATAATCATCAACATTAACCGAAATAAACACTTGAAATAGAACACTATGTTTGTAATGACTCTATACGATATATGAGTTTCACTTTTTGTTTTGACGAACTGAAATAAATTAACTTTTTGGTGATATTCTAATTTTGTGAGAAGCACCTGTATGCACTATATATGTGTGTGAATATATAGCCATCTATGTAATTGGTCATATTGGTACAGCACAGTTGAGTATCCAGACAGCACCATGGAATAGCAAATTTGTATAGACGGACAGATACTTTGACATTGCAGAGGTGTGTGAGCAGTACCTTGGACCTGTAAAGCTGGCACCTTGGGATCGGAGAGCTGAGTGTGGGAACAGCACCCTGGAACAGCAGGGCTGTATAAGCAGACCAACACCATTGTATTGCAAAGCCAAGCATGCAAATTAGCAGAGGCTTGCTTGTTAGGTGTCTCAGCAAGGTTAACTGCATGTGAAAGTGGGATTATTACCTAAATCTTCAGTTGGCGTGCAGCTGCCTGAGACAGTCTTAAAAGGCCCAGGAGAGTGACATCAGAGGCGCACACTGTGTAATCAGTAAGAGCAGAGAGAGCTCGCTGCTGTGGAGACCGGTGCTGGAGCCAGGAGTGGTAGGTAACACAATGGAAAATGGATTTGGCTGTATTATGGAGTAGAAAGTTGCTAGAAACATAACTGAGGTAAATTCTTTTTGTGTACAATATGTTGTGATCAGGTACAGACTGGGGCTGAAATTCAGACCTTTGAAATCACACAGGCCCATGGTGTCCCCGTCCCCAATCACCAGATGGGATATATTACTAATATTTCCCTGGATGGAGGAAAGGAAGATTTTCTACAATACCAATATGTCTAATGATACCTGTGGCTGCTGGGGTAAGTGATGGAGTCAGCGACTTTGAGCTCCGTCACAACTCTTAACACTATGGGTATCTTGAGAACACCGATTCTGCTAACAACATAGCAGACAAGGCAGCCCACAACCACACAAGCCCTTCTGGCATTTGCCAGAATTGCCAGTCCGGCCCTGGTTGTGATTAACCTTTAAATGCCAGCTGCTTTCTTCTTTTTCAGATTAACCTTTTACAAGCATCTATGCCTGTTTCATGTAGATTAACCCTTTAGGTGTATCCAGGTTCTCCTCTTACAGATTAACTCTTTTAAAAGCTGTATAATACACAAGCCCTTCTTATAATATGACTGATAATAACAGTATTCTGTATGTATTAATATTCTGGATCCAGTCAGTAGGTGAAAATTTTCACTGATTTACATTTTGTTGACTCACTTCCAATTGGGATTAGAGCAGAGTAATTCAATTTGTACTGCCAGGATCCAGTCTAGGTCTCTGTGACAGCGGATCTTCATTTCTGTGCCCAGCATCCATGGACTGGAACCTTGGATTCTTCTGACACTTGCTAGGCCTCGTATCCTTCATGATGTTTTTCTTTGTTTGATGGCTTGTGACTATCCATCATCCTCTTCATTACATTCCAGAGGTTTTCAATGGGGTTCAGGTCTGGAGATTGGACTGCTCATGACAAGGTTTTGATGTGGTGGTCTCTTAATTTTTGGCAGAGCTATACAGGGCCCCTTACAAGTCTCAGAATACCAACCCCCAGCTGTCTGCTTTAGCAAGGCTGGTTGTCAAAAATGGGGAGACCCCACACTGTTTTTTTTAAATTATTTATTAAAATAATTAAAAAAAAAAAACAGCATTTGCACCAATATATTCTTGATAACCAACCTTGCTAAAGCTGACAGCTGAGGGTTGCAGCCCACTGCTGTTAGTTTTGCCTGGTTATTAAAATAACAGGGAATCCACACTATTGTTTAAATGTATTTATTCATAGCGCACGCGGCAGCTGATGAATACTCTCATCAGCCGCCACATGCTCCCACTGTTATCAGCTGAATATAACTCTCAATATTGTTCCCTGCTAGCGCTGATCACAGCACCAGCAGGGGAGAATGGATGCGAACTGTCTTCAGCACCTGGCGCCAGGGAACAGCGAGAACAGTACCACTGCTTCCCAGGTGCTGGTACGTGTGGCACTAATGCGGCACACGGTTGCCACAATTATTACACACATGTACATATGGACACTGATATCCCAGGTACTGTTTTTTACGATCCCGGAAATATCAGGAGAGACCTTAAGCTTTTTTTCCCATAACCAACAGGTCTTTTCTTGAAAAGTATAATGTTGCAGAGTATATATACTAGATTCCTTGATAGGGCGTTGATCCAGGGAACTAGTCTTATTGCCGTATGTGGAGTCGGGAAGGAATTTTTTTTCCCAAAGTGGAGCTTACTATTTGAAACATGGTTTTTTTTTTTGCCTTTCTCTGGATCAACATGTTACGGCATGTTAGGTTAGGCTATGGGTTGAACTAGATGGACTTAACGTCTTCCTTCAACCTTAATAACTATGTTACTATGTTTTATAGAACTATAGGCTGCCTCTATTTTGGTTGTGCACCCAATCCCTCATCTGTCCACAGCTGGTTTAAGCTACAGCTTAGTATAGTTGGAGTCTATTCTATTCCAGTCCAGTCAAGATTTTAGCACAAAGAATCATAGAATCATAGACTGTTAGAATTGGAAGGGTCCTCTAGGGTCATCATGTCCAACCCTTTGCTCAATGCAGGATTCACTAAACCATCTCAGATGGCTGTCTGTCCAGCCTCTGTGAACGTGAGTTTGTTTACTATAGGTGTCCATCATCTTGCCTTGTCACTGGAAAATGGCCTCTCAAACTTAGATCAAAATACATACTAAGAACCTCACATTTTTTTGCGTGAAAAAATCTTGTTAAATGCTATTGGATAGTGTTTGTATTTTTATTTGTACTGAAGCTACGGTGTGCATACATCTACGTTCTTGTGAAGAAGATAGTGCAGGTGGTAATTAAATTATTTATTGGCCGCCCAACAGCTATTCTGCTAAACTTTAGAGATCGTGGACATGACTCATTCTGAAAACCCTTGCCAAGTGCACTAAGACAGATTTTCTCTTCACTTATTACGACATCATCAAAACAAAAAAGAGCATATAATTTTGTGATACTAGAACATAGCTTTAAAAAAAGTTATCTCACTTTTTGGACATCTAAATGAAAATGCAGGTTATTGAGACATCATTACAAACACGGTGTATAACTAAAAGTGTAGTATGCAAATTGCATCTTCAGAGAAAAAGAGAACACTATAAAAGTGTAGTGCAATGTAACATTATAACACTAGAAATAGCATGGTAATTAAGTCTTTCTCCCATTCCCAATGTATAAATAAAAATGCATTTTATTTTACATTTTCTAAAAAAAGAGCACATCTTAAAAACGAAGACACAAATCATCATGGCATAATCATAGAATATTGTTATTCTAAGAATAAACAATAATACTATTGAGACATCACTACAATAAATACAAGTTAGAATTAAATACATACATAAACTATTATAACATCTGTCCCCAACTCCATCCACAGGGGCGCACATGGGCCCCATAGCAGAAGTTCTAATTGCCCACCCCCAAAAAAAAATTATATTCCGCAGGGTCACAGATGAGCATATCTCACAACTTTGCAGCCTTTAGAAAGTAATTTTCCTCCCACTAAAGCCCTAGATTCCTCTTTCTTTACACCCATACAGTATAATGCTAGTAAAGTGCCCCAGAAATACTGTATGATGCCCCCACAGTGAATTCCTGACGCGCAAAAGGGTAAATTTCAGGCTCCATATCTCATTATCCACTACTGCTTTGAACGTGAGACTACCATCATTTTAAAGACAATCATCTTGGCTATCTCATACACAAATTTGTCTTGCAACTATTCTGCATATGATTAGCTATGTAGATTCTTGTCATGTCACTGCATTGTTACTGTTTTGCTCCTAAAAATCTAAATATTATTTTTTATTATTTTGTTAGTATTTTGTAAATCCACTTTTGGCTTTCAACATTGCCTGAATCCTTCTGGGCATGCCCTCGATCAGATTCAAGAATGTCTCGATCGAAATCTGATCCCAGGTCTCTTCTACATGTTGCCAAACTTGGTGCATACTGGTCAACGCACTTGGGTACGTATACAGTTTTTTCTTCAACTCTACCCACAAGTGTTCGATTGGTTTGAGGTCTGGGGACTGTGGGGGCCAAGCCAGCACCTCTACTTCATTGTCATTGAACAATTTCTTAACCAATCTCCACATAAGTTTCGGGTCGTTTTCCTGCTGCAATAAAGTCATCCTTTTCATACCCATAGTACTAGAGTGTATGAATTAACTCATCTTGTGGGACACTTACATATAGCTCAGCATTCAGACCACCATCGATCCTGGTCAAGTATTCAATGCCTTTGACTGACAAACAACCACATATCATCAAGTTTCCTCCACAGAACGTAATAGTTCCTTCAACTTCTCCATCCGTTAGACCCTTTTCCCTTGTTTCTTCTAGACCCATTTGTGTTATGATTAGGCAATTCAGTACCACAGTGGACATAGAGGTCAGAGCACATACAGTGATCTGACAATAACCCAAAAACATAGAATGAGCTCTGAGACGTGGGAACTCTGTTGACCGCAATCCCTAATCCTCTCCAACAAACACTAGAGGCAGCCGTGGATTGCGCCTAACGCTCCCTATGCAACTCGGCACAGCCTGAGAAACTAGCTAGCCTGAAGATAGAAAATAAGCCTACCTTGCCTCAGAGAAATACCCCAAAGGAAAAGGCAGCCCCCCACATATAATGACTGTGAGTTAAGATGAAAAGACAAATGTAGAGATGAAATAGATTTAGCAAAGTGAGGCCCGACTTTCTGAACAGAGCGAGGATAGGAAAGGTAACTTTGCGGTCAACACAAAACCCTAAAAACCACGCAAAGGGGGCAAAAAGACCCTCCGTACCGAACTAACGGCACGGAGGTACACCCTCTGCGTCCCAGAGCTTCCAGCAAACAAATAGATAAGCTGGACAGAAAAAAAAACAAACAAAATAGCAAAGGAAAACTTAGCTATGCAGAGCAGCAGGCCACAAGAACGATCCAGGAGGAAAACAAGTCCAATACTGGAACATTGACAGGAAGCCAGGATCAAAGCACTAGGTGGAGTTAAGTAGAGCAGCACCTAACGACCTCACCACATCACCTGAGGGAGGAAACTCAGAAGCCGCAGTACCACTTCCCTCCACCAACGGAAGCTCACAGAGAGAATCAGCAGAAGTACCACTTGTGACCACAGGAGGGAGCTCTGCCACAGAATTCACAACACATTTGCATCCATCGAAGCCTAGTCTATTGACTTTCGTCTCATGTCTCCAAATCACCTGTTTCCAATCTTCTACGGTCCACTTTTTGCATTTTTTTTTTGCAAACTCAAGATGACGCTTCTTATGATATTGAAGTTGATCAAAGCTTTTTCTGTTATGCACTTACATGATGCAGTTTGGCAATTTTCTTGGCTGAGAGATTGCTATCGATAAGCTGGATGATGCTGTTTCTCTTTTCTTGGGAAAACATCTTCATGACTGCTGCTAGATTCTAACCAGATACCCTTTGCTTGGGAATCAACCTAATAACACACTGAGCTATTAGAGAATGTGAGAAAAATTAGTTTTTTGTAGAATATGGGAAGAAAAAGATTATGGGTCTAACATAGACCTCATGGAAGATAATGGTTATTACATAGCCCTCCACATAGTATAATGGTCCCCACATTGCCTGCATATAGTAGCATCTCATAACCCTCCATATAGTAAACCGCACCCCATAGTTCTTCTATAGAATACTGCGCTCCCCATAGTCCTCCATATAGTATATTGTATCCCCCATAGTCCTCCATATACTACATTGCACTCCCCATAGTCCCAAAAGAGAAAAAATAGAATGGCACTAAGAAACAGTCTACTTACAGGTTGAGTAAGTGGGCTCTGAGTCAGCGACACGTTGCTGGGTGAAGTCACGGTGATGCAGGTGCTTGCTTGGAAAAACACATGTGTAGCAACCCAAAATAGAGAAAAGAAAAAGCAGCAACACTCCATTTACTGTGTCATAAAAACCTAAGTCCTTTATTTACGAAAGCTTTTCATGGACACGGTTTTTGAGGGCAGGACGAATGCAGGTATGCATCTGAACCCGTGGAAGCTTGTAATACGCGAAACGGCTGTAGTCCTGATTTTTGCCTGCATACCTGCATTCGTCCTGCCCTCAAGAACCTTGTCCATGAAAAGCTTTCTTAAATAAAGGAGTTAGGTTTTTATGACACGGTAAACGGAGTGGTGCTACTCACCATAGTCCTCTATACAGCATTATGTCCACCACAATAAATTTACTGATTAAAAAAATACAATACTCACCTCTCAGTGGAGCCCAGTAGCAGTCACATGGCCTGCCATCATTAGCGGTACGCCACTGTCCATGTGCCACGCCAGAAATCTTACTTCTGTTCCCAACTGGAGTAAGATTTCTGTCGTAAGGAATGTCACAGCTCGTGATGAATTAGACAAGCTGTGGCGTCAGGCACCCTTTCCACCCCAAGTCAATTTCGGAGAACCTGGGAGAAACTAACATAAAAACGTCTAAAGTTGCAAGAATTCTGGCTAAAGTGCTTTGAAAACTTGAGGCCAAATAGTCATTATAAAAGGTACATTTGCTAAATGGGATAAAGTCAGTAGTCGGGGATAGCAGAAAACAGTGCTATGCCCAATTGTTTTTAATCTCAATTATTGACTGCATGGAGGAAATTGAGAAAGAAGTGTCAGTGTTTGCTGATGTTACAAACACAAAACTTTATTGTATATTATACAGAAAGAACTAGATAAGCCAGTCATATGGGCAAAAACTTGGGAATTTAATTTTAATGAGCTTCTTGTTGATAAATGTAAATGCCTTTAATCCGCAGTAAATGTACTGCTAAATTTACATTGAATGGAAATACATAGGGGATTACAGACCAGGAGAAGGACTTGGGCTTCTGGTTACAAGTAAGCTTAGCAGCAGTACTCAATGTCTGGTAGCAGCTGCAAAAGCAATAAGATATCAGAATGGGTAAAAAGAGAGATAGTATGTAAATACAATATTACCCTTTTATAAATCCCTTGTAATATCAAATCTTGAATATGGAATCCAGTCTGGCTTCACATTCTATAATGGATGAGGGATGTTATACTTTTTAGGGGTCTTGAGTAGGGTTGAGCGACTTTGACTTTTTTAGGGTCGAGTCGGGTTTCGCGAAACCCGACTATCTCAAAAGTCGAGTCGAGTGAAATCAGCCGATTATGGCGAAAAGTCTGGGATCGACCGAAACACGAAACCCAATGCAAAGTCAATGGGTAATCTATCTTTTTTTTCTCTCTCTCTCTCTCTCTCTCTCTCCTCCGTCCCTGAACAGAAATGCTGGTGTTACACATTGCAAATCGCTACAGCGCACAAGCGACAAGATGGCGATAGACGTCCACGCCCCTAAGACCTATGTCATCACTCTGCCCACGCTCCTTCATTGGCTGAAAAAATGGCGCCAAATGCGTCATACGAAACGCGACTTTGGTGCGAAGATCGCCGACCGCATGACCGATCCCACACTAGGATCGGGTCGGGTTTCATGAAACCCGACTTTGCCAAAAGTCGGCGACTTTTGAATTTGTCCGATCCGTTTCGCTCAAGCCTAGTCTTGAGCAGTAAGGTGAGTATAAGTATTTTTGTTTTTTTAACCTTTTGATGACCCTTTACAGTTAATAAAAATTATGTCCAGCAGCCAGAGTTCGCACAGAGGTAAATGACAAAAAAATCTGTATTTTGGTGAATGTGGGTTTCTTTTGTAAAATAAGTAGACTTCAGTTCCACTTAAATATATTTGCTCCTCTCCAATTATAAGTATTATAATTTGTAAAATCATGTGGCTACAAGGTGTCATGTTAGTTGACATACTGCATATTAGAATACATGATGTATCTTATAGAGATCTGTGTAGCAGTACAAAGTAGATCCAGATACTGCAGTGTTTGTATGTTGTAGCTCACCTAGATATTGGATGACTACAGTACACAATCACTGGGACAGTTACCATCGTCGTGAGAACTTACTTCCTCCAGAAGGAAATAATTCTTACCACAACGATTATCATCTGTCATGTTAGATTTAGAGGAAGGTCAACCTCAGTCACTTTTAATACATTTTGCAAATATCTGTAACTGGAAATGAAAAGCCTTGTTATAAATTTCAGTGATACTAATTAATTTTACCAAATTGTATTAGAATAATAGGTCTCATTATACTCGGCATATAGGTAAAGCAATAACACATCAGAATATTGCATAATTTACAAGGCAAAAGAAGACGCTATAGAAACAGGTTTGTCTATGGGATTACTGCACAGCTAAAATAATCAGCCGCTCCTGTCCTCACTTATGCCTGGAACTGATGGACGTCAATGAGATTGTGACTCACGACGAGACTCGCTTTTCATAGATAATCTCTTTTGTGTCTTGGGAAAAAAAAACAGGCAGTATAACCGGTATGGTAAGTTTCTCAATGTAAACTATCCTGTCTAATAAGAATGAATTCTGTTCATTCATTTATTTCAGCCTTTCCATTTATTATGCTTAATGCCAACCTTTTTCTAGATTCCCTAACCTTTCATGCTTGCTATATCAGTTCTTTTATAGTACTGCAAATTGTGGGAATTGTGACATAAAGAAACTTTTTTGAACTCACTTGTTATTAAATGCTCCTTAGGCCCTGTTTTGGCAAATATATATAAAAAAAAAATTTTTAACCAAAAAAATAATTAGTCAATTTTCATCCACATGATTCTCCACATTCCTCTAAACTATGATGGGGCGTGTTCTTCTTTCCTTTGAGTGCTGCTCCATGCTTATGATTGGTCAGCCTCATACAGGGAGAACAAGTGCACACCCTCAGTGAAAACTGTCTGATAACACCTTCTTGGACTTAAAAAATGTTAACTCATTAGGTGACAAATACTTTGATAGCTAATATTCCTGTTTGTGTTCAACATGAAAAATTTATGAAAGGTCTTTAACTGTGATAACGTCCACCTTCTGTGATAATGGTGTCAATTACAAGGTCAGTGGGATTACTGACATCCTTCTTGAGGTCATCACATTAAATAGTCATACTGACTGATGGTCAGTACAGAGGCTTTGGTCCATTAGACAATAAAAAGATCCTCATATCACTGTCCTCTATCCTCTGTAGGTTTTAAAAAGCAAGGAGGTTCAGTGCTTTGCGGTGCTATGTTGCAGCACTGGGATCCTGAATTAAAATCTGAAGCTTCTATGTCCTTACATTGTGGTATTGATAATTATACAGGGTGGGCCATTTATATGGATACACCTGGGTGGGCCATGTATATGGATACACCTAAATAAAACGGGAATGGTTGGTGATATCAACTTCCTGCTTGTGGCACATTAGTATATGGGAGGGGGAAAACTTTTCAAGATAGGTGGTGACCATGGCGGCCATTTTTAAGTTGGCCATTTTGGATCCAACTTTATAAACGGCCCACTCAGGTGTATAAATATAAATGGCCCACCCTGTATTTTCACAACCATACTAATAGTTTATTTGACTTTCTATGAAATAAGTCATAGTGTTTGAGATTAGTTTGGCAGACCTATAGGGGACAGGCACTGATATAAATTGTTACAATCTCTGCATGGCACTGTAGAATATGTAGGTGCTATATAAAGAGAACATTCTAATAATATCAAAATATTTGAAATATGAAATCATTTATCTGGGACCAGATCTGAGGATTATTTTCATACTTTATGACATTTAGATAAGTCTTGGGTAGAAGGATATAATTTATGGTAGGTGGTGCTGGAGTGGCACGGTAGAACACAGTAAGGTGGGAGACAGCACCAGGAGAGAACGTGATCAGGTATTGAGCAGGATAACATTCTATAGAGGAATGGGCGAGATGGTGGTTTGCTGCCCAGGACATCGAGACGAAAATCAGTTTATGATCTGTCAATCATTCTACCGTTATAACAGCTTTCAGGCAAGAGTCTTATCTTATGTGTAATATATCATACAGTGCCTACAAGTAGTATTCAACCCCCTGCAGATTTAGCAGGTTTACACATTTGGAATTAACTTGGCATTGTGACATTTGGACTGTAGATCAGCCTGGAAGTGTGAAATGCACTGCAGCAAAAAAGAATGTTATTTCTTTGTTTATTTTTTTTTTTTAAATTGTGAAAAGTCTTTTCAGAGGGTCATTTATTATTCAACCCCCCAACCCACCAGAATTCTGTTTGGTTCCCCTAAAGTATTAAGAAGTAGTTCAGGCACAAAGAACAATGAGCTTCACATATTTGGATTAATTATCTCTTTTTCCAGCCTTTTCTGACTAGTTAAGACCCTCCCCAAACTTGTGAACAGCACTCAAACATGGTCAACATGGGAAAGACAAAGGAGCATTCCAAGGCCATCAGAGACAAGATCGTGGAGGGTCACAAGGCTGGCAAGGGGTACAAAACCCTTTCCAAGGAGTTGGGCCTACCTGTCTCCACTGTTGGGAGCATCATCCGGAAGTGGAAGGCTTATGGAACTACTGTTAGCCTTCCACGGCCTGGACAGCCTTTGAAAGTTTCCTCCCGTGCCGAGGCCAGGCTTGTCTGAAGAGTCAAGGCTAACCCAAGGACAACAAGGAAGGAGCTCCGGGAAGATCTCATGGCAGTGGGGACATTGGTTTCAGTCAATACCATAAGTATCGTACTCCACCGCAATGGTCTCCGTTCCAGACGAGCCTGTAAGGTACCTTTACTTTCAAAGCGTCATGTCAAGGCTCGTCTACAGTTTGCTCATGATCACTTGGAGGACTCTGAGACTGACTGCTTCAAGGTTCTCTGGTCTGATGAGACCAAGATCGAGATCTTTGGTGCCAACCACACACGTGACGTTTGGAGACTGGATGGCACTACATACGACCCCAAGAATACCATCCCTACAGTCAAGCATGGTGGTGGCAGCATCATGCTGTGGGGCTGTTTCTCAGCCAAGGGGCCTGGCCATCTGGTCCGCATCCATGGGAAGATGGATAGCACGGCCTACCTGGAGATTTTGGCCAAGAACCTCCGCTCCTCCATCAAGGATCTTAAGATGGGTCGTCATTTCATCTTCCAACAAGACAACGACCCAAAGCAAACAGCCAAGAAAACCAAGGCCTGGTTCAAGAGGCAAAATATCAAGGTGTTGCAGTGGCCTAGTCAGTCTCCTGACCTTAACCCAATTGAAAACTTGTGGAAGGAGCTCAAGATTAAAGTCCACATGAGACACCCAAAGAACCTAGATAACTTGGAGAAGATCTGCATGGAGGAGTGGGCCAAGATAACTCCAGAGACCTGTGCCGGCCTGATCAGGTCTTATAAAAGATGATTATTAGCTGTAATTGCAAACAAAGGTTATTCCACAAAATATTAAACCTAGGGGTTGAATAATAATTGACCCACACTTTTATGTTTAAAATTTATAAAAATTTAACTGAGCAACAAAACTTTTTGGTTTGTAAGATTTATGCATCTGTTAATAAATCCTGCTCTTGTTTGAAGTTTGAAGGCGCTAACTTATTTGCATCTTATTAAACCTGCTAAATCTGCAGGAGGTTGAATACTACTTGTAGGCACTGTATATCATAGTTGAAGTGGGTCAGAGGTGGTGTGCATGAATAATGAAGCACCCTCCCCTGAGTGGACCCAGGGAGGAGAATAATGTTCCACACCATCCCCAAGGATGGACTTTATATAATGAATGGATTATCTGCCTAATGATGACACAATTTGGGGAACCAATATAATCGGACTTGTGAACCTTCTATGCCATGTCCCTGGGAGCAGAAAAAGAATTTCTTACACAGAACTGATAAGTATGGAACTTTCCTGCTTTTACCTTTTATTTTATAACTAGTGTTGAGCATACTGATACTGCAGATATCGGGTATCGGCCGATATTTGCTGTATCGGAATTCCGATACCGAGTTCCAAAGTGTTCCCAGTCATCTTCGGCGTGTGCGGTGCGTATGGTTCCCAGGGTCTGAAGGAGAGGAAACTCTCCTTCAGGCCCTGGGATCCATATTCATGTAAAAAATAAAGAATAAAAATAAAAAATATGGATATACTCACCCCTCTGACGAACCCTGGCTGTCATCGCTGCAAGCGTCTGCCTCCGTTCCTAAGAATGCAGAGAGTGAAGGACCTTTGATGACGTCGCGGTCACGTGAGCGGTCACCTGACCTCAACGTCATCGAAGGTCCTTCACTCTCTGCACACATATTGTATTCAATGGTGATGCGCACATGACAGGTTTTTCATACAGATATGAAGCAATACAGATCATGCTGTTCCCAGGCGCTGGGTGCTTAAGGCAGCTCTAACCATTGCCACCTAGTCTTCCTGATATCAGCGCGACCAGGTGACAATGATGAGAGTATTATGCAGAACCCGCTCTGTACATCGTGTATTGAATAAATAATTTTTTACAAATGGTGTGAGCTCCTGCATAATTTTCATAAACAGCAGAAGGAAACCCAGGGGCTCATGTTAATAATCTGGGAAAGGGACCAATATCCCAAAAGGTTTCCAGGCTATAAATGACAGCTCACAGCTGTTTACTTAGCATTTACGTGTTAGTTTACATGGGACCCCAGAAAAAAAAGGTGTAGGGTCCCCGTTTAATTTCTAACCAGCAAATGCTAAACAGACAGCTGTGAGCTGATATTAATAGCCATGGATATTGGCCCCACTCCCAGGCTAAGAACATCAGCCCTCAGCAGCCCCAGAAATGGCACACCTAAAAGATGCACCACATCTGGCGTTTAGCCTCCACTCGTCCCACTTGTGGTGGCAAGTGGGGTCATAGGGTTGGGGTTGATGTCAGCTGTTTTATGACCTGCGGTAATATCATGGAGATTACCACAGGTCACAGCCAGCTGTTTCCAGTGTGAACTGGCCGATGAACTGCACTAACCTTCCTGTTATCACTCTGCTAACAACATGAGAAATTTCTCACAGTGCTAGCAGTAACAATGAAATAACAAAAAACTGACTGGCACATCCAAGCTAGTGTGAATAGGTGCTAACTTAGGAGGAGCTACCTCCATGTATAATATACAAAAAGGTTGCACTCTATCATGCTAAAGCATGTCAATGTGAACTATATGAAATATAAATAGCTATACGGCTTCTGAATGCTAGAAAAAAATTAGACGCTACCGGTGACATCATAAAGGTTACCGGATGTTACCACAGACTTGGACCGTGCATGACATTTTGATTTGCAGCCTTTTGATAAGTGGTGGCTGCATTGACTGTTTTGGGTGTGTGGACTTGTAGGTTCAATGTGTAGCCTGAGTGATGAGTGAGTATAAGAGTGTGCTGTAAAGTGACTTGAGCCCCTTATAGCAAAACACCCCATGTCACAATGTAGGCTGAGTGAAGACCTGACTATGATAGCTTCTACTCTAGATTTCTCATGACTGGGCATTTTGAAATCTCTACAAAAAATATGTCATTTTTATTGGATCATCAGCACCTATACAGCCATACAACTACTTCAAAATTTAAATCATTTAGTAAATACATTTAATTCTGCATTGAAAGATTCAGTTCTGCTATACCAGGCCCCTTAAAAAATAGTGAGGAAAGAATGGTTGTAGATGACGAGGAAAAAGCTAACATATTAAACACCTTCTTCTCCACGGTATTCACGGTGGAAAATGAAATGCTAGGTGAAATCCCAAGAAACAATGAAAACCCTATATTAAGGGTCACCAATCTAACCCAAGAAGAGGTGCGAAATCGGCTAAATAAGATTAAAATAGATAAATCTCCGGGTCCGGATGGCATACACCCACGAGTACTAAGGGAACTAAGTAATGTAATAGATAAACCATTATTTCTTATTTTTAGGGACTGGCGCATAGCAAATGTGGTGCCAATATTCAAAAAGGGCTCTAAAAGTGAACCTGGAAATTATAGGCCAGTAAGTCTAACCTCTATTGTTGGTAAAATATTTGAAGGGTTTCTGAGGGATGTTATTCTGGATTATCTCAATGAGAATAACTGTTTAACTCCATATCAGCATGGGTTTATGAGAAATCGCTCCTGTCAAACCAATCTAATCAGTTTTTATGAAGAGGTAAGCTATAGGCTGGACCACGGTGAGTCATTGGACGTGGTATATCTCGATTTTTCCAAAGCGTTTGATACCGTGCCGCACAAGAGGTTGGTACACAAAATGAGAATGCTTGGTCTGGGGGAATATGTGTGTAAATGGGTTAGTAACTGGCTTAGTGATAGAAAGCAGAGGGTGGTTATAAATGGTATAGTCTCTAACTGGGTCGCTGTGACCAGTGGGGTACCGCAGGGGTCAGTATTGGGACCTGTTCTCTTCAACATATTCATTAATGATCTGGTAGAAGGTTTACACAGTAAAATATCGATATTTGCAGATGATACAAAACTATGTAAAGCAGTTAATACAAGAGAAGATAGTATTCTGCTACAGATGGATCTGGATAAGTTGGAAACTTGGGCTGAAAGGTGGCAGATGAGGTTTAACAATGATAAATGTAAGGTTATACACATGGGAAGAAGGAATCAATATCACCATTACACACTGAATGGGAAACCACTGGGTAAATCTGACAGGGAGAAGGACTTGGGGATCCTAGTTAATGATAAACTTACCTGGAGCAGCCAGTGCCAGGCAGCAGCTGCCAAGGCAAACAGGATCATGGGGTGCATTAAAAGAGGTCTGGATACACATGATGAGAGCATTATACTGCCTCTGTACAAATCCCTAGTTAGACCGCACATGGAGTACTGTGTCCAGTTTTGGGCACCGGTGCTCATGAAGGATATAATGGAACTAGAGAGAGTACAAAGGAGGGCAACAAAATTAATAAAGGGGATGGGAGAACTACAATACCCAGATAGATTAGCGAAATTAGGATTATTTAGTCTAGAAAAAAGACGACTGAGGGGCGATCTAATAACCATGTATAAGTATATAAGGGGACAATACAAATATCTCGCTGAGGATCTGTTTATACCAAGGAAGGTGACGGGCACAAGGGGGCATTCTTTGCATCTGGAGGAGAGAAGGTTTTTCCACCAACATAGAAGAGGATTCTTTACTGTTAGGGCAGTGAGAATCTGGAATTGCTTGCCTGAGGAGGTGGTGATGGCGAACTCAGTCGAGGGGTTCAAGAGAGGCCTGGATGTCTTCCTGGAGCAGAACAATATTGTATCATACAATTATTAGGTTCTGTAGAAGGACGTAGATCTGGGGATTTATTATGATGGAATATAGGCTGAACTGGATGGACAAATGTCTTTTTTCGGCCTTACTAACTATGTTACTATGTTACTATGTTACCAGTATGTGCATATAAAAATGCTCCCATTTCATAATCTCCAATTAAAATAATGGAAATAAGTATTTGATCCCTTGCTGATTTTGCAAGTTTGCCCAGTGACAAAGACATGAACAGTCTATAATTTTAAGGGTAAGTTAATATTAATATTGAGAGTTATCAAAAATAAAATCCAGAAAATCACATTGCATAAATTATATACATTTATTTGCATTTTGCAGTGAGAAATAAGTATTTGATCCCTCTGGCAAACAAGACTTAATACCTGGTGGCAAACCCCTTTTGGTAAGCACAGCAGTCATACATTTTTTGTAGTTGATGATGAGGTTTGCGCACATGTCAGGAGGAATTGTGGTCAACTCCTCTTTGCAGATCATCTCTAAATCATTAAGATTTTAAGGCTGTTGCTTGGCAACTCGGAGCTTCAACTTCCTTCATAAGTTTTCTATGGGATTAAGGTCTGGAGCTAGGCCACTCCATGACCTTAATGTACTTCTTTTTGAGCCACTCTCTTGTTGCCTTGGTTGTATGTTTTGGGTCATTGTCTTGCTGGAAGACCCAGCAATGACCCATTTTTAATGTCCTGGCGGAGGGAAGAAGGTTGTTACGCAGGATTTGACAATACATGGCTCCATCCATTCACCCATTGATGCGGTGAAGTAGTCCTCTGCCCTAAGCAGAGAAACACCCCAAAACATAATGTCTCCGCCTCCATGTTTGACAGTGGGGATGGTGTTCTTTGGGTCATTGGCAGCATTTCTCTTCCTCCAAACACGGCGAGTTGAGTTAATGCCAAAGACCTCAATTTTTGTCTCATCTGACTACAGCACCTTCACTCACAGTATCATCCAGGTGTTCTTTGGCAAGCCTGTACATGTGCCTTCTTGAGCAGGAGGACCTTGCTGGCACTGCAGGATTTTAAACCTTTATGGCGTAATTTGTTACCAATGGTTTTCTTGGTGACTGTGGTCCCAGCTGCCTTGAGATCATTAACAAGTTCCCCCATGTAGCTTTAGGCTGATCACCTTCCTCATGATCAAGGATACCCCACGAAGTGAGATTTTGCATGGTGCCCCAGATCGATGTCTATTGACAGTCATTTTGTATTTCTTCCATTTTCTTACTATTGCATCAACAGTGTCCCCTTCGAACCCAGCGCCTCACTTATGGTTTTGTAGCCCATTCCAGCTTTGTGCAGGTCTATGATCTTATCCCTGACATCCTTATAAAGCTTTTTGGTCTTGCCCATGATGTAGAGGTTAGAGTCTGACTGATTAATTGAATCTGTGGACAGGAGTCTTTTATAAAGGTATTAAGGTAACTATGTAAGACAGCTGTCTTTAATGCAAGTAACGAGTTGATTAGGAACGTCTAACTGGTCTGTAGGAGCCAGAACTCTTAATGGTTGGTAGGGGATCAAATACTTTTTTCTCGCTGCAAAAGGCAAATAAATTTATATAATTGATACAATGTGATTTTCTGGATTTCATTTTTGATATTCTGTCTATCTCTCAATGTTAAAATTAACCAACCGTTAAAATTATTGACTGTTCCTGTCTTTGTCAAATGGCAAACTTAGAAAATCAACAAGGGATCAAATACTTATTTCCCCCACTGTAACTGTAGAGCTATTGCACACATGAATACAATAAAAACTTTCACAAATTAGGTAAACTATTTATATTTCAATTCACAAATCTGGCCTAAAAGTACAGTAAATATACAAAACATGTAAAAACGCTCATTGTTTTTAGCAGACCCTGGACACAAACTAAATAATTCATCCCTAGTTTGGTGCTAAAAGCCATTGAAATCATCATTGGTTTGAAAATCAGGCCACATAAAACATGGTGTTAAACTGTGCAACAATAAATTCCCTGAGGGACATGAGCTACCTCTTTTTGAGAAACTATACTTGGTATATTTAAAAAAAACATTATAAAAAAATACATATGTGAACAATAAGGCTTTTTGGACACTACAGCATGATGAATATGTGCTATGGCCTCCTACGGCCACATGCTGTGACTGTGATAAATTTTCATTGGCGTATTTTATTACATCACATCCCAATATACAGAAGTATTCACTCCTAAAAGCTGTGTTAGGGCAGTCCCACACGTCCAGATAATTCCGGTACCGGAAAAAAATCGGTACCGGAATTATCCGTGTCCGTGTGCCCCTGCGTTTATGTGGCACACGTGCGGCACACGTGTGCTGCCCGTATGCCCACTGGGTACCACACGGAGCGTGCAGGAGACAGCGCTAAAGTTTAGCGCTGTCCCCTGCATCGTGCTGAAACCACGATTCATATCTTCTGTGCAGCAGCGTTTGCTGCATAGAAGATATGAATAATCCATTTTTTTTGTGGTTTTTCGTGTATAAAATAAAGGTCCATGTCCCCACCCCCTTTCGCCCCCCGCGCTGTTCTGAAAATACTCACCCAGCTCCATCGTTGGCTGTCGCTGCTTCCCCTATGGGCGGTGGAGCCGCATATTCATGACTGTAATAGGCGGCCCCACGTGACCGCATACAGTAGAAGGTGCGGCCAGGAGAGGAAGCAGCGATCGCCAACGAGGGAGCTGGGTGAGTATTTTCAGAACAGCGGGGGTCGCACAGGGGGTGGGGACATGGACCTTTATTTTATACACGAAAAACCACAAAAAAATGGATTATTCATATGTTCTATACAGCAAACGCTGCTGCACAGAAGATATGAATCGCGGCTTCAGCACCAGTGGGGGGGACAGCACTTACTGGAGCGCTGTCTCCTGCACGGTACAGGGACTGCACACGGACAACGTCCGTGTGCGGTATGTGTTTTACATGGACCCATTGACTTTAATGGGTCCGTGCAATACGTGCGCTCCCACGAACACTGACATGTCTCAATGTTTGGCACACGGAGACACGGTCCGCAAAAAATCAATGACATCTGCACAGATGCATTGATTTTAATGCGTCTACGTGTGTCAGTGGCTCCGGTACGTGAGGAAACTGTCACCTCACGTACCGGAGCCACTGATGTGTGAAACCGGCCTTAGGCTACTTTCACACATCAGGTTTTCACCGTCAGGCTGAATTCGGCAACTTTTGAAAAAAACGGATTTGTTGCAAATTGTGAAAAACTAATGTGACGGATCCGTTTTTTGCTGGATCCGACTAGTTGATAGGTGGGCACTAGCTGGTCCGGGGAGGAGAGAGAGAGAGAGAGATCCGAATGGAAAATGCAGCTACGGGGCATGCTCAATGTAAAAAAACGGAATTGGTCATCGGATTCACTCATTTGACGAATCCGGCGCCATAGGCTTCCATTATAGCAAAAGCTGTATGGCGCTGGATCTGTCACTGGCCGTTTTTTAGACGGACACAAAAAACGTTCCTCTCTGCATTTTCTCCGGCCTCCGGACCAACAATTTTTGACGGATCCTGCGAAAAACGGATGAAACGTAAGGCCATCCAGCGCTAACACAAGTCTATGAAAAAAAAATGTATCCGGTGCCAAATTTTACCAGATCTGTTTTTTTCAAAATTCGCCGGATTGTGCCTGACTGCAAAAACCTGATGTGTGAAAGTAGCCTTAGGATATGTTTCCACATTCAGGAAACCCAGCGCTTTGGACGCAGCGGATACCCCACTCCGCCCAAAGCGCCGCCCCCTGTTGTACGTGCAGTGATGCGGTGAATCACCGCATCATATTCATAGACTGTGTTATTTATCTTGCGGAGACTGAGCGTCTCCACAAGATAAATAGACATGCTGCATGTCCGGTTACGCAGGGCCGCCGGATGTGGCCCTGCATGCATAGTGGGGACGGGATTTCATAAAATCCCCTCCACTATGCTGTAACATCTGAATCCTGCGGATTAGACGTTTCCTGAACGTGGAAACATACCCTAACTTTTACCATCAGTTTTCTACATTATGTTTGCTATCCCTAAAGGAGAAGAACATGTCAGATGCCAACTGCTTCCAGCTACTTTACTCCGTTCATAATTCCTCCCAATGAGAATTTTAGATTTCAGACTTACAATTGGTGGATGAATAGTTTTTCTGTAAAAAAAATTCTCTATGGTGGTGAAGAAAATAAATGATGTTTGACTGATGCCTAAGAGGGCATGTGCACACAACTCTGGAAAAAAGACCCTATAACATAAATATAATGCACAGTAATATCAATACGACATTGCTGTGCACATGTTTCGTCGTATGTCACTTATGACAGAAACGCTGACTGCTTTAAAAGAAGTGAAAGGCTGATTCTCCGGGCATCCTCCTCCTCCAGGATGCCACTTGCTCTCTAAACTTGACAGTATAAAGTGAAAGTTGTAGGCAGCGGTTCTGCCACAAGAGCGACGGCAAGACCACCGGGAAAGTTTGGTGGCTGCAGCGGCATCTAGATGCACATACCCTAACGCTATATTCCCACAATCAGTTTTTGGTGAGTTTTTTACACTGCTTATATCAATATAAAAGTCCCAGACAATCTCTTTAATGTCTAGTTATATTGAGTTTTCTGAATAAGTGTATAGCAGAAGCGGATCGGCCTGTGTAGATAAGCAAATAAGCAGCTGATCGGCAGTTGTTTACTGCTTCCAGGTCAGCCCCTGTACATGGAACCTTAGGCCACGTGCACATGTTGAGTATTTGGTGAGTTTTTTCCTCAGTATTTGTAGATATAATAGAAACACGTCACCGCTTCTGTATTTCTCACCCACTCCTGATTTTGGCTTACAAATACTGAGGTAAGAACTCACCAAATACTCAGTATGTGCACATGGCCTTATGCCTCCTTTAGATGATAGTTTTTGACGCACAAGAAAAAAAGTTTCATCAGTGATTTTTATCAGTTTCATTGGTTTCATCAGGTTTTTTTCACTAAAGAGTAAAAAAGCTTCTCCAATGCGATCATTTTTTGTCACAGAATTTCACTGACCCAAAGACTTGCATTGCCGATTTTGATCTGACACTCGGATCAATATCGGATATGTCTTCACGATTTTGCACAGATCACTCGGTCCAAGGAAAAAATGTAACGTGAAAAGCCCCATAGAATTATCACAGGCATGAATGCTAGCCGTGAATATAACAGAGCACTGGTACGTGAAAAATTGTAATATGAATTAGGTCTCACTAATAAGTGTGGAGTTATTGTCATGTTACCTGGTCCACTTTCTGCCCAGTTCAGTCTTCAGACCGATAACCCTGAATCATAGAGAATGTAGGGTTTATGGTATCAGATTTTTGGTTGAAATGATTTATGTGATCGTAAGGCAAATTCTGGAGTAATGAATGACACATTAGTAGCAAGCAGGGCTGGACTGTCCATCTGGCAATTCTGGCAAACGTCAGAAGGGCCTGTCTGGTTGTGGCCCACCTTGTTTGCTACATTGTTAACAGAATTGGTGTTCTGAAGACACCCATACTGTTAAGACTTGTGACAGAGCACAAAGTCGCTGACTCCATCACTTACCCCAGCAGGCCACGGGTATCATTAGAAATATCGGTCTTGTAGTAAATCTTGCTTTCCTCCATCCAGGGTAATATTAGTAATATATCCACATCTGGTGCCTGGGGATGGGGACAGCATGGGTCTGTGTCATTTCAAATGCCAGGACTGAATTTCAGCCCCAGTCCGTGCCTGGTAGCAAGTATAAATGCATATATATGCCGTCATATCAAGCACCAACATGTCAATTCTAATACTAATTAAAAATAACCCCACTTTCTAAACTAATATATTGTTGAGGCATTCCAATAAAAACGAGTGTGTTTAGAGCACAATCAAACATATCTTTACGTCAGGGGTAACGCAGTTAACAATATTTTGCATATTTGAGCGCAACTTGCAATCAGTCATTTCTTGTATTCAATTAGCATATTAACTGAGTTGTAAATGGGTAATTCACGCATATGTTTCTATTATACTTTTCCTCATTTGCTCCACTCCTGGTTTTGGCTTACAAATACTGATGTAAAATACTGACCAAATACTGCTAGTGTGACGGCAGCCTAACCATACCCTCCATTAGATTGTAGCCATGCTG
Source organism: Ranitomeya imitator (assembly GCF_032444005.1). Classification (NCBI taxonomy): domain Eukaryota; kingdom Metazoa; phylum Chordata; class Amphibia; order Anura; family Dendrobatidae; genus Ranitomeya; species Ranitomeya imitator. Next base: position 73,921,560 of record NC_091286.1, on the reverse strand, counting down.
TCAATGACCTAGTGGAGGGTAGAGTTGGAGGAACATGAACATGACTATAAAAATTGGACGAGTGCTATCCATCATTTTTACGGACATCACTTGTCCCCATGTTATTCTATGTCTATGGGTCCATGGAAAACATCGGACCACACTCGGATGACATCGGACAGCACTTGATTTTCAGAGACTTATAGAATGGAGGAAATGGAGAAAAAAATTTCAGTCTACACATCTGAGAAAATCAGATCACACCATGATCAAACGCTAATCAAACTCTGACAGATTTTCTCAGATGACTCTAGCCTTAGGCTGAGCATGGAGCTGGGAGACGAGAAAGCCGAAGTAGTTTGTCCCACCCACAGCACTTCCAGACTTATTCGCATATCACTCCTACAGTGGACCTCTCTGCAGCAGACCAGCGTTTTTGTATATTAAAGGCACAGCTTCACTTGTATTCTTGCAGCCTAAATACACATGTAATCAGATTATGAGGGAAGAATGAGCTGAAAGATTCCCTTTAAATGTTAGAGGAGACATCCTGTGATAAAATTGCAGATGGAAATGGGTTTCCATTCCACTGCCCCTCAGGTATGCATTGCTCCAGTTTGGACAGATGATGGCTGTGTTACAGTTGGCATCTGTCTGTACCAGCAGGGAATAGAGCTAGCTCAGATCACTACTGTTAAAGGAGTTGCCCAATCCAATCGATAAGTCTGCAGTTTCTGTGAGACTGCAGACTTGGCGCTGCAGGGGTTCACCAGTTTTAAAGCAGAACGGACTGGAGGATATGTATGAGTTATACATACAGTGCGTGCGCTGGGGGGATTCATAAGTCTGCAGTCACACAGAGTGACTTATCAATTTAGACAACCCCTTTAAACTAATTGAATTATGCTGTCAATCATTGAAAGAAGTATGTAAATTGCACTTTTGTTGCTATTTAAATCACCTCTCTTTTACCAGTTTAACCCCTTAAAGGGACACTGTCACCTGAATTTGGAGGGAACAATCTTCAGCCATGGAGGCGGAGTTTTTGGGTGTTTGATTCACCCTTTCCTTACCCTCTGGCTGCATGCTGGCTGCAATATTGGATTGAAGTTCATTCTCTGTCCTCCATAGTGCACGCCTGCGCAAGGCAAGATTGCCAATTTTTTAATGGAAAACTTTTTAAAGTAGACATTAAAAAGTATTAACGTAGAACATTTGTAAAAGTGCAAAATGGGTAGCATATAGCACAGCCACGTAGTATATAGCACAGCCACGTAGTATATAACACAGCCCACATAGTATATAACACAGCCCACGTAGTAGGTAGCACAGCCCACGTAGTATATAGCACAGCCACATAGCATATAACACAGCCGACGCAGCATGTAACACAGCCCAAGTAGTATATAGCACAGCCACGTAGTATATAACAGCGCATGTAGTATATAACACAGCCCACGTAGTATATAGCACAGCCATGTAGTATATAGCACAGCCCACATAGCATATAACACAGCCCATGTAGCATATAGCACAGCCACTTGGCATATAACACAGCCCACGTAATATATAACACAGCCCACGTAGCATATAGCACAGCCAAGTAGTATATAACACAGCCCACATAGTATATAACACAGCCCACATAGCATATAGCACAGCCACATGCATAACATATAACACAGCCATGTAGTATATAATAGCCCACGTAGTATATAGCACAGCCATGTAGTATATAGCACAGCCTGCATAGTATATAACAGCCCACGTAGTGTATAGCACAGCCCACGTAGCATATAACACAGCCCACGTAGTATATAGCACAGCCACATAGTATATAGCACAGCCACGTAGTATATAGCACAGCAACGTAGCATATAACACAGCCCATGTAGCATATACTGTAACACAGCCCGCATAGTATATAACACAGCCCACCTAGTATATAGCACAGCCCACAAAGCATATAACACAGGCCACCTAGTATATAGCACAGCCACATAGTATACAGCACAGCCACATAGTATATAGCACAGCCATGTAGCATATAACAGCCCACATAGCATATAACACAGCCCACATAGTATATAGCACAGCCACGTAGTATATAGCAGCCACGTAGTATATAACACAGCAACATATTATATAGCAAAGCCCACCTAGTATATAGCACAGCCACGTAGTATATAACACATCCACGTAGTTTATAGCAGTGTGGGCACCATATCCCTGTTAAAAAAATAATTAAAATAAAAAATAGTTATATACTCACCTTCTGGCGGCCCCCGGATCCAGCCCAGGCCTTAGCGATGCTCCCGCCAGCTCCCATTCCCAGTGATGCTTTGCGACAATGATCTGTGATGACGTAGCAGTCTCGCGTGATCCTACATCATCTGGGGTCATTCCACAAAGCATCACTGGGAACGAGAGCTGCCAGGAGCATCGCGAGTATCGGGAAGGCTGCGGAGGCCGCCAGAAGGTGAGAATAGCACGATTTTTTATTTTTTTTATTATTTTTAACATTATATCTTTTTACTATTGATGCTGCCCCCGTCTCGCTAGGGCCCCGGCACTTGCCTGGGTGAGCCGGGTGCTGACGGCGGCCCTGGCAGCCAGGTATATATTTTTTCTGATTGCTCCAGCATTTCAGAGAAAGATTATTAGAAGTTCCAACTGGGCTAAGAAGCTTTGTGGTTCTTCTCCACAGACCTGTTTGGCTTCTTGTGTTGGTTTCATCTGATAGTTTACTATATCTTACACACTGCTGCCAATATTCTTTCTTCGTTGATAAATGATTATGTTTATACAGTTTTATATGTTTATATAGCATTGCTGAAGAATTAGAAAACTCAGGTTCAGGGCGGTGAGGATCTGTCCTGATGGAGTGTTATTACAGTTTATAAAGATGATTTAAATGCGTTTTGCTATGATGTAAGAAACTTAAAAATGATATTCGGATTGCTACAAGTAGTTATCATCTAGTCACAGTATAGGTGATAATGTTTAGATGAGTGGGGTCCGGTCGCTAGGACCCTCACCAATCCTCCGCAAGTTGGCAAATTTGCGGAACAGCCCTAACCCTTCACACTTGGAATCTCCCAAAGAAGATTTTGAGCTCTGTAAAACTGCAAAATTTGCTAATGACATAATTTTATTAGAGATGAGCGAACCGGAACTTAAAAGTTTAATGTTTGAACCGGACAGTTAGTGTCCAGTGCTAATTACTGAACAAGGACTTCTCTCGGAAGTCAGTTGCATCAATGTTCTGAGTCCTGGAAAAAGGACTGAGAGAACATTTTGAAGCTCAACAGTTCGGGTCCTCATTGTTTTCACAAAAACAAGACCAAATCACAGGAAATTTAAAAAGGACAAAATTGGCTATTACACAACAAACATCAAAGTAGTCTATATAGAGACCTGGTATATCTATCTTGTGACTCCCAACCATCAGTTTTTATTGTGCGTCACTGATATGCCAATAATTTGGCACCATTGTGTAATATAAAGGTACCGTCACACTCAGCGACGCTGCAGCGATATAAACAACGAGCCAACCTAAACTAGATCGCTGTAGCGTCGATGTTTAGGTCGCTGTAGAGACGTCAAACACAGCAACTCCAGAACGATGCAGGAGCGATCCAGTGACGTAACGGCGACTCACTTATCGTTCTCGCTGGTTGTTAGCTCCATGTCAAACAGCCGGAGTGTACCGATCCGACACACATCTAGGGACCCTATGCTCGTTGCTGGCGTCGTTGCTTTTGATGTCAAACATGGCGATACACGCCGACCTGGCGACGAAATAAAGTTCTCGACTTCTAGCTCCGACCAGCGATGGCACAGCGGGATCCAGATCGCTGCTGCGTGTCAAACACAACGAGATCGCTATCCAGGACGCTGCAACGTCACGGATTGTTGTCGTTCTCTTTGCAAAGTTGCTGAGTGTGACAGTACCTTAAGGTAGACTTGATTTT